>NC_137456.1:41962449-42594737 GCF_964235325.1 Thermobia domestica
TTAATTGCTTTACTGGCTTTATACATAATTTGAAAGTAATTGTACTCTTTAACTGTTCTCCCTCAATAGCAACTGTATGGATGCATAATACAAAACTAGTACACAGAAGAATTAAAAAAAAAATATTTGTAATATGATATTTCGTAGGTTGTCTTTTATAAGGGCAAACTATACCCTTTGCAGGTTCTTTAAAACAGTCACTGTATGAATTTACTATACTGAAATGGTATGCTACAGAACAACTAAAGCCACTAATATATAAAGTGATATTTCACAGGGCGCACTGTACACTTCAAACGAGTCTTAACAGTAAAAATATGTACAGAACTGTGCCATACAGAAGAATAAATAAAACCGTTTATATTTGATGTGGTTTCTGATTACACAGAGGGCGCAGTGTGCCCTTCACAGGTTCTTTACCAACAGTAAAGGTATGTATTCATTATACAGAACTGTACATACAGAAGAATAAATAAAACCGATTATCTTTGATGTGGTTTTGCAAGGGCGCCTTACATAAAGGGCGCAGTGTACTTATCACAGGTTCTTTACCAATAACAACTGTAAGAATTTATTATATAAAAAACTCGTACCTTTATTTATAATGTGATGTTCCGGAGGGCGCACCGGGACATGTCCCGGTGTCCCGGTGGGCCAGCACGGGCCTGCCCTAGAGCTCCAAGCAAGCTAGAGGAGTGGAGATGACCAGTCAAAGACTTAGGGTGGTTGCTGAGGTCCTCCTGGTTTTATATCTGCTCAAGTGTTGCGGTGGATTTGGTGTACCTTCGTCGTCACATGGCCAATTGTGTCCTTAGTGTTCATATCATCTGCTACTGTAACAATCCTTAGTAAGGCGTACATGCTTAATGTTTATAAGTATGATCACGTGTTTCTTGTTAGTAAGCAGAGCCATGTGAGGAATATTACAAAATAAACCGGAAGTTGTAGTGGGTTTCTATCATTTCCGGTTTTAGTAAACAGTAAAAGATGTACGAGTATTCTTCAAACGCTTAATCGTTTGCGAAAAACTACTTTTCGTTATCTATTATTTATTGTTCTTACGCCACAGTGATCAATGTTAAAACCGGAAACTGGTTTGTTTCTTCCACTTTCGGTTTGAATATGGTCACCATGAATTAATTCGATTTCTAACTATCAAGATTCTGTATTCTGGAAACATTGCTGGTAATTCTGAAGTAGTTTTAAGCTATTTTTTTGTTTCTGGAAAGATGAACACACATTTTTGTCTCCTGGACGCACGGATAGGCACACATATGTGTCTCCTAAACGGACGAATGGACAGATATTTTGTCTCTCAGACGGATGGATGGAGACACATTTTTATCTCTCAGACGGATGGATGGACACACATGTTTGTCTCTCAGACGGATGAATGGACAAACATTTTTGTTTCTCAGACGGATGGATGGACAGACATTTTGTCTCCCAGACGGACGGATGGAGACACATTTTTATCTCTCAGACGGATGGATGGACACACATTTTTGTTCCCAGACGCACGGATTGACAGACATTTTTGTCTCCCAGACGGATGGATGGAGACACATTTTATCTCTCAGACGGATGGATGGACAAACATTTTTGTTTCTCAGACGGATGGATGGATAGACATTTTTGTTTCCCAGACGGACAGATGGACAGACATTTCTGTCTCTTAGACAGGTGGATGGAGACACATTTTTATCTCTCAGACGGATGAATGGGTACATATTTTTGTCTCTCAGATGGACGAATTGACACACGTTTTTGTCTCCCAGACGGATGGGTGGAGAGACATTTTTGTCTCTCGCATGAATGGAGACACGTTTTTTGTCTCTCAGATGGATAGATGGACACACATTTTTGTCTTCTTGACGGATGGATGAACATATGGACACACAGAATAATCCGAACTCCTTAAAAAGGATATTGGTACTTGCCATTAGTCTAAAGATAAATTGACTTTATAAACAAATACGAATCATATCTCTTACTAAGTTAATGGAGCACACAACACAAGGAGCGACTTAATTTATTAGATACCGTTTGATAATAAATCCTTTGCCAGCCACAAGAATGAAACCACGGTCTCAGAGCATAAAACGTTAGGTTAATCTATGGCCGCCACAAGAGAACTCTGTACAAATTAACAGACGGTATTCGAGGAATGGTGTTTATGTGGAATCTTGGTAGAATACACTCGATCTTACAATGTTGCTTAATCCGCCTTCTCTCGCTCCCGTTCCACAAAGTACAATGCGTTAGCGACTAATTAATTGGTGCTGCAATTAATCAATTAGTTTACTGTTTGTTTTACTTATTAAATACATTTAAAACACATTTTATGTCAGTTTGATAATTGTGTTTAACTAACTGTTCTATATATTTAAAGAATCGTTTGAAAATACACGATTTCATTAAGATAAGTGATAAAAGACCTTGCTGAAAGAACAAATGAAATAAAATTTCTAGTTTTACTTTACATGATTATGGTGTCTTGGATAAAAGAGACGGGTGATGGTGAAAGTGAAATGATTTTGATATAATTAGTAAAAGAAGAATGTTGGAGAAAAACGGGAAAGCCCCGGGAAAACTCAGGAGCACAACACTTACAACAAACTCACGTAACCGAACATCGAATCAGAATCCTTTCCCGGTGGACCTGAAAGCTCTACGACTTTCACTTCTAGTGGAGAGATTCGGAGGTGAAAATAGTATATTTCCTTGAGACCCTGAAGTAACCAAGTCTCTATGGGCTGTGTAACCCGCATTTTGAATGCCGCACTCACAAAAGCTCACCATTGACTTCTGTCCTTAGCCAACTGGATCCAAAACGGATATTCAAAAAGCTTGCCGGTTTTGGATCGTCTGGCAAATTTTTGTTTCTCGGTTGCCGACACTGTTTTGTATTATTGCTTTACTCACAAACACTCCGATTGTCGCCTTAGTCTGACTTTCTCCCATTTCTTCAGTCTGTGTTTAGCCGTGGAGCAGTTTACTATAGCCTGCCATGCTCCTCGCGAAATAATCCAATTGCTCCAAGAGCGGTTCCCGGATTGTTTAATTTTGCATAATGCTGACCAGGTCATACAACTTAACTCCTTGTGACTTATTTTCTTTGCAGTACTCTTAAGTCATTGGTGTGTGTCAATAAACCCTACTCCATCCGTGAATTAAAGGAGGACATTCGACGAGTTGTCGGCGAAATCCAAGTGGAAATTTGTCAGTCATAGCGAATTTCACGAAGAGTTATTGCATGCCAGCGCAATAGAGAAGGTTATATTGTAACGTATATCCTGTTTCTAAATATAAATTTATATTAGTACTACAATTATTTTGGAAGGATATTAACACGTTACACGCGCACCTGCCTCCGCAAAGACAACTTAAACGTGCACGCTGGAAGGAAGGAGAATTTAATTCCCCCACTAAAAAATAAATTATGATTATGTCGGTATAGTTCAAGTAACTGAACAAAAGTGGGAACTTATTAAATCCAATAGCTACTAGTAAAAATACTCTCATAGCACGCCAGGTAAACTAAGCTCTACATTAGTCAAATAATAGAGTTAAATCGGATATTATCAACTTTATATCTGTAAACTCGAACAATATAATTAATTGCCAAATTTTGAGAATACAAAAAATAACACAAAATGAATTTAATTTAGATCACAAAATTGAGAACTCAACTATAAAACTCATTATCATTCAAATATCGACCAGCGATAGCAGCATAGAAACAACCACAATGTTAAATGGCGTACTAACTTGCCAAGAGAAATTCTAGAAAATAATTTACTTACAGTAGGTATTCCAGTTATAAACCAAAGCTTTTTCAGCAATAAACTCACATATTCACAATTTATCAAATACACTATCAACACTTAATTTAATTTAGAAGCCGATTAGGTTGAAACATATTCAATTTTGACACCAAATATAATCGTTTTCCTTCCTATTTGATAGCTGCCTGTGATCTGACGATCCCAGGTAGCGCTGCACTAGAACAAAATTATCATTCCAAAAAGTACCACCAGAGGTCATTGAGAACCATAGCTTTTCTTGAAATGATTTAAATCTCAGTTAGGATACTATGATTATTACAATTCGGTGCAAAACTTGTTATCTCGTTTTAATAACAGAAAAATCGAGGATAATTACAATTTACAATTATTATTTTAGAAAATTCAAAACCTTGACTATAAATGACATATTACACACATCCTGCCCTCCCGAATTAAAAAGTTAACCTTTTTAATATAAATGTTCCTAAATTATAATCCATTTAATAAGCAATTGCCATAAGGTAACTACTCATAATATCTCCGTTAGTTGATTTGAATCATCCACTCCATCATTCATACCTAACCCCCAAAAAGAAAAAGAAAAAAAAAGAAAAAGAAACGAACTAAACAAAATCAAATACTAATAATAACGAGAATCATCCATCGCCATACAAAATACATTCACTCATGGACCTCTACTTCTAATCCATCACCCGTTAATAATTATGGCAATTAACTCATTAATAAATTATAATAATACAGCCTAAATTATTTTTATTCTTGTCTAATAAGTAATAGATTGATTTTAAATTTTATTCCACATAAGCTTATCAAACTAATTATCAATACTCAAATTAACAAAATTTAGCTGACTCGGAAATGCAGAATTGATTTTTTTTTTTTTTTTTTTTTTTTTTTTTTTTTTTTACAGATATTGGCTCTCCAAAACATCCATTTAGGCAATAAACAATAAAAACATACTACTTACATACAGCTGACAAATTCTGCAATAATTGACAATATCCGAAACCAAACTTATTCATGGACACATACATACATCAATGGTAGTCGCGACAATATACAAAACACGGCATTGCAGGCCTTGGTAAATCAGGATCTTCATTCACCAACTTGGGATCGACCAAAACCTTGGTAGCCTGCCTATTAGGAGTTCTCGTATCCTCTCGTACATTGGATCCATCCCCCTGTGTACCAGACTGTTGAAAATTATGTACCACCGCCCTGGATGTGGCTCTGCTGTTTGAAAATGTTTCTGCTTGCACACCATCGCGAGACGCCTGATGTTCCACAAACCATTTAGAAGTCGGAACCTTATGGGACCTGGAATGATTAGTTTCTGCGGCAGAATCATTTTTCAAAAGAGTAGGGGTATTATTTAACCTTATTGGAACTTTAACTTTTCCACCATCTATTATAAATTGTTTCTTGTTAATGTCTATTGCTCCTTTAAGAAAACTAATTCCGTCTATTCCTATAATAAACTTAGGTGACAAGTTTTTATGCAAAAAGAATTTAAGTTTGTAAGTTAAATCACCAATTTTTATCGGTAGAACAACACATTGATCTAAATAAAGCACTTCCTTTCCAATCCCCACTCCACGAAAAGTATCTTTAATATATTGCACTCTCCAGTTAGTGTTTTGCTCCCATTCTTTAAAAGAGTCTATATAACAAAGATTCACTGTACTGCAAGTATCTAAGGCTCCTTCTAACTTTCGTCCCAAAAAATACGCATCGATAAATGTAGCTATAGGTTTCCTAATATCCTCGGTTGACGTTCTATTCATCAAGGCCGCCTGTTGTTTTTGTTGTTGCTTTTTATACATACAATTTATAACCTTATGATCCCCGCCACAAAAATAACATTTTATTCTCTTTTTACACTCAATAGAAAAATTTGACCCGCACATTTCATCATAGACTAATTTTGATCTTTCATAATTCACATATTTAACAACTTCCTCATATAGTTCTTGATAAGTTGATGGAATATTATATTTAAAGATTGCGTATCTAATATCTGGTTTCATACCCTGTAAAACATTCACTTTAATACCCTCTTCATTTAGAGTGCCTTGAAACACCACATAAGCATCATAAATATTGCTGATATATTCTAATATATTTTCATTCTTGCTCTGAATACGTTCAACAAACAATCTATTTATTTCTCGTAAGCCTAATGGTGTCAACAGAGAAGTTCGTAAGGCACGACATACCTCCAACCAGTCATTAACATTGCCCAACAACTTAAGTAATTCTGTATTTAATAACCCAGTAGTTTTTCCAATAGCCAACATCATAATACATTCTAAGGGAAACAACCTCAGTTTATTAATTTTATAAACAGAAAGCAAAAACTGAAAGAGTTCTATATCTTTGCTTCCATCACAAAAGGGTATATTACGAGCAAAATCGTTTAAAGATTTTTGTGCTGAATGAGTAACAAGTTTACTTAAATCTGTTCTCAAAACAGAAGCATTAGTATTGCATGTGAAATTATTTACAACCGATTCTGAAGGAAATATCTGAGTTCCAGCCAAGTGCGAACGAATTGCTCGTATTTGTGCTGAATAGCTACCACCAGCTGTTGGAGGTGAACGGCCTTGACCGCCGACTGCTGTTTGCTCGTGGCCACCTGACACCCCCGGGCGACTAGGCGAAGTCTTAATACAAACGTTATCACTCTGATTTTTATTGCCACTTGCAATAACAAATGAATCATTTTCTACCGTATTATTCTTTCCAGCGTCACTCAAAACACCAGGATCACTAGCGTGATTTTCCACACTAGGATTTGTCAATTGAGTTGGGTTAATTACTAAAACTCCAGTATCACCATTTTCGAAATGATCAAGTTCAAGACGTAGGTCATGATTAACAGGTCCGGTCGCCATCTTACGAACCACTCGGTGACGCTCAATACAATTTTAATAACTTACTATTTAACTATAATGCAACCCTTTTACAGAATAATCCGGCTCTATCTATCACATAACAAAAATAATAACATATTTTACATTCCCACTCACCAACTGAGATCACAGGCAGCTATTTAGATTTGTAACGTATATCCTGTTTCTAAATATAAATTTATATTAGTACTACAATTATTTTGGAAGGATATTAACACGTTACACGCGCACCTGCCTCCGCAAAGACAACTTAAACGTGCACGCTGGAAGGAAGGAGAATTTAATTCCCCCACTAAAAAATAAATTATGATTATGTCGGTATAGTTCAAGTAACTGAACAAAAGTGGGAACTTATTAAATCCAATAGCTACTAGTAAAAATACTCTCATAGCACGCCAGGTAAACTAAGCTCTACATTAGTCAAATAATAGAGTTAAATCGGATATTATCAACTTTATATCTGTAAACTCGAACAATATAATTAATTGCCAAATTTTGAGAATACAAAAAATAACACAAAATGAATTTAATTTAGATCACAAAATTGAGAACTCAACTATAAAACTCATTATCATTCAAATATCGACCAGCGATAGCAGCATAGAAACAACCACAATGTTAAATGGCGTACTAACTTGCCAAGAGAAATTCTAGAAAATAATTTACTTACAGTAGGTATTCCAGTTATAAACCAAAGCTTTTTCAGCAATAAACTCACATATTCACAATTTATCAAATACACTATCAACACTTAATTTAATTTAGAAGCCGATTAGGTTGAAACATATTCAATTTTGACACCAAATATAATCGTTTTCCTTCCTATTTGATAGCTGCCTGTGATCTGACGATCCCAGGTAGCGCTGCACTAGAACAAAATTATCATTCCAAAAAGTACCACCAGAGGTCATTGAGAACCATAGCTTTTCTTGAAATGATTTAAATCTCAGTTAGGATACTATGATTATTACAATTCGGTGCAAAACTTGTTATCTCGTTTTAATAACAGAAAAATCGAGGATAATTACAATTTACAATTATTATTTTAGAAAATTCAAAACCTTGACTATAAATGACATATTACAATATACTCGACGTTATTTACCATACCTGAGATCAGAGTGTGTGATAAACATGTTTATGAGTTTTGTTAGTGCGTTTTGAAAAGTGTAGTTCATAATTCAATGTAACAAAACCGGTGCGCTCTTTGAATAACCTTATATTCATATTTCTGGGAGACTCATCTTATTATTGTTCTCCCATCTGTATCTAGGTCTTCCTAATGATCATTTTCCGATTGGAATTCCAGTTAAAACTTTGAAACTTCGTACTTTCTTACATTCTGGCTACATGACCTACCAACATAAGCCTCCTAGACTTGATGACTCTAATAATGTTTGGTAAACAGTATAAATTATGCAGTTTATCGTTATGGGGTTTCCACCATTCTTCATTTCTGCTACTAAAAGAAATACTTATCTCGCTCTTACTGTTTTCTTGTTTAATGGGGACCAACGTTGAACACAGAACCGGTTGGAATAGAAGGTTAATGGATAACATTGAACCTATTCATGGCACGATGAGTCGATTCCATATAAATCTCTTTCCAATGTGTCTTACCGCTTTTTTTTTTCATGGAGACCAACGATAAAAGAAAAACTGATTAATTTCGATCGCTTATGGGGCGTCTACACTTGGTCGATTTAGTCGCACGGCTAAATCGACTCGTTGCATTTGCGACTAAATCGAAGCAACTAGGCCGAATCAGATCGATGGATGTGTTCAATTGTTTCAACCGAAATTGAATGCTGCTTGTCGACTCTTTCTCCTCTGGTCGATTCGAAATCGACTGGCAATTTTAAAGGTGTACAAGCAAGCAGTAATTGGTACAATTTGCGGTGTTGTAGCAGAATAAAATAGAACGTCTTTCAATTCAGTTGCCAGTCGATTAGTCGCCTTCGATCAACAAGCGATTAAGTTGAAGTCCCGTTTACACGATCGATTAAGTTGAAAGTGACGTCAATTCAACTGAATCGAACGCAAATCGACTAAGTGTAAACGCCCCATTACAGTTTGAATAGAGCATTAACGGGTGAAATGGAACGTATTCTCGGGACGATGAATCGATTCCTAAAAAATATCGTTTCTCGATATCTCTTGTTTTAGCTCTGGCACTTTGTGACAGTCTGGTAGACGGACGGATGTAACTCTTCTATAAGACTTCCGATGTATGAATAGTATAGCTCGGAAGCCTAATAATTGTATGGACAGGGGTAAAATTCGATCTGAAAAGGTAAGGGGACGGTAAATAGCGGCATGATGTCACACCGTCCCGCTGCCTATCTTTGGCAATTGTAATTTTTTAGGAACTGGGGGGGATGCCGTACATATTTCTTGGAGGTGGGGACGGCGTCTCTCCGCGTTCCCGTCACTTTTACACCCGGTATGGACCATAAATTTACATCCGAACATCAGAAACAAAGGGGCAGTAAATAGTATTTATAAATAACTTTTACCTTAGTGTTTGCCTTTAGTTGTCCAGAGACGGTAGGCTCTCCCCATCAAGGGGAGCACCCACAGAAGTTCAACGGGTTCAGACCCCCCTCAAACTTCGTAACTCATCATACATTTGTATACTTTCTCGCTACAACCAGGGGTAAAAGTGCTGGGGAACGCGGGCGGACGCCGTCCCCCACCTCCAAAAAATATGTACGACGTCTCCCCAGTTCCTTAATGAATACAATGGGCAAGGATAGGCAGGGGGACAGAGAGGCGTCAAGCCTCTACCTAGCGTCCCCCTACCTTTTCAGACCTAGTTTTACCTCTAGGCAGGGGCGCCCATGTTGTGGTTTCCAAGGGAGGGGGGCAAAGTATAAGCGACGTTTCAAATATAGTTTCAAATTTTGCTGTAACTAATGTAAAAATTCTATTGAGTTTTCAATATTCCCAATTACAATTTCCTTTTAGGGAGCTAGCGCCCTACCTTGCCCCCCCCCTGATGGGCGCCCTTGCGTCTGGGTACAACTATACTTGTATAACAGAGAACTGGCATGAAAATTTGATCTTAAAGTTCATCTGTACTATTTCTCTTATATGAACAATCTAGTTCTGTCATCTTTTTTTCTGAAAATATAACTGGAAATATTTTACAATTACTTATCGTATTTTCTGGTGTAGAATAATACTGTTCAATACTACGTAGACGTAAAATAATAAAAACTGTGATAGGAAATTCGAGATATCGTATGAAGTGTTTCGCCAATCGCTTGTGACCGACTTTAGCATTGCGTTTGACTACAAAAAGTGTTATCTGTAAATAAATGAGTAAACGAAACAAATTGAAAGATACGGTGAAAGAATAAATGAAGCAAATTGAAAGAATAATTGAAACAAATTGAAAGATACAGTGAAAGAATAAATGAAACAAATTGAAATAACATCTTTTAACATCCCACGTTTATGTTGGCAACACTATGGGAGACGGTGATGATGAGAAATGAATGAAATGGTGGAATGAAGTAAGTGGGAGTAAAAGGAAGAACCCCGAGAAAACCCACACACATGGTGTTTGTCCACCACTGACGCGAGTTGGGATCGAACGAAAGATCCCATTCACCAGGGGTAAACGCTCTACCACTGAACTACTGCGGCTCTTGAAAGTGTAAACTCAAATTTTCATGCTACATCAATCAATTCCCTATTATACAAGTATAGTTCTATTGAGAAAGTACCTATACAAATGTACAATATGCTCAGTTAGAAAGCCTTTTTTGGGTGGGAGGTCCAAGCGCGGTGGACCACCTGTTCGCTAGTAGGTTGACAAAAGAAAGTTAGTTGCAAATTAATAAATAAAGGAAACAAATTCAAAACTGTAATACAGAAGAATTATTTACTACTTGTAACAGCACAACACATAATCAATTTATGACAAAGAACGCACTCAATACTTAATATTGATAAATCATACAAAGACAGAGCACTAAAACATATATTTTTGTTCGCCTCTTCTACAGCACCAAACGAGACATCTGGCGGCTGGAATATTAAACTGCTTTTGTGCCAGCTCATCGAGTGATCAGAAATTTGTCAGAGTATATCTTAGTGATTTACGATGCTGATGCAGCAACATTGTACCAACAATAAATTAATGCCCCATGGACAAGTTTATTACCGGATTTGCCTGTCAAAATAGAACCCGAGCGCTGTTGTTTCACTCATACATCAATTTTCTTCGTATTCCGTCTCACATGCTCCAGCAGGAATTCCATCGCATATATAAAACTTTAGTATTTGTCACAACTATTAAGTTTATATAGAAAAATATATACTTTTGTAACTGTCATCTACCGTTGGTGTTCCTTGGTGGGTAACCACTGTATTTTCTGTCGTATGTGGTCGTGGGTTCGGTTCCCTGTTGGGGTATTGCCCTGAAACATAAGTCCAAGTACTAATTCGGTTCATCTTAATGAGTGGGAGACCTGGATTCGACTCTTGTGGAAGTTCATGTGATTCAGATCATATGTTAAACTGTAGAGCTATCCTTCATATAGTAGGGGGCACGGTGGCTCAATAGTAGAGGACTTATCTCGGTGTATGGGATCCCAGGTTCGATGGCGGGAGAAGTAAGTTAGTGATGGACAAAATGGTGTCCATGGGTTTTTTGGGGGTACTCCTGTTTCCTCAAAACACTTTAATTCAACCGATGCTTCCATCATCATTTACTTGCTGTAATCACCTGTCTCCCTTAGCCTAAAGAGCATAACCGTTGGTAGTACTCCCCATCAGGATCCTGTCACCTATAGTCGGACAATTTGTCCATGCCGACCAGATGCCGCGGTCGGATTGCCGGCGCCGGACACCGGCGTCTTTCCGTGCGATTTTCGACCGCGACGAATAGTTGCCTTGCCGAGCAGTCAGCAAACAGCCGGAAATGAGCATTAAATGCGTCAGCGCCGCCGTCGAAAAGAGGCTGGCATAAGGAATCGACAGAGGGTCGGAAAGAGGCCTTTCCGACTGTTTTGCCGACTCTGACGGTTGGCAATAGTCCGCAAAGAGTCGGGAAAGGGCATTTTACTTTACGATTTTCGACCGCTTGCCGCCTCGGCAAAAGATCGGCAACTTTGAACAAGTAGATCGTCGTGCCGCCGCAGACGGATGCCTCTGGCGGCCAGCTACCGTCGACGGCGGCAATCCCTCTTTCTGACTGCGACTTTCTGATGGGGCTGTTACCAAAACTCATTCTAATTACCGTCTTCGGTTTCTCTGGGTTACCTTCTTTGAAAACCAAGAACTGAAATTAACCCAGCTAAAATGAGTTGTGTTCACTGTGTTTCAATGAAAATTTTTATCAATTCGCAACGTCCTGACGCACTGACATTTGCCAAATATTTCAGTCTTTTATATACACGTGCACTCAGTTCCGGTCTCATTTGTACAGATTCTTAAAGTTTTGTCAACTTCACGAACTCTACCAGCGATTGTTCACGTACATCACTTCCCTCACTTGCACTCATTCTAACAATGTAAGCACGATCAACAACGTATTCTCACTGACGCAATATTAATTTACTACACAAAGGAAAATGAAAAAAACTGCCCTTTCAGCTACACGCACTGTTATTCCTACAACAAAGCACACAACAAGGCGGTGCGCCCTGCCCGGACTCTGATCACTCTTTGGTTGAAAATGTGGACTATGATCGTTCTTCCCCTGTATAATATCTTTAGCCGTTTGTTCAGAGGACTGTGTTTGGTTTCCACGTGTGCTGTTAGTACGCGAGCAAACTACTGGACATTTCTGTATTCACAAGCTAAATTTCGCCATTTTTTCAGTTTTATGACTATGATAGTTTTTTCCCCGTATCCTTCGTTTCTTTTGAGATTCGTCTGGATTATTTGCGAGATAATCAGAGGAAGAGTTTTGGTCATTCAGATGGTATCCAATGACAAGCACATCCCATTGAAATTGAATGAAAATCCTCAACATTTCTATTCCAAACCTGAGTGGAAATTGTGATACCCATAAAGCACATCCCGTGTCACGCCTGTATTTACGCACGGGTCACAGAGCATTGGGTGAATGTCCCAGAAATGACACTTCCTTTGAAAAGCGCTTGGGACATTTCTGGGTTCTCTGCTGTTTAATTACGTGATGACTTTAGTACGTCCAAATAGTATCCAAAAACAAGCAAGTTTGTTGGTTTATATATATATAATTTACTTGAACTTAATTTAGTGATCTTAGGAATATAAATTAAACTTTAAGAAGCTCCAGAATTCTAAGTTTGATTGAAATTCTACTTTATTTATTTACGAGCTGAAATACCCGTTCTTCGCATGGGAGGCTCTATTTGGAAGTCAACGCGTGTGGGAGTATGACCATTCATCTCAGTGACCGCGAAAACTATGGATTTGACACTAATATAGATCATTTTGGATTATTTTTAAATGTCTCTGTTAACCCTTCCCCCGCAAGTGACCCTGGACCGCATACAATGGTACGTGAATTTGCAAGTCATCGCTAGTGGAAGTTTCGCCATTGATCTCAGCTACCGCAAAAGCTATGAATTTGACACTAATATGGAACATTTTCTACTACTTTTACATGTCCCATTAAACGCCCTGCCTGAGGAACCCCTGGTTGGAATTTTGAAAACTAAAACGCTTTGTCTTGGTCTGGGATCTGCACCGAGGTACCCGTGACCAAAATTTACTAACTCTCGGTTCATTCGTCTGGTTCCCAGGCCGCACACAGATATGCAAACTATTTATTTTATTTATATTAAATTACGGATTACAATAAAGGTTTTGTATCACGGGTGGCAAAGAATTGGAAAAAATTATATTAAAAACTAGCAGCGTTCACCCCGCTTCGCTGCGGTCACCCCGGAACGCAATAAACTTTGTTACTTAGATAATTTTTACTTTTTCGCTTTCAAGTGATATGATAAAAACCATAGAAGATTGCAGTAAATGTTAACATTATATCGCCTGTCATTTATGTTAACCCGCCCCGCTTCGCTGCGGTCACCCCGGAACGCAATAAACTTTGTTACTTAGATAATTTTTACTTTTTCGCTTTCAAATTGCAGTAAATGTTAACATTATAGCGCCTGTCATTTATGTTAACCCGCCGAGTCACATGGTCATGCGGGTTGCATATAAATACGTTTATTTTTACCTATGATGAACTAATAACAAAGGATTTGTACGTATGGACACCTGAATGGTCAATTATCTCAAGACACTGGTAATTGAAAATTAAAGTGATATGATAAAAACCATCTAGGGTCCAAATCCTAACAACCCCCCAAAAATGAAAGAAATTGGTTCAGCCGTATTAGCGTGATGAGTTCACAAAGGATTTGTGCGTTCTCTTTTATATATATAGATAAACTAAGCGTTTAAGAAAATCCAACTCTAAAATATATGAGGAGAGGTTATTTTTTGATGCAGTTGTGTTATGTGTATCAAATGTATGCAAGACGCGGGAATATTGTGAAACATTTTTACTGGATTTGATATACTGAAAAAGACAGATTAATTAGGTGTTTTTATATGAAAATACTTTCCCACGAGCTTTCGTGTCGAAATCAGACTGAAACAATAAGATGTGTTTTCGCCATTATTATTCAATTTTCTTCTGGAGTATGCTATAGGGAAAGTCAACCAGAGCCTAAAGCTGAATGGTACTCACCAGATTATGCCGTATGCTGATTATGTTAATCTGATCGAATAAGATATGGGAATAACAGAAATCTGCAAATTAGCGCTAAAGTGTCAACTAATACTTTTGACAAAATAGATACTTTCAAATTTCTTGATTCATTATTAACAGACCAAAACCATATCAACTACGAAATTCAATGTCTACTAAAAGTAGGGAGTACGTGTTATGATTCAGTCCAACACCTTTTATCTTCTCGAATTCTAACGAAGAATTTGAAGGTTAAAACGAAAATTATGCTTGATGTGCTGTGTGGCTGCGAAACATCTTACCTCACTTTGAGGAAAGAACACAGAAAGAAAGTATTTGCAGAAAAGATCCTGGGACCAATAATCGCACCAATGAGATTCAGGAATGGAGAATGGGGAAACTTTATAACGAGGACCTACATAATGTATACAGTTTAATAAACTTTGGTGGGGTCGTCAAGTTTTGGAGGGTCAGCTGGGCAAGGAATGTAACCAGAATTGAAGAAAGTAGAAACGCCTTCAAAGTTTTCAGCAGAAATCCAATCGGAAGTAGACCATTAAGAAGACCTAAGCGCGGATAGGAGGACGATATTAACAAGTAACACTTCCGAAGTGTAACACTCCGATTTTGATAAAATTTGGCAGGTAGATAGTACACATAAAATAAACGAACACGTGTTTTTTTTTATTTTCTGCAAAAAAAAAAAAACAGTTTTAGGGAGGTAAAGCCCCCACACAAACTTCGGAAAGTTGACGCCCGAAAGGCAAAAACAAGCGAATCAAAGTCAACGAAATTGTACACACATATTGCAGACTAAAATGAGGGAATACAAGTTCCGTATTTTCTTAAAAAAAAAAAAAAAAAAAAAAAAAAAAAAAAAAAAAAACGCTTAGGTGGGGCACGGACTTCTCCAACCCTTTGATAACGAAATATCAAAAGTGCTAATAACAGTACGTCAGATGTGTGTAAAGCAATTGAAGAATTGCAACGAAACTTTGTGTAAGGACAATAGGCAAAAAATAAACGAATACGGTTTTTTTTATTTCTGCGGAAAAACGGTTTAGGGAGCAAAAGTCCCTACCCAAAATTTGGAAAGTTTACGCCCGAAAGGTAAAAACAAGTAATTCGAAACCAACGAAATTGTACACACATATTACAGACTAAAATGAGGGAATACAGGTTTCGTATTTTCTTTGAAAAAAAAACGGTTAGGTGGGGCACGGACTCCTCCAAACCTTTGATAACGAAATATCAAAAGTGCAAGTAACAGAATCTTGGATGTGTGTAAAGGACATGAAGAAGTGCAACGAAACTTTGTGTATGAACAATACGCAAAAAATAAACGAATATTTTTCTATTTTCTGCGGAAAAACGGTTTTATGGGTCAAAAGCCCCCACCCAAAAGTTTGAAAGTTGACGCCCGAAAGACAAATTGAAATTGTACACACATATTGAAGACATAAAATGAGGGAATACGTGTTTCGTATTTTCCTGGATAAAATGGTTAGGTAGAGCACGGACCCCTTCAAACCTTTGATTACGAAATATCAAAAGTGCTAATAAGAGTATGTCAGAAGTGTTAAAGGACATGAAAAATTGGAACGACACATTGTGTAGTTACAATACGCAAAAAATAAACGAATAGTTTTCTTTTTTCAATTTTCTGCGGAAAAATGGTTTTAGGGGGCAAAAGCACCCACCCAAAATTTTGAAATTTGTGTCTCGAAAGGCACGAAGAAATGCATCGAATTGAATGAAATTGTGCAGAGATATTGTAGACATAAAATGATGTAATTGGGTTTCGTATTTACTTGGAAAAAAGCCGTTGAGTGAGGCACGGACCTTCTAAACCGTTGATTACGAAATATGAAAAGTGCAAACAAGCATACGTCAGAAGTTTCTAAAGAATATAGAGAATTGCAACGAAACTTTGTATAGGGACAATTTGCAAATCAATAATTGAAACGTGTTTTAATTTGTGCGGAAAAACAGTGTTGGGGTGTAGGCCCCATCCGGAAAAGAAGTAAATATTACCGTAACAGCGCTGGAAGGTGTGAACCGAAGGAAATGTAATTGTGTGTAGATATTGTATAGACCTTATGTAAAATAAGATCTTTCGTGTTTCTCAAGTATTTCTATCCATTTTGCTTCAAATTTGGCGCATCAACAGCAAACAGGAAATTAATCGATACATGTTTTTGTTTATGCGGAATTAAAGGTGCCTTCTGAAATACTATAAAATACCCTATACTGTTTGTGCTTGTTAGTTGAGCTTGCCAAATTTGAAGAAATCGGATGGAGACACTTGTGAAACACGAAAGGCCTTATTTTACATATCCAATACAAGCAAATAGCCAGGATTTCGTGAAGGGGGGGGAAGGTCGTTACATGAAATACTGTGGTCATCACATCAGGGGCTCGATCATTCTAAACTATTTTACTGGAACATATATTGGTTCGTTTAGCCAAGATTTCGTAACGTGGGGGGAGGGGGTGACATGAAATTCTGAAGGGCCAAAAGCTCGATCAATCTAAACTATTTTACTATCAACATATATTGGTTTGTTAGGACGATAAAATGAGGATATGTTGGTAAGTATTTTAATAACAAACTATCAAGAAATCTCGAGTAAAATAATAAAATAACGTGTTGAAAAAGATTTTGCAATATTTACGTCCTTACTCTGTTTATTCAAATATAACAATTTTCGTTTCATTATGACCTCAACTATTATAAAAATTACTGTCGGCTCCAAATGACAGGGTAAAGGAGCAGTACAAAATTATTCTTGAAATAACATGTTTGATACTGCAAGGATGCGATGACGAAAAATGTCCACGCTGTAACAAAACGGCACTATGTTTCGGAAGCTTAAAATCTCTCTGACTAGTAACAGGAATTCTAAGAATTCCGTAACTTTTCTAGAAATTTCAAATTCCCTGACTCTTTCAGGATATCTCGCTTACCTTGCCAGTAATACAAATCTCCTCATAAGAAAGAGTAACCAAACCTGTAGTTTTTTTTTAAATTTTTAACGCTGATCCTTCTTTTTATGGTTTCATTTTGTTTCATCCTTGCTTATTTTTTTCATTTCTGGTCTCGAAGAGGGGCCGGTTCCCCCAGATCCCCCCTTGACTACGTGCCTGATCCAATATCTACATACAATTTTATTCGCTTCGATCCACTCCGCCTCGGTCCACTCAACAGTTTTTTTTTTTCTTTCCAGGAAAATACGAAACACGTATTTTCCCATCTTACCTCTACAATATTTGTGCACATTTCATTCACTTCGGTCCACTTCTTCTTGCCTTTCGGGCGTCAAATTCCAAAATTTTAGGTGGAGGCTTTTGCCCCATAAAACCGTTTTTCCACAGAAAATAAAGAAAAAGTGTTCGTTTCTTTTTTTGTGTATTGTAAAGTTTCGTTGCAATTCTTCATGTCTTTTACACACATTTGACATCTGTTGCTAGCACTTTTGATATTTCGTGATGAAAGGTTTGGAGGGGTCTGTGCCAAACCCAAGCGTTTTTTCCAGAAAGATACGAAACTCGTATTCCCTCATTTTATGTCTACATTATCTGTGCACAATTTCATTCACTTCAGTTCACTTCTTCTTGCCTTTCGGGTGTCAACTTTCCAAATTTTGTGTGGGTGCTTTTGCTCCCTAAAACCGTTTTTCCGCAGAAAATAAAGAAACACGCATTCTTTTATTTTATGTGTAGTATCTACCTGCCATTTTTTAAAAATCAAAATCGGTGTGTTACACTTCGGAAGTGTTACTTGTAAGATGGATCTCGCAGAAATAGGAACACAAAGTAGAAACTTGATCCATTGGCTAAGGACAGGAGTCAATTGGTAGCTTTTGTGAATGTGGTAATTAGCCCCAGGTTCCATAGGCCATAGAGTTGAGTTTAGTTGAGTTTAACGTCCCCTTCAGCAGCGAAGGTACATGAGACGGGACCTACTGATCAACGTGGAACCCGAATCACATGAGCTCCCGCTGGAAATCGAACTCGGGTCTCTCACGCCAAAGGCGCACACGCTAACCGCTTAACCACGAAGGAACACCCATAGGCCATAGAGTTAGTCAGTGATTAATTTGCCCAGATAATTTTTGCTTTTAGCTTTATCGTTTGTTTTCTTTAAATTTAAAAATTAACCTTACTTCAGTTCTGCGAGTGAATATAAACCATTTGCATCCATAATGTACATCTCGTACAAAAATTTCCAAAACTTATTACAATGAACTTATTAAATACGTAAATGCAATGCATCATCAGTATGAAGTGATCCTGAAGCAAGTGAATTCTCAGGGGAGGAATCCTTATTTTGCTTGTGAATTGGTTCATATACAGGATAATAATAATATTAACGGAAGAATGAGAAAAAGTAGTGAAATTGCGAACGAATGATCTTTCGGTTACGATATTGGCAAAACAACAATTTATTTACCTAATTCTCCTGTGCTATTATGACTTACGCGTAGTGTTGCAACAAAAATCGTTTTACTATTGTGAGTCTCCACCTACCACTATTTAAATAAAGACAGATATTAATTAAATGTTCTTACCGTCTGATAAACTAAAATATATAGTTTGTCGGCATCATTCCGAAATAGTAATAATCTAGATCGATTTTGAGCATCATCGAAATTTTATTCGTTCAAATTCTGTTCTGCTTAAATTTCGTCGATGCAAATTTATAGTTAAGGGCGTATATTGATTGATGCTATAAAGGTAACCAAGAAAGCTCTATCACTTTTTGTGGAGGCATGTGTTCAATTTTCTCTCACACCGTAAGTTGAATGCGAATGGAGATAAAGCAAAGGTCAGTTCTGTGTGTGGGTATATCCAACATACTACCTGGTTGTGGCAGTTCAGTTACGCTGTAAATTTGTGTAAGGACAGAGTGAACATAGGACCTCTACAGATCGTCATAAGGGCGGGTATCCTATACGAGTTAAAACTTGGGGCCAAACGCCACTGTAGCGGGGCGGACGATACGCTAGGCCTTCGGTGAGGGTGTCGTGACTACTCAGACAGTGCAGAGGCGGTTTAACAAGTTTAAAAGGACGGTAACAAAACACTCGAAGACGCACCACTTGCCGGAAGAACAACACATGTAAAAAATGAAGATCTTCAGGCAGAAATTGAGGATAACAGTGGGCAGATATGTCAGGAACTGGGAATACAACTTAGTGTGAGTGGACAAACCATTCGGCAGCATCTCCATCAACTTGGGAACCACTACAAGTTAGGTCTGTGAGTCCCACTTGATTTGATCCGGGCGAGAAGGCAACGCGAGCAGATACTTGTGTTTCTTTGTTGTCTTTTCTGAGGAAGTAATCATTTCTGGACAGGGTGTTAACACGTGATGTGAACTGGATCCTGTTTGAAGCTCCACGGCGCCGTCATCTATTGTTAGCGTCCCGTGAACCGGCTCCAAAGCAGTTAAAACCAGCTCTGCAACACAAGAAGATCCTCCTTTGTGTTTGGTGGGCTTCTCGCGGCAGCGTGCATCGGGAACTGCTACCAACTGGTCAGAGCATCAATGTAACTATGTACTATAAGCAGTTCAGCCGTGTTTAAGAAAATCTCAAAACTCTGGATCTGAATCGCAAAGGGGTCCTCCTGTTACAGTACAACTCTAAGCACCAGGTGTCCAGGATGACCCGCGACACCATTCTACGCCTTGGATGTGAAATACTATTGAATCCGACATACTCCCCGGACATTGCACCATCCCATTATAGCCTGTCCCATTCCTTGGACAATCACCTTAGAGGACGCCCGTTCAAATCCATAGTAGAGTTGCAAAATGCACTTGATACGTTCTTCGCTTCATGGCGCATAAAGTTACACTGAGAGAAAAATTGCTGAATTTTAGTCTAGAATATCTGGATTGACGAATTTTAGAAGGATTCTGTATCACACAAATGATTTTCTGCACCTAGGTACGTATTGGTTTGTTGCTTAGCCACGACCAATCTGTACGGCCGCCAATAGACGTAAATCATGTACGTTCCCCGTCCGGACGTGCAGGATACAGAAAGTAATGTGTGTACACAAGAACAAGAGTCTAGTTTTGTCAAGACATTTCACAGTCACAGGCATGTCCCATAATGCTCCAGATTTTCCTTCTACAGGAAAAATGCAAATGGCGGACGTGTAACAAACAGTTTTCGTCTCGTTAATTTTACCTTGAGTAATTTTATAAAAGAAGATTGAACACTGGCAAAATTAGTAACATTGTGAAAGTGAAGTATGGCTGTTGACGAAATTCTACGGAAGTGGAACTTCGATCACCTTATTCCCATATTTGCAGGTATGTTTTATCTACATCAGCTTTATTGTTTTCGCTTGGTACTGTACAAACGTACGTTTTGTAATAAAGAATACTGACTAAAAGATACCAATGAGTAGAAATAGCCTATACTATTACAGTCAATCTAGCATGTGACATTCAGTGTAAAACAGTTTTCACTTTTAGCGCACCATTCGATATTATTGTTGAAAGAGTAAAATCGTTCCGCTAATTTCCTTATTGTCCCCTAGAACATCAACGGCGGGCGACATGAAAATTTGTCACTTAGCATATATAAAATTTAAGAAGGCCACCAGAAGTAATTATTGAAAAATTACATTTCTTTTATGATTTGCGTATAAATACGGCTTCCGAATGTATGGCATAAACACTATATTGCAAAAAAGTCGACCTTTGTTTCGCGATAGGAAGCCAGCTTTTTCACCTACCTTTTTGCGATGTTCTCACATTTGGTCATTTTATGATTCGATACGTTAAATTAGGTTAGGTTACCAATATTTAATTCACACAGTATTGCCGGACGAGCGTCAGCGAGTGGAGATGGGTTAGAACCCCGCAGGGTACGTTGTTTTCTATCTTTGTTACTAATAGTTTACTTTCTTTGCAATATGTTTAGTACAAGGGGTCCAGAAGCACGTAAAAAGCACAAAATTTACAGGAGAAATGAATGATGCAAGTACTTAGACGTAACGGAATGTAACCAAATCTAACCTAAAGTAACCTAAGCTAACCTAAACTAACCTAATAGTAGCAATAAGCGAAATTCTATCATTTTTGGAAAATTATGCTGGACCCATACACTATTATAACATAAACTAACCTAACAAACTAATCGAACCTTACGTAGACTAACCTAACCTACCCTATTCTAACCTAATGTGAACAGAAATTACCAAAATTATAACATTTTTTAGAGGAAAGAGCTGGACCCCTTCTGCTAAACATAGGCCCTTTCTTTTTCCACATAAGCTACTTCTACTTATCTTTACAGTACTGCAATCAGAAAATTGTGTAGGATATATTCTTGAGTAACTGAACATCGAAACAGCAATATCAACTAATGTGTCCTGCAAATCATCCTGTTTTTATCTAATTTCCCTCTCCCCCTCCTAATTTCTGGCAACGTGTTACCAAAAACTCAAACCAACCTGTACTAGGTGGCCACTAGAAAGTACTAATGCAATCTAACCGATTCAGAACAGGGCGAAGCTGGTGGACATGGGCGGGTGTGTATCCGAAGGGAGCAGGCGCGACAGCGATGGTAGGTATACGCATAAGCAAATGCAGTAAAAAATAAAAAGTTGAGTTTTGGCAATGGTATGAGTTTCAGTAGCACTTGTCATGGGTTCATGTTAGTAACGTTCCACTTATTAACATAAAATACAGTTCTGCACATTGTGCAGAAACAAACCGCAGGTTGAAAATAGCATTTAATAGGGTCATCTTTCATACACACACACTTATTTTATCCGCCGTAAAGCACTTGTAATGATTTTACACTGGTAACCCTAGACATGTTAACCTACAATTCAGCTGTATTGCTGTGTATTTAATTCTGTCGTCTGCAGAAATTTGTTTCTTATAAATATGTACTTTTATACAAAGTATTCCATTTTACCTATAAATCTTCGAAAATATGCTGCGCTAACACTACGCCAGCAACATTACTTGTATTCATGAAACAGTATCAATTGTATTTATAAGACAGACAAAAAAGGTCTGCACAACAGAGTGCGATATCTTGAGGGAATGGGTGAATAAAGTGAAATAGTGTCAGAAGTTCGCCAAACATGTACAGTAATTCGGCAGAGGTCTAGAACACTGACCCCGCTCTCCACTGAGTTATAATAAATATAGAAAACAATGTGCCCTGTTGGGCTACTACCTCGCTATCACTCGCTTGGCAATACTGTGTGAATTGGGTATTGAGCTTTGGTACAGAAAGGAACCGACCTGACTACTAACCTATATGGGGGGAGGGGGCAGCGTTCTAGAACCTACAGGAATTCGTGGAGCTCCTTTTTACTAAGCAGTTAGTGTACGCACCTTTGGAGGTAAAGGCCTCGGATTCGATTCCCGCTGGGAGCTCATGTGGTTCGGATACCACGTTAATAAGTAGGTCCACGTCTCATATAGCCTCGCTGCTTAACAGGACATTAAACTTAAAATCAACTCAACTCGGGTAATTCGCATATAATAAAAATGGGCAAAATTTAACTTTGGGTCGCTAAGTAACTTGAACCGATTGTTGGAAGTAGAAAGCTAGAGCCCTGTGGCTCAGATGCAAACGGAATAGTGGATCAGAAGCTGTAGATTCTATTCTTCATCATCCCACTGTTGCATAAGAATGCTAAAACCAAACAAAATTATTTCTTTCCATATGTCTTCTAAGTAAATAAAGTAATTTAGGTTAATGTGGAGTTCGGTCTCGACCTCGATAACTGACCACAACTCAGTACCACTTGAGGTCGAGGTTAAACTAGCTCTTTTTCCGCACATTCGATGACTTTCATTTCAAAAGTATGCAGGCGCTGGCGGTTATCTACTCTTAACTGTAGCTATGTAAACCAGATAACCTTTAAGACGTTTACGATTTTTACCTCATATTACAAATGTAAAGTAGGTTTAATTTCGTGGGAACAATCACCTACAAAATCAATCTGAATATTTGACTATTTATACTAAATTGAAAATATCAAAATCTCATATATTAATTTCCATAACTCACGGTCCCATGTTCAGAGGCGCTGCATCATTTGGTTTAGATCAAGCCTGAGGAATGCTGAATGGGCAGACTATAAATAATTCGTGTTCTACTGGTAAGTCATTTGTGGAACTGGTAGGTCTATACGACCTCGAATTTGACCGAGCTGCGGTCACTTCTCGAGGTCGAGACCGAGCTCAATTGAATCAGCACCCTCAAATTATCTTTATTCATTAAGAAAAAAATAGAGGTTACGGTTACTCCGCTTTAAACTAACGTTAAAAAAAAAAAAAAAAAAAAAGCCGGTTGAAAAAGGCAACCCTGGCTGTAGACACATGCCTCATATCACCAGACTGCTATAAGAGGTAGTAATCTGCAGTCGATTTAATATTAAGATTCCCTTATCCACTATTCAGTGAACTAGGAGTTATACTCAGTTGCAGTGGTGGCTCATGAGGGAAGTCTGTATCGGTGAGGATTATCATTTCTTCGCTATAATCTTAAAGGAAAATATTGCATTATGTACTAATTCTTAAAGTTAGTAACCTCCCTTTGTGGACCGGAAGTAGTTAGAATTTCGTAAACTTACAGGAGAATTTGAAGCAGTAGGTTAGTTTGTAAGCTGAAGATCTTGAATTGCATCGAGTGTCCGGTATCATATTTTTTAGTCTGTTCATATCACATTACTGCAATATATATGAAGAACGAATATTCATTTCATATTTGCATGCTCTTTTATAGAAAATGATGTCGATGTGGAAGCATTAAAAGTGCTAACAGATTCTGATCTTCAACAATTAATTCCAAAAGTTGGATTAAGAGCGATATTCAGAGCAAAATGGAACGAGTGGTTGTCTTCTATGAATGACGAGGTACCTTCCAGTATTGTAAGATTTATTTTATTATGATGTGTATTGTTATTACGTCTTTGTTGGTCGTTTATTGTTACAAATCATTTGGTGTAATATTTTCTGGAAATGAAAATTATTTTTTGAATTGCAACATCTCCTTGATTGCACGGCTTCTGACTTATCTAAAAGAGTCAGGGAATCCAGCGTATGAATATATGCATTTTCCACGTATAATGTCTTAAACTTACGAGGAAGGAATTTTGGAAATTCGACGGCGAAGGAGTTGAAATACAGGTAACAATCATTTTAATATGAGGGCGGCGGTGGCTCAGTGATAGTTAGTTTACCTTTATTTCGTGGCGTCCCTGGTTCGATCCCAGCTGCCGTGAAGTGAGTTTAGTGGTGGACAAACACTGCGTGCGTGGGTTTTCTCGAGCTTTTTCCAATTCCTCCCACTTTCTTGTTCCACCATTTATTTCATTTCTCATCACCACGGTCTCCCTTAACTTTGGTGCATAAACATGGAACGTTAAACTAAGCACTTCATTTCAGTAATTTTATTGTTATCTATGTCACCGATTCCCGTGAGAATAAGACTTAAAATTTTGTTTTTGGACTTCTCTTTTAAAATAATTTGACCTGTGTTTTAGGTTTTTTCTAGTTTTTATTTAGATATGGGAACAAAAGAGGAGAGGAGATATCAATTATGAAAATAGGATACTCTATCTCAGGTTTATTTAAGTGACATGGAATTTTCTATTTAGACTTTATATATAAAAATAAGTTGGCACTGTTTCTTCGTTTTAGTATTAGGAATTATATTTCTGGGCTTTCGGCATCTACGGCCATTTAGCTCGTCACGTATAAGGAATGATATCCCTTGGCGAGCACACTATCCGGGGAAAGGGAAGGAAGAAAAGATTGGGGAAGCAAGGACCTGTATGGTAGGTACTATCCCGGCATTTGCCTGGTAAGAGTGAGGAAAACTCCATTCAGGATGGTTGGCCTGAAAAAGCCTTTTACACTTTTTCGACTTAGTGGCCTCACCGGGAATCGTACCCGCGACCGTTCACACTAAAGGCGAGAGCGTTTGCGACTACGCCACACGGGGCCACTGTTGCTTTATTGTGTCATGTTTCAATTACAAGCGGAAACGAGACAGGCATGGGGATTTCAATTATTATAATAAGGTGTTCTATCTCGGGATCCCTTAAAGACAGAGACATAAGATTTAGTAGGTAGAATTTACGTAAAATAATTAAACTTTTAATGTTTTTTTTTTTTATTTCACCGTAAACAACGATTTTGTCCATTGGCCACTCAGTCCAAAAGTACTTTTCGTGCAACTACAATTTGTCCAACGTATATTTTCTTCAAAGATATTTTTAGCATTTGTATTTCGTGATTGTTGTTGTGGAAATTACAATGTGTTTAGTAATTTGTTACTATGTTTGAAACACCATACATAAGCAGATCATACTACTAAGCGGTCTACTTAAAATTATGCTGATTAAAGCACGAATATGTATAAAAATTGACAGTACGTTTCAGTGACCTTCTCATCTTCATCATTTTTATAAAGCACAGAATTGTATATGTGATTATTCATTTCACTACAGAAGTAAATTAATTTAGAACTCCCTTGAATCACTGCTATAAAAATTGTTTAACGAAAACCACTCCTTCCTCCTGAGTATTTTTTTTTTCAGAACACAAACGACGTATCTTCGTGTTAATAAATAATGATGTTCGGTGATTATTCAAGAAACTTTTAAATTATTTCTACAGTGGAAGCAAGTGATCAGATATACAGTTCTACAAGGAACGTAATTAAGAAAGAAGAAAAAAGTGAAGAAGGTGACAAAAGGTCCTTGAAACGTAGTGTTAATTATCCAACATTTGGGTGCTTTAATCAGTATAATTTAAAAGTATGTATTAATATTCACCTTATTACATCATGAAGTAACAAGGGGGCTCAGTGGTAGAGCGTTCACCTCCGGTGCTTGGGGTCTCTGTTTCGATCCCAGCTCGCGCCTTGTATACTTTGTGGTGGACAAACACCGCGCTCGTGGATTTTCTCAGGGTTCTCCCGTTGCCTCCCACTTTCTTTATTCCACCATTTCATTCATTTCTCATCATCACTGTCTCCTTTAGCCTAACCGGCATGAGAGTGGGACGTAAAACTTAAAACGTTTTCATTTCGTGAAGTAACAAGAAACACACTTGTAAAGTTGTCTTCTCAGCGACATATTGATTTTTTATTTCCCCTTAAAACGTATGCAAAGATTCGCTAGGCATTCTCGTGTCCTTAGTTTTATTAAACACATTAGAAGGATGCTACGCAGATATTTTTTTAAAATAAATTCCTGAAGAAAATTAAGTTGTAGACTTATTTTCTTATTCCAAATGACGATTCAATTTGTTCAAAGAAGTTAATGAGTGTTTCACTATCAATATTTAATAAGCGGGGGAAATACAGTGAATAAACCTACATTCATTAAGAAGAACATGAAGGCATAATACCCTCTTCCTGAATTTGTACGTAAACAAATTATTCAAGTAGTATTGTCGATTTTAACATCCAGTATTGTCTTGATTTCATACTGTACTTGTGCTGGGTAGTGTAGTAACTATTTTGGACCATTATTTCCGATTTACAACTCCACTGTACATTCCACAACAATAATTAGAAAATACAAATACTGAAAATCTCTTCGGAGGACTTTTAATTTGAATACAATTTACATTGGGCATCTTGTTAGCCTAAATGAGAAAATTACTAATAAAAGTAAAAATAAGGTTGAATTTAATGAAATTAAAAACTGAGAGAGAAAAACAACGAAGAAACAGCAAGCAAAACTCGTATCTTGTATACATTACTTCATTAACCCCTTACCGCATGCCGTGCCATATATGGCATATACCCTTTTTTCACTAGATTTTCTGTGATTTATCAAAGGCATCAAATGACTGTTTTGTTTGCTGCGTGAGATATTGACGTGTATGAAGAAGAGATTTTGGTGTCATCTGCCCTGTTCTTTGTGAGTTGTAAGTGTATCATATATGGCACTTACTTATTTCTCTTCGGAATTAAGTGCAAAATCTCAAATTCAAGTTTTAATTCATTTTTCAAGTTCCCATATGAGGATTTCCAATACTGATTATTTTTTTTCGCTAAAAGAAAAAAAATCATGCAGAAACGGGTTAAAGAACACGATTTTTGCAAACCCTTTATACTTATGAATTCGACTTACATATCTATGAAGCACAATGATAAAATGATAAGCAAAAGAAATATGTATTTCTTATCAGGTGATTATTTGAAATTAAGAAACATTGCCTCAGTGCTGTAATTTTCTCAAGTCAGTCTGTAGTTTCCTCTTTGATTAATCTTTTATTATTTCTTTTCAAGAAGTCTTCATATATTTTCGAGAGCAATAGTGATGCAGACATTGCTGAACTAATTGCGACAGCAACAGAAGAAGAAGCAACTTCACGTGAATCAATCGAAATTAGTTCACCTGAGTCGAATGAGGTGTCACTTACATATGAAACGAAAGAATCAAGAAATGGAGATGAAAAAGGACGCACTGCTTTGCTAAAAACCCATGGGCCTTTGGATTGTTGTACATCCATTAGTAACAACCTCTTCGACAAAAATTACGTAAGTTGAGCTTGAGATTATACTGAGTTCAGCACTCAAAGATACAAAAATGTACGCTACGTTTCACTGGCCCTTTTTCATATTTATGCATTTTTTTATTGCGCTCTATATAGAACTACATATCTGATCAGTTTCTTCTGCTGTATAAATATTAAAAGTTCCTTGAATCATCGCTATATGGATTCTTTAACGGGAACCACTCTTTTTAAAGTCGAGATTAACCCTATATGTGCCAAGTTGGGTTTCAAAATCTCAACTGTTAAGAAAAACACATAATGATGTTTCTTTAGTATCATGTCATAACTCAGATTTTGTGTCAAAAGTAATGAAAAGTTTATTTTGTATCTCAATATTTTATTTTCCAGAAAAATAACCCACAGTTTATGCAAAAGGTTTCGTCGTAGACACAAAGTACCCTCCCTTGGTATAAACTGTCACTATACTACATGGAAAAACCAACGCAAAAACAAGATTATTTGATTCAGACTAACCAATAATGACTTTTGAAAAGTAAAATAAGACAAAATGCTTACTCTGTAGCTTGGAACAATAAAATAAATTTATATCTGTAGTACCATAACATTATAATTGTAATTCGGGAAATATTTTAATAGCATTTCCCTAATGTTAAAGTATATTGTGAGAATAGGAAATAGCAAGTGGTACACCACGTAAAGGAGTTTAGTTTTTATGGTGTGATATTTGATCAGTTAACATTGAAACCGGGAGTTGTATTGGATTTGAACCATTTCCAGTTGTAGTTGAATATTGAGGATGGAGGTAATGGCCCTTATGCAGAGTCGTTCTGACGCGTGATTACTGCCATACTAAAGAGTTCGACTAACATTTGTTTCCAGCAGTAGTCAGATCTTTAGAATGACGCTAATCATACGTCTAAACGACTCTACATAAGGTGAAATATGTTTTTGAAATGCTTGATTGATTGCAGAAACCAGTTGCTCGCTATCTATTATAGTTTTTGCTTTGTGGTGATCAATGGTAAACTGAAAATGGCTAACTTCACTTCCGGTTTGAATAGAGTGTTCTAACTTTTGTCTCTCTACCATTTTGTAAAATTTGTTCATGATCCATAAAATAGTTCAGAGATTTCTAACCCTCCCTCGTTTTACGGTGTTACGTGACACACGTAGGGTTAAGAGTAGCGTCCTCTCTAACCAAGTCAAGCAATCCTCAAACATTATAATACATTTTCATGAACATTATTTGCGAGGCTATGTGAGAATCCCGTGTTCCTACACCAAAAGCACAGATCGACAAATAGATGGATCCATTTGATGGAACGTTTCTTTTGAAAAGAGCTGATATGTTAGTAGTAGAAAGATAGTTTAATTGCATCTCGTTGAGTTTTCCTGTCAAGCAGTTCGACAATATGGAAGTTGGTTTCCAGTTGATGTACTTTGTATCCCTTACTCGGATCTTTCTCTCATATTGTGCAAATGCATTATAGCAGAACACACACACACAATATATATATATTATCCTTTAATAGCGGTAGGTGTAAACTTCAATAAACTATTCTTACACTAGTATTTTCTTAATTATGCTTAAAAGCTTATTTATTTAGAAAGTTGGTATGGAAATACAAATACGAAAACTGAAGGACGTGACCATTTATTTGTATTAAACATTTCGGAACCACGATTACCTTCTTCGTACATGCGTAGTGCTTCTTTTTGGAGAACAGTTGCTTCAAGTGGAATTTATATTACTTGAACTGCCGTTTTCATGCTTATTATTACTTACGTTGACATTCAGTAACTTCTTTTATTTCATATAGGTGTCAAGTATCCTTCTAGGATCAATCGATGGTAGAGGTATTCTGAAAGTAGGTGAAAAAAAGGGAGGTCTCCTTGAATTGGCTGACAGACGACTTTTAACAAGACTTATTATCTTACACATACTTACTGTTCACCCAGAGAAGAAAATTGTGAGTGCAGAGTTTGCCGAACTAGCTTCTCAGATTTCCATAATCTTTCCCAAGGAGAGCCCGTCGTTATATTTTACTCCTTCATTGCCAGCGACACAACACCAAAAAAAGAGGAATGCGAGCGGATTATTATATGAAGCCTACGTAACTCGTCGTAGAAAATTGAGAGAAACAGAAGTCAAGTGCCCAAAGGATCGTTCGAGTCCATCTTTACTTCCCTGTACATCGAGCACAGTATGCGAAAATGACGTAGGTAAGTTATATATAGTTATTTACTCTCTTGCTTTTTATACTCTCTTTTACTTTTTAATTTTGACTTTTTTCGTTGTAATGTCGATTATTCGTGTTATCAGAAACGAAATAGAATGGAAAGTAGGCTCTAGCGACAATGTTATAATTGTAAATACTAAAATTCAGTATCTATAGCAGTTCATTCCTTTTGTGAGTCATCTGTCCTTCACTTGTATCTGACAGATATGTGCAAAGGGACATGAATAGATATAGTAAGGAATTGACAAGCAAGTTCATTCTCATATTAGAATGTAGGTTCAGCTAGTTTGGATTATTAAATATACGTTTCAATGCTAATATGTTCTGGAAATTTGACGTTTCATTTGAAGTAAATAATTTATGCTGATCAGGGTGTTTACTGATACTAGAAGTGTTTGAAACACTAGAAATCTACTGGAAATTTGTATTAATACTTGAAATAATGAAATTGTACTGGAAATTGTTGTGTACCAAACTAGTTGTTCTTTTTATTCTTTCATTTGGTTTTGAAATGAAATGAAATTAAATAATTAGTTTAACGTCCCACGATTATGCAACGAGGCTAACGGAGGCTGTGATAATGAGAAATGAATGAAATGATGGAATGAAGAAAGTGGGAGAAAACTGGAAAACTACGAGAAAGCCCACGCGCACGTGTTTGTCCACCACAAGGTCAAGGTCAGGTCAATGATATGTCGTATTTATTAGAGCTTTTTTTTTTAACCTGATTTCTTTTAATGTGTGCAACTTAGAGATTGAAATATTTATGCCGCTAGTGTTTTTAATAATTATGTAAATTCAATGTAGCCCGTGGCATCCATTTAGTGAAACTATAATATAAGTGTGCAAGTGCAAAATTTATTGTTGGGTACAAGGTATGTATGATCGTTGTCTACTGTTCCGACACGGGTGCCATCTGTTAGCCTTCGCTCAATGTTATTGTTTTGTCTTTAATAGAACCATTTTCATCAAACTTATGCGGAGAGCATAAATAAAGGTCTTTGGTTACTTCGAGCTACGAAGTTTTTCATTTTCGTGTATTATGCTGTTGTTGATTTGATGTAGGGATTTAATCTTAACGTGTTGGGAGTGTGTTAGTAAAAGGGAAGTGAGTGTAGAAAAGGTATAAATGCGTTACTAAATTTAAGAAAGGAGTGCTAGCAAATCCAGTGATTTCGAGATTGCAGAAAAGTGAGTGTGTGTTTTCGTGTTGTAAATGCTAACCATGTCATTTACCTGGCTAACATTTACTCACTTACATATTTATTTTAGAAAAATAACAGTGTAGTTTCGTGGCGGAAATTTTTTGCAAGGGGATCCACATGTGTAAAAATGAATAAAGTTAAATTGTGTTTGACTGTGTTGTGGCTATAACGTACTATAATGATAATAAATAAATATAAATACAAATAATTTATCGACGAGTAAGAGATTTTAGACATTAAAATGTCGTGACCCAACACCAATGATAAATAGCCCCATGTTATTTTATTTCAATATAGGCTACGGTTAATGTAAGTACATGTGTAATGATGAGTGCGTGTGAGATTTCGACGTCTTGCGATAACTGTATTTGCTGCTGACGAAATTGAACAAATCGGTACGTGTTGAGAGCGAAAAGTTATTTGGTTCGATTATGTTACAAGTTGCAGTGAAGGAAAGGTAGTCTTTAGATAGAAACCAACAGCATTAGTGAACGTTAGTAATGGAACAACTGCTTATTATTCAGATGTAGTGTTAAAGTAGTTTCTCATCAGTATATACTTGCATGTACATGGATTTTTTTTTTTTTTTTGTTTTTACCCTACTACGTTCTTTATGCACAACTGAATGATAGTATTTCACTGATGCGGATAGTATTTCAACTAAAACTGTTTCATGAAAGATATAACTTACACTTAAGTATTTCTTACTGCCGAACGGCAAGGAAATCTTTTACCCCTTAAGTCCAACAATTATTTCAAGTGGGTGACTTGCGTTGTGTGTGTCTGGTGTGTAGTAGACAACGTGTTGTATGTATGAGTGTGTGTCTGTGTATGTGTTGATTTGGGAGGATGCAATATTTGTTGTTTTCTGCGATTTCGTTTCCGCACTTTCGGAATCTGTTAAGTGCAAGGAGAAAATCAATAGAGACGATATTCAAACTTTTATTATTGACTTCCCACTACTATAAGATAACACGCCTCTCCCTTTACATATATTTCCTCTTACGTTCTAGAAACGCGGCGCATATCTGTGGTGAGCATGTCTTTGTGAGCTCATTTTGGGATTTTGGCAGTTCTTTTTTTTTTTTTTTTTTTTTCAGAATGTCGGAATTGAGGGCTATTCCCGAAGAAGGGCACATAGACCGTTTCCGTGAATGGAGAAAAAGAGCCTTAAAGATTTTATCAGAGTATATAACAATAACATACGCTTGCAAATACCTATAACAGGTTTTTTAATAAGGAAGACCTATTTGACTAATAAATAGGCTGTATTAAATGAAAAAAAAATACTATTTTACATATTTATAAACGTATTTGTATAAAATGTTATGTGCCCTTTTTTTCGAAAATCCTGGTTGGTTGAAGAAACAGCATACTATTAATGCATCACATTAATTACTTTATTCTAAAATAAATCACATAAGCTATTACACATGGTAATAAATGTGTTATGGATTTAGTCCTGTTCGTGCTCATTCAATATGCATTGAATCAGGTCGCTGTCTTCAGCTGACAAAAACTTCATTAAGGGCCGAACATCTTTCTGTTTATGTTCGCTCACTCCAACGAAAGGGTACTTTTTGAAAGATAATAAAATGGGATACATGTTGGCATGTACGTGTTAGAATACAGCAGAACGCCTGATAGAGTGTACTTCATCATTACCGTACATACTGCATAGTGGTATACGTTGGAGTTTTTGGTGTTGGGTTGGAACGAAAGGAAGGAGCAAGAGCTGTCTCAAAATCCTTAATAAAATTTTTATCCGTTGTCAGTTCAAAAGGAGATGGATTCTGTCGAAAGGTAATGATGGCTTTTAACCATGGCATCGATAGTTCTGACCGCAGTCAAACTCCAACACTAAAGGAGATGCACTTAGTTTACCTTCACTATTAGTTGCCTGTGATTTGGAAATAAACTCGTCCTTCAAAGTTTTGCGTCTATCATCTTTCCTTTTGTGAACTTGATAATGAACTTTACGTGAGTCACTAGGATAGCTAATCTGTTTTTCGTCACATTCAGCACAAAAGTCACACTTGTCAGTTTTAGATTTCAAAAATCCATATCTAAACGGCTGCTTAAACATCAGGGTGTCTACTGACCTGGAAAACCTTGAAAACCTGGAATTAGCCTGGAATTTACTTTTGGACCTGGAAAACCTGGAAATAGCCTGGAATTGGACGAGGAACCTGGAAGTTTTAAAATTGATTTTAAAATATTGTTTTTGGGATTGGTATGGAATATTTTTTTTTTTTTTTTTTTTTAATGCAAGAAAGTTATATACTACAGCATAGGTTAAAAGCCAATAATAACTTATTCAGTGGAGACGTAGTTGAGAAAGACAGACGTGAGCAGAGTGCAGGCGGTGAATGTTTTTGGAAAGTATGTTGAGGGTACAAGAAGAGACTGAATAATATTTTATTTGTTTGGCATGGTCGTTGTGAATAACAGTGGCTACAAAAAGAGCTAAATTAGTTGCCGATGATGAGAGTAAGGTAATTGAAAAAGTTAAATTTTATGATTATTAAATTTGTGTCTTACATTGAGGGAATACTGGCATACAAGCCAGAAGCTTTCTCTGTAGTTGCTGCTTATTTGCATAGTATGAATCAAGCTTATTTTCTGCTTTGTGAAGACATTGGTTTACATGTTTCTGTAGCAAGAGTAGTAGACAGGTCTGGAACAACATTCCGCTTATACTCCTGTGCCGAAGCTTTTTAACAGGAGTCCAAGCCCGTGGATGTCACAGTGAACACCATTCCCGGTGGCCGAAAGGTGTATCACCGGAAAAAAGTAAAATTGCCCACATCTTAATGGAATCACTTTTTGTATTTAGGTAAACATTTTACTAGTCTTGCAATAAATCCTGTTACACACTAACAATTAACATTTTATTTTTTAGCCATTAAAATGGGGAAAAGTAAAATTAAATTCCAGGACTCGTGGAAAGGCCAGTGGAAATGGGTTATTAGGTCCAACGATCCATTTAAAGCAGGTTGTAAACTCTGCAGAACTGATTTTGACATTTCAAATATGGGAGCTGGATCATTGAAATCTCATGAAAAAGGAAAGAAACATCAAATAGCTGTTAAAGCTCTTAACGCACAATGTTCGATCGTAAAGTTCTCAAGCAATGTTAACAAGGAGCCTTCCTGTACAAAACATTCTACAGCGTCTTCCACTTCAGTGACTGGCACATCATCTACTCCAGTTGTTCAGGGGAAAAATGAAAGCCTAGCAAAAACTAGTGGCGTAATAAAGAGTTATCTTACCAAAGATCAAGTGACGAAAGCAGAAATAATCTGGACATTGCACAAAGTTACAAGTCATGCATCGGCCAGAAGCCAAGCGAGTGCAACGGGTTTGTTTCCTTTAATGTTTCCTGGTGTGTGATGTCGCTAAAAATATGCAGTTACATAAAGACAAAATAGGTTATGTCATCACTTTTCGATTGGGTCCATATTTCCAACAGACGTTAGTTTGTGAACTACAAAATTGTGAATCTTTTGCAGTATCGTTCGACGAAAGTCTAAACACTATCTCACAGAAAAATTAAATGGACTTAGTAGTTCGTTTCTCGCATAGTGACGAAAATAAAGTTTTAACACGTTATTTAACATCAGTATTCCTCGGACATGCTACTGCCCAAGATTTGTTAAGTGCATTTATAAATACTTTCAAGGACAAGAGTCTCGATTTTTGTAAGGTACTTCAGGTTTCTCTTGATGGCCCCAACGTTAATTTGAAATTTCTGAGTGATTTGAATCCCTTTCTGAGTGAAGAAAATGGTGAAGGTCCACAGCTTTTGGAGACAGGAACGTGCTCTTTACATATTGTTAATGGGGCTTTTAAGACTGCGCATACCAAAGCTGGTTGGAATGTGACAGAATTTTTGAGAGCGTTGTACTATTTATTCAAGGACTTCCCTTCAAGAAGAGCAGATTTCCCTCTTAAATTTTGTTCTATTGGGTGGGTGGAGAATTCTAAAGTTATCATAGTGCCATAACTATGATTCCTGCCTTAAAAGTTTATGTTGATGCAGTGAAAACAAAACCTCCTGGAACATCAAACTCCTCTAAAGTAAAAGCCCACATTTCTGATGTACTGTTGCCTGCTAGATTAGGTTCCTTCAGTTCGTATCTGTAGAACTAGAAGAATTCCTCACTAAGTACCAGACAGACAGTCCATTACTACCGTTTCTATGGAATGACCTAAAAACGTTGATTCGTAGTTTGTTAAGCCACTTCGTGAAAGATGTCTTAAAGTAGCTTAAAAAAAAAAAAAAAAAAAAAAACTCAATAGATGTTTTTGATAAGGACATCTTAAAACCACTTAATCTAGTTGATGTTGGATTTTCTGCGATTACATCGCTTAAAGAAGTGAAGAATGTGAACATATATTGAACTTTAAGAAAGAATGCAGAAGATTCTTACAAGAACTGTGTAAAAAATTTATGCTAAAATGTCCTTTAAAATACAGTGTATCAAGAGCGCAAATTGCTTGTCTCCAGAAACTATGACCAACAAAACCCTTCGTGAATCACGCATCACACTTGCTCTGGAGACATTTGTCTAAATACTGATATGGTGAATTTGGAATATTTAAAATTTTGTTCAGACAAGGACACAGCACGAAAACTGTCAAATTTCAGTTGCAAAAATGACAGACGTTTTTCTCCATGATCTGTTAAGTAAAGAAGGTGTCTCCAATGCATTTAAAACATTCGTGCTTAAGATATGTGTACTTTTCCATAGCAACGCAGCAGTGGAAAAAAGTTTTTCCATTAACAAAGAGTGCATTGTTAAAAATCTCCAAGAGAAGTGCTTGATTGCCTAGAGAAGTGTGTTGGATGCTGTGCGTGTTGCTGGTGACATACGTAATATGAGTATCACAAAGAGTATGATCCAGTATGTGAGGAATGCATCAAGCAGAAGAAATGAATATCTGAAAGACCGCGGTGAAAGAGAAGACAGAGCAGCTCGAGAAAAGAAAGAAATTAAGAAGAAAATAAGAGTTGGAATTAAAGAAGAAAAGAATACTAACTGACGCCGAAGCAGAAGTAGATGCATTGGAAGAACAGGCGAAAAAGTTAAAAGGGATGTTGAACTCTAGAAGTTAAATGTCAAAAACTGTTCACTGTGTGAAAGTTGTTTTCTATATTTGTTCATATAATGTGCGTGGTTCCATAACATTTTCAGTTTTTTAAACTTTCATGTTTCAATACATTTTTAAATAAAATATAACTGATGGCCAGTCCCCATCCAAGAAGAATGTGCAGTAACATTTAACAATATGGACTACTTTGCGTTAAAAATTTGTATTATATATGATCATTTTCTTTTTACTTCTAAACTAATACTAGTTTGACAAAAATGGCGGAAAATAGCTTACTCACCGCTAAGTCCTACCAGTACTTAGCATAAAATACCACAAGAATACTTTAAAGGGGAGTGCTTGTAGTAAAATACTCTTGTAGTATTTTATCCCATAACTTAGCGGTGAGTAAGCTATTTTCCCGCCATTTTTGTCTTTGTTCATCAACACTCATGTGCTACTACTATAATATTAGTTTATTTGAAGTAATGTTTTTGACGGAAATTCACTATTATACAGGGTGAACCTTAACTAAACCGATAAACTTTGGGAGACGATTCTCGAGCCCGAAACAAGAAGAAAATTCCTCTTAACTTTTCTCCACGGTACATAGTTTTGGAGCTACAAGGTGTCAAAAGTGTGAAAAAATGAACTTCCGAGTCCTATATTTCCAAACCTATCCAACGAAGAGAGTGCAGCTTAATATCTCTTTAAGGAAGTCTTATCTGTTCTGAACATATGATTTCCTTTGTGAGATTTTAAGCAGCACTCTCTACTTTGGATAATTTTGGAAATATAGGCGTCGGGAGTTCATTTTTCCACACTTTTGGCACCTTTTAGCTCGGAAACTATGCGCCCTGGAAAAGAGTTAAAGAGGATTTTTTTTTTTCTTTTCTTGTTTGGGTGCCGAGAATCATTTCCCGAAGTTTGTCGGTTTAATTAAGGTTCACCCCTGTATAGTATTCCTACATTAGGATATTTAAAGCTACTGCACATTTTTCTCAACCGGCCTTCTGGTAGGAGATATTTTAATTAAACATTTTCTTGTGTAAAATGTTTTGAAAAACTACATTTCACTCAGTTTTTTCTTTTCATTTTGTCACTTGAAGAAACTATCACTTGCCATATGCATTCTCAAATTATAACCAGTTTTTGTTAAGAGCTATATAAAATTGTATTAACTTATATGTGTTACAATAAATGTCACTCTACTGAATAGACCTGGAAAAAAAGGAAAAATAAACCTTGAAAACCTTGATAAAACCTGGAATTTGAAAATGAACATTTAGTAGACACCCTGAACATTTTAAAGTACTTCACATACGATAGTGTCAATGCTTCATCGGTTTTATCCTTATAGTATCCTTGAAACATTGTGTACAATGCCGTATTGTTAAGCTGTGAGTTTTCAAAATATTTCAGTTTTGATTTATGTCCACAATAATGACTGTAATCACTTGGAAATAACTGCAGGTGACTCTCTATCACTTCTTAGATATGCTTCTTTGATTCTTCACGTTTCAAATTCATGTTACTATAAACTACACGCGTCTTATACACAGGTTTACTTTCAGTATCCATTTTAAATTACTGCCACATTTCTAGGTTAATAATATAGCAAGGAGCACAGTAATAACCGCTGCTAGAGCCTGAATGTAAGCTGTGCGCCAAAATTGTGGTGCAAAGGCTTACAAAAACAATATTGCCAGGCGGCCAAAAATAATGATATTGAGATGAAATTTTCACAGCACCTACAGTATAACATGGCGGTTCGTTTTAAATGATTTCCGGAAAAAGGGCATAGGCCTATGTGCCCTTCTTCCGGAATAGGCCTCAATTTTGAATTTATTTATTTATTTTTGTTAATTGTTTGGATTGGAGTCAGTTCCTTACTATTTTTCTGTCTTCTACGGACATTTAAAACTACCACGAATTTTATTTTGTTTTTAGAATATTTCAAAATTAAGCAGACAAACCACTCCTCCGATGTAATGGGCCGTAACCGACATGGGCGTATCTAGCAGATTACAACGACTAGGGCGCAGGGAACCTAAAGGTGGCGCCTAGGGCGTTTTCTCTTTGTTTTCCATGCTAGGACACAGCAATTCCAGCGGTCATATCGGGACATTTCAATCCGCCCGATGTTTGTTGGCGGTATTCTTTCAGAGTTTATGAAGTAGTTTGGATATTCAGCGAATGTTTAAACGCTTGTTTTTGTTAGCATGGGGAACTAACAATGTCCATTTCTGCTTCTTCATACCCTAAAACTTATGCTAGCGATATTTTGGAATAGGGGTTGGCGTTTAAAACAGTTGCAAAGATTAAAAAAAAAAAAAAAAACGACTCGCAGTTTTCGTTTACTCTTAATTAACTAAGTACGCCTGAATTTCATTCGAATCCTTACTCTTTCTCGTTCTACCTATCTCCTTATTTTAATATCACCCCCCCTCCATTTTCCCAAACATAGTAATATATCGACATAAAAGTTTGAGCGTCAATTCGTAGTGGTCGTTAACATCTTTCTAGCTGCTTGTATGTTGGTTTGTAGTGTACACAGATTATATGTACATATGTCTTTATTTTCAGTTGACGAGGTTATACTGGAAAAACTGCGATGGTTGGAGACCAACGTTCAGCCGTGGACACTGGTCGAACTACACTGGAATGAAACCGTTAAGAAACGAATGCAAGATATAGAAGATAGTGAGTGTACCATTAATGATTATCTCACACGATTTCCAGCATTGCAGCAACCAGAAGGATTTAGACTGGTATGTAAAGCTATAATTGACAATCTTATTAACTTGTAAGAAAGAGGCATTTTACCATTGTTGGTTGATTTAAACCAATTGTTTTCGTTAAAAGAAAAGAACTAATTGGTTTAAAAAAAAAAAAAGATAAATGCCATGCTACAAATCGTGTGAACTTCATTGTAACTTTTGCGTATAACTCAATCTATCTTGGTTAATTGTATCTACTTTCAACCCTGTACTTAAGGGGTCCCATGACCGATTCGCGGTGGGGTCGCGAAATTTATCTACGGTGCAAACTGAGTAGCAGTTCGTATGTTACTGTAAGCAGTAGATTCCGCCCTTTATAACCTCGCTGTTACATAAGAACGTTAAGGTAGATCATTTTTTTCCTACCTATATGTAATCTAAATGAAGAAATATATTTTAAAAGAACCGGGTTAAACCCAAGGCGTATCTTTAAAGAACATGGTTTCTACCAACCTGCATTTTCGTTTGTGCTGCAGTTTTTGAAAATTTACATCAGCTCCGTAAACCTAAATCAACTTAAGGGTCATATGCATAGTCTACCACGTAGGGGTCCCCTAAACAAACTGTGGGATACCTCAACCTTCTTAATTGTGCAATGCAGAAGGCTTCCAAAATGATCAATCAGGTACAGTTAACACTGAAGGCTGGTTGGTCTAGCCACACCTCGGGCGAAGCTAAACTTTTGTTTAAAAAAAAAAAAAAAAAAAAAAAAGCATTAACATTGCAAGCAGCAACTGCATAGATAACGTATATATAAAAACTTAAATAAATGTTCGGAACTTTGTTTTTGAAATATAAAATCGTAGCGGAAAAATAAACGGTGTATATTAGGAATAAGGCTCTTTTTTAATTTTCAGGTAAAGTCTGTTAACTATCAGAAAAAAATAACTAGCAAACCTGTGAAGCTGTAGCTTTACCATAGAGATCCCACTAGAAATAAATTATACATATTGTGCCTTCTTGACAAAATCAGCTTATAGTATTTTCGAGAATATATTCTCTAAACAATTTTCCAGTAAAGGTTAACCTTAGGAGGGCATAAAATGTATGTTTATAAATACGGCTTTTGCTAGCAAAATGTCATGCAAAGAGCGTGAAACTTATTATCTACTTGTGCCTAGTGTTATCAAGTTGCATACAATTTTATAATATATATAGTGAAAGCCACAAGTCTAAAAGCCATGCACCAAACTTTCCAAGGTGCTTAATGCATGTTATTTTTGCATCTATGACGGTTTATGCCAAGGTGAAGCTGGAGGGCTATAGTCGAGGTGCATCCACAGGGAACAGGCGAATTTGTGATGGTGGATATACGTGTAAGCGAATAAATACGAAAAATATGCACCAATCTGCAGTACGTGGTCACTACAAGCTAGTCTTTCATTATAGTTACATAATTATGAACCATACTTTTAAACTGTTTCTATAATTACAGATTATTTATATGAGTAACGAATGTATTTTGAGCAATTGCAGTGCAAAACAGAAGGATATTCCATACTGTTTTCCATACTTGTCTTTCTTTATGCACACACCACCATAGCTAACGTGCCTAACTTCCGCGGACAAAATCACGCGCGATCCCTTAAATTGTGCCGTTCTTGAAATCGGAATGAATGCAAACGTAGCTTTTGTTGGCCACTTAGCACAGATTCGTGCGTGGTTTTCTCACTTATTATTTATAACATAAGTTACAAGCATATTATAAATGTACGCAGCTGGTGGACATATTAGAAACTAAGAATGCAGAAGACGTTCGATGATCATGAGTGAAAAAAATGGATGATAGCGCCCCTCAACTTTACCTGTCCTAACTGGGAAATGTAGACAAACGCTAACAGGGAAAAGGATGTAACAGACATTAAAATAACATTTTCACGATGAAATATGTATAATTGCAGATTCAATTTTTCGCATCAGTGATGATTCCAAACTTTTTTTTTTTTTCCTGGTGGTGTGAAACTTTCTTATACTGGAGATGAAATGTATTAGTAATACTGGAAATCCACATTGAGCGTAATAGGATATATGGTTCCGAGGGAATTTCATGGCTCTCGAGAAGAAACTCCTCCCGGCCGACCCCTGAAATTACCATTGGTCCCCGTTATTCTCAAGCTAATCTAAAATATAATCTAACCAATGTTCCAACACCAAGTATCACTAGCTTATTTTACTTCAGGTAGAATTTATTAGTCCATTCTTTGATATTGTGTTCAATATTTGTACTAGCAGAAGCAAAATATCTTGCAATCTTATTTCAAGAATCGGGATATATTTTTAAAATGCTTACCACAAAATATGTAATTCATTATCGCTTAATAAGCATAAGAAATTCGATAAACTTATTAATATATTGAAATATTTGGTTTGCACGAAGCATACGCATTTTATACAACAGAAACTGCTGTGGGCTAGCAAATGACGCGTTGAAGCACCCCCAGTCATCTACTCGACTTCCGGGAAGGTTGCGGGCTTATTTAACCCTGCGTTAGAACTCTGCAACGCAAATTATCAAGTGTCCCGAACGTAGCCCGTAAGTAGCCTGCAAAATAATTATGCATAAGATCCTAAATGTACGTTTGTACGTATATTAGTATAGACAGTATGTTGATTGTGGTTTAAGTCGGTCTTTGCTAAATTAGGAACATCCGGGCTTATACGAGTATATTCCTGGGAAAGGTTACACAACTTCTTTGTATCAGTAAATAAGAAATAATGTAAAAACAGTGACCGAAATATTCGTGAGTTTTTTGTGCTGTTACTGGTCTTCTTTAAAAACGTAATGGAAATCTCTTTACAAATGCGAAGTTTGCTCTTGTTTTCATTCCTATTAGAGAGACATTCCCTTACTACTGTAAAAATATTGAAAATAGTGTGTAAAAGTGATTTGAATCAATTCACTTAGAGGAGAAACGTATTCAAGTTCGATTACTTTTGAATAGTTGAATCACCACAATTTAGTTGTAGTCCTAGGTTTTTCTTCTTCAAGGAATGTGGGATCAAATTAGGGTAAACGTGACTATATATCATACTTGCTAAATTAGTACATACATGCAGCATAAATGAGGGCATTTTCCCCACACTGATGGAAGTAACTGCATAATCATCTGTACATTCATTTTGACCACGACATTAGACATTTAAGTAGAGTTTGTATATTGCAACTGTCTCACTACGCATATATATGTAATGTTTACTTTTTTAAAAAATTTTGTATTTTTAAGTCTGATTCTTAATATTATATTCGTATGTTTTGCATAATGTTCTTTCCTTCCTTTATTTTAGTTGCTTCAAGATTTCGGTTTCTTGTATCCTGGAAAGGATAATTGCCTCTTCTCAGGTATTGCCCAGCTTCATAGCAACATTATTCAACTAGCAGTTGGGAAGAGTAGGGCGTCGAGAGATGATCAGTTCAAGAGGGAAATTGAGTCGTACATACATTTGATTAAAGGTAAGACCGAGCAAAAATTCTGAAACAAATTTGAATGTGCAATGTTGAACATATATATACCCCTTATGTCTTTAATTGAAAGCATGGGAACTAACAGCAACATACCATACGTGAATTACGACAGGCATTCTAGAAGGGATAACATCCAGAAAACAAACACTTTTTTCTTTCGATTTTCACCCACTGGTGTTTTTGCGTTCTTTTAATTAATATCGTAGTATGTAGTTGTATGTGGCACTGAGTCAACTCCAATAGACACACTGTTGTAAGGTGCACCAGAATGATATCGAAATTGCTTACTTCAGTCCAAACAACTGAAGTTTATTAGCTCTGCCCAACTGGGCTCATAGCTTGGACCACGGTGAGAAATCCTGAGATTGGCAGAAACACCTCCACATAAAAAATTTGGAAGGAAATTTCCGTCCGCTAATAATTTACTAGGGGAGAGTGAAAAAATTAACAGTTCTAAATTATAGTAATTCATATATCTTTCATATATGACTAATATGATATATGAGGGGCCGCGGTGGCTCAGTGGTAGAGCGTTCACCTCTGCTGCATGAGGTCCCGGGTTCAAACCCTGCTCCCGCCAAGTGAACTTTGTGGTGGACAAACATCGTGTGCGTGGGTTTCCTCGGGGTTCTCCCGTTTCCTCCCACTTTCTTCATCCCACCATTTCATTCATTCCTCATCATCACTGTCTCCTTGAGCCTAGCTGGCATACCCGTGGGACGTAAAACTCAAAAATTTCAATTTATTTTAATATATGAGTTTGTTTTTTAAATCTCTCTTTCTCCACTTTTTTACAACGTGGACTGCCCCATCAGGTCTGAGGAGTAAAATCCGTCGATTTTCGTTACAAATTTGTTTATAAATTAAAATTATTTAATAAGAATAGAGTAGGAACCCTATGGGCAAGAAATGAGCGCTGTACCACTAACCCACTGTGGTCCCTAGTGTGGCACGTGAAGTTGGGAACTACGCTTTCACATTTCTAGGTGTGTAACACGGCGCCATGTCGTCGTGAAAAATGTCATCTCGTGTAGAAAACGATGTCTGGACCACTAGGTATACTTGCATACACCTGCTAATCAATTTCATATACAGCAACAATGGGACCAAGGGAATTCCAAGAGATTAGGTAGCTAGGTGGGCACTAACAACCTGCCATCTTTGTGAGTCGGAGAGGTCACACATGTTCACTCACCAACAAAATACCAAGAAAGTACGAATCAACTGAGGCCAGGTGATAAGTAAACACACGCACATACACACAAAAGGAAAAAATCGCAACATGTGACCGACAGCACCCATTTAAAAAAATGCTACCTTAATACTGTTGTTTACATCATTTTCTCTACGCTCTGCACAATCTCAAGCATAATGTTTTGTCCTTAGAACTTTTCCCCACTTCTATTACACACCCATATTGCTTATTTGATCATATTTTGCAGCGTGTGACATTTATTAGGATATTCCCACCGCTTTTTGAAACATTTCTAAGAATGATACACTGACGTGTGATGATGTATTTCAAATGTATCAACTGTTCCTTTTATACGTGATTTTCAAACAGTTAATACAATGGAGAAGCTATAGATTTTTTTTTTATTATTATTATTTTCAGATGATGATCCTGGCACCAGCTACTCAGTAGCACTTCTTCTCTTACCATATGTGCTTACTGTTCCTCCGGCTAGAAAGTGTCATGGGAAGCCGCTGTGGAAACCTTCAAGAAGTGAAATAAAAGAAGCGTTTATTCTTCACGTGTTTGCAGAATCACAAGTACAGCCAGCTATACTAGCAAGAAAGAAAAAGTTAGAGCAGTTGGGAAGGACATTTCAACCGCAAGTCATCGTAGTTGGAGAATCACCAGTATCACCAGTGTGTGCATTTTGCTGCGTAAACAGTATATACTACAAGGTAGGAACATTACTAGAGGCCGTGGACATTACGTTCAAGATTTTCCAAGCAACAGGAGCTAGTTACAGCTATGAAGCGAATCACGTATGGTTAGTAGTGCAGAGAGCACTCTACCAAATTGTAACGCCTCATGATCGGCCGAATCAGTCCGTAAAAAACTTACTTGCTGATATCGGGGTTTTAAGTTAATTCCTCGAGTGAAGTTTTTTTTTTTTTTTTTTTCATATGTCCTATTATTTCTTTTCCATTATGATCGTTTAGTGTGTTAAGTAATATTTTGAAGGTTTTATATGTTACATATTATATGTATATCTATTTGTTATACATTGCGATAGATCATTTAGAGGAAAATATTTCATGTTTCATTCATACAAGGCAACATGTACAGGTGCTACGGTTGTTCACTGACATTTGCAACAGTTTCCATGCTAATAAAACACATTCGAAATGCATGCCCGAAATTAGCTACTTCCAGTGAATTTCACTGTGGTGAAGAGACATGCTGTCGACATTTTACAACGATAGCTGCTCTTAGAAAACATTTGAATAGAATGCATTCAGCCGAGGCTTCCACCTCTCATTCTGTGTGTTCCTCTTCGAACCCAAATCAGTTTCAAAGTGACACCGCTTGCAGTTCAGTTGAAAAGTCGGTGGACCGAGTTACTACTTGTGCCGAGAGTGAACTTCAACACCATGTAGCATCTTTTGTATCTTCACTGTATGCTAATCCGACTATACCGCGTAACACGGTGCAGTTTGTGATAGAACAACTTGATAAATTTTTGGTTATTTCAAAAAACATGTTGCAGTCCAATTTGCATGAAGTAATTCGTAGAGACCATAATTCACCCAATGTAAAGGATGGCGTAAATAAAGTTTTATCTGACTATGCTGACAGTTTATCAGTAGTCAAATCTGAATATAAACGAATGAAGTTTTTTGAAAATAACGGAACATACATACCTCCGGTAGAAGTCACTATTGGTCAACGGATGGATTCAAGAGGTTCACATATTGGTGGGACTTTAGTGCCAGTTCCTTGCACCATGCAAATCATTCCAATCCGGGCTGTGCTGGAAAAGTTCATGTCAGTGAACGATATAGTAAAGGATATGTTTGAACACCTCCATTATTTGAATAATATTGGTAATAGTGTAGAAAACATCATCCAAGGAAAGATCTGGCAAAATATTGTTTCTCAAAATGCTGGGAGTCATTTGAATCTCCCAATAGTAGTTTTTTTTGATGATTTTGAAGTTAGCAACCCACTGGGCAGTCACGCTACGATTCACAAATTAGGGGCAATTTATGTATCCCTGCCTTTTTTGCCTAACCACTATGTCTCACGCTTGAATAATATTTTCTTACTAGCGCTATTCCATTCATCTGATAGAATAACATTTGGTAATAAAGTTGTATTTCAGAAAGTCTTTGATGAACTGAACGATTTACATTATACTGGTATTTCTGTAACAACTAATGTATTCACAGGAGTTATAAAGTTCCATGTAGCATGTTTAACTGGTGACAATCTCGGTTTGAATGGAATTCTAGGTTTTGTAGAAAATTTTAACGCGAATCATTATTGTAGAATATGTATGGCTAATAGACAATTGACACAGCAAATGTACTTCGAAGACATGACTTTGTTGAGGAATTTGGATAATTATGAGACATCTGTCTTGTTAAATGATCCATCAGAGAGTGGTATAAAAGAGAGATGTGCTTTCTTTGGGTTACATGGGTTCAACCCCTTTGAACATGTTTCAGTTGACATCGTTCACGATTATTTAGAAGGATGTTGTACTTACGTAATGACTTACATTATACATAAAATCGTACAAGAGTCCAAACTTGTTGACATACATATTTTGCTCGCTACAATATCTACATTTGACTATGGCCCTGATTCTGGTTCAAAGCCTTCAAATATATTATCACATGAAGGTAGCACGATCAAACTTAAAGCCTCTGCATCGGAAATGCTGACGTTCGTGAGATACTTTGGTTTAATTGCTGGGTACTATATACCTAGAGAACATAACATATGGCAGTTATATATAGCTCTTCGTAGAGTCTTGGACAGGTTACTGAATCAGAGAGTTAGCACCGAAACTATTTCGCAATTGAAATTCTTCATAGCAGAATTGAATGAGTTGTACCACAATCTAACGAAAACTTCATTGAAACCAAAATTTCATTTCCTTGTTCACTATCCAGAAATGCTTTTAAAGTATGGGCCCCTCACTCAAGTTTGGACGATGCGTTTCGAGGCAAAGCACAGAATCTCAAAAATTGCAGCTAGAACGTCTTGCAGCAGAATAAACATATGCAAAACTATTGCCATAAAAAATCAGCTGATGGTAAACGATTTTCTTTTTTCAAATAGTACCTCACGCGTACCTCACGTTACCTATGGAAAGAAAGTAACGGTTAAAGAGAGAACTACCCAGATCATTCAAGATCAGTTTAGTTTGAATGGCACAGTTACAGACTTATTTTCTGTACGATGGGTAAAGTTACAGGGTGCTAAATTGATGATTAAGTCTGTTGTGACAGTTGATCTCGATATCACAACTTTTCTACCTGTGTTCGCGCAGATTCTAGAAATAGTAGTATCTAATGATGAGCAGGTGTTTCTTTTCTGTTCCATTTTTGAAACTATTGATTTTGATGTTCACTTTTTTGCGTTTGAGGTTCGCAAAACGAGTGAATCGTTTTGGCTACGAACTGAAAAACTTCTGACACTCATTCCCAATACGTTAACTATTCACAATGATGGTATATTATACGTTACACTTCGAATGCCTTTAGATTAGATTTCATGTGAATAAAGTTTAAGCAGTCATTCCTGGGCAGCTGAAGGATTTTCATATAATGTTATTTCACGTTTTTTATATGTAAGAAGTGGAATTTTATATTTTCATAAAGTTAAGTTTGTTTTGTCTGTTACAAATTCCATAATAAATTGTAGCTCCGAATTTTCAGACATCATTGTGCCTAAGGCAGGTTAACATGTAATGAGTTAAGCGCCCTAAGGACATAAATACTTAATGATATAACAGGATATATACGAATACTTCATTGAAATTATATTAAATTAAGTACCCAATTGTAAACAAATAATGTACATTTCAGTGAACCCTTGTCATCATCTTCATGCGTGTGTTTTTTAAGTGGTCACTCAAAAATTACTGGAGACTTAAGAGCTAATTTTAAACTAGGTTTTAGAGAAATTTTTGTATCACGGTTCAGTGACTGATTTATTCAAATCAACAGAGATTGGAAACGTCGGAAAATAACACAATTTTTATTAGCACGGGGACACGTCGTTCAGATGCTCCAGCATAACCTTTAGAAGAGTAAGGAGTGATTATCGTTAAAGAACTCTATAATGCTAATTCAACGAACTTTAAATTTATTCGATCAAAATATGTAGTTCTATATTAAAAAAAAAAAAAAAAAAAAAAAAAACGAATCATTGAAACATAGCATCTAGGTCGTAATTAAAATAATAATAATAATAAAAAAAACGCATGAGGAAGACAAGGGGTCATTGAAACATTGCATCTATTTTTCTACATATAGGGTGTTTCATTTAGTGTAATTTCACTACAGTTCCCTACTATATGCCACAGAAGAAAGAATATCTAATGAAGGTTTTTAAACATACACAGAGTGGCCCAAAAGTAGGTATACAGACCCACATATATAAAACATACAGGACTGTATACCTACTTTTGGGCCACTCTTGTATATAGGCTTACAAAACAGTCTAAAAGTAAGTCTTGATTTTTCCATTCTTTAACTTGTCCGCATTCCTTTTCCATCCAAAAATGTTTCGTAAATGTATACTAAGTTTTTGTGTAGCATATTTTTTGTTTTTTAATGTATCTGTTTCACTGCTGTATGAGTTTAATGCAAAAAAAAAAAAAAAAAAAATGTAATGTTACATTATTTCTTAAGAATAGAAAGTATTCATTAACTACACAAGTCTCCACACAATACACAATGTAACTTTTTCTTTTGTCATGTATTTATTTCAACTTTGTACAAGTTTACTTTGAAATAAATGTAAGTGATAATGTCAGAATATCTTGCTTTTAATGTTAACCACTCAATTCGTAATTATATATATTATATTCGTAATTATATATAAACCTTACGTATGTGTTTATAAGTAGAAGTGAAACTTATTAGGAAAATGATAATTACAGCATACTATGCTAATATCGGTGTTCCTAGATCTTGTATTCTCCAGTTTCAGACTACTATTCAAGATGTTTCTTTTTGATGTTATTCGTTTTCGTGCTTATGTTCGTTTGGTAACATAGATTAATACATAATGTATTCCTTTAATATAGTTTAGGCAAAATCTTAACACCCTCTTGGTCTGTTCTATTCATTAGTCTTCGCCTTGACCTGGGGCGGCATTCGGCTCCAGAATCCTGCTGGCTCTTAAATTTTCGAGGGGTAACTGGAACACCCATGGCAAAATAGATTATACTAGGAGACAATTGAAATGTGATTAGCCTCTTGTGGCATGAGAAGGAAGTGTTAAGATTTTGCATGAATTTCTGCTCCACTGGTTTTAAATTATTGGGCGGTTTCAGAAGACTATATTTCCACTATTACTGAACATACGTGCATAATTTTAGTGTCATTAGAAAGAGAATTATTTCGCTTTTTACAGTAACAATAATATCATGTATTCATTTTCTATACTAGTGGAAATACAGCCTTCAGAGATCGCGCAGTAGTTTGTAACTACCCTGTAGCACTCGGAACACAAATGCAATCTTCTTTCCAGGTTCTGCTATGACGGTGTGGATTTTTGTTTGAAGTTCCATATGTTATACATTTCGCTACAGATTCGGTACAAATTGTGGACGGTAGTCTACAATTTCTACATGATATCACAGATTTGAGACGACGGTACTGTTCTTTCTGGATGAAACATACATATACTTGCATACACATATACGGGATAATTCATAAATGAGGAATCACTTCTACATCAGAAAGAACGATTTTCAGATTCGCCTTTTTATCATGATGTTGCTGTGATTCCATATTTATGAATAACTGCTTGTATATATGCATGAAGATGTATGTAAGTTACATTCGGAAGGAGCAGTAATGTCGTCTAGGACAGCTGTGACACCATGCAGAAAATCTGGACTACCATCCACACAACATGTAGCACACTCTAGAAAATCTAGACAATAGTCCAGGCATTCAAAACCAGTGGTCTAGAAAATCTAGACCGGCATCTAACAAATATGTAGCACAGTCTAGAAAATCTAGACAATAGTCCAGGCATTCAAAACCAGTGGTCTAGAAAATCTAGACCGGGATCTAACAAATATGTAGCACAGTCTAGAAAATCTAGACTAGTGACCAGGCATTAGCAAGCAGTGGTCTAGAAAATCTAGACCAGCATCTAGAGAATATGTAGCACGGTCTAGAAAATCTAGACTCGTTTCCAGGCATTAGCAAGCAGTGGTCTAGAAAATCTGCACCAGCATCTAGAAAATATGTAGCACGGTCTAGAAAATCTAGACTCGTGTCCAGGCATTAGCAAGCAGTGGTCTAGAAAATCAGTAGCATAACCTAGAAAATCTAGATCAGCGTTTAGGATACCAATTGTATATACCTGAAATTCTAGACCAGCACCCAAACAATCAAGACTACCATCCTTAAAATCTGGAGTAAAAATTGCGCCATTTTTAACGGTCAAAATTTTCTTGAGTTCCCTCAAGAAAATCTTGTGCAGTGTCCTGACAAGCAGAAGTATCATCCAAGCCATCAGTACAAGCACCTAGAATATTCCTGGGCAACGTGGAATTCATTGAGAAAATCTGTATGTATCCTACGTACCTGGACGTAGCACCATCTAGAAAATCTGTACGGCGTATGTGTGCACCATCTAGGCTGGCATGGCCTTGCACCATCCTTCACATTACTGAAAATCTGTACAAGCGTCTAGTTTTCGCTGCTACTGCATCGGCAGGAGCAGGTACAAGAAAGCCGCCTGTAACCGGAGTCTACGTATTTTCCTTCTAAATGCAGCTAATTTTTCTCTCCGTGTATCCTGCGATGTAATCCATGGCCTTCTAGAACGTTGGCAGAAGGTCATCGATGCTAATGGGGAGTCTTTTTGACCTTCCAGATACGTGTTAGGTGACATATAGATGTTCGAAGATGGTGGGCGAAAAAGCTACAAAACGTTCTTGGTTACCTTTATACTTTTTGAAAAAAAGTCACGTTGTTTTACTTCGATGATCGGAGCATTTTCCCGTAAACTATTTGCTGTTTAAAACAAGCCGAATTAAAATGCAGAACGTATCCATTAACCAATGGAATTCTTTGTAGGTGAACCAGCTAATATAACAACATTTACGTAAGTATAGATCCAACACATAACTTTTTTAATAGTCACTTTTCGTAATTTGTTTAATTTTTCAGAACGTGTTTGAGAGAAGCTATTTTAAATAGCCATTTGAGACTTGAGATTTTTCTATTTCCTTTTGGAATTAAAAATATATGCCGCATTATGGCCTAAACCTGAGCTAAGAGCTCCGGAAATGGGAGGATCAAACTTGAACTTTGCAATCGAGGTTTTTGGGCTGTATTTGATGTCTTAGCATATCGTAATTTCGTATTCAACTTCCTAATATTCTTAAAGTAATAGTTTTGTTCATTATATTTTTGATGTATCGTTATTGATAATTATTTTATAAGACAAGTTTTTTTTGTTTTTATTAAATTGTTTAACATTTATATTGCTTTGTTGGTTTAAATGTATACACATATTTATCATTTGAAAATGAAATATTACAGTTATTTAACCACTTCCCGGTCCACTTTATCCGAAGAAACCAGGTCCTGGCGGAGCAACCCCAGCTATTAAGATTTCCGCATGTGCTTCAATTTGGACCAGGACGAGTAAGTTAGCACTTTGTTTCGTCGACCGTTCTTTCGTGATCTATTGCGAGATATTTCGTGTACAACATAGTCACATTTTGGAAGAAAATTCGACCAGAACTGACCTACTTAGTAAAACGAAATAACTCGGGTTAATCCGGGAAGCGGTTAAATATAGAGATAATGTTACATACAGGCCCGTATCCACGGGGGTCTGGCCCCCGCCCTAAATTTTTCCTGCCCCCCTAAAATTTACACGGTAGGCTTGCAAATGAACTATAATATGCTAATCAACTATAATGTGGTTGGATCGGGACCCCTTAACTTCAGCCAGCCCCTCCCCCCTAAATATTTGGGCTGTCTATCGTCCTGTGTTACAATTTCCTATTCAGATACTGTTCAAGAGCTCCTCCGTGGCTAAGCGGTTAGCGTACGCGCCTTTGGCGTGGGAGACCCGGGTTCGATTCCCGGCGGGAGCTCATGTGGTTCGGATTCCACGTTAATGAGTAGGTCCACGTCTCATATAGCCTCGCCGCTGAAAGGGACGCTAAACCAAACTCAACTCAACTCAAATACTGTTCTTTACCGTCGTAGTGTTTGTCTATGGTTTAACGTTATTAAATCTCGAAAAATCCTCTAATCTGCTATCCAACAAATATATGTATGGGGAACGTTTTTTAAAATCAAAATTCCACTTCCTTCGTAATTTATAGCATTGATTCGACCTTGAAACTGTAACATATATTATTTATTGAGATGTGTCTCATTCTTAAGATAGGCATGAATGTTTTCTTCGAATAAGAGAGCTTCGAGGAGCGGCTTGTCCTATGAATATGTGGACACGCAATAGCAGTAACGGGACTTTGTGATCACTCTGTAGAACGCTGGAATATGTAGAACACACTGTACCGGTATGTTGGCGTGGAAAATTGCCTTGGTTGCTACTGAACGTGTTAAGCGATGTGGTTACGTATGAGTGGGGCTGATGTTTTGTAAGGGGAAATTAAGAAATATGATAAGTTCATGGACAATTACAATCTGTTATGGTGTTCACTGCACTGAAACAGTTCATTTCGCTACAATAGTTATTAAACCTATTACAAAGAAAACTTAAAGAACTGAGGCTTATGTTTAGCAGAAGGGGTCCAGAAATTGTGTCTAAAAATGTTAAACTTCGATAATTTCTGTTCATATTAGGTTAGTTTAATTTAGATTAGGTTAGTTTAGGTGAGTTTAGGTTAGGTTAGCTTATGTTAGTGTAGGGGTCCATCATAATTTTCCAAAAACTAATAAAATTTCGATTATTTCTACTAGTATTAGGCTAGTTTAGGTTAGGTTAGATTAGATTTGGTTACGTTCCGCCTTATGCAGAGTCGTTACGACGTATGATTAGCCCCATACTAAAACACTGACTACTGCAGGAGACTTATGTTAGTCGATCTCTTTAGTATGGCATTAATCGCGCTTCGAAACGACTCTGCATAAGGCCCGTTAAGTCTAAGTAGCTCCTTGCATCATCCATTGCTCCTGAAAATTTTGTGTTTTTTTACGTGCTTCTGTACCTCTTCTGCTAAACATAGCCCAGAACTGAAACAATTCTTTATTATCGCATGTTCACAACTACCTAATTTTAACTTCCAAATTGTATTATTTAAAATGTTTACAAAGAATATTACTTTCGATTTGTAATCTTGTGCCAAACTTGCAATCGACACGCTGCAGAAGAAACTTTCTCGCCAGCGCCATCTAGTAGTTACTGCCATCAACATACGACATTCCAACAGACGAAAGTCAGAATGCAATACCCACACGAAGCAAGCTGCTACGTGAACATTAATTCTATATATCACCCATTGAATGCAGAACATTATTTAGCTTTAAAACAGAATATAGCCCAAAGGATGCTACTATTATAATTACCACGGAGCTTATAAAATAGAGGATCTGCCCTTACAACAAAATCCTGAAACCATACGTCACAGTTTCGCCACCCCTACTCTGCAACTCCGCCCAATAGGATCGCAATGTTTTGAGCCAACAATCATGGCGGAAATGAAAGTAGCCAATCAGGCAATGGCAGAAACGAGAGTAGCCAATCAGACGGGCCGATGCTCGGTTGTTTTTTGGCTTCATCGATTTAATAGGATGAAGATACATATGGTCAGATCCTCTATTTATAACATCCTTGATAATTACTCATAATAGTAGAATACTACAGTATTAAAATATGCATAGAATTTCTGACACAACTTTTAGAGGTTATTTATGTCATATTGGGGCGTATAGATTAAATACAATATATGTGTTCAATTAACCCTGGAGCGGTTGGGTTGGGTCTGTGAGACCCATCTACTTGTATTTTAAATAAAATTTTCAACTTCAAGTTACCGGTTTGAGTTGTAACTTCGTACATCTTCCTGAAACGCCCGATAAGAGACGCTACTGTTGCAAACCAATTTTATTTATTGTTACTTTGCTTTCATTGAATCTTGCGTGGGTTTGTCAGACCCAGCTCGACCGTTCACGTAACTTTTTTGCTAGTGTCAAGAATCTTGGAGGAAGTTACTTTTCTATTGTGATTACCTCTTCGACATATTTTGAGTGTGTATATACGAACAACATTTCAGTTCATATTTTGAGCAATTTTAGAACATAACGTGAAACAGTTTGTGTCAGTGGCGTATTTAAGGGGGAACTTCCGGGCTTAACCCCCCCGAAATATTACTTACTATTGTAAAGTAAATGAAATATCTTGCAGAATTTTCACATTTCCAGACAAAGCTCCCCCGAAAGTTAGCAAAGCCCCCCGAAACAAAATCGTAAATACGCCACTGGTTTGTGTGACTGAAATTCATGGAATTTTATATGATGATGAAACATGAGAGTGAATTGAATGATTCCGATGCAGATCCTGATTTTGAATTATTTAGTGACCATGACAGTAACAGTGAGTGTGGTGAAGAACATGATAAGAGTGCAGAATGGATATCTCCACACATTTTTTATTGTTCTAAAAAGAACTTCAGAGCTAGCTGATTACAGAGAACACTTCCTTTCGTTCATGCGATGATTCTAACTGGTTGAAATTTGCGATTGAATTCCGGTCTGTTACTCGTGCGCTTAAAACAATGACCACCATGTTTGTACGTCACAGGTCGGTACAGGAAAAATGTCTGCGCCGCTCACTAGGCATTCGCCCGGGTTCGATGCATGTTTTTCAAATGTGTACGACGTTTCTAATAACACAGAGAATAAGAAAAGTAACAGAATTTAAAGTTTCTTTGAAAAGAAAGCTACTTGTCTATTTATTTATTACCAAATATTTGAATATATTTGAATTTCTTAGGACAAAGTTGTAGTGCTATATTCTGGACATTGTTTGCAGCCAAAGGTAATAAACTTATTAATATTATCATATTTCGGTCACCGGCCGATCTTACGAAGCAAATTTTACTCACTCTTCAGAAAAAATCAATATAAAAGCATACTTATTTGACAGTAGAATGCAAATTTCTTATATGCAAGTTTGTCGTGGATTCGATAGTTATTCGCTCAGGGGGGAAGCCCAAGGAAATTAATACATGAAAAAACATTTTCCCAAGTAAAAATAACCTAAATTCTTTACTGAGTTCAACACAGGGACGCCCAAACTTACAATGATAATCACATTCATGAGCATTTCTGAGAATTTACTAATGCTATTATCGAACTACTTTACACATTAGCAATATTATTTCACCATAATATCTTCGCGCTTACTGTCGCTTTCAGTAGCTCATGGAAGATACTCGTACTTTGCTTATATTAGTCCATGTGAACATTTACAGATTGACTGAAATGTTTTGAACACACGAGTTAATATTCAAACCAATAAATAAACAGATATGATCTAACAGTAATGGTAACAAACTAGTTACCTTGGTTTATTACTGAATGAAACAAAATATTTTTATATTTCACGAATATGCCAGGGGCCGCGGTGGCTCAGTGGTAGAGCGTTCACCTCTGGTGCTTGGGGTTCCGGGTTCGATCCCAGCCCCCGCCAAGTGAACTTTGTGGTGGACAAACACCGTGTGCGTGGGTTTTCTCGGGGTTCTCCCGTTTCCTCACACTTTCTTCATTCCACCATTTCATTCATTACTCATCATCACCGTCTCCTTTAGCCTAACCGGCATAACCGTGGGACGTAAAACTAAAAGATTTCATTTCATTTTCACGAATATGCCTTATAGGGAAAGAGAGAACGGGTAATTAATGAGAGTGAATGATAAAAGAATGGGTGGAATAGGAGTGGAGGTGAGGAGAGAGAACGTCACGTGAGAGGAAACGTCCGAGTCGCAAGAAAACCCACACATACTATGGGTGTCTATCATAAACTTCTATGGCCTGAGTTCGAACCAGAAACCCTTCACACCTCACATTGGGAGGTGAGGGCTGTTTTTTTTAAATAATGAATGTTTGTGATGTCATGGCTAGTAATGAACACAATAGTCTGTTCCAGTGAAGTTAACAAGATAAGAGAAGTCAATCTACCGGACGAAACTTAACAAAAGGTTGAACTCTTCATTTTTTTTTTTTTTTTTTTTTTTTTTACTTATAGACTTCGGAACACAAAACGCAATACTTTCACGATATAATCTTTTGCAAATGTACCACCATATATCAAACATTAATCACCCCAGAACTGAGGGCAGGCCCGCAGCCAGCCCAAAAATGTCGGGGGAAATCGGTAGAAGTTAGGTGCGTCCAATCCAACTATATTATAGTTTATTTGCAAGCCTACCGTGAAAATTTTTAGGGGGTCAGTAAAAAGTTAGGAGGCAAGCATGCCGTGCTCCCCGTGGATATGAGCCTGGCTGAAGGTGAGAAAGAATATAAATAAACTTATGTTGCTATACTTCGTACAATATTTTGTGTAAGGTTATTGAAAAGTAAAAGTTGAAGTTTCAAAGTAACGACATATGTAATACGTAAGGAATTTGTTAATATTCCCCTTGTTCAGGCTCGAAAAATTCTGAAATATGTAAACAATAACAAATATTTTTTAAAAAATAAGCGAAAGCACCAGTTTTGAGCTGAAATGCATTTTTCTGTTTTAGAAACACTTCTGATTACATAAAAGTATCTTTTTATTAAAAAAAACTATTGATTACAAATTAATTAAGCAATTTTTATTTTCTTCGGTCTTGCAAACCTACCCCGACCCTTTATGAAACTTTTTTCCTTCCGAACATTGTAGGGTTAAGAAACTAAATTAAAACAATGTTTATAATTGATAGTACGTTGAATTTAGTACTAGTAATATCAAGGAAAATATTGTTGAGATGAATGAGTAGTCGCTAACGCTCTCATCTTCGGTGCGAGCGGTCCCGGGTTAGATTCCCGGTGGGGGCACTCGGTCGGAAAAGTGTAAAACACTTTTTCAGGCCAGCCGCCCTGAATGAGGTTTTCCTGGGTTTTCCTCATTCACACCAGGCAAATGCTGGGGTGGTGCCTAACTTATAGGTCCCAGGCCGATTCCTTACTTCCCTTTCCCCGTGCACAATTTAATTCAATTCGGTGCTCCTCTTCTTGCCTTTTGGGCTTCAAATTTCAAAATTTTGGGTGGGGGCTTTTGTCCTCTAAAACCATTTTTCGGCAGAAAATAAAAAAAAAAAACATGTTCATTTATTTTTTGCGTATTGTCCGTACACAATGTTTCGTTGCGATTCTTCATGTTCTTTACACACATCTGACACACTTTTGATATTTTATGATCAAAGGTTTGGAGGGGTCAGTGTCCCACCTGACGATTTTTTCCAGGAAAATACGAAGCACGTATTCCCTCATTTTATGTGTACAATATATGTGTACAATTTCGTTGACTTCGGTTCATTTGGTTTTGCCTTTCGGGCGTCAACTTTTAAAATTTTGTGTGTTGCTTTTGCCCTCCAAAATTGTTTTCCTGCAGAAAATAAAAACACGTGTTCGTTTATTTCATATGTAGTATCTACCTGCCAAATTTTACCAAAATCGGAGTGTTACACTTGGGAACTGTTACTTGTAAGATGAATCTTAGTTGTTTGGAGTGTTTTGCCCAATGAACATCTTATATCACTGACTTTATATAATTGTTTGTGTAAAGTATTTACTTATTACATACTGCATGCAGGAAGAAAGAAATCACTGATCATATACCCTCTTTCTAAAAGAATATACGTATTACGAAGAATTATTTTGTTCAAACTATCGATCGCTGCGCCTCAGCTCGGCTATTGGAGAAACGAATACATAGTCTAGTTTATATTAATAGCCGCTAGATGTCAGTTGTCTTTTGTTTTGCTTGGTAACCGTCATATATTTAAAATGGCTACTCCGCAGCAAAAATTATTTTGTGTTCTCGAGTTTGGGAAGTGCAATTCATTGCGATTCTGTTACAGTGCAAAGACGTTTCAGGTTGAGGTACCAAATTGATCCTCCGAATGGGTGGAAGATTCGTAGATGGTATCGACAGTTTGTAGATACAGGATGTGTATGTAAAGGAAAGAGTCTTGGTCACCCTCGTGTTCCTGAAGAAAATGTTGCACGAATTCAAACTGCTTTCCAACGTAGTCCTTCAAAATCAACTCGTAGTGCCAGTCGGGAGTTACAAGTGCCGACAACAACAATTTGGCGTGTTTTGCGACGTTGGTTATGAAGCCGTACAAGTTACAGCTGTTACAAGCTCTGCGTCCTGATGACAAACGCAAACGTGTGACATTTTGTAACGAGATTCTGGATGTTATTGACAATGATAACACTTTTGTACAACGCATCGTGTTCAGTGATGAAGCGACTTTCCGTGCTAGTGGTCAGGTAAACAAACAAAATGTTCGAATTTGGGACCTTCAGAACACACATGCAGTCATTGAACATGTACGAGATTCACCCAAAGTCAATGTGTTTTGTTATTTCCGAGGCTGCAGGAAGACAGCTTCATTTTTCAACAAGACGGGGCACCCCCTCACTGGAGTCGCCAAGTGCGTGAATATCTGAATGGAACTCTACCGAACCGTTGGATTGGTCGTCAAGGAGCTGGCGACTAAGCATATCTTAGTTGGCCTCCACGGTCACTGGATCTGACACCCTGTGACTTCTTCCTGTGGGGTTTCGTTAAAGACAACGTTTATGTACCACCACTCCCACAGAACTGGAAAAGTTGAAGAACCGGATCCGTACTGCCATAACGTCAGTTACGCAGGACATGACTGCCCGAGTATGGGATGAATTTGAGTATCGATGTGATATTGTTCGTGTCGCTGATGGAGTACATATTGAATATCTGTAATTTAAACTTTGAACTTAAGAGGTTCGTAAATATGTGTGTAAAATTTCATATTCGGATGTCTTAAAGTTTAATAAATATATGCATTCGAAATATATTTATGTATTCTTTTAGAAACACGGTGTACATGAATTAGAAACTCTAGCCTGAAATAAGGTCAAATCTTGCATTCGGTGCGAAATATTGAAAAAATAATCGAAAAATTCCCCCTTTATGGTAGCCCTTGCCGATTTTTATCAATACGTCTTTTGCTTGTGTCTGTAAAGGGACATGTACATATGTTGTGAGGAATGATAAGGAGAGTCATGCTCATACGCGAATGCTGCGCTGTGTAGAGAGCGAGGTTCAGCTAGTTTTCATTAAAAAGGATTTAGGCATCGCTGTATGGTGTTTCCATTTCATTATTATTATTTTGTCTGGAACATGAGAGAAAAAAATGAAAAATTAGAAACATGCAGTGCATTGTCAGAATACAACACATAGGTGAGAATTAATAGAACAAGAGAATTTATCTTCTGTCCAGGGGAAACTAGAAACGTAATGAAGACAAACGTAATGTGTCTAATAAGACACAAGATTCTTACTGTGCAAACAATGAGGGTGCAATATAATGAGAAATGATAGGTTACGAAAAACCTGCAATTGCGTCCAAATCCGGATGATCAGATTTGGAGAGTATGTGTATGATGTATTTTTTGTTAGGTAAAGGATTAGGTTTGCAAAATTTCTTCAGTCATATTTTTGTTCATCATACTTGACTTTATATCAAAATAAGGTAAATGGTTAGTCCTCTCTTTGGCAAAGTTTCCAATACATTTTGGTGGTGCTAATAGTTATAATAGGGAGTGCTGATATTAAAGCGGAGCATCTGCAAGGCATCATCTATGGTGTCACGATAGAATGGATGAGCTTTTGTAATGCGGGATTGAATATACCTTATCCGGAAGGTAGTAAGATGATCGAAAATGTTTGGAAAGTCTCGTGTTCGTTAGTCATGCAATAGGGACATGGTACGCAAATTCGATATGCCAGGCGAATAACATGGCGTTCCATAACGGTTAGTTTCTCGTAGAGTTTAGGTGAAGCTTCGATGCCAGCAATGTGACCAAAGTGAGAAGAGGTCGGAGAAACACTTTGTATGTCTAGTAAGACATCCGCACTTATTCCCCAAGTCGTGCCCATAAGGTTATGTAGAAGATTTAATCTGGTTGATAAGATTCGTACCAGAGGTTGTTAATTGAAGGAAATGCCCGTTAATTGATACGTGAAGATTAACAGGATTTTGGTGTGTATTAGTTCTACTTTAGGTGGGAGGAAAAGGAACTTGTGTTTTCTTAGAATTGATAGTTAATTTCCATTTCCTTCGCCAGGTAAGAAAATTGTTAATTGTCTGTTGTAGGTTTCTGCTGATCTGAAGCATAGTTTTCCCAGGTGATAAAAATGCAGTGTCGTCAGCATATTCGAAAATATAGACATTATGCGATGGTCAGGACATACCTGAGGTATATGAGATATATAATATTGGACTAAGTGCGGAGCCCTGAGCTATTCCTATATGAGAAAAAATAGATCTAGATAGACCCTCCTTACTGAAACATAAGCATTGCGATTACATACAAAGGAAGTAAATGAGACGGATATGACAAGTGGGTAGTCGGAGTGACTGGTTTGTGCAGCAAGCCATAGTGCCATACATATCAAAAGCTTTTTCTAAATCCATAACGACTAAACATGAGGGAAGTGCTTTATTGTACTGATTTGTGAGAACAGTAATCAGGTGTATCAATTGGTCATTAATAGAAAAGGTAGACCGAATGCTGCTTGATGTGTCGGTAACAGATCTTGTTCGTATAGATGAACATGTAGTCTGTTGACGAGAATCTTTACAAATAATTTACTAAAGTCAGAAGTAAATTGAATGAACCTACATGAACAGACATCATGAATTGATTTGTTTGATATATGAAACATACACAGTTAAGATACTTTCCAATGTAGTGGATAATAGCCAGTGTTGAAAATGAAATTAAAAATAGACACTAGTAAAGAAATAAGAAGGGCGGAGATTCTTTCAGTATCCCATAAGATATACCATTCATCCTTGGTGCTGTGTTAATTTTCCACCGGAGTGCGCAATGCAGTTCGGGTGCACTGATTGGTCTGGTAAGAGGATGATTTATGTCAATTTGCTCTGATATAGAGGGTTGTAGAGAATGTACATTGGAAATATCAACACGTTCGCTCAGGCATGGAGACTCCGTTGGAGTGAATACTGTTTGTAGATGGTCTGCGAAAGCAATCACTTTATCTGCCTCTGAAAGAAATTGAACACTATTGAGATTGAGCGTTTATGTTGTAACAGTACTTTTCCCGTTAATTGGTGAAATTTATTCCAGTATCGGATAGGATGTGATTCGTCTCGCAAATTATTGCAAGCATTGATCAAGTGCCTCCGTTTATATGCAATTAGGTAGTTTTTATCTGATCGTTGCCATTGACTGTGACAATGAAGATGTCTCTCGTTTCCAGTACTATGATATTCTTGAATGTACTGCCATGCCCATTTTACAATGGCCAGATATTGAGGCTGTAGCTTTGGTCTATGTAACCAGATTTTTCCACAGAGATGGATGTTTCAGCGTTAGTGGTTAAGGTATCTGTAAGACGGGAAATAGTGGTACTGCGAGATTTGTAATGTCTTTTTCAGTGGTTGTTCTATATGTTTATAATCAGTTTTTATCATAACGGTTAACAGTACGCGTAAGAAACATTGGAGTAATATTGCAGAAACAGCCCTTATTGAACATTAGTTTCACTGGGAAGTGAACGCAACCTATTTTGTCAAGAACCTCGATAGTACAGTTACCGACTAGATTAAGTGGTGTAATTATAACCTCTGGTGTCGTTTGGCTACTTGGCCAGGTATGAGTAGGTAAGTCATGGATATGCAGATGTATCTGTTGAGTTAAGAAGTTTACAAATTATTGTTTTTCTCGGTCGATGCGACTATGGATAATAGGGTGGATCGAAAAAAACTTTTTTTGAAATCGATAACTGCGCACACGGGAAAATTTTCCGACCCATAACAGTAGTTCACTGATTTTTTAAAAACATTTTTCGGATTACGTCTTCTGGTGCCGCAATCGGTCTAAAGTTTTGGAAAAGTGAACATAGGCAACACGCATTACACCGTATGTAGACCGTCTATTTTATCTTCCAATACAGTTCGGAAGTAGCATATTTCTCTACGTGATCGTTCTTGAACTTTATGTGCTGTACTGACATTACCAATATGTGCAATTCTTTGCTTATTTTAACTATAAAATGGCTTTTTAAAAAACCAGAGCTCACTACGAGGAGGTGACTGCACATCGAGCTCCGCGTATCCGCCCACTCAGTAGACAATAGACATATTGTTAAGGCATAAGCTTTAGATGACGAAGTGTTGTTTCGACTCAAAAGTGGGAATATTTTTTCTGGACAGCAGTTTTGCTCGAATGAAGCCGTCTCTTTCTTCAAATCCACATTTCTTCTCGGACGCTGCAGTAACTTTCCGTACCATCCTTTCCACGGCCTGCATATGAAATGGGAATTCCGTTATCGACTTAGATGCGACTGCTGCACTTTTTATGTTTTCTTCTCTTCTTTCGATGTAAGTACTCTAGTCAAGGGTGGTTCGGTAACTTTTACGGAAGACCAGTTTATCATATCATAATAGTTTTCAGTTTCAAAGTTAATGTCAGACGTGACAAACTGTCGAATAGATTTCTTGGATGTCATGGCGCTGGCCTTTTTTATTCGTCTCCATCCAAGAGTCCGAATAACTGGAGAAGAGTCGGTGATCATCGCCAGCAACATATTTTCAGGATGTGCGAAAATGCCGTTTGTTTGGAGCACCAAAAATACTATTTTCTTCAAGTTATCCGGTATAATTGCTGACGAAAGCTGGTCCATATTCCACAGGTGTCGCGCCCCGTCACTGCAAGAAGGATGCCCTCGAATCGCGAACCACAAGAGTGTAGACCTTTACAATGAATTTGACAAGCCAAACTAAAGAAGGACTAGGCGACTCTTCGCTTACTATGCGTATGCGTCGTCAGTCACCGGGAATAATTTACGGAGCCGGGCTTCAGGTCACGTAAACTTGGTGAGCAAATTCCCGTCGACACAGCTCTGCACGGTTCCATCAAGTTATTTTGGTCAGTGCTAAGATCATCTTTTACTTCGTCATAATTGTCCAGGCAATCAAGCGGTACTGCCTGGTAAAATCTTATTGGCTTACTCTCGCACGAATTGAATTTTTACAATATTAGACCTGAGTAAGCCCTCATATCAGTGGTGTCTCCCTCCAAATGTTGAAACAAATGGCGCAGTAGAAGCTCGTTACAATGGAGAAGACATACTAGCCACAGAATTTCTTTTCGAAGTCGTTTTTTCGATATTCACAAAGCTACCAATGTGTTTACCGGTATTGCTTGCAGTTCTATTGCAGCCCTCTGCAACCGTTTTTGACAAGTCCGCTAGTTTCGCCTCCAGAAAGTCGGTTATAGCTGTTGCCGTACCAAATCCGGTACCTGATGGTGGTGTGACAAACAGAATGCAACTGCGCACACGCGAATCACACACTTTTAATCTCAAAGAACGTCCGCTCCGTCAACACTTAACAGTCAACACGTTAATTGTATCGCAGGCGACACTGCACTAAAGCAAAGCACATCCCTTTCCATCAACTCAACCTCCGTTCATTCAACATGAACTCGCCCACTACCAGAAACAAACACTAAGTGTATCTCTATTCTATTCTATTCTATTCATCTCCCTCGCGGGAGATTTTATAATTAAAAGTCACAGCACTAAGGCCAAGTTGACTGCTTCACTAGAATTGTTTTAAATCTTTTTGTTGTTATTATAATTGTAGAAGATGGCCCGTTCCAAAATGGACGAATTGGCCTGTTTTAAATAGTTTTGTTTCCACACTAGTTTGTGAATTAAAAAGGAAGGCAGAAGCGTAGAACATACAAAAAACATATAAAACACTATAAAAATTGTAATACACTAAATTATGTCCAAAATTGAAATTGTTGTTAAAAATTAAATTGAAATAATTGAAGAGCATGACGCTCCATTGTGTAGAACATTCTACGCCATCTTGCCAACAACCAAGTGCATCTCTTTGGGCTGATGCGCACAACAATAGAATCGGGTTTCCATTAATCTCAAAGTACGTCCGCTCCGTCAACACTTAACAGTCAACACGTTAATTGTATCGCAGGCGACACTGCACTAAAGCAAAGCACATCCCTTCCCATCAACTCAACCTCCGTTCATTCAACATGAACTCGCCCACTACCAGAAACAAACACTAAGTGTATCTCTTTGGGCTGATGCGCGCAACAATAGAATCGGGTTTCCATTCATCGTTAATATTCTTTTCGTAGGCTCGACGGACTACACATATTAGTGATATTAATACAGCACATAAACTTGAAGAACAATCACGTAGAGAAATATAATACTTACGAAACGTATTGGAAGATAAAACAGACTGACTACATACGGTGTAATGTTTGTTGATTATGTTGATTTCTCCAAAAATTTAGGCCGATTTGGGCACCGGAAGACATCGTCCGAAAAATGTAAAAAAATTAAGTGAATTACTGTTATGAGTGGGCAACTTTCCCCATGTGAGCCGTTATCGATTTCGAAAAAATGTTGTTTTCGATCCTCCCTAATGGATATTGATATCAGCCATAAAAATATTTCGAAAAGTTTGGGCAATGTAATTGAAAAAATCAAATGGAATTGAATGTAAGTCGGATATTGATTTTAGCAACGTTGAGAACAACGGAGGTCTAGTAAACAGACAACATAAAATGTTCTGGATGATTGAGAAAAGCCTGTAGATGTTATTATCTGAATGGTAGTTTTGGTGAAAGTACTACTGGAACCAGGCACGTAGCCAGGATTTCGTAATAGGGGGGGGTCCGAGACAAAATATTGCGGTTATCACGCCAGGGGTCGATCATTCTGAACTATTTTACTTTAAACATATATTGGTTCGTTTAGCCAGGATTTCGTAATGCTGGGGGGGGATAACATGAAATACTCTGGTTACACACCAGGGCCTCGATCAATCTAAATTATTTTAGTGGCAACACGTATATTGGTTTGTTAGGACAATAAAATGAGGATATGCTAGTAAGTATTTCAATAATGAACTATCTGTCGAGTAAAAGAATAAAGAATCTCGAGTAAAAGAATATAAAAAAATATATAATATTCCGAGTTTCTTAAGTTCTTCTTAGAGTCTATTTGATCGGACCGGTTTCACGATCATCATTTGTTGTCCATAGGATTAGCATGGAGCAAGATGGAATTTGGAATGCTCCGTTACAATAATATTCATTTTCAACTTGATCCCCACCCCCACTCACAGTTTCCTCTACACAAAGCTCCTCATAAGAAAGAGTAACTATACGCTTGCTGTAGCTTTATATTTTTAACGCTGATTCTTCTTTTTCTCGTTTCTCATTGTTTCATCCTTCCTTAATTTTTTACATTTCTGGTTCCGAAGGGGAAGGGGGTCCGGACCCCCTGGACCCACCTCTTGGGTACGTGCCTGCTGGAACTCTACCTTGACCTCTGGCGGCAGGTCCTGTGTAGTCATGTCGGTGAAAGAGATAGCCTGTGATGCGTATCGTGATATTAGGTGTTAGTGTAGTTTCATTGAGAACAAAAATATTTTTTACCTCGAGTAAGAGATATTCTAAGAGAAGTTTGTGCTGCTGGAAAGATAGGACATTAATAAAAAATAAGAAAAGTTTGTGCTGCTGGAAAGATCAGATATTAATAAATAATAAGTTTGTCTTGCTGGAAAGATTCGATACTAATAAATAATAAGAGAAGTTTGTGCTGCTGGAATGATCGGATATTAATAAATAATAAGAGAAGTTTATGCTGCTGAAAAGATCGGACATTAATAAATAATAAATTCATAAATAGGATCAGAAATGAAACGAATTTAAACGATGGTTTCAAGAGGTGCAATTTAAGAATGAATATAATGTATTGAATATGTACTATGCATATTGATGTTAAAGAAAGATTTTGCAATGGCAGTATTAATGCAAAGTATATGGAAGGGTCAAAATGGTAGCACGTTCCGGAGCACTATAGTAAATTAACGAAGAAAATATTCGATACTGAACGGATGCAGAGTAGATTGAGCTAGAGGTGTAGGTTTATCGGAACTTCTAATGGGTGCAGTAAACTCCGGGCTAGTAGGTTCTGCCTTGGCTTTGCTTTGCAGCGGTAGCGTGCATCTTTCCACATGTAGAGCATTTTGGAGGTTGTTGTTGACTTTGATACAATTTAGATTCATGTTGGTTCTCACAATATCCGCATAACGGTTCATTAGATAAGCTGTTAGTGAAGTGATATTTATAGGATTGACATCTCTCGTACCTAAGAGGTACTGACCCAGGATTTTTAGAAGGCTGAACCCTATGGATTGTCTTATTACTAGGTGCATCATACGCCAGAAGGTTATAAATAGCCTGTTGGTTTTGAGATAAAACGCGAAGCACATGTGTTGGTCCGTCGTTGTTTTTTATGCGTATGCATTTTTCAATGTTAATGCCCTCTTGAATCAGCTCTTTGCACACTTTGTCGTCCGTGATATCTGAGAGAACACCACAAATAACGGCAGATAACTTTGGCGACTTCTTAGGAGGTAATGGTTGTTTCGGACTAGAATCAGACATTTGCTTGTTAATGTTGCGTTTTTTTAAAAAGATTTCGTAAGATGCTTTATTACGTAAATAAGTTCCAAAATTAGGAGATTTATTTTATTTTATAATGTATCCATTTCTAGTCTGGACTATTTGCTCAACATTAGCAGGTGGAACATATTTAAGGATCTGTAGAAAGATCATCTATGGATGAGTATATTTCGTGTCAAAATTAGTGAGGAGAAAATTGTGAACGGGATCTGTAGTTATGTTATAAATTGCAGATGATGATTCTGAACGTAGCGATCCAGTGTCCATGTTATTGTCCACAAGAATTGTTTGGATGTTAGAAGATTGAAGTTCACTGCGAAATCTCTTTGCAGACTGATTTCAACTAGTGGATAGATGTCTCTCTTTAGAGGTACTCGCTACTGGTTAACTTCCCCAGGAAAAGTGTCGAGTGTGACTTGTAGTTCCAGTGGGTGAAGTTTGGGCACGTGGACTGCTTGTATTTGTAGGAAGTGAAGCTGGTAATCCTATGTGTCAACCGCGAACCGATTGTCCGATAGTATTGTCAGAGTAAGCCATCGCAATGGAGTGTCCTAGGGCTGAAGCCAAAAAGAATGTGAAAATGAATGAAAAGATCATGAGGTTCAAAATTCAAGTTGCCCTTCGAAAGTGAAAACTTCCGTTAACCCTCTAAGCGTACGCGTGCTCTGCACACAAATTCGTATTACAACGCTTGGTCCTAGCTAACACATTAACTGATACAAAAGAGGTTAGGGTCCTTGATTCAGTATGACGTTGTGTATGGTGCAAGTAGTTCCGCTATTTATACACTATTGCTTAGCCTTTATATAAAATTCCAACACAGTGCTGACACTTACTGGTTATTCTTCAAATTATGTCTATCATAAGAAAACAATAGGGGCTACTTCTAAGTTTCAGATTTTTTTTAGATTTCTTTTGACTCTTACGCTATCAGTGCAAGACATACCGAATTGGCCGAAATATAAGTCGCTTTCGTGTGTAAGCCACAACCACAAAAATTTTTGGAAAAGTTAAAAAAATATATGGTATCCGAATATAAACCGACAGAAGAAAAATGTTACCAGTAGTAATTTAGATTTAAATTAAGGAATATATACTTAACTACTACTCCTTCTCTGCATTATCCTTGATATTGAGGACAGACCAGTAGATGCACTTAAGTAGAAATGAATACCAATACAAATTTCGAGAACAACAAATACTATCTCAATGATGAACTCAATGAGTACATTATACCGATAGTTTCAGCAATGCTTTTGTTAGATAACATTACGACATCTGCATTGCAATTGTTTCCTTATTTCAAAATAAAAGTTTAGCATATTGTTAACTGTATATAATGATACGAAATACTTTGTTTTATAACTAACTAACTCTATGTCCTATGAAACTAAGAGGTTCAATACCGCGTTCACAAGAGCTCTCCATTGACTTCTATCCTCAGCCAACTGTATCCAGCTTCTACTTTGTATTCCTATTTCTGCGAGATCCATCTTAATATTGGCGTCTTCTTAGTAGTCGTTTTCCGATTGGACTTACAGTTAAAACTTTGAAAGTGTTTCTACTTTCTTCCATTCTGGCAACATGACCTATCTACACGCACGTAGCTAAGGGGTGGTTCCGGGGGGTCCAGACCTCCTCCTTCGAAACCAGAAATAAAAAAAAATAAGAAAGGACCAATCAAAAAGAATTTCTAGAAAATTTCTTGAAATATATAGAAAAGTTACGGAATTCTCAGAATTTCTGCTACTAGTCAGAGAATTTTCAAGCTTTCGAAAACATGGTACTGTTCTGTAATAGTATGAAGATTTTTTATCATAATTTTTCGTCATCACGTCTCTGCAGTATCAAACATGTTATTTGAGAAACAGTTTTCTATTATTCCTTTAACTTGTCATTTGGAACAGATAGTAATTGACTGAATAATAAAAACAAAATGTTATGTAGAAAGAAGGTTCTGTTAATATTTGATACAACAGAGAAAGGAATGTAAATATTGTAAAATATTTTACAAGACATTGTTGGATATGGACTTTTTATAATGGGGAATGTATGCTTTTTATAATAGTTGAGGTCATAATGAAAGGAAAATTGTTATATTTGAATGAACAGAGGAAGGAATGTAGATATTGTAAAACCTTTTTCTTTACTTTTTATGTTCTTTTACTCGAGATTTCTTCATAGTTTTTTATTAAAATACTTACTAACATATCCTCATTTTAGTGTCCTAATAAACTAATATATGGTGCCAGTAAAATAGTTTATATTGATCGAATCCCTGGTGTGATAACCATAGTATTTCATGTCAGTCGTCCCCACCCTGCAATTACGAAATCCTGGGTAAATAAACCAATATATGTTGCCAGTAAAATAATTTAGAATGATCAAGACCCTGATGTGATAACTACAGTATTTTATGACACGGACACCCCTATTACGAAGTCCTGGCTACGTGCCTGCTACCTACCTGAGCCTCCTAGATTTGATAACCATAACAATGCTTGCTAAACGGTATAATTTATGTAGTTCCTCGTTATCAAGTTTCTGCTATTCCCCATTCCCATTACTCTTGGGCCCGAATATTTGTCTCTGGCTCTTGTTCTCCAATACTTTCACTCTCTGTTCTTCCCTCAGAGTAAGCGACCATATTTCGCAACCATACGGAACAAAAGACATTATTATTGTTTTACAAAGTCGCGAATATAAGATGCATTCATTTCTTCTTTTACAGTTGAAATTTGGACAAAATGTGCGACTTATACTGAGGCTAATACGGTAAAGGCGGATTTTCATGCAAGCGTCCGTTGTGTTCCTTGCTTGTGATGTGGCTGAATAGCCAATTGAGAAAGTTGTTCAATTACGGTTCTACGAGTAACACAAGTTTCTGTTGGCTATATATAGAAATCGCAAGCAAGGGACGCTTGCATGGAAATCCACCCTAAAAGAATAAAACACAGAATATAATAATTTTTCTCAAATACATGTAATCATTATTAATTTAATAATTTTTCTTACAAGTGCTGTGTGCTAACAGACATGGCAGTGTATAACTTCATTTTTGTTGGTCATATGATATGCAATACCACATGACCTATATGACTATTCATTTACACGTCTTTTTTGTTTGTCTTATCTTCTGGGATTGGGTAGAATAGGAATAATTTTTTTCTGGGAAGATTAAAGGAAAAAACAGGGTTGTTTATGTAACTCTCTTCTTCATGTTTTTTAAATCTGTCTATTTGGCAGTTCTTTCACTAAACTGAGCACATCACAAAAACTAAATCCTTGCACTCAACAATTCTTCTTTGCACTTCATTCATTCTGAATTCTCACTGTTTATATTTTCTTCGTGGTTACTCATTGTTTCCGGGTTAATTATGAGGTATCCGTGTGCTTGCAATAGTCAACACTGTCCACTGTGTAGAATCACTGTCTGTTGTTAAAAATAAAATACATTTCTTATACAATAAATCAAAACATATTTTTTTAAAAAAATGTTATTAAAACAATGTTTACAAGCATTAGTTCTAAAATCTGAATGATGTACAGATCCAAAAGAGTACAAAAAACGAGGAATGTCGCAAAAATACTGTTAAAAACAAATTAAATCATACGAAGGCTCACGTATCTTCGTTTCTACTATAGCGAAACAATGTCAGTTTTATTTCACAAAAGTACTGCTTACGATTTCACTTTTCCACAGTTGTTTCCGAAACCTATCACCAGATAACAGGTATTTCTCTGTTATAACAGTTTGTAACTTTCCTCGTTTTTCTCCTACATTGTCAAATAACATTCTCGAATGACATATTCAAGAAAACAAGTATTTCATATCTTCACTTTGAAATAATTCTGAATAGATAAATGTAAAATTATACGCGAATTGTTAAAGAAATTAATAACAATTTCCACGTTTAATTAAAGCTAGTATAATACATATTACTTTCAGCCAAAGGTGAAATATCCAGTGCATATTTCCGAAACCTACCACCAAATATCAGGTATTTCTCTGTTATAACAGTTTGTAACTTTCCTCGTTTTTCTCCTACAGTCTCAAATAACATTCTCGAATGACATATTCAAGAAAACAAGTATTTCATATCTTCACTTTGAAATAATTCTGAATAGATAAATGTAAAATTATACGCGAATTGTTAAAGAAATTAACAACAATTTCCACGTTTAATTAAAGCTAGTATAATACATATTACTTTCAGCCAAAGGTGAAATATCCAGTGCATTTTTCCGAAACCTACCACCAAATATCAGGTATTTCTCTGTTATAACAGTTTGTAATTTTCCTCGTTTTTCTCCTACAGTCTCAAATAACATTCTCAATAGACATATTCAAGAAAACACGTATTTTATATCTTCACTTTGAAATAATTCTGAATAGATAAATGTAACATTATAAGCGAATTGTTAAAGGAATTAATAACAATTTCCACGTTTAATTAAAGCTAGTATAATACATATTACTTTCAGCCAAAGGTGAAATATCCAGTGCATTTTTCCGAAACCTACCACCAAATATCAGGTATTTCTCTGTTATAACAGTTTGTAACTTTCCTCGTTTTTCTCCTACAGTCTCAAATAACATTCTCGAATGACATATTCAAGAAAACACGTATTTTATATCTTCACTTTGAAATAATTCTGAATAGAGAAATGTAACATTATAAGCGAATTGTTAAAAGAATTAATAACAATTTCCACGTTTAATTAAAGCTGGTATAATACATATTACTTTCAGCTAAATGTGAAATATCCAGTGCATATTTCCGAAACCTACCACCAAATATCAGGTATTTCTCTGTTATAACAGTTTGTAACTTTCCTCGTTTTTCTCCTACAGTGTCAAATAACATTCTCGAATGACATATTCAAGAAAACAAGTATTTCATATCTTCACTTTGAAATAATTCTGAATAGAGAAATGTGATATTATAAGCCAATTGTTAAAGCATTAAATAACAATTTTCGCGTTTATTAAAAACTACGGCGTAGTTTCAGCCAGAGGTGGAAACTCCAGTGCACGTGAATATTTGGCACGTGATTATTTTCTACCATATGAAACACACAAGCGCGGGGCACAGTAACAGCAAAAGTACAGATTAAAAGCTCTTTACTGGTGCGATTAGAACTTTTGTTTGTTTGTTTGTTTATTTTTTATTTTATTTTATTTTTTTATTTTTTTGAAGTTTAGGATTCCTTTACAGCATCAAGGCTACATAAACCTTCAGTTTAACGTGGAACCCGAATCACCATAATACTTTCAGAACTACCAAAATATTTTTCTATTTAATTTTGTTCAATTTCCTTCTTTTCTATAATATTACTGACGTTTTCTTTATCACAATCAATGTTGCTTTCAAACATGTTTTTTTTTTTGGGGGGGGGGGGGACAGTGCGTCCCTGGAGTTCTGAGATTCCCTCCCGGAGGAGATAAGTTTAATACGAAGCAGAATAGTACCAGCAGTGGGAGATAAATAGCTTCCGAATACAATGAATAAATAAATAAGCATTTTAATGTTGCTAATTCACAAGTGGTACTTTACAAGTAATACATTGTGTCTGTAACTGCCAACCTACAACAGATACTGAGTGACAATTGAACGTCTTGTAGCAGGTAATTCAGAAAGACAAGTAACTGTAGGATTTGCTAATACGTAGTTTTAGAGTGTCCACGCCTGGAACAAGTTTTCTGAAAGAAACACTGTTCACATTTATTCACTTTAGGTTGATTACTAACTGCATTCTCAGACTCTCACAAAGTTTCATAAATAGCATATATACATCTGTAGGGTGCGCAGAATTTAATCAAGTAAGGGAGTTCCCAATATGAAATCCTATCAGGATTTCTGTATTTGTATCTAACAATGGAAGGTGTTATTCTTTCATAATATTTTGTTGAAGAGGGAAGGGCTGAAACCTGCAAACCCTACTTTGCATCCGCTACTGGTCCAAGTAATGCCATTACTTTTCATTTAATAATCTCCCGTTTGTTCTCTAGCTTTATTCTGTTTATACATTTGTATAGGGCCTATATGTACATTGTTTTAACTGCAGTTTCATTCCCATCTGAAGATGGGCGGGTCACAGAAGATAACACCTTCTCTGGAATCATAAGCATTAATTTACCTTTAGCTCTATTTGAAGATGGATATCAGATGGATTTTATTTATTTATTGTATTTGTATTAACGCATACATAAGAAGATTTTAGCATGCATGTAATGTGACCGATGAAGTGAAGAGCAGGTAGCGGAATACAAGGACGTGAAATGTTAGGTGCGACGAGGATGTTAATTATCTTCTCTGGGGCTACTCAGAGCCAGTGTTTCTTCCAGACCTGTTTTTTTTTTTGGAGGGCACTGCCCCCCGGAGCTCTGAGAGTACCCCCCGAAGCGGACCAAAATAATACGTCTATGATATAATAATAAATTGAATAATAATAGCAGTGCCCCCCGGAATAATAGGGGTGCCCCCGGAACATTTTTTCTCAAAGAACGACTGCTCAGAGCGGTTTAGATACTTAGCGCCCTGTTAGTTAACGACAAAGGGGACGTTGATGAGGTTACATGTAATAAATGAGGGGTATATTTACATACAGCATTATACCTTTTATCCGAAAGGACTAAATAACTTTCTGCTTAAAACATAAGATAAAATTAACCCTTTCACAGAGGAAGTCGACTTTTGTCTACAGAACCAAATTTCCTTAACATGCGAATGTCGACTATAGTCGACGTGTTAAAATTTGTTTGTCCGTATCTTGGCTTTGTCGAGAGTAGTCGCCAAAGTTGTACCGTTCATTTTTGTTTGTGTTCTATTGTTTTCGATAAACAATAGAAATCACACAGAAAACCTTTGGCGACTACAATCGACAAACCCAAGATACAGACAAATTTTAACACGTCGACTATAATCGACATTCGCAGGTTAGGGAAATATTTTTCCGTCGCCTTCCACAGTGAAAGGGTTAAGATAAATTTTAAAAGCAAATGTCTATTGCAGTACATATTTAATTGTGACAGTCTAGAGGAATAAATAAACGCAAATCTTTCCTACTCTGCAAATGCTAAATCAGTGTTTGGATTTCTTTTTAAGAAATTATGGTTGGTCATTGCTTAACGTGTTCACAAATCCCCTAAAGTGTTTTATCACTGAACAAAATGTACAGAATGCCTCGAAACTATGGTTAATAGGAACTTTCCAAGCATGTTCAAAATGTACCTGGATTTCTTATGTGTTCAATGAATACATGAACAGAAACAACTAGTAAACATGTAAATAGTAATGTGTAAAATATCCTAACACTGTTTAATAGTCGATGTGCCCGTATCATATACTCATTCCATATATAAGAAATTCAGGTACATTTAGAACACTCAGAAACTTCTATTAAGCACTGTTAGGACATTTTTGTTTATTAACAGAACACTTCAAGGCCTTTCTGGACATGTTAAACCGGTCAATTTTTTTTAAAAATGTGCAAATCATGATCAAATATTGATTTATTTTTTGCACCGTACTAATAAAGAATAATGACACCTTATGTCATAAGATAATGCTTTACTCTTTCCGACACATTAATAATGGACATTTAAGCTCCAAACAATACGCAAACCTTAGTAATAATTAGTTGTAACATAGACGTGTGTACAGAAGTACGGGTAATAGTATGATATTTTAGTAAGACCTTTTGGTAATAGTATAAGAAGGAGCTATGAAGAATATGAATTTCAGTGGCGTTCACAAGGAGGTTGCAAGATTTGAGCAACTCTTAAGCAAGATAGCGAGGGGTATATATACTGATCACCAGTTGAAATAGACAGAAAGACAGTTGCAGAAACCGCCCCACAAGGCTCCACATTGCATGTGAATGAAACGCATCACGCGTGTACTGCTGCCGTGTGCTTCCTCTCTTAGTATCCGTGCCAGTGCAATATGTGATGTGCAAGACGAAGGATCTGTGTGCATTTGATTGTGGACAAATTATAGGGGATAGAAGACTGGGTGGCTCAATTTCAGAAGTTTCTGCGGCACGAAGACTTTCAAAGGCACTGTGTCAACAGTGTGTCGTGAGTACCTGACTTCCGGTAAAACCGCACCCGCACAGGCAAATTACTGCGGTCAGGAGGGTATAGATAATAGGGGTAGGCGCCGACTGGCCCTCATCGTAACAGCCGATAGATAGGCCACACTGCATCAAATCGCGGAGAGGTTGAATGCAAGACAACAACATCGTGCTGGCAGCCACACAATCACAACCACCTAATCGCCTTGACATACAAAAGCCATCGGCCCACGTGAGTACTCTTTCTAACTGCACAATACAGAAACGGTTTAACGTGGACAAAGGATACCGCCACTGAACGGTGGAAATGTGGAGAAAGGTTACCTGGACAGATGAGTCATGTTTCACATTTTCACATACCGATGGAAGGGCACAGGTGCGTCGCCAGCCGCACTTGGCAATGGATCCATCGTCCCAGCAGGGAACTATATAGGTCGGGGGTGGTGGTATTCTCATTTCGATCATGTTTACGTGAGCTGAAATGGGTCTTCTAACACATGTAACACGGTCCCTCACAGATGAACGCTACTACGATCTTCTGGATTACTACGTAATATCGATTGCTCGGCTTCAACATTCGGATGGTGACCGCATCTTTCAGCAGAACAATGCGCCGGCCCACCGTTCAAGGATGGCAGCAGACTAGGTTTGAGTGAGCACTCTTCTGATCTGACAACACTTTCCTGGCCATCACGGTCAGCGGTCCTCAATTCCATCAATCACATTTGGGACGCCATGGAACCACAAATTCGGGCTGTGGACCCTCTTCTAACCAACGTGTGGACTTTGTGGAAGACTTTGCACCAGATATGGATTGAGATGTCACAACAAAACTTCAGGCACCTCGTGGAATCCATACCCGGCGATAGCCACTGTTATCAGAGCAAAAGGTGGTGCTACACGATATTAGGTAGGTGTTTCTAATTCAATTGGTAATCAGTCTATATATTCAAACATCACGCTTGTCCTAAAAGGAAATTAAATTAAGTATGTGAACTCCCTAACCAAAATTAATATTGTACCCATTGATGAACTCAAAATAAATGTTAATGAGAAGAAAGCAATGATAATTGAAGCAAAACGATTGATATTGTCCATAGAAGATGAGGAAAGAAAGTGTAATAGTTGACTATTCTTTAGTTACTTACATGACATTACAAGTGAAAATTTAAATTGTAAATGAATAAGAGAAATGGAGAGAAAACGACTTTAAGAGGAATCAAATTGGAATTTCGACTCGTTTGACGAAATAAGTTACAGTACAAAAGACTCATCAAAATTTCTGAAAAAAGTATTGCGTTGCGCGGAGCAGAAATGTTAACACTGAAGAAGAAAATTAAAATGAAATGAAATGTTTAATTTTTACGTCCCACGCTTATGCCGGTCTAAAGGACACGGCGATAATGAGAAATGAATTGAATGGTGGCATGAAGAAAGTGGGAGGAAACGGGTGAACCCCGAAAAATACCACGCACACAGTGTTTGTTTACCAAACACTAAGGAAGAGCAACCAATAATGAATGGAAATATTGAAAATGTGAGGATGAAAAACAATAGAGAATATGGATTTTATGTAAACAAATAGCAGTGAGGAAGTGTTACAAAAAATTAAAAAGAAAAGAATAATGTATGATATAAGCAGGGATAAAGAAACTAGTTAGCACACTAGTGCTTGAGAAGATAATAAATTTATTACGCATGTAATATAACTTGAAGTAGACGATTAACCCCTTGCGTATCAGCAACATCCATGTGGATGTCATGAAAACGTATCCCTTGTTAAGTGTCATATTAATCCTGGAGATGATGAAATCTGTTAGTGGATGCGAGGCCAGACTTTGTTCTACTATTTCTCCCTAGGTGACAGCACCTTACTGAAAGAAAAGACAAACTAATGTTTTGTCCCAGTAAATGGCAGGCCGAAGGGAACATTCAATTACAACCCACATGTGTTTGTTTTGACGATAAACAATGAATAACTTCGATATATATTTCGAGATCGGAAAAGGGAAACTTTGTCTTTGATCTCTGCTCAGTGTTTCCACCCAGAAGCTGCATAAAATCCGTTCAAAACATCAGAATTTCCCTTTTTCAGTCCAAATGTTTTACAAATGGTAATAATTGTTATTTATCAGTAATGTGGATGTTCTTCTCACGTGCGCACAATAACTATGCCCTATATAACGGTCTACACAGTTTCCTAACAGTAAATGAAACCGGTATTACATCACGCACATAGGAAAATGGCACCTGGAACTCAAGGGTTTAAATAAGATGGAATGAAAGATATTTCAGTAGCCAGATAGTATTATAAAGATTAAGAGACTATTGAAATACATGAAGGATTTATTTCAAATTATTTATTAATTATGATAACTAATAATTATTATTTATTATTATTATTATATATATAAAACTTTAGAGTGGCTTGTAAAACCAATGAAATATATATAAATACTTGACGTACCATTGCTTTGTTTTTAATTGGATCCCTTTACAAGGACGATGTCATCCTGCGGAGAACTTGCCACTATTTGAAATGAAAAAAATTAACTGAAGGCGAACGACGTTGTGTTATTTCCAAACTAAAAAGAAAATAAGAAATATAAAATTATAATTTCAAGTGTTCACGATAACTGTTTAATGTTTTAAACAATAATAATAATAATAATAATAAAATAATCATAATTTAAATAATATTGTGTTGTAGTGTTATTTTAGTAACAGCTAGCGAATATTTGTTGTAAAAATACAATTATCCCAACGATAGAGCTTTGTATTGTTCGAACAGCTATCGTAGGTCTGTAAAATTCAAACTTTCTCTCAGAATAAACGATGTATGTTGCATGAATTTAGAGGTGAGATTAGGTATGATCAGTAGTACTGTAAAGAGATTATAAATCTAGAGCTTCCTTCCCTTTCGAAAGGATAATAGAAGCAGTTTAAGAAGAAGAAAACTATATTTTGAGCGTTAGTGAAGGAAGAATAGCAAAACCGGTTGAGTTGATTTTAGTTTAGCGTCCATATCAGCAGCGAGGCTTTATGAGACGTGGACCTGCTGATTAACGTGGAATCCGAACTATATGAGCTCCCGCCGGGAATCGAACCCGGGTCTCCCACGCCAAAGACGCGTACGCTAACCGCTTTGCCACAAGGAAGCTAATAACAAAAACGGATTAAATAGACAAGAAGTACTGTGTAATATGGAACAAAAATTGAAATGCTATTTAAAAGGCCACAGAAATATTCATTATAGAAAACATTTGATAAAATTAGCTGAGTGAAACAGGAAAAAAGTAATAAAGGAATGTTTGGATAGTAATGAAGAAAATGAATATATTTGAAATAATGAAAATCAGGAAAAAAGATTGATTAAAACACTTAGTGAGAGGAAATTGTATTCAGAGGAGTGTAATGGAAGGTATGATTAAAAACAATTCAGCAATGAGGAAGTATCTAAAATAGTAAAAGAAATTAAATATATTTTGAGACAAAGAAAGTGAAAGAAACTGATGAGAACACTATATGAGAAGAAATTGTATTCTGAGGAAAATAATGGAAGGTACGATGAAAGAAAAATTAACCATTGAAGAAGAATCTGATATATAGTAAAATAAATTATATATGTTGGAAAGGGAGAGGAAAAAATAAGAACTAGAGAGGAAATTATAGAAGAAGAAATTGTGTATTCGAAGGCATGTGATGGAAAGTGCAATGGAAAACACTTTTACCAACGAAGAAGTATTTGAAATAGTCAAAAGAATTAAATATATTTGAGATAATGAAGAAAAGGAAGAGAGATGGCTGGAAACACTATATAAGAAGAAATTGTATTCTGATGCATATGATGGAAGGCACAGTGGAAGAAAAATTAACCAATGAAGTAATATCTGAAATAATAAAAAATAAATAAATATATTTGAGATAATGAGAAAAACAAAGAGAAATTGGTGAGAATAGGAACTCCCGCAGAATGTTTTCCAAGGTGGACAAAGGACCTACGCACAAGCAAAGTTTGAATGTACACACCTTAATATTTACGAATAATTCAGGTAAAATTATTATTATTGACGCACAAAATTGCAGAATTTTATTAACTACAGTAAAGATATTAAATATTGTAATGTGTAAGTAAACAAATCTGAAATGTTTTGACAAGCATTTCAAAGAACCGAATCCCTTTGAAATATCTAGAGGTGGCAATACCCTCGCTCTTGTCCTCTGCTACGGGATTCCTTAGTTGAGAACATTGTATAAGAAGACATAGTATTTTGAAGAATGTCTTCAAAGGTACAGTGGAAGAAAAATTAATCAATGACAATGTATCTGAAATTATAATAACTAGTAATGGGCCTTTCCGGTTGCAATGATGTGAACAGACTTTGGTACAGATGTTTGAAATTCATCTCAAATGTACAAGAGACTATGTAGATCCTATGTTTCAAAAGTAAAGTTTCCTAAAATGGATGGAACATAATCAAAAAGGCACGAAGCATGAATATTAAGATCAACAAAATAAAAAAAAAGTCTTTCACATATCTCAGAAATTATAATAAGGAGATGACTAATTAAAAGCTTATTGCTAAGACATAATGAAGAGCTTAAAAACAACGTAAAAAGCACGTTAGGTAAATATGGATAGAACATTGTCAAAAGTCAAGTTGTTTGATTAAAATCGACAATAATGAAGGAGTATATGCATTTTGTGCTAGTTACCCAGGGCGCCCCACGCGGAAGTTACGTGCTTGCAATATCTCACATCAGGATTTGGAATCTCCAGATTCGATTTAGGACACAACGTGACTTTTAACCTAATCACGTGACACAGCCTGCTCCTTATGACAAACTGGATGGAGACTTTATTGATTATTGTAATTAAATTATTTTAGGAACGTGACATACAAGCTCTTACACATCGCTGGCATAACGACCGGTTACGACTGAGTGGCTAAATGACTGTAAGTATCTGTAACTTGACTTATTCTACTACGCAATTGAGTTCCCTGTAGCTATAGTATTTTACATAAACAAAAAATAAAGACATTACGTTCGGAATGAATGTTTTACTTTTTAAAAATATTTTTTCAGGAATAAAGAGCAAATATGTTTTAAAATTAGTAAACTAATTTCCCACTAATTCTGTAAAATAAATATTTAAAAAAATTAAGTTTTTATGAAGTTGCCTTGCCGACATTTATTACCACAGCACACGAACTTAAATGATGGCTAAAAGGCTCGGTTTCATAAGTTAGAAATTATTTTTTTTAAGAAAACATTACAGAAAATATATGAATTATTTAGAAGTGAAGATATGAAATCATAAATGTTTATGCATTCATTTGTCATAGAAAAAGAACGTTCACAAAATATAATATAACTTAGATATTGAAATACTGATAATCAATAATTAATTTTTGATAGACAATAGCTTGAACACACGTTAATTATTCTTTCTTTGCATACGGTAGTTCATCAAAAACCTTAACATTACCAAAGACCAAACTAAAACCAGTAAATCGTGATACCAACATGGAAAGCAAGTTTTCCTCTAAATTACGTCTCGAAATTCTTCCAAAGTTGCTTAAAATCTCCCGATTTTAAACTGAAAATATCACCCCTAAGTTCTGTTTTTATAAGCAAGATCTAGGATCTATAAAAAATAATGAATGCGTTTGTGTATTGTAAGGAGGAATATTTTTTTTAAGTAGCTACTACACTCTTAGGAAAAAGTAGTCTAACCACATAACATGAAGGTATCTCGGGATTAAATAAGAATTTAATATCGAGAAAAGAGAGAGAAATTTCCTGAGAATATCTTGCTAAAAAAAAATTGTTTGTCCTAAATGTTCTCCTGAACCAAACATTTATCCCGAAATGTAGAGAAATTTCCCAAGTTGGTAGCACTTCCAGTAAACATTTAATATCAGATATATATAAAAATGACTTAAAACTTCTAATTCAATATCAATTTTTAATTATTGTAATATTAAATTTCTAAAATTATATTTAACTGTAATACATAATTTGTAACACATAACGTATAACAGATAACATACTTAAGCACTTTATTTTCTTTTGTGTGAGATTATTTCCATGATTAATTATTTAATTTCTTCTCAGAAGGTGAAAAATCCGATGAATGCATATTTCTAGTAATAAGATAAAGCATTTCTCATTTCCAGGAGAAGCGATTTAAAAAAAATAAAACTTAGCATCGATACCTTTAAAAACGTCAGTATATGCTGGTAAGGAAGTATAAAGTAACCTTTATGCAATTACCAAATACTATGTAGTGCAGGTAGTATATATGCTAGATGGGTCAAGAATCGTAAAGCAGTCGAATAAAGTGAAAAGTACGCAACACACAGGCCTCAAACGTCAATGCGTGTTTTAGGTGAGGGGGAAAATGTCACAGAACGTGCCGCGTTTCTAGCGGCCATCTTGAAATCTGTCATCATGAGTTCAAGTTCAAAAATTCAAACGGAAGGGCGTGTGTGACATATTATCGAGTACCAAAATTGGCTCAGGATATCATGCGGTTGTATTTTATCTTCCTCTAATAGTATTTCTTTTCAAGTTTGTAATCCTTTTTCCGTTAACTTCCGTTTCAGGTTCACTAATTGAAGATGTTCCTCACCAAAACTGAACGCATGAAGATTGTTCTGATGTCAGGTGAAGGAAGTGTGAGAGTCATCACAGATTATTTCAACCATCGCCATTCTGAAAGAAATCCTATTTCACCAAACACAGTCTATACCCTCTTATAAAAATTCAGGGATACAGGAGCTGTTAAAGACTAGCTGTGTATGAGTAGGCCTAAAACGGTTATAGACAAAGCAACAACAATAGTGGTGTTAGCGTTCTTCCACAAAAGCCCTCGCAGGACCACACATCGTGTATTTATGAAAAGTGGCGTTAGTCGTACCTCTATAAGGAGAATCTTCAAAATAAACATATAGTACTATTGCAAGTTGCAATTCTTGCAGAATCTAACTAAAGACCACCCTGATCTTCTACAAGACCCTATTCGTCGAGCAGAATTTTCAAAGCGCGCCAATTAACAAGTTCAAGAAACACCACGTTGCGCAAACCAGATACTTTTTTCTTTCAAAGGAACTTCATATTTACTTGAATGCCAAAAATTAAGCAAAACCATTTAATATTGGTTTGATGGAATCCATATTGGATAGTAATCGCAACAGGATGATAGATTCACATAAGATTATAGTATGATGTAGGATTTAAGGAAAGTGAATTTTAGAACCTTTCATCATTGAGGGGACTCTAACAGCAGATGTTTGTACGCAGTCACTGCAGAAGGATATTCTGCCATTACTGTTATCAGAGGATGATAGTTTTCCCACACTCTTTTAAGAAGATAGAGCCCCGTCTCATTATGGAAAGAATGTGAGGATCTGAATCAGCAATTTTCCAGAAAGTTGATTTGACCAGAGGAGTGTCGAGTGGCCACCACGATCTCCTGATCAACCGCCTTTAGATTTTTTATGTATGTGGTCACGTGAAGGCGTTAGTTTACTCAATCAAAAAATGGATATTGAGCATTTTAAGACCCGAATCCGTGAAACCTTGACTTGTATCTAACCTAATGTGCTGTCCAGAATGCATGCAGAGTGGGATTACATATTGTCATTGACCATTGAACATCACGGGCAGCAGGTAGAGCACACGTTGGAAAGATAAGTGATTTAAAAAAATCTCGAAAACTATTAAAAGCAGACAAAAAACGCAGAATAAATTCCTTAGAAAATTTTGGTTCTACATGATGTGTCGCACAATCTGCTTTCTATTTGAAATTTAGAAGTTGAATTCAAATTAACGGATTTCAAGATGTTGCTATGTTGCATGTTTCTTCAACATTACATTTATTAGTCCGCTTCCCTATTATTCTTCTGTTTACGCCACTGAGTGAGGCAAATGATATTTGATATTGAGATAGTATCGTCAGCGACTTGAAGATGTACTTGAATCAACCTAATTTCCCCAACGATTTGCGTTGCTAACCGCAATAGTGAAACGTTAAAAAGTTTAAACTTGAGTTTCAGTTGTCATTAGTGTTATTGTTATATCCCAACGTCCGCAGTAGGTAGAAAGTGCTTTTAATTGTCAAAGAAACAATATGTTGCTTGTCCCAGTAACAGTGTTGACGAAAGAAGTATTATAGAAATTTAAATCAAAGATTCTATTTGTAACTGTGACTTTATTCTAACACATTCCCATGTTTACCGATATCATTATGTTATACATTTATCTTTTGTAATACATAACGTAATAAATATTTACTTATTAGTTTAAGTAAAAAAAGACCCAAACTTCTGTTATCGAGCGTTAAGGAGGGAATATCCAATCATGGCACTATTCACGACTTCATTATACTTCTTAATGAAAGGCTATGTTAACAACACTAACTTGAAGCAATGTACAGTCCGCAGCAAAAAAACTGTAACATGAGCATGTAAATTTATTGTGAATCTACGCCTAACAACCCAGGAAACCAACATAATCAGGAAATTTAAGTGGCACAAATCACGTCAGGACAAACCTCGGCGTCTTCCCCTGCACATTTATTTGGGAACAAAAGACTTTGTCGTTTCGCGATAAACTTACATGCTCATGTTGCAGGTTTTTTTGCTGCGGACTGTACAAAAGAAATATATTTTCCGATTGCTAAGTTCTTCCGGAAACATTGTTGCTCTAACAAACAAACATATTGCTTTTATTTTTACACTTAAATGTACTTAATTTAAATTTCTTAAAAATTTTGCTAGCAAGCAATTGTGCTTGTTGGCTGAAATTCAATGCAAATACAACTCGTTATCGGCTTAACGTTCGGCTGCAGTAATTAATCCTAAAAATCCACATGGGTAGAATAAAGGTCTCAAACAACAAGACATTTCTTTTTTCGAAAGGCAGCTTGAAATTGTAATACGTATAAATTATCATAATACCTACTGTGTATCGTAAAGTATAGTGTTTAAAATTTTGCAAATAAATTACGACTGGCTAAAATTAAGGAAATTTTATTCAGTTTAACATCCCAGGATTAGGCTGAGACGTATAAGTAAGGCATGTAACGGGTGATGGAAAAATTGGTGAAATAAACATGTGGAAGGAAACAGGGGTATCCCAAGAAAACTCACACACATGATGTTTTCAACAACCTTACTTGGCCGGGAATCGAACCAACCACTCGACGTATCAAAGATCGGAGGTAAGTGTTCTACCAATGAGCCAGTGCCCTCATCACTGGCTAGAATATATATTCTATATAATTATGAAATTACAATAAACTGTAAATGCATAATAAATGGTTATTATAATTGTAAATGCATATTATAATTAGGCTGATTTTAATTTATATTATGTAACAATACTCTCCATATTGTAAGACAAAGAAATTGTATTCATGTTTTCAAAACTTATTATAAATACTTGTAAATATAAAATATGTATCCTAAAATATATGCAACACTGGTTACAAATAAAGTACTAAATGAGTAAAAGTAAAAAAAATAGGCTGATATTATACTTTAAGTATATTTTTAATTTAGTAATAATTTATTCTCATTCCACGAAGTTCATTTTTAAATTATATTTCTGTATTTTAATTTTTAGATTTTTTTTTTAAAACAGATATTTATAATAAATAGTGTTAGGATTTAGATGATTCTACATCTTTTTCTCCAATTAATAGATACATTGCTCATTATGGTATAATTCTGTTTCATTAATGACTGGGTAATTTAAAACACATTTTTCTTTTGTATTTTGTTGCATATTACACCAATGTCTATACATAAATGCATCTTTTTACATTTTGGTATATTTACGGGAATTTATAGTATTTTTTCATTATTGTTAGCTTTAAAACATTTAACAGGATTAAATATTTGTAAAAGAAACTTCATTTGTAAAAGAAAGAACACATTGAAGTTTTCCTACTTCGAATTTTGTGTAGTTAACAGTTCCAAATGTATGAATCATGCATTTCCCTTTACACATTCGCCTACACCCATGTGGATATATATTAGATCATTTGTTAGATTGGTTAACTGTTGAGGCCGACAGTTTTGTACAGCGTGTAGCTTTGGTATTACAAAATACATAAAGTTTAAGAAGTACATCTTCGAAACTCAATAGTATTGTATCTGAGTTTGGTGCTGGAAAAGCTTTTACCACAAATGGCTCTTTTTTTTTTACTGTGAAGTGTGTGATATGGCAGTTGTAACTGAAATAAAATGTACTGTGGAACAGCGTGTGCAGAGAGAGAAACACAAACGTGAACCTAAGAAATAATCATCATAGGTATTCTGTCATTATTGGCAGGTCATTTGCCGCGACTGAGAAACTTCCCTCTTGCCACCATACCCTCTAACAGGTCCTCCAAGATACAGTTTCTTCTTTGCCGATATCCCAACCAGTTTCTCTTCCTCTTCTCAGCAACATATAAAATTGTTTTTTTTTTCGCCCACTATTTCTAACAGTCTTTCGTTCGTTTTCCGCTCGACCCACATAATTTGCTCTATTCTTCTCCACACTTACATTTCGAGAGCATCTAGTCGTTATTTTTTATCACTTTTGCGTAATGTCCATGACCTGCCCCATACAGTACATTACTCCACATGTGTAAACGAAGACAATGATCTGGCTAACGTATTTTTGAGTAAAGCTGTCAATGTTAAAGTATGCGCATTTTGAAAAAAGAAAATATGCTAATATATCTTCCAGTGATTATTTGATATTAAAGAAGAACCATGTGAAAAGGTGTTTGAGAAAAGAATGATGAATGTTAGACATGAAGTGGAGGGAAAGAAAATACTTGTGTCTGTGGACAAAACATGTGATTTGCAAGGGACACAATATTGCAAATATTGTTATGGGGGTGCTGCAGCATGGGGCAATTTTACGACGGTGATAAGACGGTAGAAGTGCTTTTAAGGTACTATCACGTGTAAGTGCTTTTAATTCTGGACATCATGATCTCCCTCTACTACTCAGCTCAGTTTTAACCGGTCGGAGAACCAAAAAAACATCTATTTAATAACATAAAGTGCGTTATTTTCTCATGGTTCTCCAATTTCCGCACACGCACTCGTTTTCTCTATAATAAATAATCATTACTTATCGCCCAGTAGTCTCCTTTGGCCTTAGTAACATAAGTGTGACACATTAAGCTAAAAACATGTTTAAAAATTATTAACCAAATATTTTATTTACTTATTTGTTGTAACATATTAGCTTTCAGCAAATATAGTTACTATTGATAATTTTATTTTCATTACTTTTAGCTTGACATCACTTAGCCTAGCTTGGTTAAGTATTTTATTGCGTCTTTTTAGCTTTTAAAAATCAAAATAGTTATTAACTGAAAACCTTGATATAAATATTTTTCTAGAGTTATTTTGCAGGTATAAGCAAATTTGAAACTTTTTGTGTTGTAATTGATATTTTCGTTCCATTTGCACGTCAAGATGCACCCTCTTTCAGAAAATAAAAATAGGAGTATTTTTATTAAATACTTTGTTTTCAGTACTTGAACTTTGTTAGCTTTCAGAAACCGTAAACATTATCTGAAATCAGTGGCGTATTTACGATTTTGTTTCGGGAGGGGCTTTGCTAACTTTCGGGGGGGGCTTTGCCTGGAAACGTGAAAATTCTGCAAGATATTTCATTTACTTTACTATACTAAGTAAGATTTCGGGGGGGGCTTAAGCCCGGAAGCCACCCCCCTAAATACGCCACTGTCTGAAATACTTTGTTTTCATTACTTTTCTAATATAACAATATATCTGAGCTGTTAGGAATGCAGGACAAAATAATGTTCATTTCTTTTTTTTTTTAAATCAAAACTTCATAGCTAGTAGGAAACTCAGACATTATTGCTGAAAGGCGTTGTCATAGAGAGAGAGAGGGGGGAGAGAGAAAGATTTCTTTATTATAGTTTATTAAGATTTCAACGAAGTTAATAACTGATACAATATTTTATTTCCATTATTTTTCTATTATAGTTTAATAACTTTCAGGTACCTAATTAATTGTTTTTTTTAAATAAAGATATTTATTTTTTATCTTTTATGGTTTATTAGTTTAGGAAACTTAAAAATTATGAATGAAAATACATTGCTTTCATTACTTCATTCTATAGTTCCGAAAAAGTTATTTTTATATCTTTGTTCTTTGTTTCTATATTTTATTTGTTCTATTTTTAAAAAATCCCAAAATGAGTTTTGATTACCAAGATAGTATTGTACGTTTTAACGTTTATTATTTTTATGTTAGCCATTGGCAAACATTTTAAAGATTTTTTTATTAAGTTAATTTTTTCACAAAGTTTTCCCTAGTATTAACCTTTACAAAGGGCACAGGTTATTTTTCTAGTTTTCATGATTCATTAAATTACCAAACCTGACCACAGCAAACACTTATTATCATCCTTTACGATTTATACCATTGTCCTCATCAGACTGATTTTCTTTCATCACAATATCTCTGATAAAGGCAATCACAGATTGCCGAAACTTTAAAATAAATTAATAATAATAAGTATTTAATTTAGTGAGATTTTATTTGAATTTAAATAACACGTACAACCAGTGTTAGAATGTTCAATATCTTATAATTCATATAATATATGGCCTCATTCAGTGGTGGTTTGCATCAATGCAACGCAAAATTTGGGTTTTCGTATGGGAGAATCGAAATCACATACTGAATTTGGGGTATGAGATTAATAACCCAGATTTTGAGTTTTCATATCAACTATCCTTTGCATTTTTTCCGCACAATCATTACCACCAAAAGTTCTTAACTCATAGCTCGCGTTGCGTTGTAGTCCTCAAGTTTGCAAAGACTGCTACGGAATGAGTTTAATAGATTTTAAATAGATTTTAATCAGCTTGTTTTTAGTGGTTACATAAAGGTTACTTCATACGTTCAGGCTACTAAATTCTAAACTTTCACAGAGAGGACTAAAAGTTAATAGGGCTAGATATCCTTGGGTTATCTTCTATTTTCTTTACTCGTTTTCTTTGGATTTCATATCACAATTCTTAACCAAGAACTTCACTGACCAATTCACAAAATGTTCACATATATTTTGTATTCAAAAGGCATGGTTTTTCAGAAGAAAAACAAATAATTACTCTTAGTATAAAGTTGAAAAACAGCAGCATAATATGTTCACTCACTCATAAGTTATATCGGAAAAATCAAACGTTCATTCTCTTGCTCTGCACTCATTGTTTATACATGTTACATTTACAGCATCTCACTCCATTTTTCAATTTCATAACAAAACAATTTGTTCTTTCTAACTTCTACAAGATTTTCTTTCCTCGACATGTTTTTTGTGATAACATAGAACTTAAGTCAGAAAAAAATCACATACATTTTGTTTTGTTTATAAGGTAACTCAAGGTCATGAAGTTATGGCCAGTTAGTCACGTCTGGTTGTGAACATTTTTTTTCCATGTATCAAATAACCACTCTGAAGTACCAGAACTGACTACTTGATCATAAGTCCCCCGATTTCTTTCAGCTTCCTTATAAGTAAGAGTAACTCATTACATACATCCATACAAAGTTTTGGCTCATACTTTCTTCCAGAAACTCGCATACAATTCACACATTCTTAAACATTGGTCACCACATAACAAGAAATAAAAATTATTAATAATATTTTATATTTTTTTAATTACTACTCTAACTTAAAAATTGGCACTGGGAGTTTTTCCTTTAAATTTAATTCCAATAAAAATTATGTAAACCATACTTATGATATTTTTTTCTGTCTTGAAAAGACGTACAGTATACGATATATATAGTATGTATATTAATATATGTAATATTTATATATAATACTTGTCTGAAGGGCAAAATGGGGAATCTGTAATTGTGTATATACAAGAGAGATAGGTAAAAAATGCTATATTTTTTTCTTTTTTTTTGTTAAAATCTTTGTTTGTTGAGGTGTTTTTTTTTAATCTGAAGCATCTCTATATCCTGATATAGTACAATACATCCATAGAGATGGTTCGGCAGCACCGGAAGTACAGTATAAATAGATCTTCACATAGTTTTTTCTTTTGCATTAATTATTCAGACATGAACAAACAACTGGCAACAGTCGAAACAATGGAACAAACAATTCAAACAAAATAATATTGTTTCTCTTTTTTTTCTTGTTCATTTGGCAGTCGTACAGCTTTTGGTTAATTTGTTTCCTATGTTTTTGTTTGTATCCCACTCCATATCACTCTATAGTACTGGCATCTTTTTACAATAATACGCAACTTTTTTAAAAGTTAGTTGGCTTTTAATGTTTCTTTCTGTTTGTTTGTAACTACACTCTTTTATGTTAATTAGTTTGTTTCAAATCCGCACATACAGTCCTTTTGTCGTAAATACACACATTCTCCCACACATACACACACATCATTTTTCTATCCAAATTTTGTTTCATCTAATAATTCAATAAGCAATAAATAATATAGTCTTTAATAAACATTGTTTTTCTTTGTATATACATAGCAATTGTTTCCTGTAGACAACTAATTCAACTATGATAAAACAGCATAGGTATTTCTCTTATACTTCCCCTCCCCCTCGACGACTCCTTCCCCAAATATTTTGTTTTCCATAATTGTGTTACTCAATGCTTATAGAACACCCGTTATCTTTAAAAAGCAATTAAAGAAATACATTGTTCTGTACACATTAGTTTCTTAGCATTCCTTCATTTTCTTTATATGTATATATAATATATTACATTATATAATTAATTCTTTCTCTTATAATAAATTAACAACTGTCTGTGGAGCACATTTCTTACGTTTTTGTTAATTTGTTTTACTCATATCAACACGAACATAATATATATTTATATATGTATATATATAAATATATTCGTAAAAGAGAGTCTTGGCTTTAAGTAAACCCCGCGAAACACGCGCGGATAAGGCACCGGTAGATCCTGCAGACCACTGATGTCTATACTAAGTTTCTGCATTGTTTGTTTGATGTTCTTGTTTATGATGATATTTTGTTTATGTTCTTGTGCTAAATGGATCTGACATTATTGCTTATTAGAAGGTCAAGTGAGAAGGTTAGTTTTTTTGTTATATCTCTAAACATTTATATGTAATATATCATACTAATAAATTAATACGTAAGTTAAACCAAGGTTACTAGATCACATATTCACATATTTAATAGTAATGAAGGCATCTTAATAATTTTGAACATGGCAATAATGATAGTTCTGCAAAAACGAGCATTTCTTAACCAAACCGAGAAATTAAGGAAATTCTTTACTTCCCAAACGATAATTATTTAATTTATAGTTAGTATATTTTAATTGATTTTGGTAGATGGTAAATAGAAGAGATATATTCATTTTTAGAAAACATTCGTTTTCATGAAATTTAAATTTAAGTTATTACAAACGTAACTTAGTTTTATTCATCTGTCAATGTGACTAAATAAATTCTACGTCAATATTTTCTGAAAGTTTCGACTTTGAAAAATGCTAAATTTACAAGACATAATAGGGTTCCTACTGACCTGGACAAATTATTTCAATGAATTCTCCCTGACTTTCATGACAGGTGTCGGATGACGTTCATAAGAAATAAATAACAGTGAATCTTTATATATGGGAACATTTACTCTATAGAGAAAAATGGTAATCAATTGCTCATAGGTACATTCCACTTATCTCCCATAAAAATCTTAGCAACATCCCATACTGTGATCATTTGTAGCTACCCACAAACGTCTGACAATCAATTACTCTGAAGAAACGATATTTCTTATGAATTTATTTAGCTGATAATGACTGGCTAAGGTGAAATTGGTGTACGATTAATGCTTGAAGAAATATATTTTGCAAAATTTCCTTGACTTTCCCTGATTTTTGGTATTTTCTCCTGAGCTTTCCTAACCTGCACCATTTTCCCTGACTTCCCTCACCAGTAGGAACCCTGTATAATTATGTTTAATGTTACATTGATTTTCTTAAACAAAATTTAATAAATTCTTTTATACATATAGTAGAAATCAAGTTGTCATTCCGAAAATTAATAATAAAATCACTCAGTTCGAACACTCGATCTTTTCATTTGATTCCCTGTTTGTTATTTGTTTTCCCGTATAGAGCATGAAACCTTCTCCATTAGGCTTCAATCTCGTTGAAGATCAAACTCTACCGTAGTCTGTTGAATGATCCTTTTTAAAAAAGTCATATATAATTTATTTTCTCGGAGTAACTTTTCATTTTTTTATGAATGAAAACAGTAACGTAACTTTCCTAAAATCATATTTTGCATGTTATGTATAGTATCATATCTATTACGAACATCTAAAAAATAGCTAATAACAATATGTTGCGTGCTAGTCCTTAAATTTGTATTTCGCTGAAGTGTTTAGAAAATGAGTTTTTAATACTTTTAAAAACTAAAAATTAAACATAGAAATATGTTGTGCATGTTGAGGTAATATGAGAAAGAATCTATTTTACCCTTATCACTTTCTACGAAACAATAAAAAAGTTTAACTCTGCATAAGTAGCAAAACTAATTATATATAACATGCTTGTTGTTGTTGTTTAAATAGTCATAGTACGTTCGAATTGAGTTAGTTCATTTTTAGCTCAAGCTTTGAGTGAAACTATATGATCTAAGCTCAAACACAAATATAAAATTTGAAAAGGGACTGGGTTAATATGAATCTCCCTTTTCGTGAGCTAAATACTTTTATGTTTACTGACATGAGAATCGTGAGACTAAATTTTCAGTAATCTATTATTTAATATTTGTAATGTAGACTTCATACCCATATCTATGTATAGCACTTAGAAAGTAACATAATACATTGAGTGGCATGTGTGTTATCTTATATCTGTGACACGGTAGAAGGTTCAAGAACTATGATGATATATATACACAGCGCATATAACATAAATATTCAATATTATTTTAATGCTATAAAATTTTTAAGCTTAGTTGTATACACTGCATATGATCATAATATTCAAACCTGCTATCACACAGACAGAAGATTGCACGCGTGACATTTAAAGTATTATGTTAATTTCTAAGTGCTATACATAGATATTATGGAATCCTAAAATATCTCGGAAAAAACCTTTCGTCGATACACCGCACATATATTCATCAATAGAGCTCTTCCAATTGGAAAAATGACATGTTTGAGGGTAGATTATCTTGTGTAGTGTTGTTGAATATCGACATAAACTATGTGGTTAACGTGAAAGTTTGCGTTGTGCGAGAATTATACTAACTATTAAGGACACTCAATCTAAAATATACCACCATCGACGATTTCCTCCTATTAGCGAAACGACGGTACATTCTATAATTATCTTAAAATAATTTTAACTTTTGTTAACAAAAATGTAGTGTAAGCGTAATATTCATCGAAAGATTCCTTAAGCTTAAAAGAATTTTAATAATCCATCATATATCAAAAAAGATTACATTAAGTGTAAGAGTAGAAAATTAAATTTGTGCAAAAAGTGAATAAAGTTTGACAGACATATTTTAGTACTTCTTGTTATGATATGAAATTATTGATTTTGAAGTTATATTAAATTTAACTACCGTACGCAAATAGCCACTATGTTTTGTTGTTTTCACTGTCAATTGTATAATCAACCAGTTAATTTCATAAACTGTAAAAATAGATACTGATGTATATTTATTCAAATGTATGATAAATTATTATTTATTTATTTTTCCAAGCGAGAGTGAGAATGAAAGTAATCCTACATTCTAAAAGAAACATGTTTGGCCTTTTTCTATTTTGATATTATGGATATATATTGTATAGTGAATTGTAAACTTTAAATATTGGTTGTGCTTCTGGGTTATGGGAAGCTCTGTATATCAATTCTGCATTGAATAGTTGATTAAAATTTATGTAACATTATTCATACTATCATATTCCAAATTTTGAGCTAGCTACCTATGTACACTACGTCTACTAATATGCAACATTATATCAACAGGCATTTCACATATAAACACCATTACGACACTTGAAAAAGCAGTGTTTCTGAAAGGATTTGACCCATGTAAGTAAATCGGCAATACTCATTTCAGTCAAGAATTAAAAAGAACTCTATCTATTTAAAAAAAAACAGATTGTCCGTTATAAAAATATGAAAATGGCAAAATACGATGTATGTAGTTGTGTTTGGCTACACTGCAGGTTACAATTTTCTACTCGTCAGAACTTTAGTAGAATGTATTTGTTATGACTTCATTAAATGCACTGGTGACAGTTATTAACAAGGTAATTAACTAGTGGTAGTTGTAATATTTAAACTAGTTACCAATGTTATTTTCTTTAAAAAACTATTAGTGCAAACTCAATATTTTTACTATTGATTAATAGAAAGCTTTTATTTTAGATTTTTTTTTTAGTTTTTAGGTGATAAATATGTCTTTAAAAGTGAAATTTACAATTTTCATAAAGCTTTTACTTCTGGGTTAGTGGAAACTGTTGTTTTTCAGGTTAATTTCTATCGTTCTTTATGTAAGAATTCCTGCAGTTGTATTTTCAGTTCTCTAAGCGATTGTGACGTATTTTAGCGCTGTATCTGTATTGTATTACGGTATTTTCACCTCAATATTTCACAAATTTCTTGCTCGTGGTTAATATTTTGAAGCATAATTCACAATTTTCAAATTTTCGGAAGTAAACTTATTAACTGGGTAACATATTGAATTTTCTGTATTGTTACAGAGGAAGACGAGAAGTTGTTCGAAACGTTAAATGACGAATTAGGGGGACGAATGACAAAGCTAGAAAATAATTTTAGAAAAGAAACTATAGGACATGGAAGAAATAGGAGAAGTAGGATTATAATTACCTTTTCACTTTAGAATCTTTTTTCCTAAATATTATTTCAAGATATTTTATTGTCATGTATGTTTCTAACTTACGGAAAATCTGTTGTGGTGTTCTAGCATAGAACTATGTAAAGTAAGTTGCGGAATATGACTTTCTATGCTGGTATACTTTCATTTTTTCTAAAGCTTTTATGCAACACAAATTACAGTTTGCCTTTAGGTTATGGAAAGTCTCCTGTGGCATATTTTAATATTTTCTTAGAATTGTATTTCTAACAATTCTATATTTCTAGGAATCTTTGTTGTTACCTATTTTACTGTTTTATTTAGATAATGGTTCTAGCTTATACAAAGTCAGTTTTGACCAATTTTGTTTTAGTACTTCCCTCTCCATCTCCAGTTTCTTGTGTTTTTGTCTAGTAGAGGAAACAATAGAACTAACAGTAGCAAATGATAGGCCAGCAAATTGCTAACGTTAAACCTTACGCTTTCCTTGGGTGCTTTGCAGGTTATCTGTCAACCAACTCAATTTACGAACGTAATTCCTACAAAAGAAGAAACATTTGTGAATAGGATTTGCGAGGTCGAAATTGTTGGGGAAATGACGGCGAATTGATGGCCGGCCAATATAAACTTATACTCCGCTAGGCAGAAGTATGTTTCAGTTTTACTTCTGAAATTACATATTGCCAACCATTAGCCGACCATTTATATACGTACGGTCTACCAAATTAACTTGTTGCTAGAGTAGTTCATGTTTCATCAGTTACTCCATTTAACTTCTTAGTTGTTTTTCCCACTTATGCAGAGTTTTTGGGGACAAATATATTACGTGGCTACAAAACAGAGGGGACAACAAAGTCTGCGGCGTAAAGTCTGCTCAATTCTAAAGCTACTTACACTTAGTGGGTTAAGTCTTGTGAAGTGTTACGTCATAAATGGCACTGTTGTGAATGGCATGTGCTGTTGGACGGCAATAGGAGGGAGTGTGAAGTTTGTATTTTTGTAATGTGTGTGTATGTGATTGTGTCTGTGTCTGAACGAAAACGATGAAAACATGTGAAGAATGAGAACTCACATGGATGATTTTTTTCTTTCAAGACAAAGTCTATCGTAATGGTTCTCATTCTTTACATGTCTATTGGTTAAATCAAAGTCTCAGAAGTTTTATTGAATGTGATAGGACTCACACCTTCAATTAACAATATTCACCAAATCAAACAAGAGGAAATCCTAGTATGCATACCTTGAAAGAGCGAGACATATTCAAAATGTCGGTCCAGATTATTGACACAATTTGTAATGAAATAAATGTAATAATCTGAACAATACACCGATCTCATAGTATACTATGGAAAGGGGAACAAAAATTCAAATTGTCCTACATACTAAGTAATACACTTTTATGTAAATTATTTTCGCCAATCATCCTTCTATTTGGTGAAGAAAATCAACTTGACGTGATTCTCCGATCACATCCAATGAGCCTTCTACATGTATAGTGGGTATGTATGCAGTATTGAGCATTGCTTTCTTACAAGTTACCGACGTCAGTGGCCAGCTTGGCGATTTCACGGGGGAAATGGTAATTTTTTTGTCACGAGGGACTAAAGGGGATTTGAAGGGTAATTATTAAGAAGGTATCACACTGTAGTCTCTCTATCAACATGGATGTACTCCACAGACTGTGCTTTATGTCAGGAACCCTGCTCATGCGGGTCAATGAGCAATTCTTCTGTGGGGACACGTCTCGCCTCCTGCTTCTTGCGTCGCCTTACACGGAATTTATGAATTCCAGTGATACAGATGAGCAAGAAAAGGGCGGCAGTGGCGCCTCCACCGACATAAATATAAAGCTCCGGAATAGCAAACCTGGCACAGTTCTCCTCGGATTCATCGTAGCCACTGGGGCAATTCTTCCGCCCATCGCACCAGAGGCTACCACTTATACAAGCATTGAGCTCAGGACATTTGAAAGGGCATTCAATGGTGTCATTAAGCTCAATATGGTTCTCAAGGAGAAGAGGCTTACTTCTGGAGATCTCCAACCAATTAAGAGCATGGATTCCTGATTCTCGACCTACAAACTCTACAAGAAAACTTGGAGGCCGTGGAGGCTGGAGATAATCTCCCTGGATTCCAAACCAATCATCTGAAAATACTTCAACAGCGAAGAGTTTTGAATTTGGCGCAGCAGGACATATCACTCTCTTCAATTGTGTGGGTTTCCCAGAATATAAAAGAAGGCGGTTATTCGTTGAACACCTATCCTCCGGCGTTGGTTCCGTTGGTAAAATGGTTCCCCATGTTAATAGGAACAAGCTTCTGTTGGTATGAGCCTCCACAAGCCAGGGAAGGCCCTCACAATATATATCTTGCCTCCATCTTGGTGGACTTCTAAATTCAATTTCTCCGCCTGAACCACGCAGACGTTGTCTTCTAGTACACTCCGGGACTTTAATAAACTCATATTTGGCGTTAAAATAAAAATCAGTAAAGTCTTCAGTTATGTTAAGGTAAGTAATGAAAAACCTGAGTTCTACTATCCTCGCTGCTGCCAAATAAGGAAGATTCAAAGCTGTTGTATTATCACACACGCAAAGCTTCATAATACGAATGTCTCTCCAGGGTAGTTCCCAGATTTGAACCTCGGCAACTTTACTATCGGATTCATGATGTATGCATTTGTGACGACCCGTGTGAGAATCGGCTTCCGTGTTACAAAGTCTATCTGCAAATGATGCGTTTAAGATTGTAATGCGCACTTTCTCAGCCGGTCCGGCTTCGAAACGAAATGTGCACGAGAGGTTTTGTGCTCCGCCTCGACCGTATAAGAACACATTTTTTGGTGATGAGAACACGGCGGATCTTTTTCTACCACCACCTCTAAAAACACGGCTGCACTGACCACGACGATAAGGTTCTCCTGCAATTCGAGTGTCTACAAATTCATATCTCATTTCGAATGATGTCGGGTGCAGAGCTGTACCGTCCTCCGAGTGATGTTCAACAGTCAATTTTGAACCCGAAGATACGTAACTTTCTTGTAACGAACAAGGGCGAGTAACTCGTGTAAAGTTACTGAGCTGAGCATGATCACATAATCTTGGCGGATCTGAATCACAATGGTCACCCAGGATACTGCCGTCTCCTTCTTCTTCACCAATCACCAAAGGTCCACCACCGTCCCATATTCTCACTCGCGTGGAACAGTTCGTATCAGATTTCCCAGCATCCCTTAACAACTGATGGGAGTATGATAAGAAATATAACCATACAAGGTCCCCTGGATTGCCCTTGAACCTGTATATACAAGTTGTATTTGGCGGAAGTGTGTGTCGCGGACTGACTACACGACCTGACCTCTCATCGGCAGTGCTGTTCACTATAAATTCACATTGATTTGGTTCTCTAGCATAATCTAATGATTTGGAGTCTACAAATATAACTTCAACATCAAGCTCAAAGCCACGCAAAGGGGAAGGTTCTCTAGAATGCAAAGGAATGCTGAAGGGAGACGAATGGAAGGCTACAAGCATCTCAGGACCACGAGATACTACTTTGGGAAGCCAATCACCACCACAAAATTTCACTAACACTGGATCATTAGTTGAGCTACCATCATAAAAAATTAGATGATCACGTTCACCTGTGCAGTCCTGCCAGGCTCTGAGAACACGTTCAGTCTTGTTAAGACTTGCAAGAGCGGCTCGCTTTATCTGCATTTTGTGCTCACTCTCTTGTCTTACAGTTATCATCGCATGCTTGCAAGCTGGAACAGTCTTCTGCCTTACTGTCAGGTAACAAGTAACGTTTCTTGGATACATACCCGGATAATTAGGAGATTGGAGCTTACATTGCTTGCGGTAACACTCATAAAAATTACGATCACAATAAGTATTTGGAACTGTCTCTCCGCGCTCCAGGAGTGCCCCAGGGGCACCAAATCTCACCACAGCTTCGTCTTTATTCACAAATTTATAACGGAGTTGGAACTCAAAATTTTCATTGGGGCGGGAGTGGAATAATTTTAAGGAGACGGTAACTGTAGTTGATTCACTGTAATAAACTGCATAGCCAGTGGAAGATCCGCACCATGAACCACCTGTGAATGGCTTTTTTATTTCAGAGAGTTGCATATAACCATCTGGGCATCCGTTTAACGCTGCGGATTCGTAGCGACCAACATGGAATGCATCGAAAATCAACTGAAACGAGAAAAGGGGAAGAGGAAAAAATTAATTAATGCCTTAAGTTAATTGATAACATATACATATTATACCATCTTACAAACATCAAGAAAATAATGCATTAGTACCTTTCCATCAAATATTTAGTTACACGTATATTTTGGGAAGCGTAGTGGTTAAAGAGAAATGCATTCATCTCTTGTTTTAATGGATTAAATGGAGACAATGTTGCTGATTGTATGTAATTTTTGACACTATGTCCGCAGTGATTAATATCCATAGTTACATTACAAATAAAAAAGGAATAAAACAGTATTGTGCTTTTTAATCAAATACGCTATCCAATATGGCAGTGTACCTGGTACACGGTAAATATACACTATGGTATATTCAGCTTTTCTAGATTAAAATAAGGTATCTTAGATTAAAATAAGGTATATATATATATATATATATATATATATATATATATATATATATATATATATATATATATGTGTGTGTGTGTGTGTGTGTGTGTGTCACCGTCTGTAAAAGAGTACTGTAGTAAGAAAGCCCTCCTTAGCAGGAGGGTGAGACTCTTAAGTTAGGCATCTTGTCCACAAAAGTATACACAACAGTTAAATGACAAATACTATTATTTGCAGAGAAAGGGGAAGGCTAAGTACTACCTAGATGAAAGCGAATACGTACGAATACGTACGAATACGAATACGAATACGTTATGAAAATTTACAGTAAATGATGAAAATGATTATGAAAATTTACAGTAAATTTACAGTAATTTACACTTCCGTCTTGCTGAAATATCACAATTAATTAGATAATTAATAGGGCAACACTCATTAATGAGAAGTGACAGAAGTAGATTATGCCCAGGGGTGTAGCCACGGTGAGGGGCATCGGGGTCAGGCCCCCCAAATGAGTTCTTGGCCCCCCCAAATGACCAGCTTATAAAACATCATCGTAAGATTACCTCGAGTCAGTCACTTAAAAATAGCAAAGTTTACATATGATTAATAATTTACGGTAAAATAGTATGGAAAATACTATTTTACCATACCGATCGAAAAATAGTGTGGTGTCCAGGGCCTTCGTTAAAGGGGGTATGGGTGGAGCCCAACCCAAATTCTCAATTTCTTAACAAGTTGATAAATTAAAATACCTAGTTGGCAATTTGAAGAATGCCGCTTTGTTCGTGCTGCAAATCATTATCACCTCTTTTATAGACTTGGCATAAATTTTGTGTAGCTCCCTATCTTGAAATAAATTGATATATTCGTTGAACGCTTCTTTACTTTTTGCAAGTGATCAGTGCCGGATTTACTTATAAGCTAAACAAGCTATAGCTTAGGGCCCCACTGTCTTGTGGGCCCCGAAAAACTGAAGAAAACTGTATATCCATTTCCAATCTATAAGAAAATCAATCAATAAAATAAAATTTACATATACATAGGACATAGCAACAGTGCTTCCTGTTGTGTAGGCTACTATGATGTAGGTAATGGTGCCCCTTTTGCTAGCCTGCTTCCTAAAATATCATTAGTTTATCCATTTCTTTATATAGGGTGCCTACGTTCACCTGGACACATAAAAAGCCCCATTACCTTCAACAGCTTAGGGCCCCACTAAACCTAACTCCGACTCTGCAAGTGATCACACTTCACTTTTGTTCATTTGATATTACTAAACATTTTGAAGAATCGTTAATGAAAAATCAGGAAATTGTACCGTGACAAAAGCTGAATAGAGGTGGCGTGCAAAATTAAAACAAAGACAGACAGAAGAAGCGTTTCGGTTCCAGCTAGAGCATTGGACGCAAAAGCATTTGATACAAGAGCGTATACAAGACAACACGCAGATTGTGGAGATTAATAAGAATTAATAAAATAAGAACAATGCAGTGACTGGTTAGTATAAACTTTGTACTATGTATAGTATGTAAATTTGACAAATTTAAGAGTTTTTTCCCAATAGTAAAATATCAAAGGGAAGTAGATTTTGATACCAGAGTGAATATATTGTGTAATCGTATCTGCTTTGTGTGTGAATAGAGCTTTCCCTTTGAACGAAAAGTGATCATATTAATACGGAGGAAAACATTAGATTATTTCAGTTGTTTTGCAGCAAGACTCTATTTACAGGGCTTTTCGAGTAGGGAGAATTGAACAAAATGTGTTTTGAAAATGGTATCACAGTAGATTTCTGGGGGTGTTGTTCGGTGGGGAGTGAAGCTACAATGGATGTTAAGCAGTGCCATGCCTTGGGTTGGGGCGAACGCCCCGGGTGCAGATGTAAAGGGGCACAAACTTCGGGAGGAAAATGCATGTGCGTACACATGTATAAAATGCAAGGAAGAAAGTAATTAGAAGTGCTCAAAATCAAGAAAAAGCAGGGCTTAATTTTGAAAATTTTCTACCGCTTTGCGCCAAGCATGGCGACGCTTCGCGGCTGGTCTGTCAATCTCACCCATATGTACGGGGGCACCGTCGTATACTCTCCCCCGGGCGCTGAGTTACCACTGCACGGCACTGGAGTCAAGTCTTTTCGTCGCTTCCGCTGTGAACCTAAGTGTAAGATTCCAAAAGTCACATTTTGGGGTTCAAAACAATACGTCTGCTGGGTGAAAGCATAGACTGGTGTGTATTTCACTCAAGGATGTTATAAAATAGAGGATCTACCCATGCGTATCTTCATCATATGAACTCAATGAAGCCAAAAAAAAAAAAAAAAAAAAAAAACAACCGAGCATCGTCTGAGCCGGCACGTCCGCCATTGGCTACTCTCGTGTCCGCCATGATCGTTGGCTCGAAACATTGCAATCTTAGTGGCGCGGAGTAGGCAGAGTAGGTGTGGCGAAGCTGTGACGTATGACTTCACGATTTTGTTGTATGGCAGATCCTCTATTTTATAACATCCTTGGTTTCACTTCATTTTCATACAAATGTGTTGCCTTTCCTACCTTATTTTTAATCCCGTAATTGCTTCTTTCGAAATTTAAACAAAAATTGCAATTCTTCCTTTCTTTATAGTATTTGTAAGTCAAAGCATTGCATATACTGCTGTATGTTACCTATGTAGCTCACAGGGCCACAACTATGGGGAGGAAGCGAGGCACGTGCCCCGGGAGCGTGGTTGAAGGGGCGCCTAAAAGGGAGGTTATATATTAGTGTTTTTCCTGCTGGTATTTAATATATTTCATCAGAGTGCGAAATCTTGAAATCGAAGTGGGAGGAGACGAGGACTGAAGGGTTTAAAAAAAAACTTTGCCCACTCTTATGCTTCAAAGTTTCGATATAGAAAGTTCACGTATTTGAGCATCCAGAAGTAGTAAACTATCCAAAGTTAGGTATTACGAGTATACCGCTGATCACTAGTTCATCTAATAATACGTTGATTACATATGAATTACGGTAATTACTTTGGAAACTTCTGACATTATTTCAGTGTATTACCCCCCCCCCCCCAGCAAGAATTTAGTGAGGGAATTTTATCCAAACATATTCAGTGGAGGGAATTCCCCTGTTCCCCAAGGATTTTACACCCTGTTTTTTACAATAAATTTCAATATTTCAATTCGATAATAAATAATGAATTTAATGTAGAATCAAATCTCATATTATAATATGTATTATAGTGCATTTTCCTCTTCTCTAACTACATACATTATTCATTTTGGTAGAAAATCATTCTACAAAGACATTCTCTCAGGCTTTCTCCCACTTCTCTGCCAAAGCCTTTTTCTGCACCCTACCTAACAAGATCCGCCGTTTTACCAAACGTCCTTAAAATATGAAGTAGATGAGTAAGGAGGTATTTGTGTACAGGTTAGCCTGGTCTCTCACTGAACCTCTCAATTGAATGTTTATGTAAATTATATGTCCCTATATCACAAACAGTCAATATAGCCTACCTTATTCTACATTTTTTAATGCATTTCTACAACAGATTATAGCTTTAGAGGTTCTCGTGAGGATTGGGTAACGCGGATTATCTAACCTAGCCATAAGTTGTCAAATTAGCAGTTTTGCATCGTGCATGGTGATAATGATCCTGAGTTGAGGTGTAAAATTGCACTCGAAAGCGGAACAAGGGCTGTTAAAATTCGTATCTCAGACGAGGCATGGAATGGGACGAATATGAAAATAAGATTGCTGTAATAGATTTCCACAGGGTTGATAAAAGTGAGACTTAATAAGACTTGGCAATTTTTAAAATCAAGATTTGGCAATGTCAATTTTCATCCCCCCCCCCCAATCTTGTAATGCTCGCTACGCCGCTGATGGTATCTCTTCCTTATCCGATAGGAAAGTAGTATGGTATACTTTTTTTTTTGTGACAGCTGATTACACAATTTACTGCGATTTATATTTCACAGTTTGATGACAAACGTTTTAACAAGGTACTATAAATACTACCGTAAAATATTGGTACTAAATTAATTTGTAAGTACATTATATTTTTATATGCTCTATCTAGTGTTTTATAAAACATATTTTTTATCTGTTAATAAAATAATTATATTTGTTTAGTCACGAATAATAAACAAATATTTTGTTAAGAAATCTTAAAGAAATTAAGTGAAATTTCAAAGCAAATCAATCTTATGTAGATAGGTTCTGTGTACAAAGGCTTAAACTGAAATAGTTACGCACAAAGATATAACATTTAGTCCGGGACAGTAGTTCTGGGTTAAATATAATAAAAACTATCTGGAATATAATTTATGGAGAAAAAGTAAAATAATAATAATAATAATAATAAGCTTAAAAAGCAGTGGTTTTAGTTTTCCGAAAGGAAACAAAATTTTCCGGTCTTTTTCAGGCCTCAAAAACATTAGCTGCAACACTTTTTTTTTGGCTTGGCCCCCCTTCAAAAACGACAGACCCCTCCAACATTAACCTCCTGGCTACACCCCTGATTATGCCTATCACTGACAAGATACATTCCCGAAGTGTCCCCTCGGTTTTCGTGTAAAATTGATTCAAATGCAAAGTTCTCCGCGGCCCAATGTGTATTGTACTAATTTTAGCGGCCCATATCGGTAATTTGCATATTTAGGGACCTTCATATATCCAAAATTCAATCATACACTACTATAACAAAAAGCGCTTTTAGTTTCTTTAGATGGAATTGGACATGAATGTGGGCATATGTTAAACAAATTGGATCAAGTACTGCTTCTCTGACACATGCTACGCACTCCCGCCGTCAACTTGGATCCGCCATATTGGATTTAACTTTCGGTTTTTCAAATGGGAATAGATGCAAGTGTACATCAAACTCATGCACAATTTTCAAGGAAATTCATTGTTGTAGTGAGTTTTACCTTAGCTTAGATCATTTGCAGTTAAACGTCAGGCACTTCACGAATATTGAACCAAATGGAAAGTTGTGAGGGCCCCGTGTACGTAATTTGTTGTTGACGAAATATTCTCTGAACATACATACGTACATAAAGAGACACATACGTGTATACAGAAATGATAGCCATTCACCCAAATCTGGTCGTATCTGGATTTATATTAGGCATTTTGACTGTAAGACTATACTTCCTTGTTATACTATAACAAGGAAGTAATAACAATCACTTACAGAAATGTAATGGGATTATGACATCAATGTTGTAAAGAGTTTGTTTATAGGTACAGTATTTTACCAGTTAGAATTTTTTTGATATGTCAACATCAAAAACGTAAGCATAACTTATATTACTCTGCGATGCTATTCGCGAAGTGACTGGAGGGATTTATTATACAATACCTTCCAAACGGTACAAGCTACGGTAAAATTCACTACACCAATGAATTCCCGAGAAAATGAATTTGATGTATCACTTGCACCTATATCCATTTGAAAAACCGAAAGTTGAATTCAATATGGTGAATCCAAGATGGCGGCAGGGGTGAGCAATCTGTCAGAGAATCAGTATTTGATCCTATTTGTTTAACATATGCCCACATTCATGTCCAATTCCATCTAAAGAAACTAAAAGCAATTTTTTGTTATAGTAGTGTATGATTGAATTCTGGATATATGAAGGTCCCTAAATATGCCAATTACCGATATGGGCTGCTAAAATTAGTACAATACACATTGGGCCGCGGAGAACTTTGCATTTGAATCATTTTTACACGAATCCCGAGGGGACACTTCGGGGATGTACCTTGTGAGTATCTATAACTAATGAAGGTGGAATTTGAAAGAAAAGTTTACAATAATAATATTAACTTATTGTATGTTCTCGAGGGCAACTGAGACCTTTGGAGCCCCGAAAAATTCCTGAGGAAAGGTTAGGGGAAGATAATTTAAGCCTGTAACTGTCCCGGCTTAACCGGTACGTCTGGGAGCCCTACACCAGTACGAGTATTAACGTTTCCTCGACTGGTCTAATAGCTATCGTGTGTTCCTTTGGTGCAAGTGGTCTCGGATTCGATTCCCACTGAGACATCATAAAAATTTAATTTAACAATCATTTACTTTCATTAATAATCCGTCTCTTTTCACATAAAAGGCATAATCGTAATACGTTAAACTAAAAGAAAACATTTCAAGATGTTTGTATATTCGCGACTGCGGTTTATGTCAGACTTTGCCTCCCCTAAGAAAAGTCCTATGGGAGTCCCTAATTACGAGAAAGAATCAGAAACTAACTTTACTAGGCCGATATTTGTGGATTATACGTCTGTTATAGAGGGATGAGGAGTGTACGGTAATTTTAATAGATGGAGTTGGCAACTGTGCAAACGTTCAGCCACCCACAACCTACGGTGCTAGTTGTGGGTAAACACAAATAGCGACTCGTTTGGAAAACTGGTTTCTCGAAGAAAGCTGCTCAGTTGTTCGATTTCTGTGGGCGAAACACGTAAACTCAGATCGATAGTGTGAGACCTTGACACGATTGCGCGAAGCAATCAGGTGTAAATTGCCAGGACTTCTCACCGAGGGCGCCATCTTTCTTCAGGACAACGCGCGCTCACATACAGCCCAGAAGACCACCACACTTTTGAAGCAATTTCACTGGGACATCATTGACCACACTTCCTACAGTCCGGACCTCGCTGCAAGCGACTTCAATCTGTTCCCGCATTTGAAGAAAGATCTCGGAGGCTGTCGCTTCGCTTCAGACGAGAAGGTGAAGCATTTCGTGATAACGTGTCTGAACACGCAAGGATAGGATTTTTACCAGGAGGATATATTCAAACTCATTCCACGATGCGACAAGTACCTAAACAGATATGAAGACTGTGTCAAAAAATAACCTAATGTATGTACTATCTGTTCGCTGTATTGGTTGTATGAAATAGTATATACACGTTTCACTACAGGTTTTGTAACCTTACTTTTTGATCACTCCCTCGTATAATGCTCATCCATTCAGTGTTCTACATACACTGTGTTTCTTTCTTTTATTATTAACATTTTCGTTATATTTTGTCCTCAAAAGTTTATTTTTAAACTCAATATAATTATACAGTAAAACAGCAATTATAACTAGTATGCTTCAGTGAATCATTGCATTTCCCAATTTCATTGTTTATTCAACTAGAATAATTTAAAACGGTAGAAACAGAAAAAAATTACACAATTTCAACTTAATAAATAAATAAATAAAATTTGATAGAAAGCAATTAGATATATATTTCCTCCTTTATTTAAAGAAGAAAAAGACATGAGGAAATTACTAAGAAAAAAATAACACAGAAAGAAGGAAAGACAATTATATACAAAGACAATTATTTTTACTTTTTATTTTCTCTGTTTGTTTTACAAGGACTGATGAAGCAAAAAACATAAGACAAAATGGAGAAGAAAACGCCTCCGTAAAAGGGAAAACGAAAAAAGTGAAAAAGAAAACAAAGATTGAACAAAAAGAATTATGCTAATGAGATTCCTAATTTTTCTCTTTAGAAACTTTTTTTTTAGCTGTTCCTTTATATATCTTTGAAAGTTTTTTTTTCTTTTGAAGTCACATATTTCTTCTGAACATGGCTACTCTGTTGATCTTTTAAGCATGAGGAAACGAAAGTGCAAATAGAGTAGTTTTAATTGGAGGATAATTGTAAAGGCATAGACTATATGTAATTAATTAACGTGTAAACATACCGACTACTTTGCTTTTTCACTTCCATGATTGGAATCTCAATGCCTATTTACGAAAATATTTCCAAAAAGTATTTGGTTTAATACCTAAATATAGCGGCGCTAGTAATAAGCTGTTCCAGTAATAAATAGTTCTAGCAATGCCTGCTGTATATGACGATCTAATAGGTTCCTGTAGTATTTTAATATAAATCTCAAATTTTCGCAATGACCAAGTCACCGTTGTTGAACTATAGACGAGGGTATTACCAGAAGTTTCCATCCTGATCCTGAAACCAGGACCCCCAACCACCAGAGGTAAATGCTTTACTATTGAGCCAGCGCAGGTCAGGGACATATGGACAAACAGCATAAATATATAAATGAGTTTTATTTGGTTTTGGTTTTTGTTGGCAAATTGGATGAATTTTGGTTAGGAAACTTCTTAGAAAATAACTTTCGTTGCACGAGAACTTAAAAATTACTCATTCAATCAAACATGCACTTCCTAGGAAATAACTTTCATTGCACGAGAACTTCAAAATTACTCTTTCAATTAAACATGCACTTCCTAGGAAATAACTTTCATTGCACGAGAACTTCAAAATCATTCATTCAATCAAACATGCACTTCCTAGGAAATAACTTTCATTGCACGATAACTTCAAAGTCACTCATTTAAACAAACATATACTTCTTACAAGTAAACCTTACGTTTGGGTGAATCGAGTTGCTGACTGAGACACATATGAGAAAGTAATACTAAATGTGGTCAGTATTTCAGTGAAGTTGTAGGTGCGAAGCTCCAGGGGTTTAGGAGATACAGCTACCAGAACATCACATGGAAGTACAGAATAGTCTTCATACAGTTGGAGGTAAAAGCTCTGTAAGACCTCTTGTAACGACAAAAGAGGAATAACAAATACATGGGTACATATTAGGACTAGGGGGAAGTCATATAGTAAGAATATACCTGACGGCGGCCATCTTGAAATCCGCCATTTTGAATTAAGGTTAAGTTCTTAAAATAGGAATAGGGTCATGTGATACATGATTTAAGGCTCAAATTTAATCAGAAGAACAATGGTGATGTTAATTTTGATTTACGCGCAGTTGGTAAAAAGTTACAGGGAAATTAAATATTGTTGCAGTATATGTGTTAGTCCTTTACCCCACCTTGTAAATTGTGTGTTAATGATAATAATTAAATAAAAAGCAGGTGAATAAATATTAGGTCAATGGTAAGAGTTGCCTTGATGGCGGCCATGTTCAAATCCGCCATTTTGAATCAGACAAAAGTTTTAAACAAAATGCATAACAGTGACACCTTATCAATAGCAAATTTTACCATAACTCCAACGGTATAACCATTTTGCTTTATCATTAACCAGCACAAAATTAAATGGATCGCTCCTTACGACTACTGCTTTGACGGAATTGTTAACGAAAAATGTCAAGTGTAACTCGATTGAATTTGCCAGGTGTGCTCACTGTGAGCAGAGCATTTGTGCAAGTCATGCACCCTTTTCTGAATTACATATTGATTGTACTAATTGAGGACTTTTCTGGAAGGAAGACCCAAGTTCAATTATGACTCAATTCCACTTTGGTGATTTTCCCTAAATTAGAAACTTGTTTATGCGATAACAAATGCTGGTTAATGATAAAGCAAAAATGGTTATACCGTTGGATTTATGATAAAATTTGCTATTAATAAGATGTCAATGTTATGCGTTTTGTTTAAAACTTTTGTCTGATTCAAAATGGCGGATTTGAACATGGCCGCCATTAAGGCAACTCTTGCCATAAACCTAATATTTATCCACCTGCTTTTTATTTAATTATTATCATTAACAAAATTTACAAGGTGGGGTAAAGGACTAACACACTGCTTTGACGGAATTGTTAACGATACTGCAACAATATTTAATTTCCCTGTAACTTTTTACCAATTGCGCGTAAATCAAAATTAACGTCACCATTGTTCTTCTGATTAAATTTGAGCCTTAAATCATGTATCACATGACCCTATTCCTATTTTAAGAACTTAACCTTAATTCAAAATGGCGGATTTCAAGATGGCCGCCGTCAGGTATACCCTTACTATATGACTTCCCCCTAGTCCTAATATGTACCCATATATTTGTTATTCATCTTTTGTCGTTACAAGAGGTCTTACAGAGCTTTTACCTCCAACTGTATGAAGACTATTCTGTACTTCCATATGATGTTCTGGTAGCTGTATCTCCTAAACCCCTGGAGCTTCGCACCTACAACTTCACTGAAATACTGACCACATTTAGTACTACTTTCTCATATGTGTCTCAGTCAGCAACTCGATTCACCCAAACGTAAGGTTTACTTGTTAGAAAATAACTCTCATTGTACGACAACTTTGAAGCCACTCATTCAATCAAACATAAACTTCTTAGAAAATAACCTTCATTGCACCAGAACTTAAAGTCACCCATTTAAACAAACATATACTTCTTAGAAAATAACTTTCATTGCACGAGAACTTCAAAACCACTCATTCAATCGAATATAATTATTTAATTATCTTCTCATATTGTAGTCGTAGTTATATCTCTTGCTGGCCAGGTACGAGGCGTGAACTTAAAATAAAGGCTTACTTTATCATAATTTACACTGTTATTTGTTTCGTTATTATCACTAATGTTTTATTATAATTACAATTACAATTATAATCATAAGAATCGCTGGATTCTACGGATCAGTTCTCGTAAATTCACTTCATGATTTTTTTTCATTTTCTTAACCAAAGGAATGGCTGTTTCCACAGTTGCCAAACTTTGTACAGTGATAGTAGATATCCATGGTTGTGTTTTAGAGTAAAGAAGTCGGTGGTTAGTAACGTTCTTGAGAGATGATTGCTTACAAACTGTATTTTAGGATGTGACATGTTTTTGTTGTTGTTGTTGTTGTAGGTGAATGTATTTGTATGTTTTGGAGTGTGTACAATTAATAACAGTGCCAAAACTCTGTCACTAGTATTTGTAGCTTTTGTTTTCCTTCATTTCAATCATATTTTCGATTGCTTTCCGGATATTCAGTGACAAAAAATAATTTAAAGCTAAATTTTTCAGTTTAGCACTAAGTAATGTAGTATATACACCTTAAATTAAAAATTGCATTCGCATACCAAAGTAAATCATCTGTTAAATTTAACGATCTCTATATTTAGGTCAATAGAAAAGAAGGTATTCAGTCTTGCAGCAGGGTTGCCAGTTGACTGGTATTTTTATTGATAGAGCAGAAAATAATTTTACTATTTGTGGCGGGTAAAGACTCCTTACTGCGCATATACGCGACAGGTATTTTAATTTTTGTTCGACATTAGCAAATAAAAAATCAAAATATTGATAGTAAGACATCCATGTTACTTAGAAACTTTCATTTCTTTCATCTTTTTGTCAGACTATACATTATAATTCAAGTTTAAAAGACGATTATTCTTCATGGGGGCTCAGTGGCTCAGTGGTAGAATGATTACCTAGCGTGCCTGGGGTCCTTGGTTCGATCCCAGCCAAGTCAGGTTGGGGTGGACAAGATCGTGTCCGTGGGTTTTCTCGATTTCCTCCTACATCTCATTCCACCAATTCTTCAATCATCATCCACTTGCTTTAATCATTGGCTTTCTTAGCCTAACGTCCATAAAATTTAGACGTTAAACTGAAATATTTCATTATTCATAATCTGTTTTGAATATTTTAAAGGAGTATAAAGAGTACTTTAATATTAGTGGAAATATAATAAACTTTTGAATAAGCTGAGCTGTTTCTAGTTTGTTTCTTTGTGTACATATTATTCTGATTAGTGGATTTACAATGCCTCTTTTTTCTGTTTCAAATTGTGTGTACTGAGGACGCAATTGATGAAGCTTCAGAGAGTTGGCAACCTTATTTGGTAGAGTAGTGCAGCTAAAAATATATTTGAAGTATGTTTGAGTCAGGTCTTGGAAGACAGTTAATGGGTGATATGCATAAAGATGAGTAAGTACTAGTGAGCATAATCTCACCTCTTGAAAGAGATTAATCTACAAGTAAGTTCTTACTCGTAATTCGTATGCATAAAAAAGAACGACTAGCGAATGAGATTGTTCTCACTCTGACATGCAGTTCCGTCTCATGTGAACTTGGCTCTGATGACGTTTCATACAGAAATGACTTAATGAAGGCAGGGATGTTTATTTTCTTTGCTTCTCTAAATTAGGAATTCACACGTATGGAGCGAGTGAAAACATTTTATAAAATTAAAATCAGTAGAGTTATTTATCAGCATAAAAGCACGATTTTTGTCTTCTGTTGGAGTACAGATTAAACTATGGCTACTTTCGTTTAAATATTCCAGCAATATAAACAGTGACAATCAACTTCTCAGCACTATACAGCTGCAACTCAGATTCAGATTTAAGGAGCAAATTAACATTGAACTAGCGTCAATTACCTGCTTCTGGTAAAATAAGAAAAAATAGCAATATGTTCCGTTAGTCAGTTACTTTTTACCATTATCGAAGCGGTGTTTGATATCGGTCATTTTCGATTATTTTTATATATCTTCTCCTCTCCCTCTCCCAAGCTGTGGGACTGAATTTGGATTTAAACGTCATCACAAGTGTCAATGTTTATCTCAGTAATATCGAAAACTATCGATTCGACACTAATATCGGTCATTTTTATGATTATATATATATATATCCCCTCACCATCCCACATGTGGGGAATGGCATCGCCAGTGTCACTGCTCATTTCAGCGACCCCGAAAACTATAGATTCAACACTAATATCGGTCTTTTTTCGTTCATTATTAAATATCTCCATCTCTTCCTCCCCGAAAGTTGCACTGTCAAAATGATATAAAAACCATCCCAGGTTCGAACCTCATCTATGTTGAAAATTCGGTCGAGATCGGTTCAGTGGTTCAAGAGTGATGAAGTCACAAAGACAGTTATTTTCATTTTTATTTTTAAAATACAGTGAAACCTCTCTAAAGCGGACAGCCGTGGGGAATCAAAAATTGTCCGCTATAGAGAGGTGTCCGTCTTAGAGAGGTTTCGATATTTTCTTACGTAAATTAGTAAATAAGGTGATATGTAATTACAAACTACTGAAGATAATTTATCAAACCGTTCTATGACTGTGGGCATGTCGACATCTGCGGATTCTCCACAAATCGCTTTGAAAGAAATTTTGTGTCTAATCCGAAACTTCTCTAACCACTTGTTCGAGACCTTGAAATCCAAACATTCATTTCTGTTGCTACCTCCAAATTCTTAGCTTTTAGCATCGACCCTAACACAGGAATTTTTTTTCATTCTGCACTCTACAAAAGCATTCACTTGCACACCAACTTTGTTCAAAGCAATGGGACACTATTTTCATAGTCATTTTCACACCACAACTATATTAACTTGTCTTGCTTTTATTTTATATTTATTGCTTGTGTTTTACTGATACAAAAATTTTCAGCTATGCTTCGCACACCTCAGTATTCGAAAATTCAATCAATTCGATTTTAACATTACCGTTTCTCGTGGCATTTCGAAAGCTCCCAACAACTTACACCTTAATGCTTATTCGATGCAGAATGACTTAAAAAGATTTGCGTCTACAAATAGAGGCAATAAGACAATATGCGAATACGCGGACAAAAAATACCAAACATGTCTCCTGCTTGATTCCAGCGGATCAGTAGAATGACGTGTCATCCCAAATGGCAGGCAACTGTCAATCACTTTTGATTCTAAAACAGGTTGGGTGGGAGTGGAATGCAAGCAAAGGAGGGAGTAGTGTTGTTAAACAAACACGCTTCATCTGAGTTTCTGAACAGCCAGTTGACGAGGAAAAATGTTATTACAATGCTTCCTTGGTGATACATGTATGCATTTCTGAAAATGTATTTTTTCTGTACGTTTCAACTTGTTTCTAGAGAAAGTGTCCGTAATATGGAGGTAAATAATACCTATAAGAGACAGAAAAGACTGTCCGTGTCCGTACTAGAGAGTGTCCGCTTTAGAGAGGTTTGTCAACATAGTTTTTTTCTATTACAATATTTGGGGATTACAAAATATGTCCGTTATGAGAGGTGTCCACTTTACAGAGGTGTCCGTTAGTAGAGGTTTCACTGTATATTTCACCCCTTCCCCCATAAGTTCTAACGTCAAAGTGAAATGATAGAAACTATCCCAGGCCAGAGCCTCATCTATGTTGAAAATTTGATCGAGATCGGCCGGCTGGTTCAAGAGATTAAGAGTACAAACATAGTGAGTTTTAATTGTATATATATAAACATAAACAAGGGAATACTTTCACATTTGTGATGGGTAAACAAAACACAAGTGCTAACTCATGGAACGGTGTTAGGAGTTTCCGGAGATTAAAAGAAACAGCTATCTCGGTTTTCCGAAAACGTCTAGAAGAACTGGAGTCAAAGGTTTAAAATAAGCAGAAAAAAAATTGAGAAGCTCCAAAATTATAAGAAATAGAAAAAATAACCAAGTGCAATCTTTTTCCTCATAAAAAGTTACATCTATTCACACAGAGAGAGTACTAGAGCGCATATGTTGAAATCGGAAGTAGACAGGGCGCCGGTGACCCTAAGATAGTGTTCATTATAAGTTGCTAAAGAGCAAGAAGTGGTTCCTCCTTATATCATCATTTATTTATTTATTGTATTTATTTTTAATATGTTATTTTTATTTATTGAATTTATTTATCACTGAAAGTGCAACGTGATAGGTTTTGCCATTCTAAGCACTGCGTTGTTTCTCCAGTTGTTCCAACTTCCATTATCTGCAACCAACGTACAGTACTTACGCACCTTCTCATTATTCAGAGCCAGTACATCCCAAGAAAATGGTGTGCCATTCATTGTAAATTTTGTAATTCAAACCTATATAGACCTTAATGATCATGCACATCAGAGTCTTTCCGAACTTTGTACACATTTCTCCTTGGCTCCACATCCATAAATTCAGTAATTTTGATCCAACTCTCACACACTGTGAGACAAGTGAAACAAGTACTGAGGTGGTTCACGAAATTTGTAGATTAATCTCAGCTAGTTGAGATTATACTCAACTTTCTGCATACAAATAGTGAGAAATCACAATTTGATTCAAAAGTTCCAAGCATTAGCTCAGGTGCCTGAGATTATACTCAAATGAGGTCACGTTGTCTGACATTTTATGCATACAACCTTGAGATTAATCTCAAAGTCTTGAGCAAAGAGTAAGATTTCATTTTTACGCATACCACCCAATACCCTATAGTCTGGGAATTAATCGACCAAATGAATACAGGTATAACAAATTAAGTACAGTTAATCAATACAATGTGTTAACTTGTTCGTTGTAAACTTCCTTATTTCAATTATGAATTTAATCAAAGACAAATCCGACCGTAATTATAATTATTTACCTTAATATTATATATCTCATCCTATGAATTACTTACCTGTACAAGTTCCCCATACATGTTTCCATTGGCGGTGAATGTAAGTTGACAAAGAAATGGAAGTCGATCGTCCCTTGGTTTGTGCAGCTCCAGTTCGTAAGTCTTCCCAACGTCCCCGTAGTACGTCCGGTTGCAAACTAGAAAGAACAGAACAGAAGATATTCAGCAAAATCCATAAAGTACGACTCTATAAATGGCAAAATAAACATAAGAAAACAATCAAAAAGGCTGTAATTACTCTGGTGGTATCTCCTAGATTCTAATCGTCATATGTTCCTTTTTAAATTTACAGGTACTCAATAGATGGCGTTTATTTCTTACCTATCCTCATATTTTTGGCGCACACTATCATTGTATTAAAATATGAATAAAAATAAGTATTGTCACTTTTGGCAATTTGCGTTACTTGCAAGGGCTTCGATTTTTCTGTAACTTTAGGGTGGCCCATTCAGATGTGTGTTTGGTTGCGAACAAGGGTCTAAGAAGGCATATAAGACAAATTGAATTCAAATTATGCCAAACATTGTATATTCACAAAAAATACATGTAACAACAAAATACATATTCATAACTTTAGCATTGGGGCCCCGGCCAATCGGCTCCCCCAATTCGGCGCCTTTAGATGTCCTCTCTCCTCCTCATCTTTTAGGTCCAAAATTGCATCTTCTAGTGAAAAAAAATCTTTCATATCTACTCTATCTCCTTTTACTTTAAATTTGTGTCCTAAGCTCAGAAACTCAGAAAAGCGGAGGTAATAGATAAACAAAGGGATCTTGTAAGGAAGAGGAACTTTAAAAAAAGAGGAAAAATGGGCTTAAAGAGATTGAAGAAAAGAAAAGCTATTCTTATCGATAAAGCGGACAAAGAAGATGAAGTGGTAGTAATGCAGAAAGAATGGTATGAAAGAAAATTAGATGATATTTGTGACAAGAATTATGAAATCCTAGGAGACAAGAAGATGAATAATAAGGTAATAAAGGAAGTGATGAAAGAAAGAAATAGACAAGGATTTAAGAAGTGGGTAAAACAAGAAGGCAGGATTCAGAGGATGAAAAGTTCACCGAAGAAACATAAAGAAATGTTAAATTAAGGCTAATATTGGATTGCAAGAGCAACTATCTGGAATCATTAGAAGAACAATTAAGAAAAACAGCAGAAGAGATACAGCTAGACCAAGAGAGCCACAGAGTGAGGAATACAGAAGTGGAAAAGACGTTAGAACGAATAGGGAATAAGAGAGAAAAAAATATGTTTAGTATGGATGTTAAAGCAATGTTTTCTAGTATTAAGAGAGATTATGTAACAAAAGTCAAGAGTGAAAGAGAGGAAGATAAGAGAATTGAAGAAAGCAAAAATAGTGAAAGCCTTATAGGTGTTGTGGGATAATAGCCTTTCTACAAGAGAGAACAAACTGGTAAAAATAAAAGAAGGCTTAAGCATAGGTTGAAGAGTAAGTCCAGTACTACCTGAAATAGTAGTGAATAGATGATAACAGAAGGTAATAAAAGAAGATGGAAACAAACTATTAATGTTTTGTAGATACGTAGATGACTGATTAAGAATATAGAAAGGAACAAGAAGACTACTAGAAAAGTTTATAAGGAGCAATGAAGATAAAGAGAAAGGTATAACCCTAGAAACAGAAGTAAAAAAGAACAATATGATATATTATCTAGACATGATAATAGAAAGAAAAGAGGGAAGATTGACTACAAGATGGTATAGAAAAAGAATGTGCGGCAGGTCTACTATCATAAAGGAAGTGATGTGAATAGTAGCACGAAAAGGAACTTCGTAAGGAATATGGAGAAGAGAATAGAAGAAATGAAATAGAAAGAAGACGTGGAGAAGTTTGTAACGTACCCTTTTATGGTACCTCACATTACATTGTTGTTTTCTGTTGTGTTATTTGAGTGGCCCCCGTTTGGTATAGTCGTGCCATTAGTTCAAATACACGTTTTATTTGTTTTTGCGTGTTAGCTATTAACGTTAGTTATTGAAATGTTTCTTTTCTATTAATACAAGTCACTGGATGGCAGGGTTATTCTATAACCGTGCACTATATTCACATATAACTAATATTAATCACAAATAATTTCTAACATTACATTGAATTCTTTTAAATTTTCTACGTAAAAACGTACGATGAATGTGTTAACATGGTAATATTAAAATTTTTATTATCTACATTTACTTACGACATTAATCGTAAACATTCTGCAGCCAATTAGTGATAATTTGGATTTCCACTGTCAAGTGCTGGTGCATTCTAGGTAAAACAGCCAATATGGCGCTGACCGGAGTTTTGGTAAAGAAAGGGTGGGGGTCGGTCATTGGATTATCTACACTTGATGGAACTGAGAAATTAGGTGATATACATAAATATTTTGTTCTTAGCTTGAGGAATCATTTGTGTAGTTAAATATATCATATATATTAATACTTCATTGAGTTTTAAAATTTTAGGAAATTAATTATGATAAAATGTTAGTCTTTATAATACAAAAATATTGTGTAGCCTGGGTTATGTAATGGCCAGGTATTGCATGACGCTTTCATCATGGATGATCGTCTAATATAGGCAACGCCGTCAGAGTCTCAGTAGAAAAATTCAAATTTTGTTAAGCAGAAATTTGCTTGATCAGGCCAACCTTGATAAAAATTTGTTTCTGGGAACATCTTAAATATTTGAGATTAATAATAGAGACTCTGACATCTAAATTAAGTATTAATACCTTTGGGAAAATGCGTTGCCGTATCCAACCACCTACGAATGATATAAGGAATATGTGGCAGGTGGTTTATGAGTTGTTGGTGTGATCTGCAGTGTTCCGGGTTACGCAATTCCATTTGTTGATGTAAGGGCGAAGTCCGGAGGAGTGTGGAGGACACAAACAACGCGTCATAAGGTAAAAATTTTCCTTATTTATTTGTTCTGAACTACCCAGACTGGTGACAACAGGATCTTTGATACCATTTGTGCGAAAAAAATCTAAAACTTTGGAAATTAACGACCGTTCACGAAATTTTCATCAGTATATAATAATAGCATGACAAGCATGTGTGAATAAGAACTCGTGTTGCGTCACGCATCTCATGGAATTATCGTAGTACTTCCACTAATACTATTATTAAAATTTTAGTATGCATTCGGTACAATTATAAATTTAGCTTCCGGTACAGATTTCTAATTACCTGATGTCCTGATGTAGTTTTAAAGGTTAGGTTAGTCCAATTATACTCAACTTGTCGCTTTTTCCTTGAATATATTGATCCATAGAGTAAAATGTCATGTTCGTAGTATAATCAGCAAAGTGCTAAATGTTGTAGATGTATTTTTTTTTTCATATTCATTTGTATATATATATTTCATATTCATTCATATTGATAGTCAATGTAGTGTTTGTTATGCTGTAAGAAAATGTGACCCAGTGTCATAGAAACAAATTTATAATATGCTACAAAAATATAATTTATGGAATGATACCTAAGGAGGAATAATAATAATAATAATGTAGTATATAGGAATGGAGGTGACACAAGTGGGCACATATGCAATACGTGACGGAAGTGCACGGAACATCTTTCTTCTTCATATTTTTTTATTTATTTATGACACTTTCCTGAGTCTCGAGTGAAAAATGGATGGATCAATGAATAATTATAATTAATAGCAATGTTCCATTGAAGCGTAATACTCTATGTTAACCTGCCAAAGAAGCTACTAATAATGTATCATCTATATGTTTATTTTTTTCTTTCTTCTTTGTACTGGCAAGCTATGGATATGTAAATCATGCTACAACCGTAATAATGTTTATCGGAAGTTATGTATTGATCGAATGTAAAACTGAAACAGTGCAAAGAATCAAATTTATTTTGAAACGATAATTCAAAATTTTATAACCGCCTTCTTAAGTTATAATTCGATATTTTTTTATTGAAACAATAAATGATAATTTCAATTTTAATCTATGATTCCATTTCAGAAATTCATATTAAATATCTAGATTATATGATAATAGTAACATAAATTGTAAGTTCATGTCTAACATGTGCTAGATGGCACACTTACTAAGATCTCATTGTTGGTCTACCACTTGACAAGAATCTGCGATTGCTTTTAAAATTCCGTTGCGCATGTAAATTAGAAATTGCTTTCATTCTGAATTTTTTTTATTATTTGTACTTAGTATACAAAATTGGCTTAGTTCAGTCTAAACCTTAAGGTTAATTAACTGTGCAAAATTTAGTCGATTACAAAATTGACGATCCAATCCAGGATTTTTGCTTGGTATGTTTTTACTTAATTTTATGACGTGAAATTGAACGTTACAAGTTTCACAATCTACTAGAGAAGAACTGGTATAACGAAAAGAAGATAAAGAAAAGCAGAATAGGACGTAAAGGAAAGAGAAAAGAGCAAAAGGAAGAGGAAGAGAAAATGGCACGTGATAGAGAGCATTGGAGAGTAGATAGAGATACTGAAGAACCTATTAAGAGATACATGATTGTACAATATTAAAATTTAAAATTATATCCATTTCACTTCAGCAGATGTTTCATCAGTGACAGAACGCAGCCGCAATGAAAAAACGGAAGGCGCTTGTTTGGGATTTCACCCTGTGCAGAAACTTACGTTTCTTCAAATGTACTAGATACATCGACTCGAGCAGGGCTGCTAGCAGCTCGAAGAGAGGTTGAGCAAAGAAATAAATATATCAATCTATTGGACAAATATTTGTTTGTTACAATAGCAATTGAACCGAGTGTTCCATGGGGTTAGGAAGGGTTTAATTTTATCAATGACGTTGGCCAACGAATATCGCTATCCGAGCTAGAGTATTTCTCATATAATGGATTAGTATAACCATTCAGCGAGGGAATGTGCCAGCTATATTGAGAACTTTGTCAACCGGAAAAGAATTAGAATAGATCTTGCTATTGCAGGCAAATTTATGAACTATTCGGGATAAAATTTTCGTCACTTAAATTAATAATAGTAATACGAAGATGATGAAGAAAAAAAATGTTAATAAATAAAAATTTGAATGTTACAAGTTTGAATGAAACCTTAAGTTACAACAATATCCGATTGTTAAATTTGAAATGTAAAATAATTAAGCAAAAATTTAGTGATACCTAACAAGGATTTTTGGGTTCCGTGGAGACAGTGAAAGTGTGAACATCTCAGATAGTGAGCTGCTGAAGAGGAAGTGGATAAAGTGAAAAATATTCATCATATATCATCTACACTCATCACCAGTGGCGTATTTAGGGGGGGGGCTTCCGGGCTTAAGCCCCCCCCGAAATCTTACTTACTATAGTAAAGTATATGAAATATCTTCCAGAATTTTCACATTTTCAGGCAAAGCCCCCCCCGAAAGTTAGCAAAGCCCCTCCCGAAACAAAATCGTAAATACGCCACTGCTCATCACATTTAAACACGAAAACACTTAGACACATTTACAATTACTTTACACGCATTCATTTGATCTATATTTCACTTTATTCAATATTTTCACCCCGATCAACCGGGTAACTGGCTCTCTTCCTCCCACTGGAACTCCTTCCCGATTTTGACTACATTAATACCTAACTAAGACATCATAATTATTACCTGGATTTGACATATTATTACTTTACTTACCTCATCATACTTGACGAACAATTAATACTTTAAAACATATTTAATACTATATGTAACAGGAAATACGACTTGAAAGTCGACCAGAAAAAATGCAAATGGCGGCACACGCCATTTGCAAAAATAGTTACAATTACAAGAAAAACGTTTCAATTTTAATACATTTTTAGCATACTTGGCGAATAATGCTGATGCTTTTATTTAAAACACCGATAGTTGGTGAAAGAAGACAAGACAAGACAACAAGGATTTGGCAAACTTTACTTCTACGGTAGGTAACAATTAATATTTTTATAATGTTTACAATAGTCATCATTATTGTTTTGTCATATATCTATTTGTGCCAATATGTTTATTTTCACTTATATGTACCTTATAACAATATAAATATTATAATGTATGAACTCTTTAAAAAGCAATTGTTATGTTTAAAATATAACATCTGGGATGTGGTAGGTGTTGATATAACGTCCGTATATTATATGTGAATGATGAATACAGATTAGGAAAATCATGTACTAGCAAAAAATAGGTTGAGTATTGTAGAAATGTAACAATTAAAAATTATATCATAGTAATAACTTAAAATGCTATGGAGATATCTCTTCCAGCTAACGTCTGATGAAGATAACGATAAGTTACAGAAATTGTTACACCATAGTTTAATTTTCATAAATAAGTATATATGTTGGGCAGAAAAGTATTAATTATTTAAGTACTAGTTTTAGAGTCATGACGGATAAAGTTATATTCATCTAACATTTTTTATTGTCAAGCATATACTCTCCTTTCAGTAAATTTCCGAAGAAACAAGAGTACACGGGGGTACATTATATTTATGAAAGTAGTCGAGCGTATACCTACTAAAAATTTCTAGCATAGTGTTACTTGCAGAAGCGCTTATGGTACTGTTATCCAGAGAAATATCTTACTTCTATCAGTTTTGCCTATGCGTTCATGACATTTCAAGGTTCTGAAAATCCTTGTATTTCCATGAGCAATTAACTTGTATGTATTGTACTGTACTGTACTGTAATTAACTTGTTTCGAATATATTTTGTTTAGATTACGTGCCATGGTAGATCAACAATATCATTAAAATATAGCCAACATCACTGCAAGAATTGGGCATAAAGGAGAGAAAGATATGCTTATAGTGTAGTCAAGAGATTTTAACACTTTATGCAACGAAGCAGCAAAACGTATTGTAAAGATTTTAAGCCAACGGTGAAAGTGTTAAATTTGAGAATATCAATTTATTTTAAGTTGTGCGCTGGTGTTTGGAAATATTATGCTTACTTTATTTTTTAAATTCTACTAGATATACATTTTGTTATAGTTATTAGGAGGTTCTGTCAGTTTTAGCTAGATCCTATAGGTTATTTAACAACTTTCTAAAGAATTCTGTTGGCAACACTACATACGTGTTGTAAAGTTTTCTATACGTGTATGATTACTCTTATGTGGCTGCCAACACTTTTCAACGATTTTCTTCCTCTGTGTCCATAACCAGTCCTTCCAAATAATTTCAACTTTATGTCTACTTATTGCAGGTATTTTCCTTATGTGTTAATTCGTAAAGAATGAAAAACCGCCGATTCTCTGTAGAATTCAGTCATTTAATCGAATGGAAACCTCCAACGAGGTAAATACTCAGTACTTTACAACGATGTAAGAAGTAATGTTATCTTTTAATTTCTAATAGAGCAGGGATTCTCAACAATTTTCCACTGGCGTACTACCAAAACGTAACAATTATTATTATCGATATAAATCGTGTGGATCGCCACAGGTACAAGTACGTCAGGTTGAGAAATCTTTTAATAGAAGTTTCAGAAATATCACAAATTTTCTATCCACGGAATTATACGCCAGAAAATTCTGAATTAAACAGAAAACGGCCGAACTGAAAAAGTTAAATATTCTGTACATTGTAGAATGTCTGACCACTGACCGTATATTTTTCTGGGATTGGAAAACTTGCTGATTATGGTAGTCTTAATTTCATACCAATGAGAGAATACAAACGTGAAACCACCACCTCTTTTATCTTATGGTAGTGTAATTAAGTTGTACAGTGGAAGTTGCGAACCAACATTCAGCAGCGCTGTCCTCACTTAATAAAAATATAAATTATTGAAAGAAAACTTTGTGCTAACCACGTCTGAGAGTTTCTTTATACTGGGGTCGACGACAACATTTGACACGCCCGTGGATAAAAGTATTTGTTTATTAATTATTTATTTTGAACTTCCATCCCACGCACTCGCTCTTAATTGCGCTCACTAGCCTCATTAGGGGTTTGGACTTGTCCTTAAAATCACTCACTAGCCTCATTGGGGCTTTGTTCTTGTTATTAATCGCATTCACTAGCCTCCACGAGTTTTCATTTGCTCTCAATTGCTCTCACTAGCCTCATTAGGCTTCATGTTCCTTAATATCACTCACTAGACTCTTTGGGGCTTGCTCTCGCCCTTAATATCCTCACTAGCCTCAGTGATGCTGGCTCTTGCTCGTAATCGCGCTCCCTAGCCTCCATGAGGCTCCCATTTGCTCTTAATTCTACTCACTAGCTACATTGGGACTCACATTTGCTCTTAATTGCGATCACTAATCGCTTTAATGCTTGTATTTGCCTTAAGGTCACTCACTAGTCTCTTTAATGATTATATTTGCCTTAATATTACTAACTAGCCTCTTTGGGGCTGGCTCTTGCCCTTAATATCGCTCACTATCCTCATTGGGGCTGGCTCCTATCTTTAATCGCGCTCAGTAGCCTCCATGAGGCTCGCATTTGCTCTTAATTGCACTCACTAGCTACATTGGGACTCACATTCGCTCTTAATTGCGCTCCCTAGCCTCGTTAGACTTGCATGTTCCTTAATATCACTCACTAGACTCTTTGGGGCTTGCTCTTGCCCTTAATATCACTCACTAGCCTCAGTGACGCTGGCTCTTGCTCGTAATCGTGCTCCGTAGCCTCCATGAGGCTCCCATTTGCTCTTAACTGCACTCACTAGCTACATTGAGACTCACATTTGCTCTTAATTGCGATCACTAGTCGCTTTAATGCTTGTATTTGCCTTAACATCACTCACTAGCCTCTTTAATGATTATATTTGCCTTAATGTCACTAACTAGCATCTTTGTAAATCAATCTTGCCCTTAATATCATTCGCTAGCCTCAATGGCGCTGGCTCTTGCTCTTAATTGCCCTCACTAGTCTTCATGAGGCTCGCACTTCCTCTTTATTGTGCTCACTAGCCTCATTGGAGCTCGCACTTGTTCTTAATCGCGCTCACTAGTCTCATTTGGACACGTACTTGCTCTTAATTACGCTCACTACCCACACAGGGCTCGCACTTGTTCTTAATCACGCTCACTAGCCTCACTTGGACTCGTACTAGCATTACACTGCACTCACTAGTATCATCTTTCTCTTAATTGCGCTCACTAGCCTCATTAGAGCTCGACTTGTTCTCAATCGGGCTCACTATTCTTATTGGGGCTCAAACTCACTCTTAATCGCACTCAGTTGCCTCGTGGAGAGTCGTAGTCGCTCTCGATCTTGCTCACTGACATTATTATACCTCGCACTCTGGCTTACATGTCCACACTGGCTTGCGCGCTTCTTTAGTTTAGAAATAAAAAGAAATGCAAATATTTACATGTAGCGTGTGTCGAGGTCATTTTCTGCTAGTAAATCACTTCCAACGATACAAGCAAAGAAACAGTCATAAATTCGTAATGGTTAATCTAGACCAAAACTATAATAGTATTATTTAGTTTCTACAAAACTTAGCTATTAAAATGACACCCCACATGCTACAGTTTTCATAAAAAAAACAATTTCCCACAATTCAAGATGACGTGCGTGATTGCGATGTTCGCTTAACATTTTCGCATCCCTGTTCCGGACCTACATTATTACTTTGGTTATATTTTGCAAAATTTAACTACTTATTAGTGTGTTTACACCTTTTGACCACCCTTTAAATCAATTTTCGACATTACTTTAGCTAAACAGGACCCATGTTTAGAAGTTAATTATAATTTGGACTATTTCTCGTTAATCATACTATCACCTTCCTAGTGTCATAATGAAGAGGTTGACGAGGGTATACTTCAGTATAAGTTTCACCATAATAGGTTGCCGAGAATATACTTCAGTATCAGTTTCACCTTAATAGATTGGCGACGGTATAATTCAGTATCAGTTTCACCTTAATAGATTGGCGAAAACATACTTCAGTATCAATTTCAAATTAATAGGTTGGGGAAGGTATACTTCAGTATCAGTTTCACCTCAATAGGTTGGCGACGGTATAATTCAGTATCAGTTTCACATTAACAGATATGCGAAAGCAAACTTCAGTATCAGTTTCATCTAAATATGTTGGCGAGCATATACTTCAGTATCAATTTCACTTTAAGAGGTTGGCGAAGGTATACTTCAGTATCAATTTCACATTAAGAGGTTGGCGAAGGTATACTTCAGTATCAGTTTCACCATAATAGGTTGCCGAGAATATACTTCAGTATCAGTTTCACCTTAATAGATTGGCGACGGTATAATTCAGTATCAGTTTCACCTTAATAGATTGGCGAAAACATACTTCAGTATCAATTTCAAATTAATAGGTTGGCGAAGGTATACTTCAGTATCAGTTTCACCTCAATAGGTTGGCGACGGTATAATTCAGTATCAGTTTCACATTAACAGATATGCGAAAGCAAACTTCAGTATCAGTTTCATCTAAATATGTTGGCGAGCATATACTTCAGTATCAATTTCACTTTAAGAGGTTGGCGAAGGTATACTTCAGTATCAATTTCACATTAAGAGGTTGGCGAAGGTATACTTCAGTATCAGTTTCACCATAATAGGTTGCCGAGAATATACTTCAGTATCAGTTTCATCTTAATAGGTTGGCGACGGTATAATTCAGTATCAGTTTCACCTTAATAGATTGGCGAAAACATACTTCAGTATCAATTTCAAATTAATAGGTTGGCGAAGGTATACTTCAGTATCAGTTTCACCTCAATAGGTTGGCGACGGTATAATTCAGTATCAGTTTCACATTAACAGATATGCGAAAGCAAACTTCAGTATCAGTTTCATCTTAATATGTTGGCGAGCGTATACTTCAGTATCAATTTCACTTTAAGAGGTTGGCGAAGGTATACTTCAGTATCAGTTTCACCTTAATAGGTTGCCGAGAATATACTTCAGTATCAGTTTCATCCTAATAGGTTGGCGACGGTATAATTCAGTATCAGTTTCACCTTAATAGATTGGCGAAAACATACTTCAGTATCAATTTCAAATTAATAGGTTGGCGAAGGTATACTTCAGTATCAGTTTCACCTCAATAGGTTGGCGACGGTATAATTCAGTATCAGTTTCACATTAACAGATATGCGAAAGCAAACTTCAGTATCAGTTTCATCTTAATATGTTGGCGAGCGTATACTTCAGTATCAGTTTCGCCTTAATAGGTTGGCGACGGTATACTTCAGTATCAGTTTTACCTTAATACGTTGGTGAGAGTATGCTTCTGTATTAGTTTGATCTAAATAGGTTGGCGACGATATACTTCTGTATGAGTTTCGCGTTAACAGATTAGCGGAAGCATACTTCAGTATCAGTTTCACCGTAATAGGTTAGCGAGCGTATACTTCAGTATCAGTTTAACTTTAATAGGTTGGCTAGGGTATACTTCAGTATAAGTCTCACTTTATTAGGTTGGCGAGGGTATGCTTCAGTATCAGTTTGATCTTAATATGTTGGCGACGGTATACTTAAGTAACAGATTAGCGAAAGCATACTTCAGTATCAGTTTCACCTTAATAGAATAGCGAGCGTATACTTCAGTATCAGTTTCACATTTTAAAAGATACACAAAATCGATTCATAAGGTAATGGTTGCCAGATGACTATATTATAACAACCAACTCTACTATATTTATAAACAGAATACATACAACACAAATGGCCCCCAGCACGTTATTGGCTTATTGCATTAGGGGCTGTTAAGACTACAGTTAAATTTATTCAAGTTGAGCTCAAGCTGTAGAGGTAATCTTTGTGTGCTTAGAAACTCCCCAAATGCATTTTCAAAATTGATATGACGTACAATATTTGTACATTAGAATGCCGAACAACAATATGTGTACAATACAATACAATATGTATATGTTTGCCAACATTGAATCTAGGGATATCTTCAGGACCATCATAAAGGTGGTAGCAATCCCGACAAATGGGGATCCGGACCTTCGGAACGGGGCGTAATATTTTTTTTCTTTTAATATTTCAGAACTTTCTTAGATATTAAATTATACAAAATTAGATTTAAATATAAATTTTTTAAACGTCTTTGGTGAGAGGAAGGAAATTTGGCCTATTGATAATTAAAAAAATTAGTGATTTTTGTATTATAACTTGGTTATTTTCCACAGAGATTATTAAAGCCAACAAAGATTATTAAAATACACGGATGAGTAATCCCTTTATAGCCTTTTTGAAACAAGATGGAGAGTGCACGAATCGGAATGAATTTGAGTTAAGCGTCAAGCTCAGCAGCAGACTTGAACCGTCACCTTAACATGGAATCCGAACAACATGAGTTTCTACCGGTAATAGAACTCGGATCTTCCACAAAAACAAACGCATACACTATCCATATAGCCATAGGGGAGCCCATTGTACGATTTGAAACAATGAAACCTATGACTGAAGTAAATGGGCAGATTACGTATCTCTAAGGTTAAACCATTAATTCTCTCGGATCTTTGAAGGTAAATTTTAGACTATATAAATGTAATAAGTTGAATCCTGTAATCCAAAGCTAACTCATTTAATACTGAAACACTTCCAGAAGAAATCGAAGAACAATTTAAAATATTGGTCTTTTGATGTAATTGTAACTTTGAACTTCGTAAGTTGACATATATATACTTGTGTTACAGTCGGTATTTTGTTACTTTTCCTGTTCTTGTGACCGCCTGAACTATTATACACACACACACACACATATATATATATATATATATATATATATATATATATATATATATATATATATATATATATATATATATATATATATTTTAAGTATATAGGGACAAAGGTGACTCAGCGGTAAAGCATTCACTTCTAGTACTTGGGGTCTCTGGTTAGATTCCAGCTCGCGCGAAGTTTTAAACTCTATTAAAAGAAGAACATGTACTTATATCAATTTTCTAAGCTATTGTACCTAGGTAATGCTAATGATATTTTGTGTTGCTTTGTTTGGAGCTTAATGTTTTCTTTCACCAGCGAGTCTAATGAGATATATCTCGTCCCAAAGGCAAGAATACTTACCAATCGTTCCAAGGGATCAAAAACAGAGGTGCCTGGCAACCCTTCTTTTTCTCCAGGTGTGTGTGAATCTTCACGATAATGAGATCTGATAAAACTGGAACGCAATATTGTGGCAAAGTCGTGGCAAACAACACGAAAATCCAGTTATGGCAAACGATATCGTGGCGAACAACACACCACCATGAAAAGAAATACTTGTACTGAAATTACTAATAAAGATTCCAATCGTAAAAATGTATATCAGTATATCCCTATGCGAAATTGTTTTTGACTATTAGATGATAAGATAGGAGATGATTATGAAACAGATGATGACACTGTTTATTTTTAACGTATTTTACAGCTAGAATACATATTAGAATTAATGATGTAGTTCCCAAAGCTTTAATTGACACCGGTGCTACTGCGTCCCTGATTTCTTATTCTTTTTGGGAAAGTCTAACTAAAGATATTCCTAATCCTAAATTGCAAATAGTAGACAATTTGATTCAGGTTGGTTACACGGCTAAACATGAAAAGAAGCTTATGGGGAAGACAAAAGAAATGATTTCTCTACAAAATTATGAAATTTCTCTGCCGATATTAGTTATAAATGAATTGAAAGAAAATATCTTAATAGGTTTAGAATTTCTGACACAATTACGTGCTATGCTGGATTTTAAAAATAAAACTTTTTCGGTACATACATTTCATGACAAGATTTTATTGGATTTAATCCATTCAACTAATACCTTTGCTTGTCAATTTCAAACTTCTATAAGCAATGTCAATTTAAATATATCCGAGATATATGCAGACAAAAATCCTAAATTATCAATTCTATAAGAAAGAACATGAGAGATTCATATAAGAAGATGTTTTATAAACATGTAAAGGTGTTTTTTTTTTCAAATACATTGTTGTTGTAAAAAAAATTCACGTATGCTATTGAAGTAGACACGAAGATTACCATTACTTTATGTCTCAATGCTTGATTATGCAATATTTCAATACATATTCATATATTATAGCAACAATTTTAGTTATATCTCTACTAAACATAAATAAACAGGCACTTAACAAGAGTACCTTAGTAACAATATTATTTTATATCCACTTTTATTTTATATATCATTTTTTTTTGTTTTTAAACTATGAAGTTAGTGCTTGCCAAAAAAGCGATTATGTAGCAAGTAATAGGAAAGACATACAACATTATCGCTGCAATAAGTTGGCGAAGATATACTTCAGTATCAGTTTCTCCATGATAGGTTGGCAAGGATATACTTCATATGTTTCACCTTAATAAATTGGTGGTAATATACTCCAGTATCAGTTTCACCTTAACAGATTGGCGAAGATATACTTCATTATCAATTTCACCTTAATAGGTTGACGAGAGTATATTGCAGTATCAGTTTCACCTTATTAGATTGGCAAGGATTACTTCAAAAGGTTGGCGAGAGTATGCTTCAGTATCAGTTTCTTTTTAATATGCTGCCAAGGGTATACTTCAATATCAGTTTCTACTTTATAGGTTGGCAAGGATAAACTTCAGTATCAGCTTCATCTCAATATTTTCGCGAGAGTATGATTCAGTATCAGTTTCACCTTAAAAGGTTGACCAGGATATACTTCAGTATCAGTTTCACCTTAATAGGTTGGCAAGGGTGTGCTTCAGTATCAGTTTCACCTTAATAGGTTGGCGAGCGTATACTTCAGTATCAATTTCACATTAATAGGTTGGCGAGGGTGTGCTTCAGTATCAGTTTCACCTTAATAGGTTGGCGACCGCATACTTCAGTATCAGTTTCACCTTAATAGGTTGGCGAGGGGTATACTTCAATTTCAGTTTCACCTTAATAGGTTGGCGAGGGTGTGTTTCAATATCAGTTTCACCTTAATATGTTGACGAGCGTATACTTCAGTATCAGTTTCACCTTAATAGGTTGGCGAGGGGTATACTTCAATATCAGTTTCACCTTAATAGGTTGACGAGGGTATACTTCAGTATCAGTTTCACCTTAATAGGTATGCGAGGGGTATACTTCAATTTCAGTTTCACCTTAATAGGTTGGCGAGGGTGTGCTTCAGTATCAGTTTCACCTTAATAGGTTGGCGAGCGTATACTTCAGTATCAGTTTCACCTTAATAGATTGGCCAGGGGTATACTTCAGTATCAGTTTCACCTTAATAGGTTGGCAAGGGTGTGCTTCAGTATCAGTTTCACCGTAATAGGTTGGCGAGCGTATACTTCAGTATCAATTTCACCTTAATAGGTTGGCGAGGGTGTGCTTCCGTATCAGTTTCACCTTAATAGGTTGGCGAGCGTATACTTCAGTATCAGTTTCACCTTAATAGGTTGGCGAAGGGTATACTTCAATTTCAGTTTCACCTTAATAGGTTGGCGAGGGTGTGCTTCAATATCAGTTTCACCTTAATAGGTTGGCGAGCGTATACTTCAGTATGAGTTTCACCTTAATAGGTTGGCGAGGGTGTGCTTCAGTATCAGTTTCACCTTAATAGGTTGACGAGCGTATACTTCAGTATCAGTTTCACCTTAACAGGTTGGCGAGGGGTATACTTCAATTTCAGTTTCACCTTAATAGGTTGGCGAGGGTGTGCTTCAGTATCAGTTTCATCTTAATAGGTTGGCGAGATTATACTTCAGTATCAGTTTCACCTTAATAGGTTGACGAGGGTATACTTCAGTATCAGTTTCACCTTAATAGGTTGGTGTGGGTGTACTTCAGTATCAGTGTCACCTCAGTAGGTTGACGAGGGTATACTTCAGTATCAGTTTGACCTTCATAGGATGCCTAGGGTGTGCTTCAGTATCAGTTTCACCTTAATAGGTTGACGAAGGTATACTTCAGTATCAGTTTCACCTTAATAGGTTGACTAGGGTGTGCTTCAGTATCAGTTTCACCTTAATAGGTTGGCGAGCGTATACTTCAGTATGAGTTTCACCTTAATAGGTTGGCGAGGAGTATACTTCAATTTCAGTTTCACCTTAATAGGTTGACGAGGGTGTGCTTCAATATCAGTTTCACCTTAATAGGTTGGCGAGCGTATACTTCAGTATCAGTTTCACCTTAATAGGTTGGCGAGCGGTATACTTCAATATCAGTTTCACCTTAATAGGTTGACGAGGGTATACTTCAGTATCAGTTTCACCTTAATAGGTTGGCGTGGGGTATACTTCAATTTTCTGTTTCACCTTAATAGGTTGGCGAGAGTGTGCTTCAGTATCAGTTTCACCTTAATAGGTTGGCGAGCGTATACTTCAGTATCAGTTTGACCTTAATAGGTTGGCGAGGGGTATACTTCAGTATCAGTTTCACCTTAATAGGTTGGCAAGGGTGTGCTTCAGTATCAATTTCACCTTAATAGGTTGGCGAGGGTGTGCTTCAGTATCAGTTTCACCTTAATAGGTTGGCGAGCGTATACTTCAGTATCAGTTTCACCTTAATAGGTTGACGAAGGTATACTTCAATTTCAGTTTCACCTTAATAGGTTGGCGAGGGTGTGCTTCAATATCAGTTTCACCTTAATATGTTGGCGAGCGTATACTTCAGTATCATTTTCACCTTAATAGGTTGGTGTGGGTGTACTTCAGTATTAGTGTCACCTCAGTAGGTTGACGAGGGTATACTTCAGTATCAGTTTCACCTTAATAGGTTGCCTAGGGTGTGCTTCAGTATCAGTTTCACCTTAATAGGTTGACGAAGGTATACTTCAGTATCAGTTTCACCTTAATAGGTTGGCTAGGGTGTGCTTCAGTATCAGTTTCACCTAAATAGGTTGGCGAGGGTGTGCTTCAGTATCAGTTTCACTTTAAAATGTTGGCAAGGGTATACTTCAATATCAGTTTCAACTTTATAAGTTGGCAAGGATAAACTTCAGTATCAGTTTCATCTCAACAGGTTCGCGAGAGTATGCTTCAGTATCAGTTTGACCTTAATAGGTTGGCGAGGATGTACTTCAATATCAGTTTCACCTTAATAGGTTGGCGAGCGTATACTTCAGTATCAGTTTCACTTTAATAGGCTGGCGAGGGTATACTTCAATATCGGTTTCACCTTTATAGGTTGGCGAGAGTATACTTCAGTATCAGTTTCACCTCAATAGGTTGGTGAGGATATACTTTAGTATCAGTTTCACCTTAATAGACTGGCGAGGATGTACTTCAGTATCAAATTCCCCTTAATAGGTAGCGCGTAGAGAATCAATTTTTAGGTTTACAAACAAATGTATTTTTCTTGATCTTCTCGAAAAATACGCATGAGGTTTCAGAGTCGTCGATATCATTTTGTTCAGCTTAACGTAGTATATTGATCGCTTTTGCGTTAAACGTTACAGGTGTTGTAGAATTTAAAATTTAACGAACCCCGTTAAGAAGTCAACCTGTACCTAGGGGTCGACCGGGTCCAGACTTACTCGAAAACTTTGTAACCCAACTAGCATTTCTACACTTTCTTAGCATAACTATTCTGGTTTAATAGAGAAGAGTTACATAACTATCCATGTAACCTAAAGATTTGTTTTTACACCTCCCTTTCCTAATAAAAAATAATCTAGTTCTGTCAGATTTTATGAGATCCCGGGGGCATGAGGATGGAAATGTCCCCTCCAATCTTGGAACTGGGGGACTGTTCCCCCCAATAATTCGATTTGAAATGTGTTTTTTGGGGAGAAATGTGATGATTTGGGTCCGATTGCAACAAAGTAAAATGAGATGATACCGATGTCCCCCAGAATTAACCTCAAATCTGCCAATGTTGAAGGCAATTCTGCTCCACTAATCCCCTACAGCATTGGTTTTCAAGTTTATAAATATTTTGAACATCGTTAAAAGATATTATGGAAACGGACTTAACTGTCCCCTCAATGTTGAAGATAGTTTACGCCTCTGATAGAGGGCAGTAATTAAGAATTACTGATCGTCTTGTCGGGTGCAGAATAACGTAGGTTTAATACTAAATAGACGAATTGGACTTAAAAACTTTGGACCGCCCCTACAAGGAATTCTAAGTGTGCCCCTGCCTGTACCTAAGATTCAATACCTCTGGTCTAATGCATTTAGAGTTATTACAAACTATTTTCTAAGTCTATATTAGAAACAGAGGTAATAGAGAAACAAAAGTTACTTCATTAAAATTTGAATTACCTAGTAGTCTATTTTAATATTTAGATTCTCGAGTACCCATTATCCACGATGAAAGATGGGTTTATGGTTTTGGAGGCGAAAGAAGATTGAAGGTTGAAGCTTAAGTTAAGTGGGGAAAAGAAAAAGGTAATAAAAAAAACAAGGAAAGCAAACTCAAAGGGAAAAGGCAGAAAGACTGTGGGATTTCAGACTAGCAAACAAACAAGTGAAACCTGAACGGGGTAGAAAAGAGAGATTGGGTTCGAAGCTAATGAGTTTTTAATATCTTTCCGCCGCAGAAAAAAAAAGAAAGAGAACTCAAAACACCCGTCTGTTACATGTCATGTAAATGCAGTGAGTTTATACTACAGCAGCATGACGTTTCTTTCTTTCTCTCACACTCTCTACCTCATTGTTATGTGTGTGAAACTAGAACCAGAAATAAGGTAAAGAGACTAAGGGATTATACGAAAACAAACAAGCAAATAATGAACAGTAACAAACAAGTAGTGAGTTTTGGTTCACAATGTAAAAACTATGATAAACATTCCAAACTACACAGAATCAATACCGAAACAGGGAATTGTAAATCTATATACCATCAAGTTGCAAGACTGGAACGAAGTTGAAAATGGAAATGAGTCCATATGAAAAAAAAAACTGTTTCTCGCTATCTATTACCATTTTCTCACTGTGGCTGATCAATGTTGAAACCGGAAATTGTATATGATCATTACTTCCGGTTTGAATAGAGTAGATAACGGTCGAGACGAAACTTTAGTGTTGTAACGTTGAAAGCATATCTAAAAGCCGTTTCTCGCTACATTTTATACTATTTTGATCTATGGAGATCCCTATTGAAACGGGAAGTAATATTTGCTGTATTTAGATCCATATTGAATCCTAAGTACTATTTGCTCTATGGAGATCTATATTAAAACCAGAAAGGTAGTAATTTGCTTTACGAAAATCCATTTTGAAACCAGAAGTCTATTTAGTCTATCAAAATCCATATTGAAGCCAGAAGTACTATTTCCTCTATGGAAATCCTTATTGAAACTGGAGGTACTAATTCCTCTAGGGAGATGCATACTGAAACTGGAAGAGCTAATCACTCTATGGAGATCCATATTGAAACCGAAAGTACTATTTGGTGTGTGGAGGTCCATACTGAAACCGGAAGTACTATTTGGAGTATGGAGATCCATATTGAAACCAGAAGTACTATTTGCTCTATGAAGACCCATATGGAAACCAGAAATACTATTTACTCTATAGAGATCCATATGGAAACCAGAAGTGCTAATTGCTCTATGGAAATCCATATTGAAACCGGAAATGTACTATTTGCTCTATGGAGATCCACATTGAAACCAAAAGTACTATTTGCTCAAAAGAAATTCTTATTGAAACCGAAAGTACTAGTAAATTTCAACCACTTTCTGTTTCAGTAGAAAAATACGGATCGGGATATATAAAATGTGTTCTGGGGCTGCTGAATCGATTTTTAAAAATCTGCTTCTTGACATTTATTACCGTTTTAGTTTATGTTGATTAATGTTGAAAGTAAATGGTTGAATTTGTACTACTTCCGTTTTCAATAGAATGGACAAGGTGAAAATTATTCTCTAGGACGCTGAATTCATTTCAGAAAACCGCTTCTCACTATCTATTACCGTTTTTGCTCTGATAATACCTGTCGATAGATAGACAAACAGACATATCCGTTCTATAAGACTTGTCGTTTCTCACTATCTGTACTCTGATAGTACCTGTTGATAAATAGACGACGGATATGTCCGTTTTATAAGATTTCGCATTTCTCGCTATCTCTGCTCTGATAATACCTGTCGATAGATAGACGAAGAGATATATCCGTTCTATAAGACTTGTCGTTTCTCACTATCTGTACTCTGATAGTACCTGTCGATAAAAAGACAGACGGATATGTCCGTTTTATAAGATTTCGCATTTTTCGCTATCTCTGCTCTGATAATACCTGTCGATAGATAGACGAACAGATATATCCGTTCTATAAGACTTGTCGTTTCTCACTATCTGTACTCTGATAGTACCTGTTGATAAATAGACGACGGATATGTCCGTTTTATAAGATTTCGCATTTCTCTCTATCTCTGCTCTGATAATACCTGTCGATAGATAGACGAACAGATATATCCGTTCTATAAGACTTGTCGTTTCTCACTATCTGTACTCTGATAGTACCTGTTGATAAATAGACAGAGGGATATGTCCGTTTTATAAGATTTCTCATTTCTCGCTATCTCTGCTCTGATAATACCTGCCGATAGATAGTGGAACGGATATGTTCGTTCCATAAGACTTTGCGTTTCTCGCTAACTCTACTCTGATAATATCCCCATAGAATGGCTTTCTCCAACGTTTTGTCTATCGACAGGCATCATAGCAAAAAAATGTTAAGAGTTATCGAAACACGGTTTCTAAGCAATCGATTCAGCGTCCCAAGAATACACTTCCGTTAACTCACTATTCACTCTGATAATACCTGTTGATAAATAGATAGACGGACATATCCGTTCTACAAGACTTCTTATGCTTAGGCACTATACATAGTATAGTTTGGAAGTCGAGAAAGATAATACAAATACCTACTTATTTTACTACAACACGAGTAACACAAACGGTTAAAATGTAGATTATACCTCTTAGTCTTATGGCCTCGTGCTTCCCACTTAACTGTACTTGTACTCTACTGTATATGTATACTTGAAAGAGCATGAGTTTGTAATGTGAAACTGGGAGGCACTTTCTCCTTTGTTTCGTTTGTGTATATTATTCGTATGCATATACGAAAGGTAGGTTACAGTATTTGTAGTAAAATGTCTTGGGAGAACACACAGACGCAAAACAGAGCTAGCAACAGAGAGAGAGAGAGAGAGAGAGAGAGAGAGAGAGAGAGAGAAATACCCAACAAACAGAAAAATTAGTGAGAAATCTAATATAATGTAATGTTGTTTTACATACTACTTAAGTGTTCTAATTTTGGAAACCTTGCGCGTTGTTTCATGGATTAAAATTACAATTTAGGGAATTGTTATGAATCCCTGGAACATAGAATTACACACACACTGAGTACATTTTCTGTTTCTAGAACAACACGTTGGTAACTATTTTTGGGGGGGGGGTAAAGAAGAAAACTAACCTACTTCAAGAAAAAGCAGTTCAACTAATTACAATTTTCTGATCACATACAGGGAATGTTAAAAAAACCGTTCTTACCCGAACTACATGAAAAGAGTAGCTGAAAGTGCAAGTAAAGGATTACTTTCCAATATAATGCCCTGACAAATTAAAAGCACTTCTTACATTAATGTTCAAGTGCGTTTATGCCTCTGACAAAAGAAGATTCTGCCAAAACGCTGTCCACCATATCATCTACAATATACATGACGTTATGGATTTGATTTTTAGCATCCCGTCCATCAGCAAGACTAATGGGACGTGGACCTACAGTTTACCGGCGGGATTCGAACCACATGAGTCCCGCTTCTTCCACGCCAAAGACACGTACTTTAACCGCTTAGCCACAAGGGAGCTCGCATGACGTTATCATCGGTATCAAAATCTACACCTTCGAATTTCTTTTTAGGAGTTTGGGAACAGTCAGAAGGTATATCGTTTGTTCATTGACATGTAGTACCCTTTTCAGCAGTAAGGCTACATGGACCTACAGTTTAAAGTAGATCCGAACCAATGTAAAGCAAGGAATAGAGTGAAGTAGATAACCGAACACTGGCCAAATTGGTTATAGTCTGGTTCTCCTGAGGCAAGGAACAACTCAGAAGGTGGTTGAGGGGCCTATTTAATGCTGCCTTATGAACTGCTGTCATAGAAATGGCCGACTTGTGTCTTGGAACACTGCCTTGATGAAAACGGCCGTCCTTTGTTAGCGTTAAAGATCTTTCTCCCAGATATGATCATGCAGCTTTCGTAGAAGGTATGCATAATATTATAATGTCTAGTTACTGTTTGTTCCTTTGAAAGATAAACTACTATCACCACTCTTTCCGAATCCTAAAAAGTAATAGCATCACCTTTTGCACTGACGGTGATATCTTATTCTTCTTCGGAGATGGAGATGAAGGCTGTTTCCTCTGTTTGAAACTTTATTTTGAATCCGATTGGTACTGGCGGACCCACGTCTTATCTGCTGTTATGAATTGAGTTAGAAAGAAAACTTGATTTACCAGGAAAAAGGTGGCGATTATTCCTTGAAATGTAGCATCTGGTCATTTTCTTGTTCAAGGGCTAGAGGTAATTATCTCGCGGAGACTTTCCTCATTTCCAGATACAATGTCACTATTCTGTCAATGTCTGCAGTTGAGAAGCCTACTGTTGTAGCAATCATTTGGTGATCATTTCATGCATTTTGTCAAAATTTTCCTGGATTGCTGCTTAAATGAACATTTCTGGTTTTCAAAGATGGTTTTCCACTTGCTATATTCTGCTATCAATTTCTTCACTGTGACATAGAAAGGGGCAATTATTACCTAATGTAGTAGGTATGTCAGCGTAGCTTCATTTGGTCAAAAGTCAAAAAGAAAGAAAAAAGCAGAAAAGAAAGAAATTAAACTGAATATGGCATGGCATTCTTTGAAGGTAATAAATATGTCCTAAATGTTTTGCATATCTACCAATATAATTCATTAATTAGGCTTAAAACTTATGTAACAACCCTCGTATTTATCGAACAGAAACGAAGAACTTAACTCTTTAACTGGCACTGTTTTCTGTAAATATGTACTGTCAGATGGCACACGTTTTAGTACGTCGTAACCACAAGAACCGCAGAACTATGAAACAATGATGTATGTTTCACACAAACAATAACAGCACACAACAACAACAACAACAAAAAAAAGTTACAGGCATGTCCCCGCCTCACCAAGACGTTTGCTACTGTTTTGAAATACAGTTTCTCTTTCTTTTGTTACAGCAACAGCAAAGGTCTTCTTACGAGCAACAATGTGTCATCTGTTATTCCGAAAGCCAATGTTATTTGCGCATTATGGGCATTCAGAGCCATCTATTTATTTGTCTCCGAGTCAAGTGCAAGAAGAAAAGTTTTCAAGAGAGACCTTCGTCATTGTCACTGAACATTAGTGACTTTTTAGTCAAGACGTAGTACCACGTCTTACATGTTAATCGTTTCCACTGCATATATGGGACGCGAACTTTATCATAATGATGAAATAGCCAATGCTTTTGCACAGTATTTCTCGTCAGTATATGTGCCAGATACAGGTTTCACTGACATTCCTACGAACAATTTATTAACTTATGTAAGTAACAAACTAGAATCACTTACCATTGAGGAAATCACTCAATCTGAAGTAGTAATGGCAATCAAAAAATTAAAGCCCAGAACTGCTGTTGGCCCTGATGGAATACCTCCATATATCATAAAGGGTTGTATAGATGCGTTTACATATCCGCTAAGGATTGCATTCAATCTCGCTTTAAAAACATGCGTTTTTCCGGATAAATGGAAATCATCTATAGTTTGCCCAATACCAAAAACCAATGATAAACACGAAATAAATAACTACCGGCCTATATCAATTTTACCTACTTTTGCAAAGATATTTGAACAAATCTTATACCGACGGATAATTGACCACATCCAACCCGTAATCTCACCTTATCAACATGGCTTTATCCCACACAAATCAACAACAACAAACCTTGCACTTATCACAGACTTTATAGCAAATTCGTTAGATGTAGGATGTCAGGTTGATGTAATATATATAGATTTTGAAAAAGCATTTGACAGAGTCAATCACAAGGTATTATTACATAAGCTAGGCGAATATAATTTCTCTTCTCCCTTGATCAAGTTCTTTTCATCATATTTAAATAATCGTAAACAAACTGTTATCTACAAGGAATATAAATCATCTGATTATATTGCATATTCTGGAGTTCCCCAGGGCTCTAATCTAGGTCCGTTATTGTTCCTTTTATTCATTAATGATCTCCCTGATCATATATTATTAAGTAACAAATTGCTTTTTGCTGATGACCTCAAAATATACGGTAGGATAAAGACCATCCATGACTGTCTCGATTTACAACGTGACATGGAAAATATTGCTAATTGGTGTTCTCTTAACAAACTTAATGTAAACATAAACAAATGTAACATTTTATCGTTTACCAGAAACAAAAGTCAAATAGAGTTTGATTACTCAATGAATCAGATCTTACTAAATAGATTAAATTCAGTCAAAGATCTTGGAGTTATGTTTGATACGAAACTGACATTTAATAACCATGTAGAGAACATAGTTAACGAATCTCTCAAGATGTTAGGGTTCATAATTAGAACTGGAAAGGAATTTAACAATAGTACTACACTAACAGAAATGTATTATGCCTATGTCCGATCAAAACTGGAATATGCTGCTGTGATTTGGAACCCATCACAACAGCAATACAGACACCAAGTGGAAAAGGTCCAATCTACATTTATCAAATACTTGATGTACAAGACAACTGGAATCTATCCATATTATGAAAATTATCTAACATTAATAGACAACTTCTGTATCCCTACACTTGAGCAAAGGCGAAATGTGACAAGATTTGATTTTTCTCCATAAAATAGTACAAAACGAATTTAATTGTATGGATCTCATATCAACATTAAATTTTCATGTCCCGACACTTAAAACTCGTGCTAATAACTCTGGTCTGTTTTATTGCAAAAAAGCAAGGACCAACGTATTATTGAAATCACCAATTTGGAGAATGTGTTCTACTTACAACAAAATATGTATCAAACACAAAGAAATTGACATCTGCAATATGAACTCTATGTTTAAGAAAACTATTGTAAATGTATTATGTAATACCCAACACTATAATTGGGCTTATGCCTGTTGTGTTGATGGCAAATAAATAAATAAATAAATAAATAAATAAATAAATATGCCATGACGTAGTACTACATCATAACCAGTTAAAAGATTAAATTCAATAGCATGTTTTCAAAAACAGTTTTATCTTCTTCTTCTTCTTCTTCTTCTTCTTCTTCTTCTTCTTCTTATTATTATTATTATTATTATTATTATTATTATTATTATTATTATTATTATTATTATAAGGAGGATTAATGCATATAAATCTTTGTATTTAGTATATTTTGGTTCGAGTTTTCCTAAATGAAAGAGATTTCACATTCAATTTTTTAAAGCACATATTGTAACAAGAAATGTATATCCTATAAATAATATTTATTGAACTTTATTCTAACATTTATGCTCCAAGGTTATGAAAGACGGTGATGATGTTAATGAATGACAAGGAGGAATGAAAAAGGCTGGAGGAAATGTGAGAACCTCCTGAAAACTTCCCACGCATGGTGGTTGAGTATCACAAAACTCACTTGGCGCGAGTTGGAATCGAACCAAGGATCCCATGCACCAGAAGTGAATGTTCTGCCACTTTTTTAAAATTTTATACAATATACAAAATTTATTCTATTTTCAAAAAGTATACACTTACAGATAAAAGATGTAGATATGTTTTAAGTACATAATTTTAAAATAGGGGCCCAAAGAATTAGAAAACTTTGCTAGGGAACCCAAACACGCGTACTAATGCTTCCCTCCAGAAAAAATCTGTTACGGCGCTGATTTTTCTGGATGCGCTTAGCGATCGTTTCATACAGAACCGGTAAAATCTATTTCTGTTCTTTTCTGGATTATTTACCCGAAGGTTGGGTCCGTGGTTGAAAAATAGACTTGCACTGTTTTTCTTTCCAAATACGGATTTTTGCTGCCGGACTGGTCATCTCGAAAAAAGGAGGGAGATTAAGAGAGTTTCCTCACACTCTGACATTGTTTTGGGGTAGTTTTTCACAACAAACCCACGTCCAATTTACGTCTAACCATTTGACCCTTTGTCTACACTAACGTAAGTGAGAAACGAATTACATTTGAACTCATTCCACTCAGTTTGAATTCTGATCCACTAAGGTGTTAAAGCTTTAAAAAATTAATACCCAAAAAATACAATAAAATAAAAAAAATATGGAAGGTCGTCTTCTAGCATTTGGCATTCCTTAATTTGACGTGAATTTGACAGCAGATGAATATAGCTTCCATTCCATATATTACAGAAAAGGGAAAGAAAGATGAAATTTCCCCCATCATTTATACGTGTGGGGGCATTGTATTCGAACGTATAGATTTAATATCTCAATAAACTGCCGGACGCGGACACTCCGTTTTCCATTTTTGAATCACTGAAGAAGAAAAAAACAAAAGAAAAAAAAGCAGGATTCCTTGCGCCATGTCAAAACTCTAATTCAAAATAAGGGCTCTAATTCAAAGATATTGAACATTAAAATCGCATTCATTATTATTTACGATGCAATGACGTCATTTTTTAAATTTTTTTTTACAAATATCCTACGCGTCATCACGTAGCGAAAATTTCAGAGATGCTTCGTTGAACGATAGGAGGGAATGAGATAGATAGATAAAAAGAGAGAGAAAGAGAGAGAATGGAAGATAAAAATGGAGACAGGATGGATCATTGAAGGATAATGGTACAGCTTATAAGCATTTTCTATAACAAAACGAAAAAAGAACAGAGGAATTCCAAAAGTTACGACATGTCATTTCGATAGAAGACGATGGTGAAAACGTTGTGAAATTTCATTTTTTTAAAAATTTTTTTTACTCTTACTTTTTTTTAGTAAGGAAAAGAAGGAGATTGTATTGGCTATTCATATCATATGACGCATGATTGAAGCACGATGTTATCTTTAGAAATCGTTTTACCTTCCTATTTTTAGATGGTATCTTCAGATGAATTTCATGAACAAATTAAAAATTTTCCCGTTTCTCGTAATTTTTTTCTTTTTCCGCTTTTGCCTTTAAGCAATAGCAGAAAATAACGTTTCTCGCCGAGAATATTGCCACGCCGGAGTAAATAATGTTGTAAAAACGAAATAAATTCCATATTTCCTAGAAGGTGTCATTCCATCGTTGGTCAGCTAAGGCTTAAAAGTAAAAGTGCTAAAAATTCCTGCCAAAAAGATCTAAAATATCCTATTACTAAAATAGAGTTGAATGAAAAAGTACTTAAATATGTGTCGGAATGGTCTAAAGAGGACCTTCTGATTTTTTATGGAAGTTAAAACAAAAATGTACTAGCCTTCCTTTCTGTTTAGTTACTAATGCGTGGGTGTTCCTTTGGTCCACGTGGTTCTCGGTTCGATTCCCAATACAAAAAAATACAAAAAATATTTTCATAATCATACGTTTTCCTTAATCATCCGTTTCCTTTAGCCTAAAGGGTATAATCACAAGTGAATGGTGATAAGTGAGTCGTGATAACGGTATCCCAAGTAAGATGATATTGTCTAGGGCGCGCTCTTGTTCCACATTTCGATTATCTTTTATCTGTTTGAAGATATCACAGAATTACTGTAAAATTGGCGGTATTTTAATTTTGCCGGGATGAGGCCTCTTAATTTTGAAACCGAATTAAGAAAATACTCAAATCCTCGTCGACATGACCTAACACAGACTTTCTTATAAGAACTACAATTAATAAAAATAACCATAAAATTCTTTTCAGGATAACCTAAAGCACATTTCATTATTAAAACAGGAGCAGAGAAAAGTTTACTAAAATTCTTCAGGATGGTCTAACGCACACCTTAATACGAAATAGAAATTGCAAATGGTGTTTGTTAACGAGATACTGAATAACGATAAATTAAAATGAAATGAAATATTTCAGTCTAACGTCCCAAGATTATGCCGGATAGGCTAAAGAAGATGGTGGTAAAGAGAAATGAATGATGATGGAAGACTGAGAAAGTGGGAAGAAACGGGAGTTACCCGAGAAATCCCACGGACACGATGTTACCCACCAAAAACTTACTTGGCCGGGGATGGAAGAAAGGACCCCACATACCACCACCACTCTACCACTGAGCCATCGTGCCCCCATCCCCCTGCGAAGAATGAAATATGAACAAAAACATCAAAGCCGTTTTCGACAAAAAAAAATGTTCAAATTTTGATTGCCTTATTTTTGGGGATTGATAGAAAATTCGAAAAACACCTCTGAAGTATATTATAAAATGTTAACTATAGACGAGTTAATAAGCTGTATTTACATTGGGAAGGGTGGATGGATGGAAATATGAACAGAATCCAAAAATTCGATTTTAGGGGCCATGAAATGTACAAATCTGTTTAAATGTCGAATTCGAATCTTTTCTTTTTTCGATCACAATATCTTCCGCTCTTCTGTCGACACTCAAAAATAAAAATAAAAAACTAAAATATTATACTCTTGATCATAACGCCAAATTTTGAAAAATAATTGAACTCTGTAATAATAATAATAATAATAATAATAATAATAATAATAATAATAATAATAATAATAATAATAATAATAATAATAATAATAATAATAAAATTAAAGTTCTATTCATAACCCACATGTTTTACACAAATTGTGTGACGTTGGTCGTAATTTTCCGTACCAAAATGGTTAAGCAGTAGCTACATATGACTGTGAATCTTGGTTGTGTGCACATACCGCAAAAACTAATAAATTAGTGTTGTAGAATGCGGGGGGGGGGGATGACACTCATGAAGCAACTTGGTTTGCCACTTGCTTGCAAGAAGAATCCAAACAACTAAAGTTGAACGAAGAAGTTTTTATTAAATTTTGTGTCCTTCAAAGAGGCAAAGACGAACAGCGGCTACATTAATGACAACACTTGTCTGTGTGCGGTTTTTAGTTTTAATAGCATCTCGGCAACAAAATACTATGAAACACAAGACTTTCAGAAATTGTATATATATAAGATGACGATATTGTACAGTACTCTCTAAATGTCATTAACTTAACATTTTTATTATGATAATGCTAATAGGAATCATAATCTACTAATATTAGTACGTACCTCCGTTACTTCACATTATAATCCTTAAACGAAAGCGACGGTAATGGCGACTTTAACTGTGGCTATCCGAACCCCATTGATTCCATTTATTTGATTTAATTTAGATTAGATCGTGATTATCGGAGATTTTGAGTTTAACGCCCCTTTTCAGTAGCCAGGTTATATAAAAGGGGACCTACAATTTAGCATGAGCTCCCTCCCGGAATCGAACTCGGGGGTCTCCCACGTCTTCATCTGATCTAGCGTCCCGTTCAGCAGCGAAGGTATATAAGACGTGGACCTACAGCTTAAAAGTGGAATCCAAAACCATGTGAACTGCTTCCGGGAATCGAACCCAGCTCTCAAACGCTAAAGGAATGTACGTTTACCAGTTTAGCCTCGAGGGAGTTATCTATTTGGAAATATATTATACTAGAGGTTAGATTTTTGAGCGTTGAAAAGTAAAATATTACTTTTTATGAGGTTAACATTTTTTCCTGTGAAAATGGCAACAGAAAATATTGATATTAAAACCTCACATAAGAGGGCATATAAAGAGTATATGAAGGTTATAAAGGGTATTGGAGAGTATATAAAGGGTATGCGAAGGTATATAAATGTTATAATAGGCTATTTAAAGGGTATAACGGGTATAGAAATTATAAACTGTATAGAGACTATAAGGGGTATAAGAGGATATTTAAAGACTGTAAGAGCTATACCCGGATACATATATATATATATATATATATATATATATATATATATATATATATATATATATATATATATACGAAGGATATAAACAGTATGAAAGGTATGAGAGCATATAAAGAGTGACGAGGGTATATAAAGGGTATAAGAGAGTATATAAAGGGTATTTAAAGGGTATAATGGGTATAGGAGGATATATAAAACAAAGAGTATTGTTGTTGTTTGGCAACAGTTGAACTTCAAATATAAAATTTATTTGTTAAATTTCAAAATATACTGGAGATAGAAACTTCTTGTACTTGAGGTATGAGATAATACATAATACTGAATACTTCAACAACCAGCATGGATTAATTCATAAATGTAACTTCCGGGTGATTAATTCACTGTCTGTACCAGAGATTCTTTTTCCAATAACTTGGACGTGAATAGAACCAGGTATTTCTGAAATATGTGCATAATTTTCATTTTTTTTCGAGCTTCATCAGTGTGCATTTATAAAACACTTCACAATACCCTAAAAAATCTTTTAGTTTAATAATTGACAGATGAAATAATAGAACATACATATCCAACATTACTAATATATATGGTTCTATTAGATGATGATAACTCACAATTACTACTCGTCCTATCTAAAAATAAAAGCAAATTCAATCGAAGTACGTTACAAACTAGGTGAAAACATTAACAAAATTAACTTTCAGTCAACTGGTTAAAATTAATTGGTATGGACTAACAGTGTTGCCAACGTGACATAAATATTGACTTCAATGTCTAAATTTTCTACCGTACAGTAAATTGAAAAGTGAACTTAGAATACCAACGAATCTATCTATATGAATTAAAATGAAAGTGGCTATGTTTGTGATTTAATAACTCTTGAACCACCCAACCGATCTCGATCAAATTTTCAACATAGATGAAGTTCGGGCCTGGAATGTTTTTTTTTTCGTCATTTTATTTTGGCGGTGATCGAAATGCAAATGATCGAATATATACAAATTATATAAATGATCGAAAATAACCGATATTAGTGTCGACTCCGTAGTTTTCGGTGTCACTGAGATGAACAGTGACACTTCCGATGCCATATAAACCCAATTTTAGCCTTGCAAATTGGAGAGGATGAGGTGGGAGGTATATAAAAATGATCGAAAATGATCAATATCAGAGAGCGCTTTAGTAATAGAAAAAATGACTGATTAATGGAACATAATACTATTTTTTTCTTATTCTAACCCAGCAGAGCGGGCAATTGACACTGGTTTTAAATAATAATTAAGCAGACAATGATATAATAAACTCATCTATTTATATACAAACTATCATTCAATGTTTACTTTCGCGTTTACATAAGAGTACAGAGAAGAACATGACAACAACTTTAGATCTATCCTAAACGAAGCGCTTTCGACTCGATGCTTTTGCATATATATTCTGTTGCAAAATGCCGTTTACATCGTTTGAGGGATATACACATGGAAACAAGCTAGAAAGTCTATATGTATAAAAATGCTGTAGAGTGCGTCCTTTCCAAGTTATGAGCTGCCGAAATATCGGGAAAATGAACTTTGGGGTGCTATAACGCAAATACCAAGGATGTCAGAGAAAACAGGGTTGTTAATTTTACAGGATGTGATATCTTTCGTTTAAAAAAGAAATTTCAAAACCACGACGAATTGAAACTTGCACACAAGATTCTCCAAAGAAAAGAGTGGATTCCTGAATACTCTGAAAGTAAAAGTAAATGAGCGCATTCCTATGTAAACGAACTAGACAAAGAAACTGTAAGACGTAATTCCTTACATCAAAAATTACAAAATAATAAGTTCACATGGGCAAGTGTGGCAAAGTACATCGTCTCGAAGCTAGAGCCATCTAAAAGCATGGAAAAACGCATCTTAACACACGTTAATTCGAACACGAATAACCGTGGAGTTGGAGTTGAGGTCTATATTAGCGTGAAGGAAATCACAAGCACCAACCAAAAATTACATATTTCAGGACTGTGCAATGGAAGGAGAAAGAATTACCCACAAGTCATATAGAATTCACAAACGAGCTCATATGTAAAATTTTGGGTCCAAAGGTAGCAAAAATTAAGCCTTGATAACAGTGAACATTGAATCCGTCGGCTGCTCGGCCAAACTCAGAATTAGGAACCTCGATTAACCAGCTCGTTTTAACTATCATGATTTATTTGTCAGGGTATAGGCTCAGTTCGTTTGGTGGAGTTTAAACTAGAAACTTATCTATGTTGTGAATATTTGTTCGAGCTTGTGTATATAATTAAGGAGCTTTCTATATGTAATTGATATATTTGGTCTCTCTATCTATATCTGTGTGAACGTAAAATAAAAGGAAGAGATGAGAATGGCGAAAGAAATCTTTAGGAGGAAGAAAATACTATTTTGTCGGACGTTGAATAAAGAATTGAAAAAAGGACTCATCAAATTCTTCGTGTGGAGTATATTGTACTGTATGGGTCAGAGACATGGACATTACGCAAAAATGATGAAAACTGATTGAAGGCTTTCGAAATGTGAATGTGAAGAACGGAGAGAATTAATTGGGTCGACTGGAAAACGAATGAGAGGGTATTAAAAAGGATGGGAGAGTGAAAAACAACTTTAAAAATTATTAAGAAGAGGAAGAGAAACTGGTTGGGACATTGGTTAAGAAGAAACTAAATCATGAAAGACGTGCTAAAGGATATTGTGGCATGAAAGAGGAGGAGAGGGCGAAGGAGCTTACAATGAATGAACGATATCAAAACAGAAAAACCGTACGTGAAGACAAAGAGGTTAGTGGAAGACCGTGGAGCATGGAAGCTTCTCAGTTGCGGCAAGTGTCCTGTCAATAGTGACAGAATACCTATGATAATGATCATCTACATCTATTGCTTCAATAGCGTCTTTTAGTAACAAATCTCGAACAGGGACGCCCAAAATTAGCAGTAAATTTACATTATTTATCACCAATGAGTAAAAACATAGCTTTCAAAATTTCTTGATGGTCAAAAAAGTAACCACATTGCTTTCAGATAAAAAAGATCCTATCATTCATTTTGAAATATTTCAAACAAATAAAGTATTCGGTTTCATTATTTTTGCTTTAAAACAGTGAATAGGAACACTACATTGTATTGTATCGTTTCTATATATCGTTCATCGTTATAATTGGATTCACTCCTTAATAATAGTCAACTCACGTTTGTTTTCCGGAAGATAACCTAATAACCTCAATTATATCAGTTGTACACTAACATAATAAACGCAATTAAATTTCCAGGTCACTTCAAAATGTCTTCTCTATTTCCAACTGAAGTTTCTTTCGAGGAAATCTATACCGTTCTCTGTATATATATATATATATATATATATATATATATATATATATATATATATATATATATATATATATATATATATATATATATATATATATATATATAAATTCAGAAGTAAGGTTTATTTGAAAGCTTATACGGCAAATTCAGGGTCTGAAAGCTGCAAGAGGGAATATTACTTGCTTAGAAAGCAAAGGGGCGAAGAAAGTTTGAATTTGCTAAGCAACTGGCTGTTGAAAAGAACTTATTACGCTCCCGTCATGCAATAATTTTCCAAGAATAATGAGAAGGATAGAAGCTACGAAGAGAGAGAAAAGGGGGAAAATATGATCAAACTTTTTCCCATTCTTTCTTTTTTTCTCGGAGAAATTCTCTTTAGGAAAATTCGATTCAAAATGTTTCTCCTTCTTTCTCTCAGTTTCCATCATCACAGACTTTGCAAAAGCCTTCGACAACGTCTGGGGTTGGGAAAGGAGTATTCTAGTAGTATAAACTTGTTTCTGTTTCTTTATTTGTTCTCTCTCTTTTTCCCTTTCACTCTTTCATATTGCTTCTTCTTCTTCTTTTCTCTCTTATTCGTTTGCTTTTCGTAGCGCTACGTCATAATTCAATATATTTTCTGACGAAGGTGGAATGGTAGGGGGCCGAAAAGTCAAGATGGGAAATTGGGGCAAAAAAATCTTCTGAGATGGGATAAGACAGACAAGGAAGAGAGCTGAGGAAAGGAAACTAAGACGTGTAGTTGGCTCGAATTTAGACAGCAAAAGAGATAGAAAGAGAAAGAGTAAGAGAGAAACAGAGAAACGAAGGATGAATATGGTAATGCCACCGAAAGTGCAAACTACAAAAATTTTCTCTGAAAAGGGCGTCGCAGGCAGGATGGAGAAACAGTGGATAAAGCAGAAGAGAGAGACTCTTTGCATATATGACGCAGCATATTACCGGGATTTTCTAAAAGCAACACGACATGAAGATAGGGGCTGGTGGATGGTAGTAATGTTACATTGGCTTCAAGAGCTCTCAAAGTTAGAAATACAGCATCAAGCCATCTTAGCGCTTTTTGAAAGCTAATTCAAGGGAGCGCAGACGAAAGACATATATATACACATTCCATCCTCCTTTTCACACTTAATTACGCTCAAGAGATGTGTATACAGTATGTGTCTTAATCTTAACTTATTACTACCAGAAAGCTGCATGTTAGTCCCAGGTTTATTATTTAATCTTAGAGACGTATATTATTATGAATACAACTTTATTAAAAGTTAATTAATTTTTACTGAGTGAATGTCTTCTTGCAATATAGAGGTCCTGAGTTGGATTGCAGATATCGTGGCAAACAGTTACTAGGGATTTTCTCAATTTTATCGTGCGAAGAACAGGATAAGTTTTCTCTTGTTGATTACCTTGATAATATTCCAGCGTAAAGGAATTACTTACCTGTATTTGGAACTAGTGCTAATAAATAGAGACATACATACGGACAATTTCAGTTTTCCAATTTTCATCGAATTTACGAAATTACCTCATTAATTTATTAAAAAGTGATATATATATATATATATATATATATATATATATATATATATATATATATATATAAGAATGAAATCGTTTGCATTAGAGTACAAATGGAAATGTGAATAATGGGCTCAAGAATAGAATTGTTGCTCATGGACCAGAAATGGAGTTGTAAGTTGTCGGGCTCAGTAATAGAAATTTGTCTTGGAGCGCAGAAAATGAAGTAAAGGTAGATGTTGGGCTTAAAAGTAGAGCTGTTGGTAGGGTTATTCAGAAAGTGAGACGAGACAGAATTTTCGCGAAGAGACTAATTTTTTTCCCATAGAAACAGACAAAATATTCGGAACGAGACATCTCTTTCACTACAGCTATTCGAGACAAAGTAATGTCATCCTTTGTCTCGTAGCAACCTTAACTGTTACCGACGGAACACATATGGAAATGTAGATATTATAATTGTTTGATAAAAAATATATAAATGTTGACGTTGGAGTACTAAAGGACAGGCACGTAGGCAAGGGGTGGTCCGGGGGTCCTGAACCCTCCCCTTCGAGACCAGAAATGAAAAAATAAGGAAGGATGAAACAATATGAAATGATAAAAAGAAGGATCAGTAAAAATAAACTACAGGAAGCTTTTGGTTACTCTTTCCTATGAGATTTGTATTACTTGCAATACATGGTGGTGATGTGAGCAAAATATCGTGGAAGAGTCAGGGAATTTGAAATTTCTAGAAAAGTTGCGAAATTCTCAGAATTTCTGCTACTAGTCAGGGAGATTTCAAGCTTCCGAAAGCATATTGCCGTTGTGTAACAGCGTGGACATTTTTATCACAATTTTTCGTCATCGCATCCTTGCCGTACCATACATGTTATTTCAAAAACAATTTTCTACTGCTCCTTTAACCTGTCATTTGGAACAGACAGTAGTTGACGGAATAATAAAAACAAAAAATTATGTGGAAAGAAAGTTCTATTAACATTTGATTCAACAGAGGAAGGAACACAGATATTGTAATATATTTTACAAGACATTATTGAGTATGTACTTTTTATAATAGTGAATATGTACTTTTTATAATAGTTGAGGTGATAATGAATGGAAAATTGTTATATTTGAATAAACAGAGCAAGGACGTAAATATTGTATAATCTTTTTCAATACGTCTTTTTTATTATTATTTTACTCGAGATTTCTTCATAGTTTATAATTAAAATAGTTACCAACATATCCTTATTTTATTGTCCTAACGAACCAATATAGGATCTATGTTGATAGTAAAGTAGTTTAGATTGATCGAGCTCCTGGTCCTAGAGAATTTCATGTCACCCCCACCCCCACCCCCGTTACGAAATCCTGGCTAAACGAATCAATATATGTTTTAATAAAATAGATTAGAATGATCGAGCCCTTGGTGTGATGAACACAGTATTTCATGTCACAGACCCCCCCTTCCTTCACGAAATCCTAGCTACTTGCCTGTAAAGGATATGATTTCGGTCACAAGAAGTGATTTGAAAGCTCCAGTTTTACACGTACGTCTAACAAATATTCCGTAGTAGGCTAAAGAAAACAGTAATAATGAGGATGAATGTAATATTGGAATAAAGAAAGTGGAGGAACCCTATAAAACCCACGCACACAGTGTTTATTCACCAAAAAGCCCAATTAGAGTGAGCTGGAATCGAACCATGGTCTCCACACACCAGACGTGAATGTTCTACCAATGAGTTGCTGTAAACCTGTATTTAACACAAGATTTAATAAAAATTTGCTTATTCACCTCAGTAACAGAAAAGTTGACATTGAAGCACAAATGAATACCTGGTACTGCATACTCAATAATAGGAATGTTGCCATTAAAAAATAAATGAAAAAGTTGGTGTTGTGCTCAATAATAGAAATGCTGCCATTGGAAAATAAATGAAAAAGTTGGTGTTGTGCTCAATAATAGAAATGCTGCCATTGGAAAATAAATGAAAAGGTTGGTGTTGTACTCAATAATAGAAATGCTGCCATTGTAAAACAAATGATAAGGTTGGTGTTGTGCTCAATAATAGAAATGCTGCCATTGTAAAACAAATGAAAAGGTTGGTGTTGTGCTCAATAATAGAAATGCTGCCATTGTAAAACAAATGAAAAGGTTGGTGTTGTACTCAATAATAAAAATGCTGCCATTTTAAAACAAATGAAAAGGTTGGTGTTGTACTCAATAATAGAAATGCTGCCATTGGAAAATAAATGAAAAGGTTGGTGTTGTGCTCAATAATAGAAATGCTGCCATTGTAAAATAAATGAAAAGGTTGGTGTTGTACTCAATAATAGAAATGCTGCCATTGGAAAATAAATGAAAAGGTTGGTGTTGTGCTCAATAATAGAAATGCTGCCATTGTAAAACAAATGAAAAGGTTGGTATTGTGCTCAATAATACAAATGCTGCCATTGGAAAATAAATGAAAAGGTTGGTGTTGTGCTCAATAATATAAAAACTGCCATTGTAAAACAAATGAAAAGGTTGGTGTTGTGTTCAATAATAGAAATGCTGCCATTGTAAAACAAATAAAAAGGTTGGTGTTGTGCTCAATAATAGAAATGCTGCCATTGTAAAACAAATGAAAAGGTTGGTGTTGTGCTCAATAATAGAAATGCTGCCATTGGAAAATAAATGAAAAGGTTGGTGTTGTGCTCAATAATAGAAATGCTGCCATTGGAAAATAAATGAAAAGGTTGGTGTTGTGCTCAATAATAAAAATGCTGCCATTGTAAAACAAATGAAAAGGTTGGTGTTGTGCTCAATAATAGAAACGTTACCATTGGATCACAAATAATAGCATGGGTTTGGGGTCAGAAATACCCTTAGACCCATGTTGGCAACGCTAAAGCTTGGAATTGAAGTACTTGACACAGAAGCACTTGAGCGTTTAGTTCAAGAACAGAATTTTTTGGGTAGTGGAGCGCTAATGTATTTATTATGCTCAATAATTGAAATATTAGCATTGGAGAACAAAATAGACATGTAGGCATTGGGCTCAATAACACTAATGTTCAGAATGAAGTATCACTAGGGGAGATGTAAGTGTCGGGTTCAATAATAGAAATATTCGTATTTGAGCCTTAAAGATAAATATTTATATTGGACACAAAAAACAGAAATAGGGTTGTTGGCTTTAGGAAAATAGGAAATAAGAAAGAAGGGTTGACATTGAAGCTATGAATAAAGTATGTTGAAGAATGGAAGTTTTGAAAGTGGAAAACAAATGCAAAAGTAGCAAATGTGGGTGTTGATGTTAGGCATAGATATACGAGGACTAAGAGATAAGGAATGCGATTATTATACCTGCAAAAAGACATAAGAGCAATAATAAGTATCGGGCACACGAATAAAAAAAGAAAACATGAACAACGTAATACAAAGGAAAGTGCAGGTATGGGTCTCAGAAAGAGAAATTTGTAGTGAATTATAAGTGAAAATGATTGTTGATCCCATTAGTGGAAATCGTAAGATTGGATTCATTAACGAAAATGTTATAACTACAATCAATGCACAATACAATCAAAATGTTATAACTACAATCAATGGAAAGGTGAGTAACAATATAAAATTTTGTACATACAAGTAATATACTGAGGAAACAGGAGAGAACATAACCTCAAGAATATGCTTTGGTAACAAAACGTGAAACTAACATTTATGTGGACCTCTCTCGTGGCTATATGGTGAACGTACGCTTCTTGAACGTGGGAGAGCCAGGTATAATTCAAAGTGAGAATTCATGTGGTTCGGATCCCACATCAGATTCTTTGCATAAGAACCTTGAATCCATTACGTTAGTTTGGATTCCACTTTAAACAGTGAGCTCCTTCGTGGATAAGAGGTTAGTGTACGTGCCTTTGGATTCTCGATGGGAGCTCATGTGGTTCGGATTCCACGCTAATCAGTAGGTCCACGTCTCATATAGCCTGGTTGCTGAAAGGGACGTTAAGTTCACAATCAACTCAACTCAACCACTTTAAGCTGTATGTCGACATCTTGTACAGCTTTGCTGCTGAAATAAGACGTTATACTAAGGTAAATAAACATCATTTAGTTGTTTTCTTTAATTTAGAAATAAAATTAATAGAAAGAAACGTAATGTGACGTGTTTAATCTTGCTGTTTTGATACTTATTTAATGACAATTATACAGTTTACGTCTGTATTTAATTAAATATTTTGATAATAAATAATAAATATTTATTTTACCAATTGTAGTCCTTAAAAATCATTTCTGATAATTATTTTAACATTAAATAAGGTTGATTGGAATTTTCTGGGATCATTAGCAGAGTACTTTTGAGAGTATAAACGCGATATTAAATTTTCTTTCCTTCAAATCAATTTCAAATTTGCGAGATGAAAGAAAAAATTATAGAACGCGAGTCTAATTTTAATCTCCCTCTTGGGTAAGCGGATAGCTTACGCGCCTTCCGCGTAGGAGGTCGGAGTTTGATTTCAGGTTGGAGTTTCAGGCCGGTTCAAATCCTACGTTAAGCTGTAGGTGCACGTCTCATATAGCCTCGCTGTTGAAAGAGTTGCTAAACTACAAATTAAACCAAATCGAGTCCAATTTTTTTTTAAAAAAAGTTTTGCTAGCTTTTAGTATTTTAGGCTCAAACACATTTTAATATATTACTGATGACTCTTCATGAAGAAGACACCAGAGGAAATATTAGGATCTCCATCATGTCTAAAATTCTTCACACGTAATTTGTACTCGATTATTTTGAATAACGTTATAATTCGGATTCATTGAGTGGAAAAGAAGTCAAGGAGGTTAGTTATCGCGATAGACACATCGACGTAGGCAGAAAGTTCTCTTTCGACGATTTTTAGAAAATTTTTCTATCTCAATTGAATATTATATGATGTCACAGTTTGTTGCTTCAATTCTTAGGTCACAAGGAGAGTGGAAAGAGCTGGAGTATACCTGATATTGATTTTAAAAAAAAACATTGATTACAGACCAAGAAGAACATTGGTAGCGTAGTCGATGGTTTTGCAGAGTACTACTCGCTTGGATTCGAGACTGTGTGTACACTGCCAACACATGATCTTCTATGTCATCCATTCTTTTCTCCTTTTTTCATTGTTCTAAATTGTACACTGCCAACACTTGCATTCCAACGTCATCTTTTGCACTCCTTTCCTTCTTGTTCCAGACTCTATACTGCCAACACTTACGTTTCTAAAATAATTGTTCGACACAGACTCTTTGTATTTTGAAAAAAAGAAAATACAGATAAAAACGACCAACCTGAATATTCTATTCTATTCATGAAATCTCGTCAGCTTGTTTAGTTCTAGTACATTTTAGTCTAGCACTAAATTCAAAGTACTTCCACAATTGTATTGGATTTCTGATACTCCATACTCTTAGAACATATCTACATCTTTTTTTCAACGAAATCGTAAGCTTTGCGTAAAATGCTTCACACTTCAAAAATTGTCTGTTGGACATTTCCACCAGAACGAAGCTACATGCCACTGTTTCCGGACCTACGAGTATATGGCAGAAACAGAATCTTTTCTCGAGTTTTTGCAAAGTAGATATCTTCTACTTCCTTCTATTATTTCCTTTAATAGGGTTATTTGAAAGATCGAGTTTATCGAAAACAAAATGAGAATGCATCCGCCGGCATTGTAGTCAAAAAATATTGAAATAATTTCACGAAGTTTCTCGGAACACGGTAGCCACAGCTTTCTAGTATTTTGTGCGTATTTTCTAGTATTTTCAGCTGCATCTTAATACCAGCGGTAGCCCATTCCCACACATAGTGAAATAATATTTGCTTTCTTCAGTGGCGGCTTGTAAGGACATAGGTAAAATCACAACTTATTGCCACAACTGAAGAGGAGGAAACTTAGCTAATGTCCTAATTTTGGTACACGTAATATGTCAAAATTAGAACATCAGTGCAGTTTTTCCTCTTCACTTGCAGCAATAACTTATGATTTTTCCGGCGTAACTCTCCACACGAGACGTCACTGGATAAATCGTCGGGATAAGATATCTCGACGTGTGCGTGGTATCTCTACGTGAAAGGCGGTAAACAGTAAACGTACAGAAATAGGCAAAACTGGGATTGAATAAGCCCCCTCGGCAATGCCTGACGCTCCTGGATTGGATTGGACTCTGCCGGGCTATGGTCATTATAACGAAATACTTTAGTTTGCATAATATTTACCTGTACCGTGGGCAAAAAGTGTTCATAAATATGTAATATACTTAGTAGAATGTTTATTTTAAATTAACAGAAAAGAAGAATGTTTTTAATATCTGTAAGAGAGATTATTATGGGATAGTTGTGTCTACGTACATGTTATGTGTTGACCTAGTCAAGTGAATTTATGTATTTTACGGTCTTAAAAAGAATATTAAGACATATCAAGCAATAAAGGTGAGACTAATAATCTTTAAATATCTGAGTTGATTTTTGCATTGAGAAAAGTAATTATCGCTTCGTAATTTATATGTTACAAAACGAACCAGGTTGACGACGCTTTTCTATAGAGTCGTTATAAAAATTTGGTTTACCAAACCCGGGACTTTTGAAAATTCAGTTCCCGAAGAAGGAAAGTAGGGCTGAATTTACTTGGATATTACCATTTATGAATACGAACTTAACCGTATTACGAAGCGGTAAGGTCATCAAAAGAAAAATGGATAGTGAAATAGTGCAACAGGAATCTAATACCAGTAATCCAGATGAAATTAGTGCAACGCCAAGTTTGTCATCTGAAGATCGACTTTTGTTAGCTGTGCAGCGACAAATTATGCAAATGGCGACTGAGATAAAACAAACCATGGAACAGAAGCTCAATGAATCTAACGCAAACATGGAACAAAAGTTCTATGAAGCTAACCAGACCATGGAACAAAAGTTCTATGAAGCTAACCAGACCATGGAACAGAAGTTCTATGAAGCTAACCAGACCATAGAACAGAAGATAGAATTGAAATTCAACGAAGCTAGCAAGCAGTATGAGGAATTAAGTAAACGAATAGAACGGATAGAACTGAAATCAGACGATACGAAACAAACAATCGTTCAGGTGATGAACGACATATCCTCGCAGTTTGAAGAGAAGTTAAAAAGGTTAGCCGATGAATGTCAAGAAAAGCACGATCATCAAAATCATGAAATCTGTGCTGTAAAAAAGGATTTAACGTCAATAGAATCTTCCGTTAAGCATCAAAAGATCCAGTTGGCTACTATGCAGGAAGAAATTAAAATGTTACAGGCTAGAGATAACATCTATTGCAATAATCTGGGCAGTGATCGCTTCGAGTTTCCCCGATCACCGGATATAAATACGCCTTCGCCGGAATCTGAGGAAGATATTATATTAGAGGAAAATTGCCCGAAGATCACTGATGAACGAAATATAAATGGTATCATGACACAGCACGCTACGGACCGGAACAATCACACCACAAGAACAAGGAGTGAGAAAAGAAAGGTTAAGTTAAGTGTCAAGATGAGCGAAATCAAAACCATGAGTAAATTTAGTGGTAAGTGCAATGAAAATGCTAGTTCTTTCTTAGAGAAGTTCCAAGACGAATGTAATATAATGTCTATCGACCGATCACAATACATGAAATTAATACCCCATGTATTACTCCCACCTTGTTCCTTATGGTTTAAGGCAATACGTGATCATATTAGTACATATGAGGAATTTAAAGCGGCATTGATCGCGAATTACGAAAATGACTTTTTGCTGGCAAACAGAGATGCCACTCTTAGAAATCAACATTTCAATCCTCGATTGCACAAATCTATTGTAGAGTTTGTTGTAAATGTCTATAATGAATTAAAGGTTGTTAATCCCTTGCAATCGGAATCAAGAATAATTGCATCGATTCGCAATTTGCTTCCATTTAAATTACAGCAGATCTTATTTTCCACACAGTGTATGAGTTTCAGTCATTTATTAATGCTTGTACAATGCTACGAAACTCAATATCATGCTATGAATATAACCCAACCAGGAATGAGTAAAAATAAGAATAATTCAGATCATTTGGTCCCTGTTCGGAATTTGAATATCCGAAGTGTGAATAATAATGAACCGAACCTAAGACGAATATACTCTAGCAATCAAAATGAACAAAATAGACAAGGTTATGTAGGGAATCCGCCTAACCTAAGCAACCGAAGTAGACACAAAATTAATAGAAATACATATCGAAATCCTAGAGATGCTACCAATCCTATGCATAGATATAATCATTGTTCACGAGATGGTACTTCGTATCCAAATTCAAATCACGATGAAAGACATGTACAACCTAATGTAGAACCTAACCACGATTGTGCGGTACAATGCACTTTATTAGATTCATATGTCAGTGCGAATGTAACATGATTACCGTTAACGAAATTAGGTTACACCCATGTTGATTATAGATTCTTGTGAATTTTCGTTTTAAAGTTTGTGTTAATATTAATAATGAAAACGATGGTTATAAATATTTGAAATGCATCTAGTTAAAGAGTTAGTATCACCCAACATTCTTGATCAAATAAATAAGAATGAAAAATAACAATAATAATGAAAAATGTGTTCATTTAATAACAAAAGGGTGTCTTTTGTTTCTTGTAAAATAAATTTATTTACTTCCATTTGATTATTCAAACGTAGGTTATGTTTAATTTTTATTCTTTCTTATTAATATGAAGAATCATAATTCAATTTATAATTAGTTAAAGACAAAAATTATTTTATATTAGATTGATTTGTGTTTAATTATCAAAGATTATGTTAAGAATAAGATCCATTCTATAAAATCAATTATTCAATGACTACCTTGAGTGAAATTCTTTTTTTTTATTTTGGACATCTTAGTGCTACCATGTATACATTACAATTGCAACATCTAACTTATTTGTTATACAATGCGCCCGAAAAGAACAAATATTATTTGTCATATCATCGTTTGTAATAATGATCGAAACTAGTAATCTTGATAGTTTGTATTTCACCCTCGTTAATTATATTTATAAGCGACGATGTTTTTAATGATAAAGAATAAATAATAATGTAATAAAAGAGAAATATTAATGAAATCAAAGATTTATTGTAAATGTATTTATGTGAATGATAATAACTAATATTTTATATATATATATGAGGGTTAATCAAAATGTAATGTACGAGGTGTGATCGAAATATAAAGAACATACGTAATGTATAAACATTAATCTAATCAGACCAGTGGTTCTTGAATATAAAAGCCAAGCCCACTCATGACTTTTATATTCAGTCCCTTTATCGGGCGACATTTTCTATAACGAAATACTTTAGTTTGCATAATATTTACCTGTACCGTGGGCAAAAAGTGTTCATAAATATGTAATATACTTAGTAGAATGTTTATTTTAAATTAACAGAAAAGAAGAATGTTTTTAATATCTGTAAGAGAGATTATTATGGGATAGTTGTGTCTACGTACATGTTATGTGTTGACCTAGTCAAGTGAATTTATGTATTTTACGGTCTTAAAAAGAATATTAAGACATATCAAGCAATAAAGGTGAGACTAATAATCTTTAAATATCTGAGTTGATTTTTGCATTGAGAAAAGTAATTATCGCTTCGTAATTTATATGTTACAAAACGAACCAGGTTGACGACGCTTTTCTATAGAGTCGTTATATCATACCGTGAAATTCGGTAGCTTCTGTGAGCTTATCCCAGGAATCTGGGTACCATGCCTAGAGAGCATGGAAGGATTGGACTCGCTAACAGGATAGTTCCGACCAATAAGTCAACTAGTAGGCACTCAGGACTTCGGTCTGGTCACGCAGTGTGTGTATGCCACTCCCATAGAAAACAGGGGTAACATCGCTATTTGCAAATCAAGATAAAGGGACACACCTTAACGGTGCACCGCGTCCAGAAGAACAAGGGGCCACGATTGAGGAAGTACAGGCCGGATGCATCTAGCAGTACCGGTTCAAAACTTAGGCCGAATGGCCGCAGTACATCTTACTAGCGTGCGAAGTATGGAAGTAAACTACTTGATCTAATACACAATATGTACAAAAGTATTAGGACTTATGCAAGTTCTATTATCATAGGTTGTGGCGGTAACATTGTAGCTTTTACCGTTGTAACTTTCTTTGTGAACCAACACTAGTTTTCTCACACTCTAATAAGGTAGACCTGTTAATTAAGTTGCGATATCTATATTAGTGTTCAAGTTACTAAGAAATGTCTGGTGTAAAGTAGTAAGTGGAACACTCTGAATAAAGGCAAGTAAACAGGAACTATATGTTTTCCCGCGGAAGAATCTAAATTAAGAATGTTCTCTCTTTATATTTTGTGTAGAGAATTTATTACGCCGCTGAAGAGCAAAAATCAATCCACTTAAATTGTTTTCCAAAATCACACACACACACACACAAACAAACGCAAAGGGAGAGAGGGGGAAAAGAATAATAATGTTGAAGCAGTCAAGGTAATTAAAAACTAGAGTCAAGCAATATTCCCACACTTTATATCGTATTATTACGATAAACTCTCTCCCCTCTTTTCCTTATATATATACAGAAAAGGGAAGTGAAAGGAAGGGAATGAGTGTTAAAGCTAGAGAACTTACATAATTATCTGCGCTTCGCTTGGCGATATTCAATTTTTCGCCCCCTTAAAACCTCCATACCGTATCTTCACTTGCTCTGCTTAACTCAAACAATATTAGATCTAAATACGTATATAGAGGGCACTCGAGTCGCTAGAGACACGTTAGTTATTTTCTTTTTCTCTTTTTAAACAACACCAACCCAAAAACAAGTCTCAGCTGTGTTAGAGCTGGTAATTCGTTTCTTCGCCTGTCCCCCCTTTTCCTCGTGGTTCCAGTTCCTAAGGATTTTAAATATCAGAGCAATGGAGGTATACAGCAAAATAGGAAAAAAAACTGGTTTTACTGGTTTTGTTAGAGTTTTTCACTTTACATGTAGTTAGTGTTTAGAAGCTTCGTGGCCAGTTAAATTCATTCTACCTTGGAAATCGAATTAGTTAAAGAATGAAACTATAAAGAATTAGAATAAGCTAAAAACATCAAGTTGAATGCCTGATTGAATTTAGCTTTTTTGCTGTTAATTGTTGTTACTCTATACGAGAGTTTCTCAATCTAGGAGTCGCGAGATTGTTTCATGGGGATAGCGAAAATAACCGGAAGATATAAATATAATTATAATCTAATAGCGGAAAATATTTTTATATATTATTTTGAATTTTATTCTGATAGACATATTTTTAGTTTTATACATACTGTTAAGAACAACAAAAGAAGGTTTACTAAATATTTTCAACAGTTTTCTTTTATATATCATATGACCCAAAATTAAGGGAGTTAACGAAGTTTTAAAATTTTCAAACGGCCTCCATTTTGAAACAGTATGTCGGACCAGATTCGATATTTGTAATATGAATGAACCTTCTAATATGACCAAATTTGGTTTTAATCCATTTGCTTTTAGAGAAGTTACTGTAACCACTATATACAAGAAATGGATTCTACTATTATAGAAATAGATTAATATCATAAGATCTCCCCAATAGGTATATTAAAAATTCCACACAAGCTTATTACAAAGCTGGCAAGATGATGTGATAAAATGGGGATTATGATAGAAATTAGGTTGAGAACCACTGCTTTATAATGATTAACGTTAAAACCGGAAGTGGTTGATTTATGCCACTTCCAGTTTGAATACGGGATTATCGTACACATCCTTAGGACATTAAATCGATACCAAAAATCCGCTCCTCACTATTACTTATATCTTTTTTTTTTTTTGCTCTGTAGATAAATATTGAAACCGGAAGTTGTAGTGGAGTTCTACGACTTCCGGTTTTAGTATAGAGTTAAAAGATGGAGATGAAATGTATTCTTGGGACGCTTAACTGATTGCGAAAAATCGCTTCACGCTGTTAATGTTTTTGCTGTTTAATGATCAACGTAAAACTCAGACATGGTCTATTTCTACCACTTTCGGTTTGAATATCTTCTCCAAAACCAACTGTAATTCCTAACTTTTGACTCTCTACATTCTCATATAATTTGGTGGTGATCGATCTATAGTGATCGCACGTAGTCGTGAAGCTTGACCCAGATCTACCATGTCATAAACGTATAGAAAAATGAGGGTGTGTCCAAGTCATAAACTCCCATTCATGAAATTTTGCAGGTATCTCCTCTCGCGCTGTACGGAGAACATCTCTTGAGGACACGCTGTTGTCGGATTGCCGCAAAGTTGCGTTTTGTGTACTTTTTTTGTTGTCGTTGTTTTATATTTTTGCTATTATTATTATTACTCTTACCATTTAAATCGAATAACTGTTAGTGTTAGCGTTATAGTTCTTTAAGTCCTTTTTTTTCTTTTTCTTATCGGTCGTTCACCATGTCTTTTAAATTTGGCAACATTATTAGTGTACCTCTGCTGTTTCATGTTTCCTCAAGTGTGCGTTCGGCAGGCAGCTCCACGAATCGTACCGAATTCTCCCGATGCATCACACGTGAAGCGAGGCAGTTCTATGATTAGTGGAGAGTCCATGCTTCTTGAGTCATGGCAGTCACTATACTAGTTCGTGCAAGGATGTTATAAATAGAGGATCTGCCCATAGGTATCTTCATCCTATTAAATCGATGAAGCCAAAAAACAACCGAGCATCGGCACATGTGATTGACTACTCTCGTTTCCGCCATCGTCTGATTGGCTACTTTCGTTTCCGCCATGATTGTTGGCTCAAAACAGTGCGATTATTAGGCGGAGTGGGCAGAGTAGGGGTGGTGAAACTGTGACGTATTACTTCAAGATTTTGTTGTAAGGGCAGATCCTCTATTTTATAACATCCTTGAGTTCGTGAGATATTTTGTCTCCCGATTGTACCAGGGGCGGATCCAAGGGGGGCGATCCTCCCAGTAGAGGAAACGTTTTAATTTTATATATAAACTAGCAGCGTTCACCCCGCTTCACTGCGGTCACCCCGGAACGCAATAAACTTTGTTACTTAGATAATTTTTACTTTTTCGCTTTCAAGTGATATGATAAAAACCATAGAAGATTGCAGTAAATCTTAACATTATATCGCCTGTCATTTATGTTAACCCGCCCCGCTTCGCTGCGGTCATCCCGGTGCTGGCATATTGTAAAAGTGTCTGTAAAAATAAGCAAATCAATTAAAAAATTTTAAACAGAAGATTCAAGCTATTTTCCGCTGTATATCGCCTGTCATTTATGTTAACCCGCCGAGTGACACGGTCATACGGGTTGCATATAAATACGTTTATTTTTACCTATGATGAACTAATAACAAAGGATTTGTACGTTATGGACACTTGAATGGTCAATTATCTCAAGACACTGGTAATTAAAAATTAAAGTGATATGATAAAAACCATCTAGGGTCCAAATCCTAATAACCCCCCAAAAATGAAAGAAATTGGTTCAGCCGTATTAGCGTGATGAGCGGACAAAGGATTTTGTACGTTCTCTTTTATATATATAGATAAAACCCATCCCAGAGGTTGGAGTTCTTAAAAATAGCTCTAAGTAGCAGTATTGCAACCCACCGCCCCCCAGAAGTTCGTCCTGGATCCGCCTCTGGATTGGACATACGGACAGGGTAAACATATCTAGGTACAAAGTACTTTTTGTAGTCAAACTTGTTTAAAATAGTCTGTTATATCTGTTGCAGATTATATCCATTGCCATATGTCTTTAAAGAAAACACCCATACTCTTAACAATGACGTATAGTCTTGCTCAAATAAATTTGATCACCTAGCTTACCTGTCTTTGAGAATCTCTGGAGTCTTATCTACAGTTGGAATTAAATCAAAGTAATGTTGATTTTGTTTTCATACATGAGACCTTTATTTAAAGTGTAGGGTAGAAAGAAAAGTGTGCTTTCTCCATCGCGTAACCGTTGCAAACAGTGGACATTCGCAATAATGGCGCTTAGATCGGCCAGGCTTCAAATTTTCGAATGTGTGCAGCGAAGTTTGTGGAAGTTAAAGAAGTCGCGGGGTTTTATTTGTTTTAAGTGCGGGACGCACCCACGGAGGGGGTCCACCGGATTGGGATCCCCCTACTCAAAAATTCCTAACTCAACACACACTTGCATTGCATATTTTCTCAATAAACTTGTGCTTTTCTAACAGGAAATGATATAGCATGCAAATTTGATCTTATACTTCATTTGCATCCTTTCTGTTATAAAAGAAACCTAGTTCTTTCATTTTTTCTGAAAATATAGATGAAAGTATTTTACAATTGCTTATAGTCTTTTCGGGTGCAGAATAATACCCAATCAGTCCTACATGAACGTAGTGGCTTGTAGTATTGCACTTGCCAAACCTTGTACCACTCCCAACAAAAATTTCTGTGTGCGCGCCTAGTCTCTGTGTGTTCAATTGGTTTTTATTAATCTCCAGTGTGGGTGATACATTTTTTTAAAATTTTGTTTTTGATGGTTTAATCTGTCAAATGTACCAACATGTTTCGTTTACGGTCAGATTACCATGACTTTAGAAAACCTAAACACTTCTTTACTCCTCCCATTGTCGAGACACTATTGTTATCCCACAAAAAATTGAAAGCTAAGCAGTATCGCATTAGGATCTGTGATTTACACTTCACGGGAGAACTTATTGTTAAACCTAATAAATGGAGAAAAAGTTGAATTACCTAGAGGGGGAAATGGAAATTAAACCCTGGCGCAGTTCCTCATATATTTCCTAATCTTTCCAAGTATGAAGCATCCCTATCAAAGGTTGACAGCCCTCTTTTATGAATAGGCAGTTAGGAAATATAACAAAGTACAAAGAAATTGGATCTGACCTGCGGGATTCATTGACAAGTTCTAATTCATCTCAATCTTCACCTGTTTCCTCGGTTGAAAATTATTAACGCTTCAGACGCTTGTAAGACAATTGTCTCCCTCAAAATGCAAATGAAAACTCTCGGCCGAAAATTAGCTACACAAAAACGTAATTTATCCTCAGCTAGAGCAGGGATTAATTTCTTTGGAAGAATTCATAGTCATGTCAAATACAATGGCACATATGGAAAACATTTAAGCAGAAAACATAAGTTAATAACAGATACGGTGTTAAAGGTTTCAGGTGAATGAGGTACACTAATGAGTTTATATTGGAGAGCTTGTTAAAAACTAAATCTCCGAAAGGGTAGCTATAAATCTTGTTTAAAATAATGTTTATATTATTGTCACTTCCATCACTGAGTCATTTTAGAAATCTTTGTAATAAAAACTTAAATGCACATATGGAAATAACTCACATGCACTGAGGGCAATAACGGAATATTTCCAAAGTTAAAATGATGAAAATAAACAGCTAGAAGCTCTTATTTTCGATTAAGTTAAGCTACAAGAGAAAAAGGAGACTTCAATTTATAGTCTCTTAAAGAAGATTGGTTCCTTCAGTGATGATTTCAAGGAGTTACCTCAAGAGAGGGGCATTTCCAGCGAAGCCTGATGATTTCAAGGAGTTACCTCGGGGAGGGGGATTTTCCGCCGAAGTAACGAAATTTCTCCAGGATGATATAACGTGCTCAACGTAGACTCCCAAATTCATTATACTACTTTCATTCAAAGTGTATTGAAGTCTCCTGCCGAAGAAAATCTTAAATCATCACTGGATTCGTTGATTTATAGGATAAAACTCCAGACCTTTAGACAAAATATCACCCAAGAACGCTTTTGTATTTACGCATGTCTTCTCACTTATTAACGGCTGGATTCAATCAATTGTTGTATATGCTAATAGAAATGCTTCCCTGGCAATATTCTAGAAAAAATCTTAATTCAGGTAATATTGTTGTTGGAACAAGCTGGTGCTGGAGTAATATCTTTCACTTATCGGTCGAATAATACAGCAAGAATGTCATTAGTAGTTAGTGGATAAAATGAAAAACAAAGTGTTACCAATAATCAACGAAAACCATAGACAATTTCAGACCCTGTACATATGGACGTATGGAATTATTTCCATGATAAAGATAACTTTGTTATAAAGATACAGCAATCAATCTCTTTTACTATAGATTCCTTTATGCACTAGATATCTCTGATGAATCTGCATGATTTTCCCTAAATCTACTGCACTCATATAGACCCTAAACCATTTGAAAGGACGAATGCAAGGATCGCATTTCATTTTTTTCAGGGACGTTGCTGGTAGTTTAATATTTCTGCGTGAACTTGGATTGCAGGATTTCGAAGATTGCCAAGGTACTGAACTGTTCATAAGGGATTTAAATGGCCCTGCAGATACTCATAATTCTCGTGTTCCTACGAAAGCTTTGTACAGACACTCACATTCCACACCGACAACGCTTTTGTCTGTTCTTAATATTACCAAGAACACTCCGAAAGAAAAATTGAATCTTTGCGAGTAGCAATACAGAGACTTTTAGAAACGTTTCAGGGGTTATGAGGTAGTGGATATAATTATGTTTTAGCTGGGAAGTTTCATGAAGATGCATTAGAGTATCGTTGCGGAAATATTGAAATCTTTAATCTGCGGTGACAATACTTTCACAATAGTTCTTCTTGAGTCATACCTGCTGCAATATATACCTAGGTACATTCTACCAAACAAACATTGACATAAAAACGAAACAGTGAGCCAAAAATTGAAGTCCTTCTAACCACTTTCGTAAATGGAATGCGTCTTCCAGCCAATGAAATAAATTAAAAATAGATTCACTAAAACTGCAGTTGAAGCTTTCATTAAAGAAAATATTATTTTTGAAAAAAAAAAAAAAGACACCTCATGTTCCTTTACTGGGGATGTGGAGTAATTGAAAGTGAAGAAAACAGTATAGTTAAGTTATGCTCAGTCCATCACGTACTTGGGTATCTGTATATTTTAAAATATTCCTCACCATCTCATGTTTAGTTTGCAACAGATCCCTCCGCAGTGGAAATTCACTAATAAAATGTTACGTCTGTTACTAGGATGGAAGATTACAGATCTGACAACGTCCCACTTTTAGCATATCCTTAAGAAAGTCTCTATCGCATTTTCCTCCAAATAAAAAGAAAAAAACTTAGAAGTTGCGATGCTCTTTGAGGGTGATATTTTTCACGAGTGTCTTGACAACATAGGCAATATTTTTGTAGATTGTAGGATTGGACTGTTGTCTTGACCGCAGTATGGATATATTACCTAAATCCAGGAGCGCTTCCAGAATTTTTTGTTTGTTGGAAGGAGCCCAATCTTTGGGGGGGGGGGGTCAAATACTACAAGCAACTACGTCTATGTAATATTGTACGGATATTATTGTGCACCTGAAAAGATGATAGGTAATTGTAAAATACTTCTACATATATTTTCAGGGGAAAAGATAGAACTAGATTGTGTATATGCTGTATATATGCGAGAAAGAGTACAGATGAAGTGTACGATCAAATTTTCATGCTACATCAATCATTTCCCTGTTAAAACAAGTACGCTTTTATTGAGAAAGTGTACAAGTATATGTTGAGTTAGAAAGTTTAAGGCGGGCGGACTCGGTGGACCCCATGATACGGCTCTGTCTAAATCATTGATTCATTATATAAAGTACAGAATCTTTTTTCATACAAAAAAAATTACGAACGAACCTTATTTAAAAAATTGAAATTTTGCGAAGTCAACCCGGAAACTGTCTAAGATGGGTGGAAACTAATTATAGTGAGTAACTTGTTACTGGATATATGTTTTGTTTATCTGAATAATTGTTTAACACCTACATACGCTGTAATTATAAAGACATATATAGTATAGAGGTAGCTTACTGAAACTTTTCTTTACTTAATGAGCAGGGCTGGATTAACCCATCTGGAGGCTCGGGGCTAGTGAAAATATGTGGCTCCTGCTGTCTTCACATAATGCATTCCTGTGAAAGTACAGTAGGAAAATTAAAGGAATATGTTACATATTTTTGATCATATTTTATTTTATGATGATAATTGTAGCTTTATGAGTCATTTTAGATAGCCAGGTGAAATTCTGATCAGAGTGGAGGCCTCTGTTCACCTGGATATCCGGGGCTATAGCCCCCTAAGCCCCCTAAATCCGACCATGTTAATGAGTAAATGAAAGAAAATAATTTCGTTTCTACACTACATAATAGACGCATAGTTACATTATGAGACCAAAGCATTACTAGTACCATCTAAATGACTGTCCACTGAACTACGAAGAGTAATTCCACCAGGCTTGCCAACCATACGATAATTTATCAAGATAGACGATAATTTACGCCTTAATGATGTATACGATACTGCCTTTTGATAATAGGTCAATATACGATAATTTTAGAACCCACATTTTTTTTGCAGTTTTTGAATGTGCAAATATATTGTAGATGTGCATTAAATAATTATAAAACACACAAGCAGAGGTTTTCAGAAGTCCTTCCCGCTAAAATAAATGAATATCAATTTCAGAATTGGCCGGTGGCAACCCTGCATTTATTCTTTAAATTCAATTACGATTACAAGACGGTACAAATATTGTAGTTGTTCAGAGTAGTGTTAATAAGAATTTTGAAAAAATGGTAAGGACCAATGACGCCAATTTGGAGTTCAAAACTGAAGATTACTACATAAGTTTATTATATATTATTGCTATTATTAGCAATATTATATTTATATTTGTATTAGTAGCATTATGTTATTTTGTGTGACCTGGAACAAAGAGTTGAAGAAAAGACTCACAAAGTGCTTCGAGCAGTGTTGCCACAGTCCTAGCTCTAGAGTGGGCTGAAAAATAGCACCAAATTTATACAAAAACGGCTGAATTCATTATTTTATATAGCAGTGTAATGCATTGCTCTATAATACGAAACTAAAATAGGTAAAACTCTAGAATAGTCCCTCCCCCTCTTCCAAGAGTCCTAATCAAGAAAGTATGCTCTTTTTAAAAGCATCCAAATTGGAGGACCCTGAACAACCGTGGAAGTAGATGAAACTTTTCTCGCAAGTAAGAAATACAACAGAGGCCGCAAATTAAAAGGGAAAACAATTATCATCTTCGGCATGTATTGTAAGGGAAGAAAACGCACCTCTATTTCAAAGTGATTAAAACACCAAAACGATATTAGTGCCTTGTATGAAAAAATATATAAAACGAGGAACAAATCAATCATTTCCAAGTTCGTGTGCCAACAGTACGTTATAATAAAATATTAAATTATAAATTATTGCACTTTATTCTCGCTTATTTCACGACTGAAGGAGAATAATAGAATGTAAGAAGAATAACACATGGGCTGAAAAGTCCCGGGCCTAACACATAGATGGCGCTAGTTGTATTGCAGTCACCTTGTTTTCAGTGAATACTAACCTTCACAAGACAGCTGTGAGAATTTCATGATATTCTATTCATTCGTCTGTGAGTTATTGTGCTAAGAGTGATCCTACTTGTGTTAGTTTCAAAACAATGGATCAAAAACAATTTCGTGTTTTAATTTTACACTGCTTCTTGATGGGAAAAAATACCGTTCAAGCGAAGCAATGGCTTGAAAAGTGTTATGGGGACTCCGCTCCATCAGAAACAACAATAAAACGTTGGTTTGCTGACTTCAAACGTGGTCGTAGAGACACCGATGATGCAGAACGCAGTGGACGTCCAAATGAGGCAGTAACATCAGAAAACATAAAAAAAATCCACAAACTTGTTTTGAATGATCGAAAAGTGAAGGTGCGTGAGTTAGCTGACATCGTAAAGATATCAAAAGAACGTGTTGGCTTTATATTGCATGAGCATTTGACTATGAGAAAGCTCTGTTCAAAGTGGGTGCCGCGTTTGCTCACTGTTGACCAAAAACAAGAACGTGTTGATGCTTCTGAGCAGTGTTTGGCCATGTTTAAACGTAACAAACCGGAATTTTTGCGTCGATATGTGACAATCGATGAAACATGGATCCATCACTTCACTCCGGAATCAAAACGATCGGCATCTGAGTGGACAGCAACTGGTGAACCGCGTCCAAAGCGCCCGAAAGCACAACAATCGGCTGGCAAGGTTATGGCCTCGGTATTTTGGGATGTGCGTGGTGTAATCTTCATCGACTATCTTGAGAAAGGACATACCATTAACAGTGACTATTATATAGCGTTATTGGAGCGTTTGAAGGCCGAAATTGCAAAGAAACGACCGCATATGGCAAAGAAAAAACTTTTGTATCATCAAGACAACGCACCGTGTCACAAGTCAATCAAAACAATGGCAAAACTACATGAATTGAACTTCGAATTGCTCCCACATCCACCGTATTCGCCAGATTTGGCTCCCAGCGACTACTGGCTGTTCGCAGACCTGAAAAAAATGCTCGCCGGTAAGAAATTTCGCACGAATGAAGAGGTTATCGCTGCAACTGAGGCCTATTTTGAGGCAAAAGATAAATCGTTCTACAAAAGTGGTATTGAAATGTTAGAGCGGCGCTGGAGTGATTGCGTTGCTCTTCATGGAGATTACGTTGATGAATAAAGCTAATTTTGAACCAAAAAAACGGTGTTTTCTTTGTTAGGCCCGGGACTTTTCAGCCCATGTGTTATACGTTAAGTAATCTGACATTTTTAAGAGTCCAACACACAATATGAGTAACGTGAAATGTAGGAAAAGTCTTACAGACACTTTAGAAAACGAGACAAGTATTTGTTAAATGGTGATGAATTGGGTAGAATTGTACCAACTTTTTCACAAAAGGGGCTGGAAATGCCAGTGTGGTACCAACGGACTGAAAAGTGACAAAAAGGACTCAATTTGGTACGATTGTACCAAGTGTGGCAACACTGACTTCGAGTGCAGGGTTGCCAGATTACCTAATTTAAGCGGGTGCCCCCCCCCTATTTTCAGATCCTATATTCGTCCGCCGCTTAATCATCTCTTAATCATGAAAAACCACCCGCTTTTTCGGATTGGAGAAAAATTTAAGACGACTTTGTTGATAAAGTGTTGTTATATTCAACGTAAACCGCTACATTTATGTGTCAGTCTCAATCGCGATTGAGTTAAATTTGGACTCGCACTCAGGCTTATGCTGTGAGCTATTTGCCCAGTGCAAGTGCACAGAGCCGTTTGCAAATACAACGCACAGTGGTTTTCCTTGTGTAATTCATGTGTGTTTAATGTAATATACTGGAGGTTGTATACGAATGAATATTCACTTCTGGAGGTTGTGACAAACATACTCGAATTACTTTATATAAATTATTTTATGTTTTTAGAGAGCAAACCGTATGAACAATATCTGCCATATATCGGTTTTTCTTTTTCTTTTTGTTTCTTTCTTTATTTTATTTATTTATTTATTTATTTATTTATTTATTTATTTATTTTGAAAACTTCCCTTACAGATATTCTTTTTACAATTACAGATATCATATTGTAATACTTACTTAATACTTACTTTACAATTCGAGATTCACATTTGCTGAACTTAATGAATCATTAAAGGCAGAAACTAAATTTACTTTATGTCAGTTTCGTTAGGAAAGTAGTCCTTAACAAAGGAAGTGTCTCTTAACAAAGAAATCACTTTAAAAAATCCGAAGAATTACGGGTCAGTATTTGTAATACACAAATTCACATCAGCACGTACGGTTTAGAATCACCCACTTTTCTAATTTTAAAATAAGATACACTATTCGAGTGGGGTATTGTTCTGTATGGGTCAGAAACATGGACATTACGCAAGAATGATGAAAAACGACTGGAAGCTTTCGAAATGTGGTTGTGGAGAAGAATGAGAGAGATTAGCTTGATCGAGCAAACAACGAACGAGAGAGTGTTAGAAATGGTGGTGGAAAAAAGAACAATTTTAGATATTATTAAGAAGAAAGAGGAAGAAGAAACTTTCTGGAACATTGGCTAAGAAGAAACTGTATCCTGAGGGACGTGCTACAGGGTATGGTGGCAGGAAATCGAGGGAGGAGATGAAGGACAGAGGCGTACGCAGAGGGTGGGTCTTGGGGGTCCGGATCCCCCTTCCGAAATACCGACTTTTTTGTTGAATGTAGTCTATTTTTAGGAGCAAGTTTAGTATTTTTTATTATAATTAAGCCTTAGATTGTATTTGGACCCCCCAAAATGCTTTAGACCCCTCCCGAAATAAATTTCTGCGTACGTCCCTGCTGAAGGACACTACAATTAATGAATGATATTAAACAGAGAAATCGTACTTGAAGCGAAGAGGTTAGCTGAGGACGTGGAGCATGGGAGCTTTTCAGATGCAGCAAGTGACCTGCCAATAAAGACAGAATAATTATGATGATGATGATGATGATGATGATACTAGTATCTACAATTATCACTTCCATAACGAATATACGCTGATTCTTTTAATATAAGATAATTTTAAAGATGAAAATCGATAATTTTGATCTCTGAGATTGGCAACTTTGTATCAAACTTTATCTTTTACATATTCGCTATGGAAAAAGTATTAGAAATTTCTATGTAAGGTTCTGTACCAATATCGCCTCCTAAAACAAGTTGCGTATCCATGTTTTCTGAACAAGACTGTACACTCATGTCCAAAATTATTGTCGCATGTCTATAAATATGTTGTTGTAGGAATGTAATTTGATAACGAATTCGCCCGGTATTTCTTACAATGTTAGTACGTGTATAATTGGCAAAGACATGTATGTGGCAAATTTCATGTCAAAAGAGCAGTAATTAAGAACAATAAAACAAAAATAAAACTTTCTTGTCCATTTAGCAACATTTTGTTTTACTCACTCTAATTTTCGTATTTATAATTCTATTCCTGTGAAATTTGCCACAAATATACATTTCCCGATTATACACATAGTATCAGTATTAAAAGTATCCTGCAAAATCATTATCTAATTATATTCTTACAAGAAGACAGTTATAGATATGCGACAATCATTTTGGACATGAGTGTACATACTAGTCGTAAATATACAATAATTACGTTTATAAATGTAAAGAAAAGTTACGTATGAAATCCCATGTGCATTAACTGTAGGAAACACATTTTAGACGAATACAAAATTACTATTTGAACCATTCCTTTTGAAAACTGAACATTTAAAAAAAAATCTGTCGCTACAATTGGTCTGGCAGTGTTTTTGGTGTCAGAGAGGCAATTAGGAAAAGGCGGTTTCCCATTACAACTGTCAATGACAATGAAAATGATAATCAAAGTGGTGTTTGTAAGGGATATTCTGGGGGGATTTTCGTATCCCTCGCCCTTCTCCATATCAAATCCCACACACACACACATTCTCTCCCCTTTTCGTTTCTCCCCTGTCCTGAGCTCCTGGTCCCAATACGGTGTGCGTATTAGTGTGTCATTCTTCCCGTTCAAACTAAATGCCATTTAAAGCTCCCCTTGTTAGAGAACGACAATAACAATCCTCACGAGAGGGCGAGTTTGCGGAAGAGGGAAGGAGGAGGGTGGAGAAAATCATCAACTGTTAACACGTCAGTACACGCCCCCCAATTGTAACATGAGAACACGCCATGACGGCAATTTGCTCACGAAAGTTTTGATAGTTAATTTCAGTATTTGTACATTTTTTATTGAGAGTGAGAAATTTATTCTATGAAATTTTGGCTTCTTAGCTTATTATAGACACTTTCAGTACCTAAAAAAGATTAACCTAAAGATTTTGAGAAAATTTTTGTTATGTTTTCACAGTTTTTGAATTTTCTATTACTACACGAGAACACGCCACGTTAGCATATTGCTGCACTCTTTGATTTACAAAGTATCGTCAGAACACGCGCTGTGAGCAAATTGCCGCATTAGCTATTTAGGCTATAGGAAATTTTCTCCGTCATATTGACACACGTTTTATTATTACAAATACAAAAAAAGTACAAAAACATCATTGATGTACTAGAATAGTGATGTTATGAAACTAGTCCAGTGAAATTTAGAACGTATATTTGCATGTCACCTTCTCCGTCCTTATCGTTTGCAGCTAGTCCTTGGCCACCCTCGGTGCAGTTTGTACATGATGGTCTTATGTTCCTTGCATTTCGGAGTGTTGCAGTTGATGCATAAGACAGAAATTTTCTTGTTCTTTCTACGAGGGCAGATACCGCGAACTCTATTGTGACCTCGCTGATCAGGAGCTGCTTGAAGTTCTTGCCTAATTGGCTGAAGTTGGAATATTTCAACTAGCCGGTCCTTTATTGACCTTTCGATTGGATAGTTTGCAGCTATTCTTCTTTGCGCATGATCCAAAATAAGCTGTCGGCCAAGTGATTTCAAGAAGTCTTTTCTTGCAGGCTTGTTGAATTCATTATCTCCCATGTTGTTGGCTTTCCAAATAACAAACGAATTTATTCCACCAACATTCAATTCAAAGAAAAACATTGTTAGTGGCCAGCGATTTGATACACTCGACAACAACAACAAACGGCCCTTAAAATACAACACTTAACACTAGAACACGCCCGTTAGCAGCCTGCTCACAACAATCTTTACGTGGTCACACGCGCCGTTAGCAATTTGCTCACGGTGACCAATACATACCCTTTAACTCCCGAACCACGCGCGTAACTGGCAAAACCGGTCAGGGCCAGGTGGAGGTGGGGTGGATAGGGGATAACTCGGCCCCTCCGCTCCTATTGTCTTAGAATAAGGAAAGTGCAGGTGTTTTTACAAAACTGCGGCAATTTGCCGCGGGTGCGTGTAACGACGTGTTAAAATAAAATACGTTTGTAATGAGGACTAAATGGTTTAATGGGAGCGTTTGGACCACGTATTTTATTGTTCTGGAACGAAAGTAGTCCTTCGTAATTCCTTTAATAAAACTAATGTTATATTTTTTCATCTTATTGGTAAATTACTTACTGCAATGTATATAAAATAAACGAAAATGGTAAATCCTTTACGAATATAGAAAGAAAATCTTTCAGCTTAACGTCCCATGATTATGCCTGTTAGGCTAAGGGAGACGGGTTATTAAGGCAAATGAATGATAATGGACACATTGGTGGAATGATAATGTGGGAGGAATCGGGAGTACCCCGAGAAAATTCATGTTCCCCGAGAAAATTCATGTGTTGTCCACCACAAATTTACTTGGTCGGGGATCGAATCAGAGGCCTGAAACACCAAAGGTAAGCACTCTACCACTAAGTCATCCTCCCTTCCCCCAAGTTTACGAATATAGAATCTCTGTAAATGTGGAGGGAATTCTATATTATCAATGTTTAACGAAAAAGTACTACTCGCAAGGGCATCGATTTCTCTGTAAATTTGGGGGAGCCCATTCAGATGCAGAAGGCATATATATATATGAGGATTTTAAGACAAATTGCATGCAAATTATGTCAAACATTGTATATTCATAAATACAATAGGGGCCCCACATGAGCTTTGGGGGGCCCAGATCCCCAGGATCGGCGCCCTTGACCACTCGAACAAAGATGAAACTTATACGAATCGAAAGTTCCCATCCAGCTGAACAAAATGATATATCTGCTGGTAATTTCTTGTAGAGAAAATAAATTTTAAAAAGTGGTCATTAACTTCTCACCAACCCAAGTTACCCAAGTTACAAAAAATCTGATTTAATCTACATCCTGAAGAATATTCTAGCCAATAGTCATATATCACACTATCCACATATGGTTCATAATTTTAAAAAAAAATCGAATCTAAGACGGCGGCTGTCTGCTGCGTGATGTACTCCTAAAAGTGTCCCCCTGGACCCAATGTGTATTGTCTAGTCTCACATTTACTAAAACTACACCCATGTGTAGTTTAAGAGTATATATATATATATATATTCAAAACAATAACGACAACGTCTGGAAGGTGATTCGTGACACAAAAAGTATGGACCAACCTGGATGCACAAATGCTTCCTTTCGGAGTTATAGGCTGCAGAAAACATGAAAACCCTAAATTTAAGGTCCATAGCTCCAAAACTATGGGACCTACCGTAGTGGGGTGAAAACCTTACTTAGGAATTAGTATGTGCCCTATCCAAATATCCATGTTTCAGTATCCCGCGGAACTTCCTCAATAATTTTTTTATAGAGTTAGTTGGTGAGTACTTCAAATGATATGCCCGTAGCCAAACTCCTACAAAAATTGTTGCGTGAGTACCTTGGGGTTCTGAAATATATATTTTTGGATAGCGTACTAATTAGTTCCTAAGTGAAACCTTGACCCAATTACGGTAAGTCCTATAGGTTTGGAACTGTGGACCTTTAAAGTTCATTTTTTCATGTTTTCGACAGCCTATAACTCCGAAAGGAAGTATTTGTGCATCCAGGTTGGAAACACCCTGTATGTGAAACTAAAACTGCATTACAAATTTAAGATTTTCCGATAAACAACACATCTGGCTAGTTAAGATATATTGGATTTGAGCTTAGCGTCCCGTTCAGCAGCGAGGCTATATGAGATGTAAACCTACAGTTTAATGTAAGACCCGAACCATATGAGCTCCCGCCAGAAATCGAATCCGGATCACAAACACACCCAAGGCGTATACACAAATCTCACAGTCACGAGGGAGTTCTAGTTAAGATATGCGTATGTTGTGTAAGTATATTTTGAAATCATCAGTGAGCAAAGCATTTGGAGTACTGCACACAATTTGATCTAATTACCATTAATTATTTTGATTACTTTCAAATTAGCGTTATTAGGTTAGGTGGTTAGAGGTTTGCCACGTGTTTGATATGAATGAAATGAGCTCTGCTTGGAATATATTACTTCAATATCTGTAATGCGAAACTGATTTATTAAACAAATAACTATTTTCAATTAATCCGGTAAAATATTCGCTAATAATAGCTACGTATTTATTTTTCAATGTAGTTTGTTTAGACGTTCTATAGGAGCACTGTGAAAAATTACTTTGAAGGGACTGTATTTGGTTTTTAAATTTGTAAGTAGTATCGCCGTAACCGTTAGAACTATCAGAAGTATGTGTGTCACCGTTCGAAGAGGACACAATATTAGAAAAAAAATGCATTAGCAGAATAAATAAACTGTCATTATTTATCCAGCCACACACACACACACACACACACACACAAATGAAATTTCTGTGCACTACACCCCAGAGTATGAATTCGATACATTTGATTACACAGAATCCAAATTTCGAAGCCCCAGGGAGGTCAGTCGTGTCAATTTTTTGTTATGGTCGAAAAACTTGAGCGATTTTGGATAGGGAAGATACACGTAAGACAGCTTTACCAAAAAAAAAAAAAAGAAAAAGAAAAAGAAAAAGAAAAATTCTGTGTAGCGGACCAAGGTATGGATTCAATATAATTTCTGACACAGAATCCAAATTTGAAAGATCAAAGCACAGTTCTTGACTTTAAAGTACAAAGAACTAATATCGAAGAACTGACCAAAAGATTGCTTTAGACATCACTGTTTCTACTTTGAATGTTTCTTCATTGTTAATTGAGTGAACGGTGGCTTATTCGTACAGGGGCATGGAGGAACTGAACTGTCGTTTGCTCTGCCATTGCGTACCTCGTAAACACTAGATAGTTAAAATAATTTTAAGAGGCACGTCCAGAAAGTAAGTTACCCCAAAATGACAGGAGTAATAAGAGTAGGACGCAGTTGCGTAGAAGTGGAAAAGGAACACGTGTCTATCACCTGGCGCGGGCGCAACTGTGTTAAGTCAGTGGTGAGTGATCTGCGATATGGCAAACAAATCCAGGCTAAAAAGCGTTTTATTCAGAGATCCACCGGAAGTTGTGTAAAGCGTATGGATCGGATGTCATGAGTGAAGGTATGGTCAGAAGATGGTGCTGACAATTCGTAGAAGGCGGCATCAACATGCAGGACAAATATCAGTGTAACTGACCGTTTATGAATTTGTGGAAAGTGCAAAGACTCCTACCTGAAGCTATTTCTGGCCGGACAACATTTAGACAGCAAACTGAGTTGCAGCCGGTCATTCCGGCAGAATTCTTTAAACCAAGTACACAAAAGATGCTCCCATGACTCCAAATGACTTCACAAGGATGATGCATATGTATCACTAACTCCACAGTAAGAAAATAATTTTCTTCTGATACTCGTGTTTCATTTCAAGCTCGTTGCAACATCTGGATATGTCTCGTATATTACGACTAAACATTAAGGTTAAACGCTCTGCCTAGGTTATTTTAACGTGCAAATGCATGATAATCAATAGTTTCTCACCACGGCTATTTCCGAGTTGTTTAATTGATTTAGAATTTAATCCGTATCAGCACGGAGGTTAAATGAGACGTGAGATCCAAACTACATCAGCTCTCACTGGGAGTTGAACTCAGGTGGTTCGCATTAAAAGGCCTTATTAGCGACAAGAGAAAGCTATTCCGGGTTGTTAGATCATAGTTTCCTTCTTTGCAATGAAAGTGACTCTCCAATTACCTCAGGATCTAGAAATAAGACAGAAAATTTGTCATCATGAAGAGTCAAATCTGGAAATTCGTAAGTCAAAGGCACAAATACTAACCATTATTTTTTATTAAAGAATAAGAAGCTTTATTTATACTATTTTCCCCGTCTTATTTCTCTCCTTTTGCTACTTCTTTGTTCCATCAATTAGGTATACGTTTGCCTTCAAGGCACTGCATACAGGGCACGTTGTTAACACAAAGCTGATTTCCCCAACTGTCATTCATCGAGTAATTGACCAGTAAGAGCGGTACTTGTGTTCAGTGATCTAAATATAAACATCAAGATTGACAGGACTACACATGAGCTCTATTTTTAGAAATCTTGTTTTTTTTTTTTTTTTTTTTTTTTTTACTTGCTGTATAAATGGACAACATAGTGTTTAAAACACCAGTTTGAAAGGTGTAAATACGATTGTTTACGAGGCAAGAGTTGGGGCAGGAGTTCTATTGGAAATCATGCGTCTCGTAAGCTGTATATACCTATGTTTCTATTAGGAAACCTGCGTCTCGTATAATATACATACCTGTTTCTATTGGGAAACCTACGTCTCATAAACTGTATATACATATGTTTCTATTAGGAAACCTGCGTCTCGTATAGTACACATACCTGTTTCTATTGGGAAATCTACGTCTCGTAAACTGCATATACCTATGTTTCTATTAGGAAACCTGCGTCTCGTATAGTATACATACTTGTTTCTATTGGGAAACCTACGTCTCGTAAACTGTATATACCTATGTTTCTATTAGGAAACCTGCGTCTCGTATAGTATACATACCTGTTTCTATTGGGAAACCTACGTCTCGTAAACTGCATATACCTATGTTTCTATTAGGAAACCTGCGTCTCGTATAGTATACATACCTGTTTCTATTGGGAAACCTACGTCTCGTAAACTGTATATACCTATGTTTCTATTAGGAAACCTGCATCTCGTAAACTATATATATGTGTGTTAGTGTGTGTGTGTGTTTCTATTGAGAAACCTCTGTCTCCTCTTGCATCTAATCACAAAAACTTTATTTCATGCCGCCTTGTGGACAGTCTAGGTATGGAAACGCCAGTTTAAACTAGAAGACTATGCTAGCCGCTTTGAAGGTTCCAGCCACCAGAATGGCTTGCTGGAATCGAACTGTGTGAATTTCGCAACGACAAAGGAAAACGCCCTAACCAATCATTATGTTGATTCTTTCTCTTTTTTTCATTTCGTTACATAAAAGCACATAATTTTAAAATTCTTATATGTTTTATTTCTCACTAATTATGCGTTATTAAGAGAACGTCAACCAACTGAGAAGGTTGGATAAAAAAAAAGTCTTCATTTCTTCAGCAGAAGTGGAAAAATACGTGAAGCTAGACTGACGCAAGAACGTTTTTCAGCGAACAATTTGTGTCATGGCGCTGCCACGAAATGTTAAGCTTCATTCATAAAATGAGTGAGTAACAAAAAGAACAGCAAGAAACATAATATGAACGTGGTTAATGTGAATGCACCACAGGAATTTTTTTTAAATAAATGAAATGAAATACAGTGAAAACATTTCTTTCTCTTAACCATTCTTTTTAAAGGAAGAAGGAGGCTGTCATATTCTGTTTCTTCCCGAAAGACGTCAGGCCTAGAGATAATGAAATTTTGTGACCATTGCACTTAGCTAATGGTGTAGCCAACACTTTCTTTTTCCAGATAAACACAGACACAAAGACAATATGTAACGAAAATAGAGAAAAAGAACATTCACTAAACCATGAGAAAAGATGGTTTTCGTGTTATATGGATGGGGAAAGTTCGAAGTAAAGGATTTCTTATGCTGAAAACGAAATGAGCCTTATTACAACTAACGATATCACATCACGGCATAGCACCTTTCACTTTCATCTTCATAGCGTTATCATAACTAACAATCTCACATGATGGCCATCCTGTTCATAGCACCTTTTCAATTGTGTAATTCTGACAAGGGAAGTTCGGAAGAAAGCACTCGCCTGCAGAGAAACTAAGAGTGCCATTTAAAAGACCAATTCACGCTGATTACAACAAGCTAATAAAATTCCTGTATGGTTGAAAACTTCGAGAGATTCAACTTGGAAGTTTATATGAAAAAATGAGTAGTATATATGCGAATTTAAACGCGTTAAGTACAACATTATTAGCAACGAATATTGACATACGAATTGAAATCTACCGGAGGTAACAGAAAAACTCCATTGCATTAAATAATGAGTTTCTTACTTAAAATTAGTCATTGTACTGTTCAAAATAATGATAGGTTAAAGATAAAAAATTGACCACTGTTGTTCTTCTATTCTATGAAGAAATGATGCAAGGCAAAACACTTCCTTTGCACCATGAACATTTTATATGTGCAATTGCGTTGCATCCGTCAAGAGAATAGTTCGCATAACCAAAACGAAAAGCAAATTCGATAGATAATTCAAAAGGTATATAATTTGTTCGGTAACTTGCCTTGTGGAACGCAAACTGAAACAGTCAAATGTATCGAGGTGATCGGAACTGATTCATTAGCATGGATACGATCTTTATTTGATTGTTTAGTTGGTACATCATAACGTTCGGATGAAGAAGTTTGATACTACGTACAAATATTCTGCCATACTTTTTGATTGATCGGTATCCAAACACATCAAATGGTTGTACATATCGTGCATTTAACGTTGAATTCTCTCAAAAAGTTCTCGACAATACAGGAATTTTATTAGCCTGTTGCAATCCACATGAACTGGTCTTTCAAATGGCATGCTTAGTTTCTCTGCAGGTGAGTGCTATTTCCCGAATTTCCCTTTGAGCCGTATCGTAAGTAACTATTTCACTTGATGGCCACCCCGATCATCGGACCTTTCACTTTCATCATTCACAACCTTATCACAAGTAACGATTTCACATGATGGCCACCCCAATCATTGCACCTTTCACTTTCATCATTCACAACCTTATCACAAGTAACGATTTCACATGATGGCCACCCCAATCATTGCACCTTTCACTTTCATCATTCACAACCTTATCACAAGTAACGATTTCACATGATGGCCACCCTAATCGTTGCACCTTTCACTTTCATCATTCATAGTCTTATCACAATTTACGATCCCACATTATCGCCACCCTGATTATCGTACCTCTCACTTTTATCATTCGGAGCCTTATCACAACTGACGACCTCACTTGATAACCTTCACCCCTTATCCATATATATTATTTCTATCATTCAAATGCTCATCATAATTAATAAATAATTTTAGAGGACATTCACACTGATTATCGAACCGTTCATTCACTTTTACGATTCACGTTTCCGTCATTCTTAAATTTATACATTACTAGAAGTGCCCTCTCTTCGCACGACTTGAATAATATGCAACCCACAGCATAATAAAGTAGTTTGGATTGTATAACTTGAGGTTCTTCCAAGAAACTGTATACTTCCTGAACCTCTAGAATGTGTGATCCTTCATTAATTGAGTCAGTTATTCGATACTAGTACATTGTATCTTAAAGTTAAGAACTCTTGTGCTGCAGCTTTGACCTCATAATTGTATACATATCGACAGCACAGAAAGGGAAAATGAAAATGAAATGAAATGAAATGAAATATTTGAGTTTTACGTCGCACGGTTATGCCGGTTAGACTAAAGGAGATCGTGATGGTGAGAAATGAGTGAAATGGTGGAATGAGGAAAGTGAGAGGTAACGGGAGAACCCCGAAGAAACCCACTCACACGGTGTTTGTCCACCACAAAGTTTACTTGGCACAAGCTGGGATTTAACCAGGGACGCTGTGCACCACACGTGAACGCTCTACCACTGAGCCACCGCGACCCCAGCACAGAAAGTGAGTCGTGAATCGATATTAGTAATAATCTCTAAGTCCGGGATCCTATCTATATGCTGCGTTTAGTGTCAGTACAATTTCTTCAAATACTTGTAGCTTATTCTGGGTCGTTTCAGATGTATGAGGCTTTGCGTTGTCTTGAAAAAGATACTAGTTTCATACACCTACTCCAACTGTTCACAACATATATTAGAATTGATGGTTCGACCAGCTGAAACGAAATCGTACTACACTTACATCATTATTTTTTGTAAGAAACACCTGTATTTCGTAACAGATTCTTCTACGCGTCTCTTGTTTAACCCTGTTTTTGCACGTTAGTATTCCGACATCGTACTTTATTGTTTTCTTCAATAAATGCAGATCACGCGGACTTTCTGGGTGCTTCTCTCACACATCCACTCAAGTGTATGCTTCAGCTAGAATCAATTTGTTAGCTGTAGTTTGGTAGTTTCAGATATATTTTTTTTACCGCGATTGAAAACATATACCACTGAATGTCACAAATATAATGTCCGTATGCATTGTTATTTCACAATTCTTTTTCTGCTGACGGAAAAATTTATTAAGTTCATATGAGACAATATTTAAAGTGTAGACCTTTTTTTCTTTTCTTTCACCTGCTCCTGTTATATTTATTTATTTTTAAAATAAATTCCAGATACAGTCAGCGGAAATTTTGGAAAATTTCAGAAAAATTTCAAGCAAAAACTTGGGATCTCCAAATGCAAGAAAGAACTGTAATTACTAGATTAAACTGTTTCGACCCGGACCTCTTTTATTAATCTGTCACAAGTATTGTTGTTTTGATTCACTTTTCTCCGAACACATCCTCATACCACTCATCTAATGCTTTCCATTACTCTCCATCCCCTCATTTTGTTGGACATTAGTTTCTATGCTTCTGTACCATATGATATAATATTGCACACAAAACATTCAATTAGTTTTTCTCCACACATAATTTACAGATCACAAGTACGTTTTGTTCTTTTTAAAGTTAGATTATATTTATGTATTACTGTTATAAGTACAGTAGAACCCCTCTTATCCGCAACTCCGCTTGATCCGACTGTGCTCGAGCCGAACTTGTCCCGACTCGTCGGTGACTCACGACGCCCATTGTCGTTTACTGCCATAGTAGCATTGTTGTTTACTTGCTGTTACCGCATATATATTTTAGTCCTTAGGTCATCTCTTGTATCGTTTCTTTCATTGTGCATGTTTTCTGTAGTGTACTGTGCAGTTTTTAGTGCTTACTGTTTGTTTTTTTTTTACTGTAGAGAATAATACAGTCATTTTTGAGTTCAGAAATTATTTATTTGACTGTAAATTCGTACCTTTCTGGATTTTCTGATAACCGGATCTTTTTCTGCGTTCCGACCATACCTCCAGTCCCAAAGGTGACGGATTAGAGCGGTTCTACTGTATGTAAAAATCGTAGTTGAAGCAGAAAGAAAGATGAAATGCGAAAGGAAACAACGATAAAGTGCATTATCGAAATAGTACGGAGGCTTAAGAGATAAACAAAAATGTGTAGATGGAATAAGAGGAGGAGGAAGAAAGACTGGAACAGAGAAAAGGCAAAAAACAAAAATAAATGAAATAATAGAAAGGAAGAAATGAACTAAAAGAACAAGAAGAAAGGTATGAAATGAAGTAGGAGGAAAGAGAAACAAAGGAAGTGGTAGAAGATAGAAAATAAGAAATGAACACAAGAAGAAAGTATGAAATGAACAAGAAGAGAAAGGGAGAAAGAAAAGAAACAAGAGAGTGATAACGGAAGGGAGATAAAGGAATACAAGTTAACAAAGAAGGAGATATATTGAGAGAAAGGGAAAGGAGAAGAGAGAAGAAAAGGAAAGTACTAAAGAAGAAATAAATTGCAAGAGAGAAAGAAAATAAAAGAAAGATAGAAAGAGTTAACTGCAAGAGCGTAGCGAAGTTCAAACCATGATGAAAATCCTGTGTAATGTACTGACGGTACGAACTGTTCTTAGAATTTAACGTACAGACCTCCTAACCACTTCCCTAGCAACCGTGTTGCCATGGCGACCAGAATCACACATTCCCATCAATCCTCTCTCTCCCCCCTGCCCCGCTGCACATTGCCCCTGTTTCAGCCCCACGGAGCGGTTCATTTCCGCATTGTATTTGTAGCAGCAGGATCTTTCCCTCCTCCTCTGCATTCCTCACCGCGACCTTGTACATACACAAACACATTCCTCTGCCTTCATGGATCACATACGAGGTCACTTCGTCTCATATAGTTCGTGATGTACGGGAATGAAATTGGGAAACGCATCCACCAGCAGTATTCATGCTTCAGTGTATCGCAGAGAGGTTTCTCTTTAATAGTTCGTCTGCTCCCATCGTTGCGGTCTTCGGCGAAGGACTTCCTTTTTATACAGGGTGTTTCGAAACAACACTGACAACGTTTGGGAGGTAATTCATCATACAAAGATAAGACGAAAAGTATAGACCAACCTGGGTACACAAATGTTTCCTTTTGGAGTTACAGGCTGCCGAAAACATTACAAAATGAACTTTAAAGGACCATAGCTCCAAAACAATGATACCTATCGTATTCGGGTGGTGGACACTTCACCTAGGAACTAGTATGTATCCTATTCAAATATCCACGTTTCACAATTCTGTGGTACTTCAGTAACAATATTTATAGAGGTAGTTGGTGAATACTTCAAATTATATTCCCGTAGCCTAATTCCTTCTCGAAAAGTCTGTAACTCTGATCTGCGTTTATCACCTCTTTTGTCTTTATTTTAATTGTTGTTTCTGATGATAATCAATTTAGGTTATTCGATTTACAAAGCAACTTTCTCTTAGGTTGGCAACACAGTTCATCCGGTGATGTTTGTGTCATCCTTTCACTAGTTGCTTTGTGCAAAGTTTCGTTTCTATGTCTCGTTTGGTTCCTTCGTTATCACGGTTGAACATTCTAAATTATATTATAATGTGGAAATGTCATTTCATGACTTTTTTGTCAGGTCGGTTCCCACGCTTTCGACACTCTGTCACTCCTAAACGGGACGGAATTTCCCCTATGTTCACTAGGACTTTTTTGCTTCTTTTTAGATGCACTATCACCCGTTCTACCTTGTCCACTAGTTACCGTTCACCCTATATATATATATATAAAAGAATAAATGATGGATTTGGTCGTGACTTCGTGACCCATGGCGTGGAAAAACAGCAAGTCGCCAGACCCTGCGACCCGGACAGACTTAGAAATCAAAGAACATTGTCATGGATACGGAGAACAGCTTTCAGAATGCAATTATAACAAGCATGCTTCTCCTTTAGTCTTCCTAGTAGATCTGTATAATTTTTTCTCTCGCGCGCGCGTGTAGATGTGAGCAAACAAACAAAAAAGTTTAGAGTTGTTTACCTTAATGCAAACCAAATAGTCTACTAATGGCGTTAATGAGATTAATTGGTACATATTTGAATGTGAAGAAAAATAACATTTTTATAGTTTATAGTAATGTGTAACAAACACACTTGTATAATAGACCGTTGATTATTCACATTGTCACATAAATAAATGTATAAAACATAACAATGGTGATCGCTTAACAAACAAACAAACATAATAGCATTTTATGTGAAAAGGGAGACAGACAAAAGCAATTTAAAACATAAATGGATATGAGGCGAGTCATTCGGGCAAAAATGCTGTTGTTATTTTGATATGTGTGATACAAATATTGTTTGACCTACTTACTCATCTGATTAGCATCCTCTCCCTAACACTATGTACACAATACCCCTTTTTAACATCCTCTCCCCTTTTCCTGGTATAACATTGTAATTATTTAAAGATCTTTCTGATTAGCACAGTTACGTTGAAGTATCAATAAGATATGAAAGACCCTAATTCAAATTGGATGTACTATTTTTTTAAAGCATTCGGAATTTTAAATACAACCAAATTACAGAAGATTGATCGACTTAGTACTTAGCGACGGAAAAATATTTCAGTTCCAACAATAGCCTGCTATCATTCCCGACATTAGCCCATCCTATGAGTGTTGACAGACATGAAGGAATTCTTATTCAAATTGTGAACAAAGACTTATTATTATGTGGTGTGATAAATTTTACATAGTAATGAAAGAGAATAATAACTTGATAATTTTCATTCGTTATTTTATAACCTTCTTTACAGGTTTTGTTCTAATTATTTTCCAGTTTCTATTTTTAGTTATTTACTATTTGGAATGACCGTTCCCTGCACGGGAAGAATAAGTGTGTAGAAGGCATTTGAATTATCTCTTCTTCCCTTTACAATACGCATTTAATATAAGCCAATATTCAAACGAGAAGTGATAGAAATAAAATAGTTTCAGCTTTTATGTTGATCTCTATGGATCACAAACGGTAATAGATAGCAAGAAGTTGTTTTACACAATCGATTAAGTGTCCCAATAACACATTTCTCCTCTATCTTTAAGTCTCTAGTGAAACCGGAAGAGTTAAATATTCACTACAACTTCTGGTTCCAACATTGATCCACATAGACCAAAAAGGATTAGCGATACTGTGAAACTTTATTTTTAAATCGGTTTGCCGTTGCAAGAATACGTATCATCCTCTCCATTAACCTCAGTTGAAACCAGAAGTTGCAGGATATCAATCACTTCCCGCTTTAACGGCTATTCCTAAAGAGTAAAAAAGCAGTAATAGAAGGAGAGAAATAGATTTTTACAATCAATTAAGCGTCCCAAAATATATATTCCATGTCCACTGTACTCTCTCTGCTAAAACTAAAAGTAGTAGGAATCTATCACCTCTTCCAATTTCATTAATTGAGAAAATATTACGCTATACAAACCAAATTCCTTCACGTGGATGTACACATGCTTCTGCTAATTGTTTAGATTGAGTAAATCTAGTTTAGTTTCCTTCCGTTAGATTAGCACTACCTAGGTTAGATTACTTAGATTCGGTTATCTTCGCTTAGAGTTTATTTGTTCTGATTACAGACTTGTTTTTGTAATGCACCATCAAAAATATACGCCTAGCCACAAGATTAGGGGAGAGGGCTTTTCCACTAGAGGCTAATTAAGTTACATTATATTCAGTGAATTAAGTTTAGTGAGCATAGTCTCTCTTCGATGAACGAATATTAAGTTAGCTTAATTTGTTAAGCTTAAAATTCTAGTTTAAATTAGCTTTGCTAATAACTTTGTTTGTACACCGTGTATAAATTATATTTACATGAACTTTTATTAATCATGCATATTAATCTGAATTTAAGGTAATATTAATAATATCCTGTCATTATTTACTTAAACATTTGAAGGCAATACCATTAGTTCTGTATTGTAATATCCCTCGCACGTTTCTATTTACAAAGAACACTATGTGCGTCCTACTATAAACTTTTACAGTTACAGACAACAGAAGCACCAGCGATTCCACTGAGCGTGTAACGGCGAAGAATCACCAGCACCACCAGCACAGTAAAGCACTTATAAAACCAGGAGGATCACAACGATTATTACCAGTCTTTTGTTGATCACCTCCACTCTCTCAGCTTGCCTGGAGCTTTGAGAGGAACCTAACCCAAAGCTCTTAGCTTGTTCAGATCTCTAGGCCTACCTACCTACCGACTTAATTTCCTTGGAACTTCTTGGGACTACTAACCTCGGCCACGTAGCTTGCGTGGAGCTTTGTGGCTTTTTAACCTCCACCCCCTCTGGTAGTGTGGGACATTGGAAATTCTAAATCAACTCCACTTAGCTTAATTGGATTTCTGTGGAGATCGTACCCGAGGCTACTCGGAACTTGGGATATCTTTCTCTATCCAGTTATTAGTGGACTATTTATATTACAGTAATTTTGTATCATATTGTTTATATCAGGAAGACTTTTAATAATTAAATTCGGTCATACGAAGAAAAGTTTCTGTGTATAATTTGCTCTACCTAAGAAGAACTTTACAATATATTTTTTTGCACATCTGAAGTAAACATGATTCAATTATTTAATACAAATTATATTTCCCCTGTCATTCTTGATCGTAATTCAACAATAATTTTATTACAAAATGTTTGACAGAGGTACATTGCAATTTTGTTGGACGTTTTGTACGGAAATCATCTCTTATAGCATAGATCCTCTAATGAAAGAGTGTTAAGGTTTTATTATGAGTAATTGACTTTTTTAAGCTTGGCAATACGACATCCTATCTCAAACAGAGTCTCTGATGAGCATTTAAATAAAGCTCTTTTTCGAAAACCATTTTATTTTATCATAAACAAAACGCTTTCTCCTTCTACAGTCAGAGATTCCTTTTCAACGTTTCAATAAAAGCTCAACTTTTATAACGCCGAATTTCCTTTTTGTTATCGCTGTAAATGGTGTATTTTTTAAAACAAAAAACAACCACAAAGAATACCCACAAGAGGACTCTAAACAAAGTGGTTTCATAAAGTGGACATTAAATATATCATCTGTCCCCGTTTCTTTGTCTGTGGGGTTTTGAGCAAAGACTATAATACTATTTTAACGTAGCTCTATGTTACATTCCACGATAGAACTTTGTCCTTCAAAGTTAAGTTCTTTTTGATAAGTGCTCTCCTCTTTGTGGTTGCGAGTGCTAACTTAAATGTTATAAAGAATTCGTGTTATTCAACAAAGAAAGAGTTTACGGTCGGGTAATTAAAACCAATGCTTAAAAGTACTCTTCTCTAATTTTTTCTTCTTTCATTGAAGCTTTGGATAATGTTGATGAGATCACCAATAGAGTTAGTCACTCTACATTCATTGATACACTGTCGTACCCTTTTACGATTCAAATTGGTTTTAACTTTAAACTCCCATTAGTATTCAACACAAAGATATTTCAAAGTGATTTAAACTTACTGTTCTTTTCAGTTGGCATTTTGTCAAACTGTAAGCTATATTGCGATGAATATATAAGTTTTCATTATCTTCTTGTCCTATCTTTAAAGATGTATTTGTCTATTAAAATTATCTCCGAGGGCACTTATCTTTACAGATATATCTTAAGATCTATTTAAACTTTTTTTACTTATAGAAGCCAACCTTTCAACAACCCATATTATACGTATATAAGATACGTATTTTACAAAATAATACAGGCAGAAGGTGTGTACAGCCTAGAAGAGAGTATTGATCTCCTTGTATTCCTCAATACTCTTGTTGAAGCTTTTAAAACACTACAATACAGAGTGAAGGATCATTATACCGAAAAACTTCGGGAGGTGATCCACCAACTTAAAGGAAAAATTCCAAATGAAGATAGCTCTAAATCGTCTGCACGGTATCTAACCATCAAACCTTAACAGTTCGTTGGGTCGCATAACAACTTTGCGTTTTAACGAAACTACCTAAAATTCCTTGCTACAATAACTTAAAAATTAATGTTAACGTAACTTTAGAATTCCTTGCTATAGAAACTTAAAAATCAATTTTATCACATTGCATCAATGGGCTTCTTAATCTTTGAGTCGGAATCCATAGGGAGCTACGAGAGGGATTAATGCAATACAGAATGAGGGATAATTTATACCGAAAAACTTCGAGAGGTGATTCTCCAAGAAAAAAGTCCAAATGAATATAGGTCTAAATCACACGCAAGATATGCAACCATCAAAACCTATCTGTTGGTTAGGTTGCATAACAACTTTCGGTTTAAACAAAAATTTTCTCAAAATTTCTTGCTACAGAAACATAAAATTAATTTTAACGAAACTTTAAGTTTTCTTGCTACAGAAACCTAAAAAAATTACATTGCATCACTGGGTTTCTTAATCTTGGGGTCCGAATTCCTAGGGAGTTACGAAAGGAATTAATGTAATACAGAGTGGAAGATAATTATACCGAAAAACTTCGAGAGGTGATTCTCCAACTTAAAGAAAAGAAGTCCAAATGAATATGTCTAAAACGCCGACATGGTATACAACCTTCAAAACTTAGCTGTTGGTTGGGTTGCATAACAACCTTGCGTTTTAACAAAACTTTCCATAATGTTACAGAAACTTAAAAGATAATGTTAACGCAACTTAAAGATTCCGTGCTATAGAAACTTAAAAATTAATATCCATTATATCAATGGGTTTCTTAATCTTGGGGAATCGGAATCCCTAGGGAATTACGTGTGGATTTTATGGAGATCGCGAAAGGAGGTGAGAAAAACACAAGTATAATAAGTATCTAGCAGCGGAGAAACTATTTTTTGAAGATTATTTTGAATTTCTCACTTTGAAGGACAAATGTTTATTTCCATACTTACTGTCAAATACATTTAAAATATTAAACAAATGGAGAATCGTTTAGGAAACAAACAGAAATAGAGGAGAAAGAAAACTGGAGAAAACTACTCATTGAAATACAAGAAAAATAGAAATAACCTGTAAACTATAGATAGTTAAAATAATCTAGTAACAATGCCATATATAAAAACCATGGGAAGAAGTTTGATTCGTATAGTGTAATATTTAATCAATTAATACAGAAACCGGAAGCAATAGTAGATGTCAATCACCTCCAGCTTTAGTAGAGAGATTACAGTAAAGATGAAACACATTCTTGGAGCGCTTCTGCAAGAAATTGCAGAAAACCGTTTTCTGCTTTTTATTATCGTTTCGTAGCGATCAACGTTAAACCTGAAGTAGTTGGTTTCTGCCATTTGCGGTTTGTATACATCGTTAAGATAGATGTTATCTATTCTTAGAACGTTACATTGATTCCCAGAAACAGCTTCTCTTCATCTCCTACTGCTTTTGCTTTATGCAGGTCAATATTGAAGCCGGAACTTCCCATGAATTTCTAACACTTCGTCTTTTTGTAAAGAGGTAATTATAGAAATGAAGAATACACCTAAAATGTTTAAGTTTTTGCTGGAAACGACCTTCACTATAATTATTGTTCTATAGTGATCACCGTAAAAGCTGGAAGTAGTTGGTTTCTACCATTTCCGGTTTGAATATCCCCTTCGTTAACGAAGTCGATTCCTAAGCTCTGACCTTCTATATCATGACCAAAATTGCTGAAAAAAATTGATGGCGATGCATCAAATATTCTTTAAATTTTTTCCCTCCCGGACAGATGGACAGAGGAAATACGTGAAGGATTTTTTCGTGAACCAAACTCAATAAAAAATGTATTACAAACCGGAAATTACCTATCGGAACTCGGATGTGATAAAAGAGAGTCGTGATATGAAATAAGTTGTGAAACCTGTTTTACCTTATTCCTGCTTCCTTCTTACTATATAACCTCACGGCTGGATTTGGAGTCATAGTGATTGAATAGTTCACTGTTCGCCTTTGGTCCGAAGGGTCTTTAGCATGATCTCCGGCTATGTGACTTTATGATAGGTAGTATTGTATTAGTATAGATAGTCTCTTGATTTTCTCATTATCTACTTGTACTCAATCCATTCATTATCAATTTTATCCGTTTCCTTCATTCGAAGGACATAAATATGGAACATTGAACTTAAAACTGTAACTTCATTCCAAGATTACACCTACACTACTAGCAGAGACAATTTGCAATTTGCAAGCCGCTTGCTGTAAGCTTACATTGAAAGTCGGTCAAGTTTATATTCCAGCTTGATTGGAAAGTGTGCAAGCATGACGCAAACTGGATTCCAGTAACGAAGTTAGATGGGGGCAACCTTGAATTTAGTGTTCCAGTCAAGCTTGACGCAAGAGTTTTACACTTTCGGCAAGTAAATAGCCAACGAACGGCCAGTGATGACATGACGTACAACAAAAGGCAGACTGTATGAAAGTGATCATTGAAAGGGCAAGCATAGGAAGTCAAAAACCAAGCACACGCCAACTGGCCGAAAGATTTATTACTACTTGGGTAGACTTCATACATAGCGCAGAGAAGCAATTGGGACATTTAAGGAATGTTTGTCATAGGATATCAGGGTACCCACGGAAATTCCATTTCTCCCAGTTGACATTACGTAGATACCCAGTTGAAATCCATATGTATGCTTATGACCCGCTTCTGTGCATTATTTCTGGGATAACTACAAGATAGCTTTTAGATATCCAGTTATTATTTCGTGATAGGCACTGACATCGAAGGGAAATTCTATACATCTATATTCTATATATTAATATCGGTGTCTGTGTATAAAAAACTTCAGATCCAAATTGAAAGTGACTATGTTTGTGACTCCTAATCTCTTGAACTACCCAGCCGATCTCGATCAAATTTTTCACGTAGATGCAATTCTGGTCTGGAAGTGTTTTTAGCTATTCAATTTGACGGTAAAACTTAGGGGAGGGGAGGAGAGGTACATAGAAGAAATAAATAAAACTTAATATAATAAATAAATAAAACTCTTGAACTAACGACCACTCTCGATCCAATTTTCAACATAGATGACGTTCGTGCCTGGGACGGACTTTATCATTTCACTTTAACGGAACAATGAAGGGGATGGGGAGGAGGGGGAGATATACAAAAATCAATAAATATAAAAATAAAAGTGACCAAGTTCGTGAGTTAATAACTCTTCAACCACCCAACCAATCTCGATCAAGCTTTCAACATAGATAAGGTTCAGACCTGGGATGTTTCCATCATTTTAATTTGACGACACAATGTAGAGGAGGAGAAGACGGGACATATATGTGAAAATAATAAAAATAAATAAAAGTGACTGTCTTTGTGACTTCATCACCCTTAAACCACCGAACCGAACTTAATCAAATTATCAACGTAGATGAGGTTCGGACATAGGATGGTTTCTTATCATATCCCTTTGACGGTATAACTTAGGATAGGAGGAGGGGAGGGGAAGAGAGATATAAAAATAAATTAAACTTAATATCTTTTGAACTACTTGACCTATCTCGATCAAATGTTCAATATAGATGAAATTCGAGCCTGGAAAATCGTTTTAATATTTTCACTTTGACAGTAGAACCTAGGGAAGAGGGATAGGAAGGGAAAATTAATATATAAAAATAAATATAACTTAACACTTGAACCATCCAACCCATCTCGATCAAATTTTCGACATTTTGGCCTGGGATAATTTTTATCACGCCGTGCCCTACAACATGGGATATATAAAAATCACCGAAAATGACCAATATCAAAGAGCGCTTAGGTAATAGTAAAAACGAAACATTTTACTATTCTTCCTTTATATTATCCCAGCGAAATAGGGCTGCGTCTTAGATTCGAGGACGTCTTAAATTCGAGTAATTATCAAGAAATTCTTAATTAAAGATGTTAACGTGTTATTAAAACTACTTTGCTAGCCATAAATATTTTTAATTTTATATCATATTCAATCATTCAGGCTACAATAGTGTCCTGCGCTTGCGCAGGACGTGCGGGTTTGCTAGTTTCCATTTTTCTTGAAGTTTCTACTATTTTGAATTTCATATTTTTATTTTCCTTTTGAACTTTCATTGGTTTCGGTACTCCTCTTCAGAAATGTTTCTGTTTGTAGTCTGTTTAGGCTATTTAGTCCTTTATGCAAATCTACTACGAACAGGCTTTTGTAACATATAACATATTTAATCAATTCTAGGAATTTGTAAGATGGTAATTGCATAGGATTCTCAGAAGACAATTGTTTGCTTTTCACTATCTTACATAACATAACGGTGAAAACACAGATGCAGAATGTTATGCAACCAACACAATGCAGGCGTTGGATGGGTTGCATAACATAGCGTTAAATCACTATCTGAGGAAAGTAAGTTCCTAATGAAAACTTCACTACTAATGCAATTATTCGAATGCTTTTAAAAGAATAACATAACAGTATAATTAACATTATTATGTTTCATTTTGTCTACTGAAAGCAGGAAATTCGTGTTCTATTTAGTTCAATGTCTTTCGAAGTCACTAATTCTGTCGAGAAATTTGAAGCTTAAAATATATAAAACAATGTATGCTTGTTGTTTTGAATGGCTGCGAAACATGTTCGCTTACTCTAAGGGAAGAACGCAGACTGAAAGTATTTGAGAACAGGGTCCTGAGACGGATATTCGGACCCAAGAGGAACGGGAATGAGGAACGGCGGAAACTTCATAACGAGGAACTGCTTAATTTATACGGTTTAGCGAACTTTGTTTGGGTCATCAAGTTAGGACGTTCAGGTGGAAAGGTCTTGTAGCCAGAATGAAAGAAAGTAGGAACGCTTTAAAAGTTTAAACTGGAAGTTCAATCGGAAGTCCTAGGCGCAGATGAGAGGACAATATTAAGATGGATCTCATAGAAATAGTAATACAAACTAGAAACTGGGTCCAGTTGGCTAAGACCAGAAGCGAATGGAGAGCTTTTATGAAGGTGGCATTGACTCTCCGGGTTCTATAGGCCATAGAATTAGTTTTTAGTGTTTTATTTCCAAGTTTCATAATCTCTTAAAACCATTGTGCCTTTCATTAACCCAATATCATTTAGAACTGCGCTTACTTATTCATAGTCTGAAATCTCAGCTGTTCTTTACAATGTAAGGTTGTCTTTATTTTAGTAACGTCTTGTATGTGTGACACCATACTATATTTAACCTAAAAAAATAGTTTAGGTTGAATGACCCAACTTCGTTCGATGTAAGTGCAATTTGGTCAGTTTTAACTTTGATGTTTCTCTGTCACAGGAATCATGTCACTTGTGAACTTTGGAATCTTGAGTATGAATCACAGAGGCACAAAAATGTCAAAGGTAAAGCAGTGATGTTAGTAAATGAAAGGATAAGCATACTGACCTGGAGTTAAGAGCTTTTTATTTTCCTAGATGCAAAGAGTTTTTACTTTCTTGGATGCTAAGAATGCCTATTTTCTTGGATGCTAAAAGATTTTTATTTTCTTAGATGCTAAGAGTTTTACTTTCTTGGATGCTAAGAGTACCTATTTTCTTGGATGCTAAGAGATTTTTATTTTCTTGGATGCTGAGATTTTTTATTTTCTTGAACGCTGAGATTTTTATTTTCTTGGATGCTAAGAGATTCTTTTTTTGCACATCCTTTTCCGTGCACCTATGTCACACATTTAGCAGCAAGGAAAAGCACAAGTAAAATTCTCATTTAATATAGTGATGAGCACACGTAGTACTAGTTAATCACTAAACATCGTATGTAGTTCTTCACTTTTGTTATATAGGTGTACGTAAAACTTCAGAGTTATTTAAATGATAATAATAATAACAAGTGAATTTCGTTTCACGGTGTAAAACCACGATACTTCTGAACTGCACGTTCAATACTAAAACTGTAAACAGCACATTTATAATTTCTGGTTGCAATAAGGAATATAATCGAAGACAAAATCCCTTCCTCCGACGCTGCATCCATATCACAATGTTACTACCTGCGATCTCTTTACTCTTAGTCTGCGGAGATCAATATTAAGAACGGAAGTACTAATAAATTCCTACAACTTCCAGTTGTAGTTAAAAGATGCGGTTGAAGATAGTATCTTTCCTTCAAATGCTGAATCATTCCCCTCGCCGCCAAAAAAAAAAAAAAAAAAAACACTGCTTCTCGCTATCTATTATCATATTTGTTCTATGACAATCAACGCTGTAATCGGAAAAGGTTAATTTCTACAAATTACCATTTGAATAGGGGGTTAATGAATGAGAAAGAATCTATTCTTACTACGCACAATAGATTGCACACTAGTCTTCTGTATATATCTAACGTTTCTGCTCTAATACCTTTCAATAAACGGACAGACATAGCCGTACTCTAAGTTTTCTCGTACTTATGTGTTGCATAGTTTGAAAATGTCATAATAGTAATAATGTCTACCAGTTTCAGGTGGAATCAAGGTTTAATGGGAACACGAAACTTATTCGATTCTAGATCGATTCCAAAAGATCTGTTCTCGCTATTTGTCATCGTTTTTGCAATAGGCGACCAATGTTGAAACTGCAAATGGTTCTTTTAGCATATCTGATTCCAATACAAAGTCAACAGAGCAGACGTAACATGTTTTTCCTATGCTGAATCGATTCTGAAACACCGCTCGTCGGTATCTCTTACCACGTTAGCACTTTGGACATCAATCTTAAAACCGGAAGTAGTAGTAATTCTTTTCGAAATCAGGTTTTAGTACGTAAATGCAGGTAAAGAGGTACTTCTCTTCAGACGCTAAACTAATACTACTCCCCCAAAAAATACTGCTGTCGATATACATTATCGTTCTTGTTCTATGGCGATCAACGTTGAAATTGGAAATGTTTAGTTTCTACCATTTCATGTTTGAACAAGGGTTAACGTAGTACACAGAGCCTATTCCTGGGATGCTGAATCGTTTTTAAAAGAACGCTTCTCGATGCCGTTCTTGCTCTGACATTTGTCGACAGAACGATTATAGCCGTTGTGTAACACTTCTGACACTTAATATACAGCATATTTTGCAAATGTATTATTATTATTATTATTATTATTATTATTATTATTATTATTATTATTATTATTATTATTATTATTATTATTATTATTATTATTATTATTATTATTACTCTGAGGGAAGAACATAGACTGAAAGTATTTGAGAACAAGATCCTGAGACGAATATTCGGACCCAAAAGGAACGGGAATGCGGAATGGCGGAAACTTCATAACGAGGAACTACATAATTTATATGGTTTACCCAACATTGTTAGGGTCGTCAAGTCTAGGAGGCTTAGGTGGGCGGGTCATGTAGCTAGAATGGAAGAAAGTTGAAACGCTTTCAAAGTCTTGACTGGAAGGCCAATCGGAAAACAACCATTAGGAAGACCTAGGCGCAGATGGGAGGACAATATTAAGATGGATCTCGCAGAGATTGGAATACGAAGTAGAAACTGGATGCAGTTAGCTAAGGATGGAAGTCAGTGGAGAGCTTTTGTGAACGCGGCATTGAACCTCCGGGTTCCATAGGCCATAGAGTTAGTTATTATTATTATTATTATTATTATTATTATTATTATTATTATTATTATTATTATTATTATTATTATTATTAATAATAATAATAATAATAATAATAATAATAATAATAATTAAAGTTTCTCCTGCAAACTTTGATAATTTAATCGAACTAACGGTTTTCTCTCTTATTAAATATTTCATAAATATAAATTTTTACGAAATATGAAGTGTACACAAATTATCTTAGAAGCTCGTATGTAAAAAAGTATTTTTTTCTTTATAAGTGGCAATCACATAAATCTAACTGCCAAAAGTCATTTGATACTGTTTTTTACTATTATCATTATTATTATTGACGAAGACACTTCTACCATCAATAACTTTATGTTTTCTCCATTTGACGTTACGGGTTCCTCACTTTACTTATCATTTCTCTAGCTTAAGTGCCTTCTCTCTCTCTTTGTATTTTGTCATAAATTTAACTGAGTCCTCCCTCTTTTAGGAAAAAAAACATTTTAAAAAAATCATGTCAACAAAACTCAACTAAAATCCTTAGTAGTCATTAAAAATCATGAAATTTCCTCATAAAAACGAACAAGTTAAGTGCTTTAGGTACACTCGAATTGTTACAACTTCTTTTTGAGTTTTCGTCGTCTTTTCCGTCTTGATGTTTAATGACAAATAGCGTAATCTGGTGTGACTTACTTTTCTTCGAGGTAAAGAAGTAACACTCAGTGTTTCAAACTTTATAGTGCAAAATTTTTGCTAATGAAAAAGGAAACATACTTTTATGCGAGATTAACTTTTTTTAGGTTATACACTAAATTGATTTATCTTTGTGACTATCATACCCATTTGCAGCAGGAATAGCAGTTATTGATTACTGTCACTATGAATGCATATTAATGCACTAGGAATGCATAGGAATGCACTAGAAGATTATAGATCTCTGTTTAGAAAAACAAGTAGCAATATCAAAAGTACACCACGTAAAGGAATTTGGTGTGTATAGAATCATATTATCCCAATTTATATTGAAACTAGAAGTGGTACTAGATTTCGACCACTTCTCGTTTACGTGGAAAGATTAGCATAGAGATGGGATATACCCTTCGGGCGTTTAATTGCTTGCAAAAAAATTCTTCTGGCTATCTATTACGGTTTGATTTCTGGCGCTTCTGGTTTGAATAGAAGGTTAAGAGACAAGATTATACATATTTTCGATAGGGTTAAATCGATCTCTGAAAACCGCTTCTCGATATGTCTTATCGATTTTGATATATGTAGATCAATATTAAAATGGGGTTCGTGGTAGCTCACTGGTAGAGCGTTCACCTTTTGTGCGTGGAGTCTCTGGTTCGATCTCAGCTCGCGCCAAGTGGACTTTGTGGTGAACAAACACCTGGGAGCATGGGTTTTCTCGTGGTTCTCTCGCTTCCCCCCACACTTTCTTCATTCCACTATTTCATTCATTTCTCATCATCACTGTCACTGTTAGTCTAGAAGGCATAAGCCTGGGACGTAAAACTTTAGATTTCATTTCATTTTATTTCATCAATATTGAAATTGCATGTTGTAGTGGATTTTGGTAAGAGAGTTAAGGATGAAATCTCTTCAGTTTAACGTCCCATGACTATGCCATTTAGGCTAAGGAAGACGGATGATTAAGGCAAGTAAATGATCACGAAAGAATTGGTGGAATGAAAATAGAGAAGGAAAACGGGAATACCTTGAGAAAATCCATGGACTTGATGTAGAACCACCACAAACTTAGAATTAAGGATAGACATAAAACGTATTCTTGGAACGCTTTTTGAGCAATTTCTGAAATCCATTTATTATCAATGTTTTGCTTTTATAGTGATCAACATTAAAACTGAGAATGTTCAATTTTTTTACCACTTCTGGTTCGAATATTACCTCCAGCAACAAACTCATTCGTAACTTTTGTCACTCTTTCATTGTGGTTATAATTGATGGTGATGCATCAATAGTTTCTGAGACCTTTTTTTTTCCTACTTCTCGAACGGACAAGCATTTTTTTTTTTTTTTTTTTGTCTTCTAGGCGGATGGAAAGACAGGATCGTACATCCAATGCCAAAACCGTGAATGTGCCAAATTTTACTTTTGGGTTATAAGCATTTTAATATTCAACTTGCCGCGAAAAGTCAGTATATAGACGTGGATTTACTCTTTAATCTATTTATTGCAGATTAAAATTATGCTTATACGTATAAGTTGATGGCTTTCGAGAACAGGAATCGGAAGCGTAGTCACAATCACTTTGTGACTAGATTGTGACAGGACAAGAATTTGATTTCCGGAACACAGCCATGTTGCTTCAAGTTATTATTAATACAGTATTTTAAGTGTGGCTGGCTACAGCGTAGTTTCAAACATGGTAGTTCAGTTATAGAGCGCCCACCTGCAGTACAAAGGGTTACTGGTTCGACAATAGGGTATGTGGGTTTGGGTTTGTTGTGAAGAATTTCGTGCATGTTTTAGGAATTGACGATAACTTCGAATATAGTCTTATTTCACAAATGGGACTTTGGTATTGGAATCTGTGTGCCTCAAGTAACATGAAATTGCACTTATGTGAAAATGGCAAAATTTGCACATTCGCGGTTTTGACATTGGACCGATGAAATGAAATCTTTCAGTTTTGTGTCTCATGATTATGCCCTTCAGACTAAAGTAGTGGAGTGAGTAAAGAAAGTGTATAATTATGAAAGGTTTGATGAGATGATAATGTGAAAGGAAACGGAAGAGTCTCGAGAAAATCCACGGACATGATGTGCACTTTGAACTCGCATGGTCTGTAATGGAACCAGAGACCCCTCGCTCCGACAACAACGCATCATGTCCCTGGAAATATGTTAATATTTAGCTTATTGATTAATTAGACTTCAACTTCTTTTCCTAGCATGGAGAGATATAAAATGAACAAGTGATTGTAGGAGTTTAACTTTCGAGCATGGCGAGCGTGAAAACGAATTAACTATTGGAGTTTAACTTTCTTTCCAGTTCTTCCGTTCCAATGATTATATTGTATTGTTCGTACATAATAAGTCATTCTACTACATTATATTTAATTTTAATTATGTGAAATTTTTGCACTTCACTAAGCACGATATCATACAAAAATTCCTCAATTTGCACTTAACCATACCCAAAAATGTTCAAAATGCATGATTTTGTCCAAAATCGCTCATGCTTTATATCTACATAGTTAGGAATTAGTGCTTTATGTTTACAATTTACTCATACTACAGTAGTTGAATATCAAACCGTAACCTTGAATCCCTATTAATAGTAAAGCATTTAGAGTATTAGATGTTTTGGAGGGATATTTTGAATTAGAGAAAAATGTATCTGTTTCATTTACAAGCAATTGGTTGAATTCATGCCCTTGAGCAGAACTAGTTCTTTTTAAGGAAAAGTAATGATAACATTTTCCTTGAGGGAGAAAGCCCCAAACTTTACTAAATGTGAATCACCATGAAAGGAAATAATTATTGAGTCATATTACGGATAGCCAAGTAATACGTATTATGTACATAATGAACTGTTTCTCTGCTTTCTTGCAACCCTAAACCTAAGCGTCACGTGAAACTGTGCTTTTAAAAGAAATAACGTTGGACGATTATATCCTTTATGCTAGATTATTAATGAAAAAGGATGATTATGATGGAATTAGGGCAATTAGAGTGTAGGAGAAAACAGATGATTCTTAAGAAAGATACAGAGACACGAAATTGTTCACCCCAAACCCACATACCCTATTGTCGAACCAGGAACCCTTTGTACTACAGGTGGACGCTCTATAACTGAACTACCATGTTTGAAACTACGCTGTAGCCAGCTACACTTAAAATACTGTATTAATAGTAACTTGAAGCAACATGGCTGTGTTCCGGAAATCAAATTCTTGTCCTGTCACAATCTAGTCACAAAGTGATTGTGACTACGCTTCCGATTCCTGTTCTCGAAAGCCACCAACTTATACGTATAAGCATAATTTTAATCTGGAATAAATACATTAAAGAGTAAATCCGTTTACTTATTTTCTGATTCAATCACCACAAAATTTTCGAAACCGTTGGAACTAGAAGTTTTAAATGCTGTGAAAATGTTCTTCTTAAGCAATATTCTGTAGATGAAACGGGGCTTTGCGATATATAGGCTTGAAACAGGTTTTCTTCAAAAGCTTTCGGACACAGGAGCTTAGACCTTTTTTCTGTCTGAATGATTTTCTTGAGATCAAGACTGAGGATAAGGCAGAGGTTTATGAATTCGACAGATAAGGAAATGAAGGAAGGCTTTCCGACGTTCACCCATGTCCAAAACTGTGCGAGATAAGAAATTTGAAATCTTATGGAGAAACGATGTAATTGTGTCCTTGATTGGAGAGAGAACTAAGTTTTACGAAATTTAACTGCTAAGGAGAAAGATGAAATTCAAATTATTATTTCCGTTCACGAGATTACTGAAGGTTTTGGGAAAAGGTGGGAAAATTTTCACCTTGAACCCTAGGTGGAAGCTAAATGAAGTTTTGTAAAACACTAATTCTATGGGGAAAACGGGTAGCTTTGAATCTCCCTTTCAAACATTCCCTAAATATCCAATATTGGTGGTATACAAATTTAATATTTAGTTAAAATGTTCTGCTTAAGCTCTAGGCGGAAGATAAGAACAGCTTTTATGAACAAATAAATCTTAAGAGAAAAATAAATTTAGAATCCTGAAATGAGGGAAATAAACTTGTACAAAATGTGCTTTCGAGTATGAAAAGTAGAATTTTAGAAATGAACGTTCTTTAAAATCTAACCTTACCTTTCCCTACCAGAGGCGGCAGTCGTAACTACTACTCATCTATTTTCTTACTAACCTTAAAATTATAAGGAAATTAGTTTTTGTAACATAAATTGGATAATACAAAATAGGCCTAAACTCTTAAAAATATAATGAGACATATTTTTTGTAGCATAAAGTACATAATGTAAAGTCGACTTAAATCTTGAAAAACTTCTTGTAGCACAAATTCAATTACACAAAATGATCTTATAATGATGAAAACATAATTAAGCATATTTTTATAACATAAATTGCATAATGTAAAATGAGTTTTAATTGTAAACATAAGGAAATATATATTTGTGACAAAAATTACATGTAAAATAGGTTTTAATGTTGTAAACTTAAGCAAATATATTTTGTGACATAAATTGCAGAACGTTAAATCGGCTTTAATGCTGTAAAGATAAGGAAGTATATACATTACATGGTGAAAATCAGCTTTAGTGTTGTAAAGATAAGGAAATATATTTTCTAATATAAATTGCTTAATGTAAAATGGGCTTTAATGTAAATATAAGGAAATATATTTTTGTAACATAAATTCTATAATATAAAATGGAATTTATTGTTGTAAACATAAGGAATTTTATATTTGTAACATAAATTGCAGAATGTAAAATGGGTTTTAATGTTGTAAATAGAAGGAAATATACTTGCGTGACATAAATTGCATAACGTAAATCGCGTTTAAGATGTTGTACACATAATGAAGCATATTTTGTGTCCTGACATAAATGAGGTTGTCTTATAACCAAAGTATTAGAGTGTGAAAGATTATATCCTAATTAACTGTTTAATGAATACAATATAAATGATTTATTAATACGTTGACAACTTCAGTATGAAGATACAGATAAAAGATAGATCCTTCCGATCTAGACAGTGGGGAATCCTATTTTATATATAGTACTCTTTCAGAGATAAAATAGTACAAGTAAAAAGATGAATCTGAAAATTTGTTAGATTCATTTCCTCCCTCAATTTTTACTCTTCTCCCAGAAGAAAACTTTTTTTTCTTTTTATCTCTCCCTACCAAAGATCTTTCATTCTTTGGTTTAATAGAACCGAAGAAGAAATGAAGAACAAAAAAGAAGTGGAAAACTCGATGAAGAAGGCTCCCGGTAGAAATTTATAGCCTTTCTTTTATGAGTTCGGTAGGAACCATCTTCCTATCTTCACATGTATAATATAAAAGAAAGTATAAAAAAGGAAGACCAGTAAAAAAAAAGGAACAGATATAAAAAAAACTAACGGAGAGAAATGTCGTTATCTTGTTGAAGCGAGCAATACAGCGAAGAATGGGATGTTAACCTATTTCGTTAGCAAACCGCTTCACTTCTATGATTCAGGTACGTATAATCACGTTCCGTGAAGAACGAGGTCGATTACATTTTCTTAAAAAAAAACTTTTATCCAATATTATTAAAGGAAGTTACGCACTCAGAGAAAAAAGTTCTTGAATATTCTTAACAACTATCAACTACCGTACGCTTTTATTGCATAATACCTATTAATTGTTATACAGTTTTTTTTAAAAAAAAAGATTTCTTATCTTCTTCTTCTTCTTAACATGGTCTTCTAATATATTCTATCTAGTTATTTCATAGAAACACTTCTTGATAACAAGAGTGGTTAACTTCTAATAGCAATAATGAAATTTTGAGAATACATTCATAACACATAGAATATTCAGAACACATTCATAGAAGCTTTTCAATTATGGTGTAACTGGCCAAAATTGGACTAAAATGGGCTACTTATATAAAAATTATCCGAAAAGAAAGATTCGTTCTAGACTTTCAGACTATGTTAAATAAGTTATACATAAAGCATCATAAGTTTTATGAAATGACTAGCATAATGATTGTTCTTCGCACAGCAAGAATAAGGTTTATGGGAAAACAATTGAAAGCTATATACAATATTCTGCTTCCAACTATAAAAGTAAAGGTAAGCTACTTAAGGTAAAAATTTAAAAAGTCTGATTTTCTCAAAAACGGCTCTAACGATTTTGTATATATCTCATAAATCAATTTTTCAAAATGTATCCCCATCCTGTGGTATAAGTCATTTCTCTGGGGAAAATCGAGAAAGAGTAGTTTAGTTTGGAGAGTGAGTTTTCTTTTGGGATAATTTTCTCAAAAACGACTCAGGAGATTTTGCTCATATTTCATAAATAAATATTTCATTAATTACCTAACAATATGGCAAAAATCATTTCTCCTAAAAAATGTACGATCGATAATGATTCTTGGGGACGAGCTCTTTTGGACGATTTTCTCGAAAACGACTAGTACGATTTTTTTTCATATTTCAAAATTAAATATTTTGTTAGTTACTTGATAGTGTGGCATAACTCATTTGTACTGAAAAATCTACATGTAGTAGTTTATTCTCGGAGGTGAGTTTTTATCGGAATTGAATTGGAAAATTTTAAAATGCCTTTAGACACCTGTGTGTGAATGAGGAAACGCTCTGGAAATGCTAAGTATCGATTTTCGGTGAATCTGTTTCTTACAACTTTTAGAAAAGTGACGTAAACTACCAATTTTGCAAAAGTTCCTTTGTTTTAAGCCCAAATGGAAACATGACAGCAGACATTTTCGGAAAGTGTTGCTATTTTCACTGCTTAGCTTCTCAGTTTAGGTAGTGTATATTTACAACGAAGGGGGGTGCACATGCACCTTTGCACACCCCGTAAATCCGGCCCTGAAGGGTATTAACTCTTGGGGATGATTTTCTTTTCAGACTACTTTCTCAAAAACGACACGTGGGATTTTGATTATATTTCATACATAAATATTTCAATATTATTTTTACAATGTTACATAAATTACTTCAATGAAAATATTCCCAAGGAGTAGTTTACTCTTAGGTTTCTTTTTGGCAAATTTGAAAAATATCACTCATGCGATTTTGTTATTATGGAAATGAAATGAAAGCTTTCAGTTTTACGTCCCACGGGTATGCTGGCTAGGCTAAAGGATACGGTAATAATGAGAAGTGAATGTAATGGTGGAATGAAGAAAGTAGGAGGAAACGGGAGACCCCTTAAGGAAATCCACGCATATGGTGTTTGTCCACCGCAAAGTCCATTTGCCGCGAGCTGCGATCGAACTAGGGACCCTACACACCAGAGGTGAATGCTCTACCACTCTGCCATCGCGGCCTCTTTGTTATTATTTTTATAAACAAATATTTCACTAATAACTCTAATATATGGCATAAGTTTTTTTCTTATGGAAATATCTACAAGGTGTAGTTTACTTTTGAGTGGCGCCTCGTAGTATAGTCGCTAATGCTCTCGCCTTCGGTGTGAGCGGTCCTGGGTTCGATTCCCGGTGGGGAGACTCGGTCATAAAAGTGTGAAAATCTTTTTCAGGCCAGCCATTCTGAATAAGATTTTCTTGGGCTTTCCTCATTCACACCAGTCAAGTGCCGGGATGATACCTAACTTATAGGTCCCAGGCCGCCTCCATCCTTCCCTTTCCCCGGATAGTGGGCTTGCCGATGGACGTCATCCCTCATACGTGACGGGCTATATGGCCATAGATGTCAAAAGCCCAAAATCTAGATGCCGTTTACTTTTGAGGATAAAGTTTGTATTTTATTCGTATATCATATGAAAATGTTTCCTAAATAAATGCAGCACAACATGATTTAGTTTAAGAAATTGGAGTGAAAATGTTTAGTGCGGTGTCCCATACCTTTTATTAGTTGATTTTCGTAAGCATTTCGATATTTAGAAAAGAATGATTCATTCAAGGATGTATGTTTAAAACAAATTACGTAATGTATTGAGAAAACTAAATACATTGCTTGTCTTTAGAACCTGTGAAAATATATATAACGTGATATCTAGCTTTTAGATAGAGTTTTGCTATCTTTCATTTTACACAACTCGCTACTTACCTTGCGATACTGTGTTAGTACGTAAGACAGTGGTGCCTCCCGCCCTTATGTCTATGACGCACCCCCCCAATTGTCTATCCGTAGATGTTCTTCCATGAAAAATTTTCTTTTCGATTAATTTTTACACTCCCTCAAAATATTTACATAGATTTTTAACCCCCTCAAATATTTCAATGACGCAGTTTGCGTCATATCCCCCCTCTGTGGGCACCCCTGCGTAAGACTTCTATTCTTTTATTGAGAATCGAACTTGGGCTCATAAGGACAAAATCCATATGAGCTAATAATCTCTCTACAGACGTAAATGACGTGCTTTTACATCATAACAAAACTGTATACAGTAAGAAAATTAAAAAAAAAAAAAAAAACTTTTTATAAAAGGTCAAATTTCACATGACGTAATCGTATACCCTTTGCAGTATTTCTTGCCCCTTCAGGATAGGACCTATAAAGGGTTATGACCATTAAGTGGCTTTATGTCGGATGATAAGTGGTTAGCACATTAGCTTCCTTTCTATTTAGTTATAGTACAAGGAAGTATAGCAATGAAAAGACCTTCTATTGGAGCCAGTTAATAAAATATGGGAAGGTATATTGGATAAAAATCAGCTAAAGTCAATATTCAAGTCATTATCCCAGCGTTCGCCTAATTGAACTGAGAAAGGATATAGAAAATTTCAGTCATAATGGATGACTAAAGGCAGATTCGAGTTACCATATGTTGACCAGACTGGACATATCCTCGGGGGAAGGCCAAAAGTGACATTGTTTTTTTTTTTTAAAAAAAAGTAAAATTGAAAAATATCCTCTTTTCTAAGTATAATAAGTGCTTCGCATGCAAGGATAATGAATTAATATGCATGTGTATAACATTTGCAAATAATTGTTAATGCTAATGATGTTGCGTTATTCAGTTTGCAAGGAAATACAATTAATCCCTCTGTTAAGTGCAAATGAAAGAGATTTTGTATATTTATATAATAAGTATATACTGTAAAAGTCTAGTTGTATAAATTATATATATATTCATGCTATGCCATTAGAAGATTTGTTGAGTAACATAATTCCTTTGTGAAATCCAAAAATGTTGTAGATTTTAAGAAAGTCTGTCACGAGGAAACCCTATTCGAACTCGGGATCTCCCCATTGCGAAGTGAATATCGTAAAAAATTCATCTATGGGAAATTGAGAGATCAGAATTCCTTGTATCCGCAAGGAATTCAAACTTGACATCTCAAGAGCATATTAACACCCCTACACAACCGTGATTTGAAATAAAATATTCATTTTAAAAAAACTACGCTTTAATAATGTGTGATACTGATGGAAGATAAAATTATTTAATGCTGCATCAGGTAAGTATTAATTGTTGAATTAATGAGAATATACATTTTCTTTTTCTTTCTTTCCAGATTTTTTTTTCATTGATGAAATTCCACTTACCGGTGCAATATCGAGGTTCATCGGACTTGTCCCCGCAGTCATCCACTCCATCGCAATACTGATCTAGCCGGATGCAACGACCGTTTCTACAGGGAAACTCTGAGATCCGACAAGCTGGGGACGAGACTACCACCATGACAAGTAGCAGCACGCTCGACCCCAGCTGCCCAGCCACTGACAACATCCTCTGGAATAGAACATACCGAAATACGTTAAAGACAATATCAAGTTGAGTTTTTATAAACATTAATTAATATTTTAATCATATCAGAATTAAAAGTACACACAAAATATCAACATCACACAGCAGCAAAGGAACGGGTTAAATTAAAAATGAATCAATATTTCCATCAGGTAATAAAAGCGTCAAATATACGTATCTTATTCCGCCACGAAAAAGAATGCAAAATTTTGATTTGTTGTTGTTAACAAATTATTTAGCTGTGTATATTTTTTCAGTTGTTGATGCTTCCTTCAGAGGCCTATTAAAAACTTTCTCGTCTACTATCTCTCCAATAACAAGCTACAAGTATAAGTTTCTCAAGTTTGTGCTGTTTCTATTTCATACGGTGTTTACAAGAAACTATAAGCAGCAATATATTTTCGCAAATTTCGTGATCAACTCTACAAGACAGCTGATAAATTGTAGAAATCAAAACCAAAACAGTATTTGTTTTTTTATTTAGCTTATGAATATGCGGTACATTAGTACAGGGTGTTTCAAAATGAATGTTGGGAATTTAGGCTTTGTAGTATTTATTACAATTAACTTATAATTATGAGTAATACATCAAATGAAACAGCAATTTAAACAGTTTTGTGCCCACGCGTGCGCATGCATTGTTTCCTCTGTCTGCCTTTAGAAAGCGCTAGCAGCAAAGTAGACTACTAGTGAGCAGAAAGCGTTTTGTGTTTTACATTTTGCAAAGACTGACTCTGTAGTGACAGAGCAACCGTCTATGTGGAGAATTAAATGGAGATGTTTCCAACTACATACTTATCGTTTGCAGTTGCTACAAGCTCTAAAGCCTATATACTACAGTTTATGTGTCAACGTTGCAAATGAAATGCTGCATAGTGAAGATTTTCTGGATCATGTCGTCTTCAGTGCTGAATCGACATTTCACCTAAGTGGCGATGTGAACATTCATAATATTCGCATCTGAGGATCATCAAATCCCCATGAGTTGGTACAGTTGAAACTAGACTCCTCTAAATTGAGTTTGTTTTGTTCCATATCCATGCGGAAAACTTCTCGCCTATCAACTCGATGTATGCTGTGTGACGAATGGTGTTCACATTGAACACTTTTTTTGTACGTTAAATGTAACAAATACTACAAAGCTTTAAAACTCGGTATTTATTTCGAAATACCCTGTATTTTGTGCAACAGAATCATTAATAACACAAATCAAGTATATATAGATTGAAGTTTTGTCTCCCTTTCAGAACCAAGACTATAGGGTACGTGAAACTACATTTTAAGGTTCTAATCCCAACCACCGTAATGCATTTAGATTTCATGAATCTTCCATTGTATATCGAATCAGAAACTCCCGTGAAAACAAGTAGTCCAGCGGGAATGGTTACGAATCATTTGCACTTGTAATGCTATAGGCAGTGGTCAAAGTGAGACGGTATGGGGTGGTATGTCATACCGCCTCTGATTTTTCAGTAATGAGGACATACCGTCTCTGGTTTTTCAGTGATCGGGACAATATTTAAATAACAGGTATGTTGAGCCAAAATCATAATAAAACATATCGCCTCTGTTTTTTCTTCTTCGAACACTGACTATAGGACAAATAATAGCTTGTATGTTATTCTTGCAGATTCGAGAAACACATTTGTATTTAGACTAGAACGACTGAGATATAGATAGTATTACTAACGTAGTAGCGTTGAAAAAAGGCTCCAGAAACAACCCTAGTAATGCATGTGTAGAATTTGTATTACAAGGATTGTGTTTTACAACTGTAGAGGCATATATATATTGCAACTTCTAAAGCGTGCTTACAGCACTTGTAAGGTTAGAAATCGTCAATGTGAGCAAAAATATATAGGTAGTTCAGAAAAGGATATTATTTTAGGATTGCCTTAGACACAATACACTGATGGGTGATCCCAGACTCCTTTTCTTTCGTGGACTACAGGTGGGTTCCGAAATACTTTGGTAGGCCATGAAATATGTAGAATTATTTTTAGAACAAGATATATATATATATATACGAAGTAAGAAAGTAATACGCAAAAAAATCATACTATAGTAATGTAAAGTATTAGTTTTGCCTCCTTTCTCTGGGCGATGGCGGGTATTTTAGATGCACATTATGAGGAATGAATTCAAAACTAAAACGAAAGCAGCTCAATTATCCATTTCATTAGCGCTGCTTTCTTTTTATTTGGAGGGGTTGTGAACTGGGTATCTTAACAATAGATTGGTCTCAGAATGGATCATAATCTATTTATCTATCTATCTACCTATCTATATACGTCATATTAAGTAGCAGGTAAGTTTTCGAGGTCGGTCCAAGAAACGAACATGTTTGTAAATACTTTATTAGATTTATCTATATTAGTGAGACGAGCAATACATCTTTCAATATACAGTAATTGAAGCGGTGGATTCCAAAAGAGCCTAACTAAGTCAGTTTTTGTCAATTTTGAAATATTGATTCCATTAAGTTCTATTCAGTATCTCCGTATATTGAACAGGGTTTCATGCCAAAACTCAATAAGTCAAATTAATTGTAGGCAAAATAAAACAACAACGTTTTCCAAAATGTCCTTAGTCAGTGGTATTCTCTGAAGTTATTTTCTGACTCATGCCTAAAAACACTTATAAAACTCTTGCTATAGATGATAATTTCACCGTTATCTTACAAAAAGTAGGCAATTACAATTTTCTTTTACGTAGATTACTTTTCTTTTACGGAAATTGAATGATGGAAACGCACACAAAATATCGTTACCTGTAAAACTTACTTTTTTGACTTAGGCTGTTTTGGAATTGAGCTCTACAATTGTAAATTTAAATTAACATTTAGTAGTTAAGATAGTAAGGATAGTAATGGTGATGAGATACTGTTAAAATGCCACGTGTTGACTATCTTTATAACTGAAAGAGATATTTACTATTGTCATACAATAGTTTCCTAGTAATATGCAATCCAAAAGCGTGTGTCATCAGTTTCGTTAAAGTATCACAGCGCTAAGACGATAACAGCAGGACATCGGTGTTTCTAACAGCCTTGTCCGGCCCTGTACCGAATCAACTCTCATATTAAGGAATTCTACTTAAAAATATAACTGAAATGAAATCCTTAATACATAAATAAATATAACATCAATATTTGCTTTAGAGAGAAAACTAAATATAGATATTGTTAGTTTTTAGGCTTAATCGTGACTAAAAGAGACAGAAATGTCTTCTCAGCGACGTGAAGTGCGAAAGATTTAGGGTAGAAAAATAGATTTTACATGATAATTACCAAAATTGGCCTTCCTGACCACGTCAGCAACTTGCTTTGTCCTGTTTGCAATGATAAAGAGATGGAGAGTAGAGAATTTTGTTTTGTTGCACATACTCTGTTATGTGGAATGATCGCTAGAAGTGATATCTACCATATTTTGTTTAATCACTGCTCACAGAAATGAAAACGAAATCTTTTGTTTACTGTCCAATATCGGTGTTTTGTGCACTCATGGAGAGGGTGATAAGTGGGGGTGGAGAAATTCATGGGATAAGAAATTGAGGAGGGGGAAGTGGAGAAGCCGAGAAAATCCTTAGAGACAAAATTGACATTTATCGGGTAAAAGCAGGGATTATTCACACCAACGATCAGCACACTACCGCTAGGCCACATCACCCCTTAGAATAATGTTCCATACCAATGAAGATTTGAAGTGAAAATCCTGTTACGGTCGCCAATTTTATTGGTGAAGTGTACATATAAAATTGACAGAAATATTGATGAAATACGTTTCGATATATATTTTTTCGTAATGGAAAGTCCACGATGGTATAGATGAGAGAAAAACGGAAAGAAAGATTATTGATCACGGCAACCCATAAATACGTTGGATGGTTTTTCAACCCTACTGTGTACATCTGTGTGTGCGAGAGAAGAGGAAAGCGAGGAATGAATAATAAAGATGGCAGTGCATGAGGAGGTAGATGGAAGATGAATTGATCGCTGGAGACAGGTTGTTTGGAGGTTAGAAGAGTTTATCTTCAACAGAGTAATAAATCAAGTCCTGAGAGCCTCGTCCTTTTCCCTCCCAACTTGTCTGCATTTTTTGCAACACTACAATTCTACTATATAGGTATATATATACATTATAAGTGTTTTGTGGTAAAGAATATTCATATATTGAAATGGAATGGAACCGTTTGTTTAATATCTCATGTATTCCAGGGATAGATATTCCATTATTCTCACTGGCGCCGAGTTTTTCAAATTCTATTGGGATCACTAACGTTAACATTATGGCTAGCTTATTTGTGTATGTATGTGTGTGCGCATACGCGCGGGCGCCTATGTATACGTATGTATATTGTATTTACTGTGGGCAATATGATGTGTCAATATAGCCTAAAGACTGAGTGGTGTACGGCCCATAAATGTTCCAAGCTCTGGGGGCCGAGCTCTACGGACATGTTCCTTGGAGACTAAATCCTTGGGACACTCGTCTTTTTCCTTCCATTAAATTGACGCAAATGTCTCACAAATAAATATGGATGATCATGAATACCCATTAGACAAATATACCTATCCACTGGACATCCGCTGGATACTCATAGAACATTCATTGGGCATCCATGAGATATACAGGGAACATCCAGTGAATATCTACTGGATATCCGCTGGACATTCATTGGAGAGCCATTAAGAATTAATTGGGCATTCATGAGGTATGCATAGGACATTCAATAGATATTTACGGGACACCCATTAGATGTTAGATTAATATGCATATTTGGTTATGTTGACATTATTAATGGACAAACTCTGGATGTCCAGCGTATGTAATATAAGCACAAAATGAATGTCCATCCCATCAATGTCGTACATCTATAGGTTGCCCATTAGAATTCTTTGCCAGTTCCACAAAATTTTTGCAGTATAAAATAATATGGAACTCTGTTGATGAATAAAAGAAACTGCTAAGCAGTACTGGCAAAATTATAAACATATTTGATCAATAATTTTCAGAAACATATTGAATAATAGTTTTACATCTCACAATTATGTCATGTATATTAAAGGAAACGTATAATTAATACAACTAAATGATTGTGAAAGAATTAGTGGAATTAGAATTAGAGGAAGCGGTTGAAGCCGGGAAAAGATCTATGGATACGATATTGTATATGCCAAAATCACTTGGCCTAGGACAGTTGCATTAGAGGTGAAGGTGGTAAAAAAGATTCCCAGAAATGTGTATTGTGTTTATTGAAAATATGTTAAAAAGTACCTTTGAGTTACTTCATAAAAAATAAACACCTTACTAAAAGGTATATTTTACGTATACCTATTATATATATATATATATATATATATATATATATATATATATATATATATATATATATATATATATATATATATATATATATATATGTGTGTGTGTGTGTGTGTGTGTGTGTGTGTGTGTATTTATGTATAGTGTTTGATGGTTAAAATCCACTGCTATGTTGTCACGTAGAGGGGTAAAGGGAGAAATATTTGGGTGACAAACCTCAAAATCAATGATCACGGTGTAACGGTATTGGATATTGGGTTGCGGTACCACACACAGGCACACACATACTATGAATGACAAGGGTAAAAATCACACGAACACCATAGCTGCTTATTAGGCGAGAAATGGAAATCGTTATTCAATATTCAAACTATTCCTCTCTCAGCGAAATATTATGTATTTATATATTTTAAGTTTTATATATTCAGATGGAATTATACGAAATAAAGTAATTGTATCCAAGAGCGAATGAATACACTCCCATTCATGCTTACATATAGTCTTAGTGGAAGTGTCCAAGGACGCCCATCAGGGGGGCAAGGTGGGGCGCTCGCTTCCCCAAGAGGAAATTGTACTTGGAAATATCAAAAACCCAATAGAATTTTTACATTAGTTACAGCAAAATTTGAAACTATATTTGAAACGTCGCTTATACTTGCCCCCCCTTGGAAACCACAACATGGGCGCCCTTGGAAGTGTCTATTATTGGTAGCACACCTTATTGGAAGCAGTGCCTTCTTCGACTATTATCCTAGGGCCTCATTCTCTAAAGAACTTTGCAAAATTTAAGGGATCGGAACGCAAATAATGCAACAAGTAGTTGTGTTTATTACGCTGACTATCGCCAACTACGGAGGCATAGTGGCTCATCAGGTGAGGGCTTATTTCTGGGGCGTGAGGTCCCTGTTTCAATTTCCGGGCAAGTAAGTTTGTGGTGGACAACATCGTGTCCGTAAGTTTTCTCCGTGTTCTCGCGTTTCCTCCCACTTTCTCATTCCAGCAATTCTTTCATCATCATCACTCACATGCTTTAAGCACTGTTTCCCTTAGCCTACAAGGCATCATCGTGAGGACGTTGAATTATTATTATTTTTTTTTTTTATCGACAACTAAAACACAAATTTTGAATTGCACTGACACAAACCGACACGGAATGTACCGCTATGTATGGAATGTTTTAGTGCCAAAAATAAACTAGATCCTTTCAGTCTTTGAATATATAGTTATTTTAGGATCTCATTTTGTTTGTTAAGTTACTGTTCTGAATTTTTAACCCAAGACAAAAGAACTTAAAGGAAAATATTTAAGACAAAGTATTGTCGCGTGTTTCAAACAAATGAAATGAAATATTTTATGTTTTACGTCCAACAATTATGCATGCTAGGCTAAAGGTGACGGTGACAATGAGGTATGAATGAAATGGTGGAATAAAGAAAGTGGGAGGAAACGGGAGTAACCGGGAATAACCGGGAGAACCCCAAGAAACCTACCAGCATGGTATTTGTCAACCACAAAGTCCACACCGCGCGAGCTGGGATCGAACCAGGGACCCCAAGCACCGGAGGTGAACGGTCTACCACTGAGCCACCGCGCCTCCACCCCAATGAAATTAGTGAGCACGAGTTCCCAGTAGTCTAGTGAGTGTGATCAGGGCCGGATTTAGGGGGTTGCACCGGTGTAAATATACACTAAAATGAAAAGCTAGCAGTGAAAATAGCAACATTTTCCGAAACTTTCTTCCATTGTTTTTCCGTTTGGGGATTAAGAGAAAGCAGATCTTTGCAAAAGCAATACATTAAGTCGATTTTCTGAAGATTGAAGGAAAAGGATTCACCAAGTAAAACAATATAACATTTGTCAAGTAGGACAAAAAACATGCGACTTTCTTTAAAATAACCGCCCCCTCCCCCCGTTCTATGTGTCAGCGTTGTCAAGGGTAAAGAATATTGTTACATGCCACTTTGAAGAGTTTCAGTATGATTGGTTGGTTTGGCAATTATTGGTGCACCCCTGCTCAGAAAATCCTGGATCCCACCCTAAGTGTGATCCTTATTGGAGGATGAGTCCTAGCCCAAGTGATCACGAGCCTCAACGGAAATAAGAACGCGAGCCTCATTGAAGGTAACGAACATGAATCCATAAGCTGTGCATGTAACCATTTTAAACGTTAGAGTGAATATTTAAATAAAAATAAACGCAATGAACACTACTTGGCATACGGTATACCTAGTTTCGAGCTAGCATTACTGGCGGAAAAGAGAGCAGCCAATCAGGTTTGCGTCGATTATTTTTTTTGACTTCACCGAGTTATGGGGACAAAATGGACAAATCCTCTTTTCTAACATTTTTGCTCGTCCTACAGGATCGGCATCCATAACTCTACTTATTTAAATTTCTTTCAAGTTCTTCAACTTCATATGTTTGAAAAATAAATTATTTTCTCTTAACCTTTTAGTTCTGTTCGTTCTTAACAATTCCATGCCAATTCGATATATGCAGAGAAGAAATTGCATGAGGACGGAACTCTTTTCTTACAGGTAGCTTATGAAGTTCGTTTTGTCGGTAAGAAAGGAATAGAACAAATATTAGCATTGTTTACATCGATTCTGTCTGCGCGTTTACACCGAGAAACTCACTGTCGTTGTACCAACAACATTTTAGAAAAGGGGTGCTATGTTATACATGGAGTCTTCCTTTCTCAGTTCGAACATTGAGCAACAACAAAGTTACAGGTCTGAATAATTACCCATTCTTTAAAAATTTCACGTATCGACACCGCTTACTGTATTTCCTACAATGTGTTTGTTTCGTGCTTTCTTCCACGTTACGTCACGTCGCGCGAGAATTCTGGGTAATTTTTTTCTCTCGATAGCAGGAAATGTGCTATCTGTAATACTCTATATACATTGGCGTTTTTGAACATTTTGGACCTAGAGGGAAAGATAAGATCATTTCTGCAATCCTAAAATTTCCCAGTTTATTCAGAAATTATCAAATATAAGGACTTGGTAAGTTGGAGATGTGAAAGTGCGTATTTGGGCTCTTAAATAAAACAAATTAGTGATATTTTACGGAGATTTCGAAAATTTAGCTCCTAAAAGGGTAAAGTGAGTAATTTCTATAATATTACATTTCCCACTATTTTATACAGAAAATGCCAAATAAAAGATAGTTTGATTCGCGTTTAGCATCCATTTCAGTGTTACGTTTACATGAACAGATTAACGTATATTTGGACTGGATGTGGATCAGTCAGTCACTTATTCACTCAGGACTTCTTGTATAACTTATAAAGAAATTACTCTCTTTCTGTAGTTTGAAATGCTTATATTGTCGTATATTACTGTACTTGATTGTCCTAATGACAGAATTCGTATCTACTCATCAAAGGTAATATGATAATTACATGCTTCAATTAAATAGAGGTCAATATTGCATAGTATATGGGGGATTCTATGCCAAGCCGGATTACTACATTTCTGACGAAATTGACATAGTGTGACATTTGTGGTGTGAATGCCAGGCGAAGTCAAGCCTGTGGCTTCTTTTGTTTGTGACGAATAACTATCTGCATAAAACTGAATGAGAAAAATACATAGGAAAGAAAAAGAAAGAAAGTAGTTGTTTCAAATTAAATTAAGAATCTGAATATTCAAATGGTAAATTTATTTATTTTCAAATTAAGAGTTAGACTATAACTTTTCTCTGACAAGCACATTTGCCGTGAAAAAAAGTAGTGCTTTTAAAACTTTCTGTTCCTACAGTATTAATATGAATACCTTTTTTTTGAACAAACTATTTTCTTTTAAAACAACAACAAAAAAGGATTCAATATATTTAATTACTCAGTCGCAGCTGTTGGTCTGTAATTAACGAATCTTATCTTAAATATTCACAGAATTATTTAATAATATTTCTTTAATTTCAACTTCCTAGTTTTCAGTTATTTAAAATGCATAATGTAATTACGAATATTTCAATATAACGCTATTATATACTGTAAGTAATGGCTTTAATTATTTTTTAAAGCTAATGCCATTCTCGTTAATGATATTATGTTAGATTTTAATTTAATTGATAACAGATGTCCCTACGGAAAGAACGTAAGAATTCGGAAAGTCTTGAGAAGAAATAGATTGTATGGGTCTTTCTTCTTTGAATCTTTTATTCACAAGTAGTTAGGGTAGTTTAATATCCAACACTGTCGAGATCTAAGAGAAAAAATAATAGTGTTTCTCTAGTTTAATTCTATTCATCTTACAGAAGACAGAAATTTTTAACTGAAGAAATTCTTTGAATGTAAACATAGTTTAAAGATACTTTTCCAGAGCTGTGCTCTGAAGCGTCGCTTCTTGCATGGTGACGAATTTTGGAAAAACCTTCCTCTTCCTTATCCTGGGTCTCACCTTCTGTCTCTTTCTCACGAACCGTCTGTCAGACTTATCTAGCCAAGGGCAGCCGGATCTACAGATCGAGCCAGGGGAGTTACCCCACCTGGACAACTATCCAAACGGGTTGTCCCACCTTGCTCATCTCATTCATCGCGCATTACTGCATCATTATTTGGGCTCACGGCTCTCCATTATGTCTGATCCTCCTATTGCTACTGGATCCTCGTTAGATGGACGACATCAAGGCCTTCCTCCTGTGTTTGCCGTTCCCTCTGCTTCGGCTGCGAAAGTGGCCAAGAAGAGGGATTTGAGCAACAGACAGCGTACGCAGTCAGGCAGTTCTACTGCCTCCACAACTTCAAATGTGTCCACGAGGTCCAGATCTCCACACGGTCAACAACTCTATGCTGACTCTGTTAAGCAGACTCGCCAACCGACAAAGAGACAACATCGAGAAAACGCCTCAGATACTTCAGACATGGAAGCCCAGCCAACCAACATCAATAACTCATCTCATCTTTCATCTTCTTCACCGTCTGTCCCTATACTCCACTCTTTTCTGCTTCAAAATTTTGACACCAAGTATAGTAATGAGAAATTCGTAACAATTCAACTCCGCAAGTATATACCGAGTGCTCCTCTTTCTCAAGTCGTAAAATCACGAAACGGCATGATACTGAAATCTCCAGACCCTAATTTCGCCATCCTAGTCCGGAATAAAGCTTCATTTGAGATCTTTGGAAAGCAGGCTATCATTACATCACTAAACTCCGCTAAACGTAAACAAGCGCCTCCCCCAAAACGGCCTCCACTTCTTTCCGTGGTTATTCGTGGCGTTGATCCCTCGTATACCGAAGAGGAGGTTCAAGAGGAACTTCAGTACGAAGGGCATACTGTTCAAAAGGTTGTTCGCATACGAAACAATATTGGTGCCACCTACATGATGCGTGTCCTTACGTCTTCTCAAAGCACAATTGACAACCTGCTCTCTTATGGAGCATATATTTATAAACGTAAGCATCGTGTAGAGCCCTCCCGGTCGTCTGTGCCTCTCCCACTACGGTGTGAAAAATGCCAACAATACAATTCACATCACACATCTGCCTGTCCAAATCCTACAGTCTGCGGCTTTTGTTCTGGCTCTCACCAAACTCGTTCTTGTCCCAACATGGCACAGCCTCCGAAATGTTCTACTTGCACCGAACAGCACCCAGCTTATAGTTATAAGTGCAAAGGCAAACCTTCTGCTCAAGAGTCACATCCCGAACTTGTTGTTCCGCTGAAAACCGCCGAATCATCCACTTCCACCGATAATTCCGTTGATGACCCCGTTACAGTTAGTAAATTACTAGAATTCCTTGCCCTTACTTTGCAAAACATCCACCCTTTTCAACGCCAACACGTTCTTCAACAAATTATTGCCGCTGCCAAATCTACATTTCATGTATCTTTGTTCGCAACTTACTCTAATAACTATGTTCACTTCGACACAACTCGCCTCGAAACCTCAGTATAATCGTACCCAGTATGGATATAGTATTTTTGTTTCTTAACATCCGATCCCTTGTTAAAAACAAAGTGCTGTTCGAAACACTCTTACTCGAAGAACAAGTCACAGCTTTCCTCCTTAATGAAACATTTCTCAAACCCACTTCATCTTGTTCCCTTTCTCGTTTCACTTTACTCCGTCACGATAGTCATATGCCAGCCCTCAGAGCCAATGGTGGAGCTGCAATTGGTTTCCGACATACAATCCCGTTTCGGTCTCATAACTGTCCTCTATTACATCTCCCAGAACACATCATCACCACATTATATTTCCGTAACATCGCCCTCACCCTTGCTACTATCTACGTGCGCCCTGGCCTTCCTATACCTCATGCCTTCTTCTCACATATTTCCAATACTTATAAGCACTTTATTATCCTGGCTGATGTAAACTTTCATAGCCGTTCAGCAGCTGAACAAACCTCTTTCACTGACTTCATCACAGTTCATACCACAGGAACTTCTCTTAATCTCCCTCGCTGTACTCGCCCCATCAGTAATACCACTCCAGATATAGCAATAGTCTCAAACACAATCATTAATCGTTGTACTGTTGATGTCCTTGACCTAATTGGAAGTGATCACGCACCCATCAAGCTCATATACCATTCAGGTCTGACTACTGTTCAATCCTCATTTTCGCCACGCATCTCACTTCGCTATGACAAAGCTGACTGGACTCAATATCGTACCTATCTCTCAAACACCTTAGTTGATTCCACATCTCCCACTACGCAGGACGAACTCACAGATCTAGTTACTCACTTAACCACTTCCCTTCAACAGGCATCTGCACTCTATATTCCGCAATCAGAATCAATTCCACATCGTCCAAAACTACCACCCCAATACCTAGCCTTTGTTCGTCGATCACGACAAGCCTACCGCGAATTTCTACGCACCAGAAATCCCGACGCCCTAAGACTTCATCACCAACTACAACGCACAGTCCGTAACTATATTTCTGCTTACAAATTACGCCAGTGGGTGAAAACTTGCAATCACCTATCCGATACAGTTCATCCTAGTCGCTACTGGAAACGCTTCAATTCTCTTTGTGGCAAGCATACTAAGACCCCATATCCGCTTCTTCTACAAGATACGCCATTACATTCCGACACCGAAAAAGCAAATGCCTTTGCTGATTACCTCCAAACTATATTCACACCCTCAGCATCAGATAACATAGGCAACAATCATCCAGTAGCTCAAGTAGACCTTAACTGTCCATCACTCCAACCTCATGTCGCTCATCCACTACCCAATCATGTTCTTACCAGTCCCATCACAGTATCGGAAATCACCTCTGTTGTCCAGCACAAACGAAATACCTCACCAGGTTTCGACTCCATTACCTATCGCCATATCAAGGAAAGCCCCGCTATACTACTCAGCATTCTGGCGCTCATTTATACATTCATATTACGCACAGGTTTTTTCCCCACAGACTGGAAAGTTTCCAAGACTCTCATGTTCCCCAAACCAGCTAAACCACCGTCTGCTGTTTCTTCTTACCGACCTATTCAATTAACATCTACTTTCAGCAAAATATTCGAGCGCATTCTTGTGAAACGTCTCCACCCATATTTACTAGACCGCCAATTACTGCCGAGTCATCAAGCTGGTTTCCGCCCCTCCTTTTCTATTAATGATCAGCTACTTCGTCTAACAACACTCATAACAAATCATTACAATTCCATCCTACCATCATGTCTTGTCCTTTTTGATCTTGAAAAAGCCTTCGACAAGGTTTGGCATACTGGGTTAATTTATAAACTCATTAAATTTCAGTTACCGCTGTCATACATTCGCATCATTTATCATTTTCTCATCTGTCGCATCACTTACATTGCCATTAACGAACAGCTATCACATCCAATTTTCCTCATGTGCGGTGTTCCTCAAGGCTCTGCTCTTTCCCCATTATTGTACATCCTTTATGTTGCCGACCTTCCACCTCTTCCTACTGACGTCCACCAGTTTCAGTATGCAGATGATACAGCCTTTCTTGCTCTTGGCAAAACTATTCAGGATATCAATCTTTCGTTACAGATAGCCATCGATCGTTTCACCCACTGGTGTTCTAAATGGAAACTCAAGATTAACGCCACAAAAACTCAAGCTATTGTATTCATACCACCACGTAAACGAACTAAAGTCCACCGGAATCCATCTCGTCTGTCACTTCATGTCCATAATACGCCCATTATTCCCACACGAATCGTTACATACTTAGGTATCGTTTTCGACCATCATTTAACATGGAAACCGCATCTTCATCATGTTAAAACTAAAGCTTATAACCGTCTAAACCTCCTGAAGCGACTAACCGGCACGACCTGGGGCCTCAAAGCACCCGTTGTTCTCAACACCTACAAGGCTTTCCTCCGACCCATTCTCACATATGGTTTTCCGGCATGGATTTTCGCCCCTCCCTCGTACTACACGAAACTAGCCATTTTAGAGAGACATGCTTTTCGCATTGCCTTCCGCATTTCTCTCCCCAGCCCAACCCGTGATCTATATTCCTTAATATCATTCCCTATCCTCAGCTACCATCTCGAAACTCTTCGCTTAAAATTCATTACCCAACGTTACACACATCACCATCCTCTACTGTTTGAAACTATGCACCACCTTGCACTTCACTCATCGCCTGCACGATACCATAATACTCCGCTTCATCTCCTCTTTACATTATATTGCTACACAGTCCCTCCAGACCATCTCGATCTACAGATCCTCGAAGACTACCGTTTGCATGTACATCTTCCTCATATCTTCCCATCATATGCACAGTGATTCCATTTCTCTAACAGGGTTCACCACGTCTCCATTAGCCTAGAGCCACCCCTAGGCAGAAGATAACTACATGCGTCTTTCTAACAACCCTCTATTGTGTTGTGGCGTCAAGTGCACTTCACCTCATCCCTCATTTTCATCATGTCTTCTGATTTGTTTCTCTGCTCTTTAACTTTGTATTAGATTTCTCACACCCATTATTTTGACTATATTTTCTACTCTCTTTCTGCCTTATATACTATGTTGTCTTTATGCTCATGTCTGTATATTGTTTATGTTCCAGTGTAACCTCCAGTATGTTTATGATCGCAAAGATCATAATGACCTTTCCTCCAACAGATGATAAGAATAATAAAGATTAATAAATAAATAATACAGCCCATAGCCCAACAACCAATCCTTCAGTCCTCTAGTATTCCTCTCACTTCCCTTCCCTAAAAGAGGGTGTAGCCCTCTTAGAGGTTGCTAGCCTATGGCTAGCATAAAAAAAAAAAAAAAAAAAAACATAGTTTAATGTCAGCATGCAGTACTTGTTCTTTGTATTCAACAGTGTTGCCACACTTGGTACAATTGTACCAAATTCAGCCCTTTTTTGTCATTTATCGAACCGTTGGTACCACGCTGGCATTTTCAGCCCGTTTTGTGAAAAAGTTGGTACAATTCTACCCAATTCAGCACCATTTAACAAATACTTGTCACATTTTCAAAAGTGTCAGTAAGACTTTTACCACATCTCACGTTACTCATACTGTGAACTGGAACATTCGTTCTCTGACATTGCACTGCGTAACGCTACGAACTTTGTGTGGAAAGCGAGAATAAAATGCAATAATTTATATTTTAATGTTTTATTATAACGTACTTTTTACACACGAACTCGGAGATGATTTATTTGTTCTTCGTTTTATATATTTTTTCTTATGTGGCCATAATACCGTTTTGTTTTATTTGTCACTTTGAAATAGAGGCGCGTTTGGTTTTCTTACAAAACATACCGAAGATGATAAAAATGTTTCCCCCTTCTCATTTGCAGCCTCTGTTATACTTCATAGTGCGAGAAAGCTTAATCTACTTGCACGGTTTTTCGGGATCCTCCAATTTGGATGCTTTAAAAAAGTTTTTTTTTTAAAGAACGCTTTCTTGGACTCTTGGAAGAGGGGGGAGTGTTCTAGAATTTTACCTATTTATGAAATAATGAATTCAGCCCTTTTTGTTTCAATTTGGTACTATTTTTCAGCCCACTTCAGAGCTAGGACTGTGGCAACACTGAAGTAGACACAAAGGCAGAAGCATCTAAGAAATATATGTTATTGTAAGACATGCGCTTCGAAAGGATAACTTTCAAAGTGTAGTTTCTAGGCAGTGTTTCCACTTTCTACCGCTAAGTATCAGCAGCGAGCAATTAAGAAAAAATGGCGTTGACAGAAGAATAGAGATCTTTCTGTATGCTTGATTATCATGAAAACAAGTCTGTGATTAATTGCATTTTCGTACCAGATATCGAAGAGACCCACCTATAGTAGGGTAACAAAATGTAGAAATGTGTCACCCACAAAATGTAGGATTCTTATTGCCAAAACTGGCAACTATTTTATATTGATAGACATTAGCATGAAGAGCTAGAAAAGTAATGTTGCCAGCCTCGGCAGTTGGTAGGGTGGCCGTCATGTTGGTTTAAAGATAGCATAAATAATGGCAAATTACGTAATACAAGTTAATTAGAATGCAGTCATGTAGGGTATCAAATGGAAGCTCAGGATGCATACAAGTAAATGAAAATACTTGCGTACATTTTTAAGCCAGTTTTTGTGTTTAAGGGCAAGATTGTTAGGTCACTTTAATAAAGTTATTAGTTTAAGATATTAATGTTAGTGTTTTGTTAACACTTTAAATTAAAAACAATACCAATCGAATACATTACATGAAAGTGGACTGTAAGTTAATTATAAAACTGTAATTGTAAAACGAAAAGAGTTTCATTTCTGAATTCTCACAGTGTCATCTATAGTCAGTACGACTCTTTATCACCCACTTGTTTCTGAGTCTGATAAGTTGTCTTGAGATACATACTCATCATAGCACATTTGATTCTAAGAGTCACATGCTGGAGAGCATGAACGTCTTGCATATTTACACGAACAAGTTGATGATTTAAATTTTGTTTCGCACTTACAGCTTGTGATACGCAAATACTCTGTAGGAACTGGTAGAAGCATTGTTATAATTGGTACGTAGGATGTCCCTTTCGTTTGCCAGCCACAATCTGTAGGTGTTTGAAGCTTCTGATGTTGCTGAAGTGCTCTCTTCCAAAAGATTGTTCAATAGTTTGCTCGATTGACTTGCTGGCGTAAAGCATCCTCTGTTGGGGCAGTTGTTGAATAGTCTTTCCCTGATGAAATACCTTCAATCTAAGATCATTTACTTCGGATACACTGGATTTGTAGTGAAAAAGGAGGACAACGAAATATGCAATTCTCTTGAATACATCAGAAGTAACTTTATTTTCCAGTCCCACAGATATTAGTAACTCATAGTTGTCCTCATATAACTTTCCAAGCTGACTTCTTCCCATGCCTACTTATTTGACTGGTTGTATTACAGCCTATAATGCTATGAAATGAAAGCAGAGACGACCGTATGCCAAGGGCTTATCAGACACAATTTTATGGATTGGTATTAATCTACTTGGATTGCTTCTCTTCATCAATATGCGAGGGCCTGAATTATGCCACACAAGAAGGACGACAAGATATGTAAACCCTTCATCTAATGCATATTTCACATGCAATAATATTCTTGAGTCTGCTTTTCTTGATCTGGATGTAGGTCCAGGATGTCCTTGGCTGCAGAGTGTACTGCTTTACCAGATGGAAGGCTTCCAACAATTAGTACTTTCTTGTCTGACAATTGTTTGAATGTTTAAGAAGTTCCTCATTGAGAAAATTAACAAGGTTCTCTTTGTTCTGCGGTAGCGCCATAAAATGCCTCCGTGATGCTGGAAATGGCGTTCCTCTGTCTTGAATAATTCTTCTAATGCGTGTAGCGTTTCCAGATCTAAAGTTTCGTGTACTTGATTTAGTAGACGGAGAAAGATTTAGAAAACCCTATTTAGAAAACATCAATCCTAGTGAATGTTGCTGAATAATTGAAAAAAAAATATAAGTTCAGTGAAAGAATCTGCAAGGTCACCAAATGTTTTACCATTCTTTGGTTTACCAATCTTGTGTACATAAGCCATATAATCAGGAATCAGTACTTCTAAGCCCTGAATATCATTTATGTTTGCAGTGGCTACTGTACCCTGTGTTAAAAGCTGAAATAAAGCAGCCTCATGTCCAATGATAGCTGAAAAATCCGATCTGAACAGAGAGGAGGATATTCAAACAACTCATGCTGTGGAAGAAATCGAACATCAACATTTGGATATCGGACTATGTGTGTAATCAGTCGCTGATTAACTTCTGTGGCAGACTCCAGATGTCTTAGTTTTGTCCTACTTAGTTGTGACGTTATGTTTTTGAATGTTTCTGGGTTTGATTTTGATATAGTCTCAAACAGATAACTTGGGATTCAGGAAGTAGACAATTGTCCAGTAGACAATTTCCATTAATGCAATACAATTCGTTTTAAGAACGACATTCCCGGTTTTTTTTTTCATTCACCCAAAAGTGTTACATTTATCAAGAACACCTTGTATAGTCTTGTCTATAAGAGAAATAATGGATTAGTTTCAAGCGTCTAGCTAAGTCAGTTCAGTTCATTGGAGGCGGTAATTTGCATCAGTAGTTGTTCGTTGAGCTCGAATACTTCATAACAATACTCCAGTCCGCATGACTGTTCTTGCGGAAACTGGTGCTAAATCTGGGCTGTAGAGTGGGTGCTAATTATCCTGGAAGCCATAATATTCCATTGCAGCCTTGGCAACAACAACCGTGTGGATTCGAGTGTTCTTTTTATGCACAATGAGAGCTCGAGACTGTGACTTATTCAAATGACTATCTCCAAACGCTGTTAGAAAATTGAATCTGATACATTATTTCCTCCATAAATGGCTCTATATAGCATAAACGACTTATTACCAGTGGCGCTATTCTCAACGTCAGTCCGAAAATATTTGGAAATACCTTCGGACGACGGTTTGCATAAAAGATAATTAATACCAGCGAAATCGAACCAGAAATTACCTGCACAGAAGTTATTCATCTCAACTCCGATTATTTCAATGACGTAAATTCCAGTTTAATATTGGATTGGAAATATAAAAGCTTCTACCTGGACTTCAATCCAAATTTCCTGCACAAACGATGCATAAGAAACTCTATATCGCGTAATGAGTTGCACTAGGAAATCGTATTGTAGAATGATGAATAAATTTAACATTTTTGCTTCGCAATTAAGAGGTCACGGATTTGAATCTCGGTTTTGACTACATTTTTAATTATTTTTCCTGTCCGACGAAGTGAATACTGAGAATGTAACTTTAAGTTTAGTCCCTTAGACTTATTGTTTTCGAAATTTCCTTTATAATTGGCATTGCTATTATTGTATTCTGAACTGTGAATGGTATGGTTGTTGCTCCTGAAATTTGTATAAATAAAATAATTGCCATTCAAGATTAGAAGTAACATAATTAGTTACTTAAATTGCATAACGAGTCATTCCTGTACTTACAAATATTCTGTTTTGATATCGTCCATTAATTGTAGTCCCCTTCACCCTCTCCCTCTCTTTCCTCCCATCATATCCTCTAAAACGTCCCACATGATACAGTTCCTTCTTAGCCAATGCTCCAACCAATTTCTCTTCCTCTTCTTAATAATATCTAAAGTTGTTCTTTTCTCCCTCACCATTTTTACACCCTGTTACTCGTTTTTCGCTCGACTTAGCTAATTTTCTTCATTCTTTTCCACACCCACAATTGAAAAGCTTCCAGACGTTTCACATCATTGTTGCGTAGTGTCCATGGTTTTTTTTACCCATACAGTACAATACTTCACACGAAGCATTTTATGAGACTTTTTCCCAACTCTTAATTCAAAATCCCACAAAATAGTTTTTTTTTCCTCCTAAAGGCTTCTTCACCATTTGACAGTAAAACAGGTAAAAATCTCTAGTTATTTTTGATTAGGGATGCGCACGAGACGGGTCGAGACAGAATTTTCCTGACAAAATTCGAGTCGAGACACAGCTCTTCCAATAGAGAAGAATACATTTTTCGAGTCGAGACATGACTTTTACAGCAGATTTTTGAGACGAGACAGCCTCAAATCTTGTCTCGTGCGCATCCCTATTTTTGATCAATGTGGTTTCAATAAAGGTTAAGAATGACACCATAGGTTAAGAATGACAATGTTTAATCTTTACAGAAACAACACTAAGCCACTCGCCCTCGGCTTCGTAATAAATACGATATATGGGAGAAAGAACAGTTAATCCTACCAATGAGGCAAATATCTACGATATATCTACTAGGAAATACTAAAAATTAAATGGCATGACAAACATCTTGGCATTTGAAGGCGGCGCTCCAAGTTCCCTTTAAATGCTGCTAGCAAATGAGAGGCCAGCGTTATTGCCACGTTTATTTTGTACACATCGATATCTATCCCCTATCACCTGATCGTGCTATAGTATGTATGTTGAGACATAGCCACACCCCTTAGCACTCGGCAACGTCGCGTCAGAGCTTGCGTTTTATTTGTTTAGCTGAAATGCCAAGATGTTTGTCACAGGCTTTAGCTAAGCCACCCCGAAGTTTGAATTCATGCTACGCCAATGACAGTATTTGTGTATGTGTGTTTTATTCTAGCCTGAAAGATATTTTTTTTTTTCTATTTGAAATTCCAACAGAATTTCTTTTATTTTTTCCGCTAGTTTTGTTTTTCCACTAAACAGTCAAACAGTGTGGAAACACATATAAAATATTTCAGACACAAGAAACAGAAAACTAAATAAAAGAGAAAAAAGAATAAAAGCTTACCACAAAACATGTGGACACTTGTAATGGTGCGTTATATTGAAACAGACAGGTAGTTCCTCCGCAGGCATTGTGGCTAGCATGCGATTCTGTCTGTCCTGTTCACTTTCGTTTTTAGTGTTGTAGCGATAGTAATAACAACAATACTACTAGTATTAGTAGTGCTAGTAGTAGCAGTAGGAAAAGAGAGCTACAGCAGAAAGCCAACATATTTCTTTTCGTTTCGGACTAAGAGAAAAAAACAAATTTTTTCCGTCTCTTACATTTCTACCTGAGCGATCAGGACAGCCATAAAGAAAGAAAAAAAAGCAGCAGAATATAAAACCGTTTTCGAGTCAGAATCCACTCTCTCGGGTGGCTTTTACTCGCTATGTTATTGATTCCGCTCCTTTTATACTGTATTATACATATGCTTGAAAATATGTATCTGAGTATATATATGACTAAAACTTCACGTCTCTTCCATCTTGTCTGCTTGTCTTTCTCAGATTCTGGCCGATTTTCTGTTGTTTTGAACCTGCGATTTTCACAATACGACCCATTTTTCTCCAAGTTTTGTTTGCAATCTATTATAATTTTCTTCATATCTGTCTTTCTTGAATTACGGTTTCTACAACTGTTATCCAATGTTTGTATTTTTTTAAAATAAGAAATGGCTAAATTTGTAGTTGTACAGTCAACGACAAAAGTTCTTTTCATTTCCTAAAATTTATTTTAGGAAATGAAGGTATGGCTGAAATGTACAGAAAATTACATTCCGTTTAATTTACTGAAAATTGTACTGAAATTGTTCTTTTATTCGGAAGTTATATACGAAACCAATTTCATCAACTGTAAAGAACTTTTGTCGCTGACTGTACATGAAAGTAAGTGAAAGATGTTCAAAGAAAGGCATGTCGAGAATGTGAATGGTCAATGAAGGGCACTGAAACATATTATTAGGCAATCAAGATATCCGAAACAATTCCCATAGATTCTCAGAATGACTATATCATTACTCATATAACTTCCATTTCTACTTCCATACATTCTCAGAATGACTATGTCATTACTCACATAACTTCCATTTATTCTACTCTACGTATATGGAATGCAAACAAAAACCTAACTATTTCATCAGAAGCGAATAAATGGGCTGATGTACAGTAATTTAATAAACGTTCAATCGTTAATTAATAATTAAAAATGAAAATAATTTGTTAATATTATATTATCGCAAAAGTAAAGACGCAGGTGCACACTCAGAAACCTTTGTTGGGTGGGTTCAAGCTTTGGGGCATCCAATACTACAAATGCGTTTGTGTGTGCAGATGCGTCAAAAAGGCCTCCCGTTTTTCGGAGAGGGTGGCGGCGGTGAGCATCACGCGTTTGTTATGGAGCAGTATGTTCATGATGGTGGTTCTCTGATTTACTACTCAGCGGGTATTTTACATTCGGTTCGTTTTTGACCGATATGATTCTGTTCCGAATAGAATAAATAATCAAGTTTCGGTATCAAACTCTGGAGCAACGGGTTCTGCATTGAGAAAAGAATTGCCTGGCCGACCTGTTTAAATGCTGAACGCTTTGGAGATTGCTAGATGAACGCTCTCATACACGCCACATTTTACTTTTTACGGTCCGTGGTCGGAAAAGCGATTTTTTCTTCTCAGTGCAGAATCTGATGCTCTAAAGTTTTGTACCGAAACTTGATTAGTTTTTCTATCCTGCACAGAGTCATGTCGAACAAGTCCGAACCGAATGCCAAATGCCCGCTAAGTAGTAATCACAGAAACACCATTACAAATATACTCCTGCACCACAACCTCACCATGATCACCGCGCCACGCCATTGCGACTACTGAAAATGTCACGTATACCGCTATCGATATCCCTTCCGCTACCATATTCCTACCCCAACTCACACAAAGCCCTCTCTAAACACGGGAGGTCTCTTTGCCGGCTATCTAGTATTGCAAGCGTATTATTCTATATATGCAGTAAGTGATTATAAAATACTTCCACCTACACTTTCAGAAAAAATGATAGAACTTGATTGCTTTTGTAAGAGAAAGAGTACAGATGAAGTGTAAAATTAAATGTTCATGATACATCAATCATTTTCCTGTTAAACAGGCATAGTTTGATAAAGAAAGTGCTCAAATGCATGTTGAGATAGGAAGTTTTGGGAGAAGTGACCGGTCTCTGGACCCCCAGGCGTATACTCCTGTCAGGAAGACTGACTTGTAAGCAGTTATGACATCGGCAACGACCAAAACATCCGTCCCCAAACGGTGTTAAACTATTTGGAGAAATGTGCCTACTAAAATAAGCACGAAGTTTGAGTGCTACATAATCTCACTCAAAAATATTTACTTGATCGAATTTCTACCTGTGAATATTCGACTGAAACGTACTAGACCATTTCTGAAGCTGTTGATGACGCATGATAAAATGGATAGCCTACAACATCAATGCGCATAAAAATATCGTGGTCGAAGCGAGAAAAAGTTTTACAGTGTGTAACAAAGCTCACGCTAACGTCCAGGAAGGTTATGCTGTACGTTTGGTGAGATTGGAAGGTCATCGTACATCACGAGCTGCTGCCGCCAGCCAGATAACCTCGGACCTGTACTGTCTATTATTAGCATGTCTATAATTGACTCTATGCAAGTCAAAAAAATTCCCAGAACTTTTCAACAGAAAGCGTGTGGTTGAAAAGAAACTGGAAATGCCAGCAATATTCTAGTACTTCCGGTTTCAATATGGATTTCCAAAGAGCAAAGAGTCTAACAGTACGAGATAACGACAAACAGGTTTTCTATTTGGATTCAGTGTCCTAACAATAAGTACAGTTTCTACAGAATTCAATCTCTATTCAAGTTGAAGGTTATAGCATACTACCGTTTCCAAGTTCAACATTGACCATCATAGAGAAAGAACGATAATATATAGCATCTAAGTGGCTTCTTGAAATTGATTCAAGAGTCTGAATAATATATCCCCATCTTAGCTCTAATGTTTCTATTGAAACCAAGAGTGCTACAAATCTGCTATAGCTTCCGGTTTCAGTATTGAGTGCCTAGACCAAAACAGTAAGAGAGTGGCGAAAGGTTTTTCATGTTATAATACCCCGTACATAGCTCTACGTACGTATTTATAAACAATCAACATGTATTTTTATTTATAAACAACGTCACCCGTATTTACTAAAGTTACTACGAAAAGAAAAAGACAAATATCAGGGCCAGAACTCATTACGTAATAAAGAAAACACCAGCGTCATCACTACACAGGAGCAGCAATAAAATTCCAAAAATCACCACAACTAGTATCCATTTCAGCTGGTCAACCTCCTCTCCTAGTTTGCAGTAGGGTTCTAAAAAATGCTTACCCTAACCCAAGTTCTTAGCTTGCAGTGGAGTTCTGAGGTTTTCTTTCCTACTTAGCTTGCACCGAAGCTCTGTTGGGAACTTAAACCTTCTCTTAGCTTACAGTGCAGCTTTGAGAAATTCCTAGCCACAAACCTCCTAGCTTCATGTGGAGCTTCGTGGTTCTTCTCTTCCCCACCTAGATTGCTGTGGAGTTCTGTGGGACTTCAAGTCAGCTTGCACCGGAGCTTTGTCAGGAGTCGTTTCCTTGGTTGCCTGGGCCTTGAGACACCTACTTACCTCAATTATCAGTAAACTTTGTACTTATATAGTTAAATTAAATTATGCTGTTTCATATCAAAATGTTTCAACATTTTGGGGAAATAAAGATTTCCATTGTTGATGTATAGTCATGTCCAAAATTATTGTCACATATCTATAAATGTCTTCTTGTAAGAATATAATTTGATGATTTTGCAGGATACATTTAATACTGATGCTATGTGTATAATCGGGAAATGCATATTTGTGAAACATTTCATAGGAAAAGAATTATAAATACGAAAATTGTAATGAGTAAAATAAAATGTTGCTAAATGGACGAGAAAATTTTATTTTCGTTTTATTGTTCTTATTTACTGCTCTTTTGACATGAAACTTGCCACATACATGTCTTTGCCGATTATACACATACTAATATTATAAGAAATACGTGGCGATTTCGTTATCAAATTATATTCCTACAACAACATATTTATAGATATGCGACAATAATTTTGGACATGAGTGTACCTTGTACCTGCTTGCGCAGTATTTTACGTCGTGGATTCACCGACTCAGGAACAGGTTCAATTTCCAACCTTATACCTTGCCTGGAACCGGTGGTTTCACTATTGAATTCCGTAGTATGGTAGTTCACAGTAGCTTCACACTATGAAGCAAAACTCATTTAATTTAATTTACAGAAAATAAATGTTCACGTTATAAACTCTGTACACACTGATGAGAAAAGGTCAATAGACAGTCTTAGGTCTTTGGACTCTGTGTGTTGTGTTCTTATTGAAACCCGTGGAAGGAAGCCTCTTATGCGAATAAAAACCTAACGGTAGAGCAGTTTATTATAAATCCACCTTCTTAGTTAAACAAGAGACTAAGTTTCATTTACCCTTAACAACTCGCCATTTTCATTGTAACTTTAACTTATGAAGAGGCAAACTTTTGGTGTAGTGTGGAAGTTTTGCTAGCAATTTTCTCTCTCTATCTCTGCATACGTTTACACAAGACTCACAAGGAAATTGGAACCATTTACCACCTCTCCTCAGAACTTAAAGATGTATTCATGCTATACAATCAACACGATGGTCCTAGAGTACACTATGGAAATTTCTAGAGGAACGAAAGAAAATATACAAGTTCCTTGCTTCCTAGGATCCTCAAATGTTCCTACATAACAAGGATGTGTTATGAATTTGATAAAAGGAATCGTTTTTGCATTAAAAGCCTTTTGAATAATATCAATTTCACTGTTTTACTGTACTAGGCTGTACATTGTGCGCAGATTTAACTTTAGGCACACAAGAGTAAATACAATAAATGTGTTCTTCGTGGCTTAGATTAATAAGTCGTGTTCGATTAGTTCTCCAGAAGTACTCTGGAGTTCTCCAGAGTAGCCACTAGGTTTGCCAACTTTTGAAAATTGAAATACCGGACACCTTCCTGGAGTACGTATACTCTTAATATTATGACATCCTTCGTTAAAAATTTTAACAACCTGAACGTGGTTACTTCAAATAAAATTGAATGATTTGGAGTTCGAATTTAATAACTTTAGTTACTTTTGAAGCATTTTATTAAACTTAACTATTCCAGTTTTGGTTGAGTCGACACATGTAATTTTTGTAGTCTACTATCAATAATTTTTGTTGTTCTGTATGGTTGTGAAACATGGTCGCTTACTTTGAGGGAAGAACATAGACTGAAAGTATTTGAGAACAGGATCCTGAGAAGAATATTCGGACCCAAGAGGAACGAGAATGGGGAATGGCGGAAGCTTCATAACGAGGAACTACATAGTTTATACGCTTTACCCAACATTGTTAGGGTCGTCAAGTCTAGGAGGCTTAGGTGGGCAGGTCATGTAGCTAGAATGGAAGAAAGTAGAAACGCTTTCAAAGTCTTGACTGGTAGACCCATAGGAAAACGACCATTAGGAAGACCTAGGCGCAGATGGGAGGACAATATTAAGATGGATCTCGCAGAGATAGGAATACAAAGTAGAAACTGGATGCAATTAGCTAAGGATAGAAGTCAGTGGAGAGCTTTTGTGAACGCGGCACTGAACCTCCGGGTTCCATAGGCCATAGAGTTAGTTAGTTAGTTAGTTACTATCAATAATACCTCATATTAAAAACAGAAAAGCAAATATAATTTGCAATGTAATTATGGCATGCACAAATTATACTTGAAAAATAAGTCTTACTAGTTTCGTTGGAACTAGTAATGTCTCATAATGCCTACATACTTTTAGTGGATCTGGATGCATTATTTAATTGGAAGATATAGTTGAGGGTGAACTTTTATTGACCTTGAGCAGTTTTGATAACTTCAGTAAATTTTCCTACTTTCAACTCTTCAGCAAATTCCGTGAACGACATGTCGATATCAAAGCGAATTATAAGCTCTGCTTTGACTATCTTCAATGAGGAATGATTTCTTTCGTGCGTCACTCAAAAATAATTTGAATAGAACAGAGAATAAGACTATAGTGCTGCCAAAATGTCTTGATCCGTGGCAAAAATGCGAACAAAACTCAAACCCTCGACACACCCGCGCGTTGAACCAATAAGGGTTCTGCAGTTGCTCAGCGAGAAAGCCTTGCAGCCGTGAGTGTGGAAGTCCTTCAGCCGATAGCAGCGCTTGTAACAGAAGACTAGGTGTCAAGTCAATGTGGTATATCTTTAGTATGACTAACATTTGCCGGACATTTAAGTCCGGTTTTGAGGTCGTACCGGACACTTGGCAAGTAAGTCAAAAACTGAACTGTCCGGTAGAACACCGGACGGTTGGAACCCTTGTAGGTACAGAGACACAAAATGATTCCTGGCCCCTTTCAAATGGAGTTCGTTTCTTATATGTTTATTATTAAACTTACTTGAAACTTACAGTAAAGGAAGAACGTTTATAACAGATATTAATGTTAAATTATGTCAACACTTAAATTCAATTAAAGCAGCTGAAAGTAATCATTAGATTTGGTTACTATTGTTTGCCTAAATGAGTGTAGGCAATTGTGATTTTATTGTTGTTACTTGACAGTGTCTCAGTTTATCTTCTTCGAGTTTTTTCTCCTTTTTCACCTTCTTTTAAACCATTTGTTCCCATTTAAAATTAAAGTCAAATTAATTGACTTTCATAAACAATTTGTCTTTCTTTATAAAGAATTTATTGGTACATTTCGCACACAGAGAGAAAAGAACGGATTTGGAGTACGTAAAAACGTAGCTCGCATGCGTAAATCCTGTACTTGTTGGACTTAGCATACGACTGTATGTAATATCCTGCAGCAAACGTATGTTTTATACGTATTTTCCGTATGAAAGAATTATAAAGTGTTCCATCTATACGTACTTTCCGTATGAAAGAATTATAAAGTGTTCCATCTATACGTATTTTCCGTATGAAAGAATTATAAAGTGTTCCATCTATACGTACTTTCCGTATGAAAGAATTATAAAGTGTTCCGCCAACTTTTGTTTAATAAGTTTAGGTTCGGCACATTTAGGTTAAGTTCGGTAAGTTTTCATTATGTTGGGGTTAATAAGATTGAAGATATTTAAGATAAACGCCGATGTATCGTAATTGAGTTTGCCCTAGTATACCATCCCTCAATGGTAAAACTCAGATCGCATTAATTTTCAAATTCATCCCATTTTTTTGCAGGCCCTGGGTCACCGGAGGGAGGAGATACCGAGACATGTAAAAATAATCCAAAATGACCGATATTAATGTCAAATTCATAGTTTTCGTGGTCGCTGAGATCAATGGTGACACTTCCATTAGCGATGACTTCCAAATTCAGCTACCATTATATACGGGCCGGGGTTCACTTGTGGCGGAGGGGTGTACTAAGACAGGTGCAAATAATCAAAAATGACCGATATTAGTGTCAAATCCATAGTTTTCGCGGTCGCTGAGATGAGTGGTGATACTCATACAGGCGTTGACTTTCAAATACAGCCTCCATGCGAAGAATGGGTATTTCTGCTTATATATAGATATATATATAATTAGTTAGCTTTATCTATGATTTTTCCTTACACAATTTAATAAAAGTCAGATTTAAACTGTACTTCAGCACGTCTATTAATAGAGCATAGTATAATTACTTGTTTTTATTAGATGAATCAAGAAAGAGCTTGTTTGAAACAAGAAAAACCTGCTTCCTTGTCACCAACGATAAGATTTATTCGAGGCCATATTTTTACCCCTCTCATTCTGTCAAATGTTGAGCGTGCTTTCCATAGCTCGTAAATATTGATGGAGAACAACTTAGTTCACGCTCCTCGTTTTATTTTTCGGAAGAAGAAGAAGAAGAAGAAGAAGAAATGGTGAGAGCCTGTGACAGACGAGTGACTCTTTTCTTTTTTAACGTAAACCCTTCAACGAAGAAGGGAAGGAGAAGAATGACAAGTGGAAAGGTTTTTTTTTTTTTTTTTTGTTTTGTTTCTCATGCACGAAGATATATTAGGTTGGCGTTCCGTCCGTGACGGGTCTGCTGTGGTGTTATCATGGTTTTCTGGTTTTCGTTACTTGTTTTGAATTATCTATTTGAAGATAAAAAATTTAAGAATTTATACGCTAAAACAAATCGCAACACGTAAAGCAAAAAGAAACTTTATGAAAAATTAATATACTTGCTACGGTTGATGTTTAGACTTTTATAATATATGTATTTCTGCTATTAGTACTATTACTGTACAGACGGTTTGTTAATTGATCAACACGTGCTAGCACATCGAATCCTACTTCGTTTATTGCTGATGTTTTTAACTTCAGGATTTCGCTAAGAAGTTAATAGTACTTGGGTATTGTAGAGTCTCCACCACTGATGCAAAGAATTATTAGTTTGATTTCATACGATGTTACTGTGTTATGAACGACAATATCGTAACGAAAGTAGTGCGTATTTGCATGGTCAGAATAGTTTGGAAATTTTAAGTTGTTTTTAATCTGTTTTTAGCTTGTAAGAACAGATCCTGTGGCTTAATGTGTGTGTCACTAACCACTACTTTCAATGTATTCCCCGAGATTCGAATATGAAAGGTCTTGTGACAGAAGAGAGATTCCTAGACATTCAGTTTTTGGATGGTCCAAAAAATGTCGAAGTACATACAGGTTTATTACAAATGTATCAATTATAGAAAAATAATCATTTTGTTCTACCTTTAAATTGTTCGAGAAAAATGTTTCATGTTCAAAATACACGGAAGAGGGTTACAATAACCAATACACTTTACCGATTTTCTTTTACGCAGACTAACACTAGAAGACGTTGAAAGTGTCTATCTAGTGCTAGTGATTTAGACAATTTTTTTAAAAAATATTTTTCGTAGAAATACACAGGTATTTTCTATTAATCATGTTGGCCCACCCGGCAATTCTCAGGTAGCCGGACGGAAGGAAATCTGCTCCGGACAATATTACAAAAGCACTTAATTTTTCTTTTCGCACAGATTCTCAAACCTACTGTCCACCTACTTTTGGTTTACCTTGTTTATTTCTCTCAGGAACAGGGCCGTGCCGTGGAAAATCAGCGCCCGGGGCGAGAGTATATGACGGCGCCCCCATACATATATTCTAAGCAATTTTTTCTACCTTTTTTCCTTTTTTCTCCTGAATTTTTCGCCCTCTTACTCCGTCGCCCCGCTCGCACCCCCACCCCCCACGGCACGGCCCTGCTCATTAGTACGTAAATCTTTCTGTGAAACCTGAAAATATCCTCTTTTTTAAAGTCTGTCATACTGTAAAACCTAGACAAGGGACTTGTGGCTATCTCGTTTCAATATTGTGTAGTAAAAGTGATGCCTCGACTTGAAAAAATGTACCCTGCTTCAAATGAAATAGGTTTCCTCTCATGGGCAAAGTTCGTGGAGAGAAATAATTATTTTATGATCCTTATATGCTTCATTTTTCATTGAAGTTTTGTAAACTGTATTTTCTATTTTGAAATAAATCTAGAGGATGAGCATTATCTATGCCGTGGAGTTTCAAAATCTTTTCTCCGAAATTCAGGAAAAAAGTCGGTAGCCAAAAGGTTAAGATAAGTACTACTTTTTAAATTGTATAAGATGGCAACACTTCACAAAGGAGCCGCGAGGACACATACCAACTGATACTGCACAACCCCCATCGATTTTCACGGTTCTTTTTTTTTTTTTGCTTTTTTTAATATTATTATTCTTTTCAAGTTGCTTTTTTTTCTTTCCTCTCGTGCTTTGTATGCGGGCAGATCAGAGCATCAGAGAAAAGTGTCTCCATAGATGGCGCTGGTGTTGCTAGAAGATAAAACAGAGACATCACGTATAGAGGGAGCGACTAGGGTCGGGGCGCTTTGGATGGTTGAAGTATGAAACAAATTGCTCCCGTCGCTATGTAGTCATTTCCTGAATTACCCAGCTATTTCACAAGAGAGTGAGAGAGAGAGACAGAGAGGTTGGTAAAAAGAACTTTGAGCTGATAAATGATCATCTTATCGTCTGCAACTGAGCCATTCGAGCACGTTAACATTTCCGTGTACAAGATGCAGATTCCGTACTTAGATGCCTTTTCGTTTCCCGCCTAACACAGATATACCGTATATAAAACAAAGGAGCATTGCTAACACTCTTGGTTGTTTGATAGATGACATAACACCCTAAAAGGTTACGGTCTTGTAAAAAAGAAAACATGGCGTAAAACAAATACGAACTAAAGTTAACAACCAAGGAAAAAGCAAGTTATGTTCAATTTTACAGTGTGAAGCTACGGTGAATTACGACATTTATTATTACGAAATTCAATACTTAAACCGGAAGTAGAAGAATTGATAATTTCCGATTGCAATAGAGGAATAAACTTGGAGACAGACATTGGCGTGCCCCGGGTGCAGGAATGGAAGGCGGAAACTGGACAAATGTTTATTTTTACTATAATTCAAGGAAAGGGTTTTAGGAAACTGAAAATCATAAAAAATTGCCACGGAAACTTAACAGGAGAACAATGACTCACCAACCTCATGATCATATGAATAGAGCATAAGTTAACTTCAAAGTTATCTTTTGAAGACATTGTAATAAACTTTGCAGCCAAAAGAGGTCGCAATGTTAAATTTTAGTTTCAGCTTTTTGTGTTTTCATTTAACGTACATCAATTTAAGAGATCTGCAAAATGTCTGAATATATACCCTGGCCGGCTAACGACGATTTCTGACAGCTCAGCTCGCGAGGACGACTAAGGAGTGCGGTGTTGCCATGTGCTTCTCGCGCAAGGAGAGAATCGTCTGCTTCCTCGTTGAGGGTGAGACGGGTGAGTGAAAATTTGACAATGTGCGGTGGTTACCATGGAGACGCGACAGGTCCTGGGCCTAAGGTTGGTTGACCTGCTGTCTTCTGCTCGCTCGCTGTGGCCGTGTGCAAAGCTGTCAGAAATCATCGTTCACCAGCCAGGGTATAATACTCGAGACAACAGCTTGACTGTTTGTCATAATTAACTATTCTATTCCAAAGCAACAGACTTTTGAGTCATTCTACAGATATGCGCATCCCGATTAATTCCAAAAACATTTTGATTTGCAGTTATTATAATAATACTATAAAAGTACGTCATGCATGCTACTCTCAGATTATTTGACCATTAAATACTAATTAGTTTGGTGTTTTATCTTGTACTAAAAATTAAATTGAATACTGCAATTTTGAAATCAAGCTTTACCACTTGAAGAAAAAATGGAATAGAGGAATTACTGTATCATGCCATCAGGAATAGTCACGGAGCACTTTGGTTTGGTTGACCGGGGAAAGGGGGGACGCTAAGGCGAGTTCTTGCACCGGGCGAAACTAGCACATTTGCGTCTTTAGAGATAGAATCTGTTCTTTGGACGTTGAAATCGAACAGTCCAAGGTTCGATTCCCGGTGGGGACACTCGATCTTAAAATAAAGTGTAAAAATAAAGCTTTTTTCATGCCAGTAATACTTCACCGCTTCCTTCCCTCCCCACTCCTTTCTTCCTCCCCAATTCCCCGAACAGTGTGATTGCCAAGGGACGCCATTCCTCATACGTGACGGTTAACATGGCCATAATATGCCGAAAGCCCAGATATCTAATTACTAATCTTAATCCTAATTAGGCGCTGAAATCTACAGGGTATGTCCTGCATGAAACCAGACTAGCTCTGATGTGGCGCCCTCTCGCAGCAACACCACGCACAAGTGTTCAGTCTGCTGCCTGCAGTGGTTCGGTGTGAATCGAGTGTTGAGTGAGAAGTTGTGCGAGTGCTCATCGTTTTCCACGACGCTCAAGGTGTCGTCCACAAGGAATTCGTTCCACAAGGAGCGACGGTGAACGCAACTTTCTACGTCCAGGTTCTTGAAAGACTCCGCAGACGGGTCGTCCGCGTTCGAAGAGACGTCGCCAACAACTGGACCCTGCACCACGACAACGCGCCCAGTCACACGGCAAGGATTGTGCAGGAGTTTTTGGACAAGAAAAATATTTCTACGTTTCCACAACCTCCCTACAGCCCTGATCTGTCCCCGTGTGATTTTTTCCTATTTCTCCGGCTAAAACGAGACCTCAAAGGACGTCGATTCGAGTCTATCGAAGCTGCTCAAGCTGCCGTTACAAGGACCTTGAACAGCATTTCACAAGAGGAGTTCCAGGGAGCTTTCTACAGTGGCAGAATTGCTGTAAGCGCTGTGTAGGTGCCGGTGGGTGTTATTTTGAAGATTATTAGTTGTACTTTATATTACTTTCAATACATCCAGTTCCACAGCCTTAGTCTGGTTTCATTCAGAACAGACCCTGTATATATATATATATGTATATATATCCATAAACAGTTCAGTTTATCTCTATCTATTAGTGCGTCTGCACTATGGCATTCAGTCTTGAGACCAGACATTATAGATTTCCACCATGCCCGGTTTGAATCTGAAGGAAAAGGGTAAGATGACATTTCTTCTGGGAATGCTGAATCAATATCAAAAATATATTTTTCCCTGATCCTTATAGTTTCTTTTGTTCTATGGATATTACTATTGAAATCGGAAATGGAAGTAGATTTTGTCACTTTCTATTTCATTAGCGAGATAAGGATGGAAGCGGAACATATTGTTAGAACGCTGAAATAATTCGTCCTCCAAAAGAAGAAACTGGTTCTCGCTATGTCAAACAGGTTTCCTTCTGATACTTGTTGACAGACTAAAGGAGAACCGACATAGCAGTTCTATAAGATTTCCTATACTATAAGGTCTCACAGTTTGTAAGTCTAAGCAATAGAAAAAATGAAATGAAATCTTTAGTTTTACGTCCCACTGTTATACCGGTTAGGCTAAATGAGACGGTGATTATGAGAAATGAATGAAATGGTGGAATGAAGAAAGTGCGAGGAAACGGGAGAACCCCGAGAAAACCCACGAGCACGGTGTTTGTCTAAGCAATAGATGAAGTTTTTCTTATTGAAACTTGATTTAAAAGAAAGGTATGGAACAACAAAGGTCTGCTGTGTGGTGTGAGGATCCCCACCTTTCAGTGAGCAGTAGTTCATCGAGCACATGTTATATCTATAAAACACGTGTTATTGTTTACGATCACCAACACAAGCAGACGATACACATGAAGGAAACAGGAACGTAGGAAGCCAGTATAATGGAACCCGAGGAGGAACGTGCCACCCAGAAATCGCCTATACAAGAAGGCCAGAAGAGGACCAAATTATCGGTTAACCACTGATCGAATAACCTACACCTGCTCCTGAGTTCGTCCTGGACGAAGGAGTATTACCTTACCCAAATCCCTGGAGGCTGCCATTTGTTATGTGTATTCCTAACTACAACCTAAACCTCTGGAGGCTGCGATGAGCTAAGGAGGTTACTAATACCTTATCATAAAGTTATTGACTCTTGCGAATATACGTTACAATATTCTACATAAAAACAATATATTTTCAGATAAGAACCGAGAAAAGAAAATATTAGTCTACAGTTAGGATAAGGAATAAAAGCAGGAGCCACTTCATGTCTCCACATTATTTAAATTAAATCATATAATGCTACAGCTATGAGCAAATTATCAAGTTATGAAATTTAAACAAGCTCATCTCAGTCGGTTTTGAGAAAATTCTCCCAGATGAAAATCACTCCCAAGAGAAAACTTCCGCATGTGTATTTTTTTTTTTTTTTTTTTTTTTTTTTTTTTTTTTTAGAAGAAATGGCTTATGGAGTATTGTTGTGTTTTCAATCCTTTTAAATTTCAGGGTCTAGTTATTTTAAATGGAAATTCAAGACACCAAATTTCAAGTCTTTAAATTCCAAGATGTAGATATCTTAATATAACAATTGGAACTCATATTTTTTGTCTGTTCATACCTTTTTTTCCTTTCTGAATCGAATATTAAAAAAATTGCCGAAACACTTGTTAAATTATTTTAAATGAAAACTCTATATACTGAATTTTACGCCTCTAATTTTAAAGAATTCCACGATATGGACACCTTATAATCACTCCAATCTATGTACTGTAAAAATATCGAGTTTGTAGGTTAAGTAGTTTGGTCTGCGCATTGATGAATCAGTCTAGATTTCTTTTATATAGAGAGATGTAACTTCCATGTGTTTGATCAATTTACTCGCAGGGATTTTTAAGCGCACATTGCTTTCTATTCTACCACAAGACATATACAGTAGAATAGTTTATAATATTGTAAAATTTTGTCTTTTAAGGTAGGGGAAAAAGTGGTACACGGGAAATTTTGGAGTTTTTCTAATCTCCTTTTATTATAAAAGTGTCATTTTTATAAACAGTAGTAATATGCAGGGTACAAGAGGAACGGGAATGAGGAATGGCGGAAACTTCATAACGAGGAAGTACATAGTTTATACGGTTTACCCAACATTGTTAGGGTCGTCAAGTCTAGGAGGCTTAGGTGGGCGGGTCATGTAGCTAGAATGGAAGAAAGTAAAAACGCTTTCAAAGTCTTGACTGGAAGACCAATCGGAAAACGAAAATTGGGAAGACCAAGGCGCATATAGGAGGACAATATTAAGATGGATCTCGCAGAGATTGGAATACAAAGTAGAAGCTGAATGCAGTTAGCTAAGGATAGAAGTCAGTGGAGAGCTTTTGTGAACGCGGCATTGAACCTCCGGGTTCCATAGGCCATAGAGTTAGTTAGTTAGTTAGTTAGTTAATATACAGGGTGTCTCAAAAGTCTCCTGATATAGGTAACTCTGTTATTATCAGAGTTACAACAAAATGTAAGAGGGGAAACCGTCTCCGAAAAGGATGTTTTTAATCTAAAGTGAAGATTTAAAAAAAATCGGATGAGCCGTTTGGGTTGTAAACTCTTTCTGCTCCCAATGTTAAATGAAAACGTAACGTTGTCATTAATAAAGGGACTGAGAGAGGGGAGGGTGGAGCGAGAGGTAGATAAATTTTGTAAGAGTATGGTTAGAGACGAAAATTTTTCGCAACAATTTTGATATTTTGTAGCATTAATTATCATAATTTCCGCACTTGTGTCGCATTTATTTTTTTAATTATGGCACAAGTTTTTTTAAAAAAGTATGAAAATTGTAAATATTATATTTTTGGTAGTAAGGCATATATCTAATATAAAAATAAATATATACCTTGATTAGGTGCACATTCTAGCTAATGCATTCACTGAAATATAGAAAGTAATGAACAAATTTAAACACTTTCTCTAACCTTATTAGAGTGGTTCGAAAAAAAAAAAATCATTTTTCTATTTCCGGAACGCTATAGTGCGCAAAAGTTGTCGTTGGTACCGTATACACAAGAAAAAGAAACAGAAAATTTTTGTTTACATATCTTTCGGTCCCACGTCGCTGTTGAAATTTTAAAAATGCGGTAAAAACAATACATTTTCAATATTTTTCTAAAATGACAAAAGAATATAGAACGACGATCCTATATGGCCTAAAAGTTTCTTCAAGTATGTAAAAACAACGTTAAAATAAATAAATTATATTTATATGGTATTTTATGGTCAGGCACCGCTGTCAAAAAATTGCAAAATTTGCGAATTTAACAAAATTTAAGACTTTAACATGTTATTTTTTTTTCTTAAAATAAGTCAGATAAGAACGCTACTCACCACGAGGGGGTGACTGCATTTGGAATTTCACTATTCAATCGGCTATCCAATGATTAGGATGTATTATTTACTATTGTACTTACAAGTTTATAATTTTACATAATTCGTCCCCTACAAATTTCCATTTTCCCCTTTATTTTTGTCCATCATTAATGATTTTAAACTCTGATTTATGCGGGGGCAACAGGGGCTCAGTGATAAAGCGTTCACTTCTGGTGTATGGGGACCTTGGTTCGATACCAGCTCGCGCCAAGTGAGCTTTGTGGTGGACAAACATCCAGTGCGTGGGTTTTCTCTGGATTCTCCCATTTCCTCCCACTTTCTTTATTTCATTCATTTCTCATCATCACCATCTACTTTAGCCTAGCCAGCATAACCGTGGGACGTAAAACTTAAAGATTTCATTTTCATTTTTTCTAATTTATGGGAAAATGTAGGCATGGATGATCTTGACAACAGTGTAACTTCGATGAAGCCGTCTCTAGCACACACAATACCAGTTATTGAATATGAACCTATCAATTGTGTGATTCCTGAAGTAGACAGGCAGATACTCAGCAAAGACCGACTATATTTATTGGACATATCAAAAGTCATCCAGTTAGGGCACTGCTCTGAAGACTTTTCAGTTCGTGACTCTGGCCCTTTGTCACATTTAAGATCTCACTACAGCTAATAGAGTTCTGCGGCTATACATTAGTGTGGAGAGTCCTTCAGATAATGAGGCAAATTGTCTCCTTTATCTTGGTCACATATGCCTAGATAGTTTGCCATTAAGTTGGGCAACAATTTGACCGAAAGTCCACAACATGTTTAGACGACCATTCAGAAAACGCGGAATTTTGACAGAAGAGCTGAAATAAGTTCTAGACCCCGTTATAGAACGGAATGCTTACTTTGCTCATCCCAAAAATTTGCTTTTGGCGATGATCATTGATGACAGAAACCACATTCGAGAGCTTAAGTACAGATGACTTTTGAAGGCAAGGAAACCAGCTTTCGAAAGTGATCCTATTCGATATTTTATGCCACCAAACCTGGAACTAAAGATTATACTGAAATAATACAATAGGATACTTGTAACCTTACTTCTCTTTTTACTAAGAGCATTGACTAATGACGAAATAAAACAGTTTATAAGCAGACAGTTTATATAACACATAAATCAGTGTTTAAAATCATTAGTAATAGACGAAAATAAAGGGGAAATGGAAATTTGTAGGGGACGAATTATGTGAAATTACAAACTTGTAAATACAATAGTAAATAATACACCCTAACCATTGGATAGCTGGTTGGAAAAAATGAAATGAAATCTTTGAGTTTTATGTCCCGGTTAGGCTAAAGGAGACGGTGATGATGAGTAATGAATGAAATAGTGGAATGAAGAAAGTGGGAGGAAACGGAAGAACCCCGAGGAAACCCACGCACACGGTGTTTGTCCACCAGAAAGTTCACTTGGCGGGGGCTGGGATCGAACGCGCGACCCCAAGCACCACAAGTGAACGCTCTACCACTGAGCCACCGCGGCTCCTGGATAGCTGGTTGGATATTTGAACTCCAAGGGAACCCATCCTCTCGTGTTGAGTAGCGTTCTTATTTTACTTGTTAAAAAAAAAACATGTTAAACTCTCAAATTTTGCAAAATTCACAAATGTTGCAATTTTTTTACAGCGTTGCGCGACCAGTAGATACTGTATAAATATAGTTTATTTATTTTAACTTTGCTTTTACATACTTGAAGAAACTTTTAGGCTATATACGGTCATTATTCTTTTTTTCTTTTTTCAAAAGAAAAAGGAATTCAATTTAGTTAATCAAAAGGTTACAAAAATATATTTTTTATATTATTAATTAGCAAAAATTGCGTGAGTTTGGTGAATTCTTTATTATTCTATATTATTCGTTTTGGAAAATATTGAAAATTTATTGTTTTTACCGGATTTTTCAAATGTCAACGGCGATGCGGGACCGAAAGATATGTAAACAAAAATTTTTCTTTTTGAGTTTTTTCTTGTCTGTACCAACAGCGACTTTTGCGCACTACAGCGTTCCGGAAATAAAAATGATTTTTTTCGAACCACCCTAAAACTCATCCTTAGTCAAAGAATAACATGCAGCAAGACATTACCAATTCTTCTTTTAAGTTTGTTCTCCTGTCAGTAACAATCATATTATACTTGGAAAAGAATCTCTCGGCATCAACACTCGAGGCTGGTAACCATATTGAAAGTAACGAGCTGATAACAAAGGACCTATGGTTAACTTTTAAACTGTTTAACAATGATACAACGTCAACTTCCTTATCCTCACTGTTGAGAACTTCAATCATACTTTCAAATTCACGGTAAGCAACCAGCAGATCATGAACATTTTCACCACAAAACACAGTCAACGATTTAAACAACAGTTCACTTTTGTTGGTGTCTTCATCTTTATGAAGTGAAACAGTTTCTGGATCAAATAACTCGCGAAGATTTTCATAAATGCAACGTTTTTTTTTTTTTTTTTTTTTTGTTAAATAATATTGGAAATATTAATAATATAAATAATATTTTTTAATATTTTATAGTATTAAATAATATATAATAAATAATAGTTAAATAATATCTTTTAGTTATTATTAGCAATAATTAACAAGAATTCCACTTAATTCGCATTTATCGCAAGTAATGCCGAATTTCGCAAAAAAATCGCGGTAATATAAACGTGATTTCTGGCTCTGAAACGAAACGTTTGAGGTTTTCTGAAACATGTACGCATTTTTTAACGTTTCGCACATATTGGATTAACGAAAAAGTTCCGTCTGTAAGTATGGTGAATGGGGCATGTTTGAAATGAGGGCTGGCCATCGACATGTTAGTGTAAAAGATAGTAAACTTCAATCAGTTATGTTGTGGGTCCAAGTAAATGCCAACGTTTTCATTTAACATTGAGCGCATTAATTTAACAAATGTCTCGTCCGATTTTTAAAACAATCCTTCACTGTAGATTGAAAACATCACATTTGGGGACGGTTTTCCCTCTTACATTTTACTGTAACTGTTAATAACAGAGTTACTGTATCGGGGGACTTTTGAGACGCCCTGTATATTACAGAATAAAATACAAGTTCCCTTTCAGATATTTTGGTGGTTAATTGATGTGTTTGTAGGAACCCAGTGACCAAGTGTCTTAGGGCTACAAGAACCAAGACTCTTCTGGCCAAGGTGTTTGTAGGTATCTTTCAGAGACCAGACGTCCTAGAGAGGGGGGTAAACATGATTCGACAGACCATGGTGCAAGTTGGGTGGTAACCCAGGGCCCCCACGACTCTTAAATCCGGTCCTGGTAAGTAGTGTATATTAATAAAATTAAATATATAAGATCTCGCATTTTATGAATATCTCTTATACGATATTAAGAAACCATTATGCGTCTAGTTTGTGAAATGGGAGCTACTTGTTTGGTTTCTGTAACTAGTCCAAAGTTAACGCTATGCAGCATTCTTCCAGAGAGCGTACTTCGGTTTTCCTCAATGATGTGGATTTATTTACTGTTAAATGCGGTCTTTCATCCACGCATTATTCACTCATCCATGAAAATGTAAATTGCTAGGGGTTCCTCCTTCTTCTTCTCCTTCTTTCCTTTACAATGTCTCTAATTTTGTGGTCTAAGCACTCGGCCTGCTATTTACATGCATTGGTTTATTTTCAGAAAGTTTACTAGATTGAGAAGGTTTCTTGGTTTAAGGAAAAAAGATAATGCAGAGAGAAAAAGGTCACTACGACATTCTTTTATTAAATTGAATGGCTGTTTCCATCACAACCAAAACCCGGATGCAAACTGCTAAAAGTTTAACCATTGGTATTCTTATGGTTGGGAGGAAAGGAAATTCTTTCGTTATTTGGAATCCTGTACTCGGGAAAGTTCCCGCATGAGGGAAATTTAAACAAAGGTACACTTTTTATTCATAAAAAGAATCTCTATAAAGGCGTAACTAGATTTTGTTAAGGGATGGAGAGGATATGATCCTTTACTTCTGAGAATCGAAATCACCTTTGACAAGATTTTGTTACAATAATGTTTATTCTAGTTTTTAGATTAGTTCTGTATTGCCTTTGCCACGAAACGAGATTTTATTCTGTCTTATCGCATAAAAGTGTTCCGAAAGTACTGTTCCGTCTCGAAAAGTGTGGCTTTTCCTGTTGAAAATGTGTTTTGTCTCGAAAAGTGTGGTTGTTTCTATTGAAAAATGTGTTTCGTCTCAAAACGTATGGCTGTTCCAATTGAAAAGGTGTCTCGTCTCGAAACGTGTGGCTGTTCCTATTGAAAAGGGGCTCGTCTCGAAAATTGTGGTTGTTCCTATTGAAACAAATGTCTCGTCTAGGAAATTATGGCTGTTCCTATTGAAAAAGGTGTCTCATCTTGTGTCTTGAAATGAAAAGTCTGTTTCATCTCGTCTTTTTGGCAATACTAATTTCGAATCCCGCCTCCATGCCTTGTCCACAATGCTGGACAAAGTAATAACAATCCCTCCTTCTTTTCACCTGTGTTAAGTTTCATCTTTGGATTAGAAAGGCGTAATTTTGAGCTACTGTTGCAGTGAAACAGCGAGTTTATGATATTCGGATTTCAAAGCTGCATGCATTACAGGAAGAAGGGGAAAGAGTAGGAAACGAAGCAGAGATACACAAAATATATGTTGTTTCAGAGAAACCTGGCCCACATGGATCCTTACCTATGACCTCATTTGTCTATTGTCAAATTTAGCACCAGCAAAATCAGCAGATTTTTGGCTCTTCTCTAAGATCAAAAGGGCTTCAAAGGTAACAATTTTACAACTGTAGAAGACATCCTAACCAACGCGACGGCTTAACTTCGGAATATACCAAAAGAGGACTTCCAGGAATTTCAGGAGCAGTAAAACCAGTGTGTATGTTCTCAAGGAGCGTATTTTGAAGCCGATTTAATGAATGTGTACCTATATTGTGGTAATAAATAGTTACAACTAAATTCCTGGAACTTCCTGACTGCATCTCATACATAGACAAAGTTACTTACACCCACAGGTGTGACAATTTGTATAACATTCCTTCTCAGCATAAAGGTTATGTGCTGAGAACTGGAATGAAATCACGAGCCGTATTCTATCTGGAAAACGTATCCATTTGCTGATCAAATCCGGAACCAAATGTACTGGAGAAATTTATTGTCTTTTTGTACATACATCAAATATAAAGAAGAAGTGTTAGTGAACAATTTTAGGGACTTTGTTATCTTACAATCAATTCAGCAAGGTAATGAACAGAGGTAGGATTTGTATTTATTTTTCACGAGCCCAGCGTTGTGGCATAGATCTTAAAAGCAGAAGTATTGGAGGAAACATCGCTGTGAGAAAAATCCAGTTTTGTGCACAATGTCTTATACTGCTGCCTACTCCTGCGGAATGGATTTCGGTGCAAAGTTCGGAATCCAGATAACTAGTAGAACCTGTTTTATAATTTCGATGTTATATGTGGACGTAAAACAAAATCCACTCATATGTAAGAATCTGATCAAATTCTTGCCAATTAGCCAGGTAATGGTAACAAGTGAAACTCAATTCAACTAGGTAACGAAACCAGGTGGGTCTCAATTAATTTAGATAATGGAAACTAGTGGAACTCAATTTACCTAGATAAAATAAGCAAGTGGAACTCAATTCACCTAAGTACTTAACACAAATGGGGCTCAATTCGTCTTGGTAACGAAAATAAGTGAGCCTCAATTTTCGTAGAGAAAAGAGAGAAATGGAACTCAATTCACTCCACCTAGATTAGAAAATGTATGGAACTCAATTCACTTAGATAACGAAAACAAGTGGGACTCAATTAATTTAGATAACGGAAACAAATGGAACTCAATTTACCTAGATAACGAAAGCAAGAGAACTCAATTCATCTAAGTAATTAACACAAATAGAGTTCAATTCATCTGGATAACGAAAATAAGGAAGACTCAATGAGTGTAGACAAGAGAAAGAATTGGAACTCAATTCACCTAGATAACGAAAACAAATAGGACATATTTCACCTAGATAACATAAACAAGAGAGACTCCATTCATCTAGATTCAGTGGGAAGAAAACCAAGTTGAGTTCAAATTATCTAAATATGTGAGAACAGATGGAGCTTAATCCGCCTGAATTACGTAAAAGAAGAGAAATGAATAATTTTACCAAATTAAGTAATGAGAACAAATGGGAATCCGTTTACCAATATATTGAAAAGAAGATGGACTACGTTTATGTAGTTAATGAACACTTCCAGACAAATTGATTTAATGTTATCGGACTCGATTCAACATTTCCACGAATACAATTGATAATAGGGATTCTCATTGTATATATATATATGTGTGTGTGTGTGATTCTTTGATTGAAGAAGAAGAGGAAGAAGAACAGAGTTGCCAGGTCAATTGTTATAATCAGATGAAGTAATAACAAAAGGGAAGAAGCTTATTCAGCTACGGAAATGACAGTGAGACTAGAAAGTAATAAAGTGTTAAATTGATGTTGGGAGAAAACGAAGGAAAGTTCAATTCAGTAATAAATGGCGTTTGAAGACGGAGCTGACAAACGGTGGGATGGGTGATACGAGAAGAGGAGAGGGGGAAGGAAGTATGAAATGTGAAAAGGGGACTCAGCAGTAATAGGAAGGAAGGATGGAAAACGAAAGTTGTTAATGTAGAAGCAAACAAGGTTAGCAGAATTCGCGTAATTGCAAAGAAGAAGAAATTTCAGAAGTTCTAAGTTGGGAGCGAGAGAATTGCATCAACTGAAAGCTGGTTTCAAATGAGAAATTAAGCCCTGGTTGTACTCAGCGTTCGCTTGTTCGTTCTTCTTTTCCTCCCTCGATTTTAATTTACACGAAACTTGAGAGAGTGTGATTCAATCAACTGAGTCCATCTTTAATTTATTTGACCGCTCATTTATCTTATTAACTTTTCCATAATCTTGTTTTTTATGCTACTTCACGAACAGATGGTATGCTATATAGGAGTAAATGAAAGTTTCAACTAAGGTGAATTGCTCCGAAAGCAAGATGCACCAGTAACTAAAAATGTGGCACAGATTATATAGACTTTGAAACCAAGATGTCTTCAAGTCCAAGGGATGTTAAATACCACTAAACAAAATGATTTATTTGATTATACATACATACATACAGTCAAGCAATGATGGGGCTGATCAGAGAAAAGATGGATGACCATTCGCATTCAACAGATGGTGTTGGCGTCCACAATGCGTCATGAGGGCAATTGAGGAACTACTTGAAAGCAAGACGTTGCGAATTCAGGTCTAGAAAGCCAGTATTAACTGCGAGTCGAGCCAATGTGCTGACACCCCAAAGCCATAAGTGTTACAAACTGGTTTGTAGGGTTCTGGTCCCCCATGCCCTATTGTCCTAGGAGTTCCGTGTTTATATGTACGGATATAAATAGCATAATCACATATTATGATAGGAGCAAACATAATCAATGAAGAAAATTTCATATTGTAAGGCTTCATGCCCTCACGTGTAGGCAACTACTATAAACACAGGCTTCAAACACGTACATGTGCTATTGAATTTATGTAACATAATGACCAGCAGACAATGGAGGGAGTATACCAGGAAGACACGAAGTTTGATCGAAAGGAAAACCAAGATGGCTGACCCTGTCCTCACGGACCTCCCCTTCAGAGGACATCCATGAAAGGAAACCTCAACTGTAAGAGGCATCAGTTCCATTACTGATCCTTAACCTTCCTAAACTATCTTCCGAAACTGCCTTGGGTAAGAGAGGTTTTCTTAAATCCAACTTCTGAAGCGTCCATGAGCAAAGGGGCATTCTTAGAACTTCCTACCCCGGAGGCTGCAATGAGCAAAGGGCTAATCCGTAACTACACTATCTTCTGAAACTATAGTGAGTAAGGGAGGTATACTTTGAATCACCGTTCGACGCTGCTGTGGGCAAGGAGTTTTACCTGAAGCCACTTTTCGTTTGCTGAAGTTTTGTTTCCACACTGGAAAACAAATCTTATAAATTTTGTATTATTTACAAGAACTTTGTAAATTTTATAAGATACTATTTTTTTTATAATAAAACGGTGAAGGGTATCCCAGACTTTTATTAGATTCTACCATGCAAAATATTTCAATATAACATTACATTAGTAAATATTTCTGTAACTACTTTCCTGAAATCGGCTAAATCAAATCAAATCCTTACTAAAATTACTTTAGAAAATGGAAATTAATGAAAAAGCTTTAAAATGACAATGAAACAGAGAAAAATTAAAAGTAAGACGAAATTGAAAGAATTGGAAAATATAGTGCAACAACGAGCTATTTGAAGAGAATGCATAGCCTAATGGTTGTCGGTTACAAAATTGCTGCAAGTTCTACGGAAATTAACATAAATGAACATGCGGAACAATGAGAAATTAGATTCGTTGCAATGCAATGGACACTCTGATTATAAATTTTCTCATATTCAGGGTAAGTGAAATGACTAGAAACCTATTTCAACCCAAGCGCTACCTATGTTCAAAAACTCAATACAAACTGTTCAGTCCCTGTCATGAAGAGGCGACACATAATGTCGAGATTAATGTGCTACATTGTGATCCAGAGGCTAATCCATGAGCTTTTATGAATTTTCAACGTTTATCCAGTATCATGAGATAACCTAGGAACAACTTCAATTTATAGGAAGAATGTCTATGTTTAGGAAAACTGAAATAACAGCTGATATTCATACTTCATTATTACTGAGAATTTGGTATTTTTATGAAGGAGAATGCTTGTTTATGTGACTCATTATCGTGACAAAAACCAGAGCAAAAACAGGGTAATGAAAAAAAGTGAGAAACAATTCACTTAAATAGAAAAACGTGGAACTCGATTCACCTACATAATGAAAAAGTGGGATTCAATTTTAGTAGATATCGAAAACAAGTGAGAATCAATTTAAGTAGATAAAGAAAATAAGTAGGATACAATTCATTTAAATAACGAAACAAATGTGGCTCAATTTACTTAGATGAAGAAAATATGTCAATTCTCCTAGGTACGAGTAACGTTAAAAGTGGGACTCAGTAGATAACGAAACGAATGGAGGTGGACTCAATTTATCTAGATAACGGAAACAAGGGAGACTCAATTTACCTAGAAAACGGAAACAAGGGAGACTCAATTAACTTAGATAACGGAAACAACAATAACGCTAACTTACTGAACTGGGATCGTTACCGGAGTGTAGACTACACCTTGGTCTGGTGTTTCCCGTGGGTGCAGTAATGTCAAGCAGTGAAGGATCGACCAATACTGTCAAGTTCGATTAACAAAATAAGATACAAAAAAGGAGCGAACATTTGACAGACGAGACTTTGTGGTAGCGTAACGTTTCCACAACGTCATGAGCACAATGGGAGACCACAAGGGAAGTTGAGGTGTTCAAGTTTGAGGCGCTGGGCAAGTCAAACACTCCCCTAGGTTGACCTCAGAGTTTAGTTACTACTGTGGGTACCTTATTAGTTTTTGACTCCACCGCCATCCCCACCCATTACTGGTTGGAACAATTTATTATGAGCTCACTACCGTTGCACATACCAAACATTTGCAATTTCTGGCGCAGTTCTTACCATCTTTCTCAATATGGCCATTGGATATTTGTCCAAAGACCATCTTAATCTATGTCTACAGAGCTTATCTAGCATGCAGGTACCTACTGACGTATACAGTGTCGATACTGAAGTGTTAAGACAAGCTCACTTTCATCCAGCGGTGTGAAGACACATTCATATAACAAACACATAACGTATATAATAGTTTTGACTACAATCGGACAGAGTCCAGCAAAATCAGAGAGGTTATTAAAAGCAAGAAGACGGTAAAGACTTGGTCTGATCTTCCATTATTTTTGCCTAATTCTTGTTTAGACAAACCCATTAGATCATACGTTACAATAGATAAATACTAAGATTTGTCTCCGTCATATTTGGCGAAATAAAGATTCTTGGTTTACGTAATTATTGTTTCGCCCAATATGACGGATATATATATATATATATATATATATATATATATATATATATATATATATATATATATATATATATATATATATATATATATATATACAGGGTGTTATATATACAAAGTGTTAATGAACTATACCGACAAACTTTAAGAGGTTATTCCTCAGATCAAAATAAGAAAAAAAGTTCATATGGACATATGGTGAAAAGTGCATAGTTTTAGAGCTATAGGACTGTCCAAAATCGCTAAAAAGCCAAATTTCAAGAGGCCCTATTTCGAATTCGAGAGACTTTGAATGGTGGTCGTTATCAGCGACATAAAGGAAGTCACGCATACGAGATCCAAAAATGTATATTTCATTCATGTTCAACGGGTGTACAGATTATTCCCTGCAGAGTGAAATTCTCAGGCATGCCGTCAGCCGAATTTTGAGATATGCTCTGACTTTATGATTGGTCCATAGTAGGCAAACGATAAACCTTGATAGCAGTGAACACGGAATCCTTTGGCGCGATATCGGAATTGTTAAGGGTCATCAGCAGCATGGTCTCGTACTCGGGAAAACGCATACTGCGATATTTTCTTTCACGTTTATAAGTGAAGAAAACGTGAAATATACCGTGACGAAATACATATCATCACACGTTATTCCGAACACAAAGAAACATGGAGTTGCCGGTTCCTAACACTTCCAACCTCCCTCTGAAGCACTGGATGTCCATTGTTGTCAAGGTTTACCTCCAGCCTAATTTGGACCCTTCTTGAAATCAGGATATATTTGAAAACTCTACTGAAAACATATCTGAGAATTACAACCTGTAGAGAATACCATCTACAGCTATTAAAATTGATGAAATATGCAATTTTGGATTGTGTATGCGTAGCTTCCTTTACCACCATCCATAGTTCCTGAAATTTGAAATAGGGCCTATTGAAATTTAGCTTTTTCGCGAATTTGGACAGCCCTAGCTCTGAAATTATGCACTTTTCGCCATAGGTCGATATGAACTTTTTCTCTTATTTTGATGTGACCTATATATATACATAGGTGTGTGTGTGTGTGTGTGTGTGTAATTTCATTATCAATAATATATAAATCAACCTCACAATCGTCACATAGAAGATAATTTTCTTTACAATTTCCTCATGTTTTAAAATATTTCTTATTGTTTTCCAGGTTTAGTAGTAACGACGATTAGGCATAAGAAATCCTTATTTCACCTAAAATGAAGGGCACACATCCTAACATTTATACGTCTTAACTGTATGGGAAAACTGGTTACTTGAAACTTTGATTAGGCAACACGTCTCGACTTTGCGCATCTCACGTTACGACAGATGTAACACGTATAATAACGTGACAATAGTCTGCATATCTCATGTTACGACAGATGTAACACGTACAATAACGTGACAATAGTCTGCGTATCTCATGTTACGACAGATGTAGCACGTGCAATGTGCAATAACGTGACAATAACACGTGCAGTTCGGCGATTTGGAAGAGGGAGGAACAATAAAATAAAATTAGGACAATATAATTCGATTTTCCCAACTTGTAAAGAATTTCTAAGCACTAGTAAGGGATTTAATACATTTGATTGGTTTTATCGACGGCAGAGCGTACACCCTGAGTGAGCATGAAGGGCAAGAATCACAGCACTACACACATAGAAACACTGTATATGTGTGTGTGTGTGTGTGTGTGTGTGTGTGTGCAGTTCTGTAACAGAAGAAATAAAATGGGAAACGAAGCTAAATTGAAATCGGGTTCTGCAATTTCCTATCATGGCCGTAGTCATGGTCACTTCCATGATTTAAAATGGCTGTTTGGACGAGTTAGACCACAGCAATGGATATACCCTACAATGGCTTTCATTTATTTCCTTTCTCCTTGCTCTCTCAATGCCTTGTCCTTGTGTCTTTTTTGAACAGCAAAGAAGAGAGGAGAAAAAACGAAAAGGAGAAGAAGAACAAGCAATGAACCAAAAAAACCAAAATGGCTACTTCTAGAATTTTCCCATCCCCTTTTGCTAGATATTTTGACGCTTCTCAATGGAACAATTACTTCTCTCTCTCTCTCTTTCTCTTTGTCTGCCTGTCTTTCCTCTTTCTCCTCGGAAGGAAGAATTTTTTGGCTGTATTCCAGTCAAAGAGAAGACACAGAAGAAGGAAACACGAAAGATGAAGAAAAAAGAAGGGCGACAGTTGAGAAGTTATATACTTTCAGTGGTGCCAAATCAACAGACATTTCTCTTACAATAGAGAGAGAGAGAGAGAGAAAAAGAAAATTAATATAGAATATTACGTGTCTCATATCGTCGCATGAGAACTAGAGGAACGTAACTCCATTTTCGTGGGTTTACCAGGCGAGAGGACAAAAATATTATTTTCTTAGATGCTTGTGCTTTTAATGTGCTTTTAATAGGATGGTAATTGACCTTCATTACAACAGATAATGGACAAGGAGAACAGATGGCGTTACGTTCCATTTACACTAAGTGAGGCCAGTGACGACGCCAGCTTTACGTTCTTAGGGGGGCAAAGGAGGGGCAGATACATTTTTTGGGGGGCGGCTATTTGCCATACCAAAAATGACATATTTATTACGTTTGACTTATTTTACATTACATTGTGTATTTCGTTGCTGTTTTTGTATTAGACTTATATGATTAGAAATTAAACATATTTCAAGTAAAATGTGTAACTAACAAATAAGTAACGTCTGCACGTGAAATATTTTTCAATGAAACTTTTGAAGCCTAAACATAAATTGAAATACTTTCGCGTATGCTACAAGCAACCCATTCCTCTAGTACTATATGCTACGTATCTCTCTCTCTCTCTCTTTATATATATATATATATATATATATATATATATATATATATATATATATATATATATATATATATATATATATATATATATATATATATATATATATACAGAGAGAGAGAGAGGGAGACAGACAGAGAGAGAGAATTTACGAGGAGCTGCTGGAAATGTCATAGTTCAATCCAGACGGAGTGTAGGTACTAGGTAGAAAAATGAAACCGTAGTTTAGAAAAACATATCTTTGTATGTACAATACAAATTTTCATATTAATAATGAAATTCTTATTGTTTCTCAGGCCTCTAAAGTGATTATGTATGCCCAAACAGCGAATTTCACGAACGTCCAGATCGTAACTGTTATAACATTTTTGTTCCACCAAGGAAAGTCACCGAAGTAAATTAATTAGGAAATCAGTGAAACACCACGGGACGATGCTTCGTTATAGAGAGTGGTGAAGAAGTGGCTTAGTATAAACGTGGCGATTTCTCAACAAATTATGCTTTACATCCAGGATGATTAAAAGCAATGACTCTTCCCAAAATCATGGATGCAACTTGTGACGTTATTCTTGAAAATTGCAGCATTTCAGCCAGTGGTGGATATTGCCCGGGGCCGGAGGGGATACGCCGCCTAAGTTTTTGAGTGACAAAACTAATTTAAGCTATTATTTACATAGTTTTTAAAGTGTATAGTAAACTCACGATATACTTATTATAGTAGAGGTAGTGGCTGCAGCCCGCTTTCTCAGTTCTATGCATTTCTTTGGAACTCGTCGGTAGCATAATTCAGAATGGCTTGGGTATGCGCAAGGTCTCGGCATAATGGGTTCTCAAAAAATCTGTCAGGAGAATGAAACAGTGGCGGCATTAAGAGAAGTCTTCTTCCAATTTGACTGTAATACTGACCAATTTCGCTCACGAATAGTAATCATAGATGAAATATGGTTGTACCACTATGATCCTGAAACGAAACAACAGTCAATGGAGTAGTAACACTCATTTCTCCCTCGGCCCAAGAAGTTCAAGACACAGAAGTAGGTTGAGAAACTGTTTGGAACATTCTTCTGGGATAAGTATGGAGTCTTACTCATAGACTACCTACGCAACGGTCAGATATTTAATCCAGAATCTCTACATTACTTACAAAACTGAAAGAAAAATTCAAAGTTCAACGCCGCGGAAAATGAAAACAAAGGAATTCTGTTCCTTCAGGAGAATATACCTGTCCATCAAACCCCTGCGAACACAATTGACATTGCATAAACAAGGATTTCAATTTCTAGATCATCATTCTTATTCCGCAGACTTAGCTCCGTCTAACTATTACGTGTACTTATTTCCCAAACTTAAATAACACTTGAAAGGACGCCATTTTAGATCTGATAGGGGTAGTGCTACGAACAGTGGTGCGAGGAAATCTTCAGATTTTTTAACTTTTCTGCAAAAACTGGAGCACTGTACAAGGTAGTATATTGACTCTCGGGGGAAGTGTAGAAGAAGTAAAACTTCACTATTCCACGTGCACTCCTTCTGGCTTGGGCTACGAATTTTTCAGCAGTTCCTAGTCAATATGGTAGACGTCACGTCAGTACTTTGAAACAAAATAAGTAAGCGAGCACTAGTATATACCAATTACTAACGAAAGATAGCACTCTGACAATACGTTTTATTGGGAATCAATTTAATTCCATAAATTTATTATTATCATTTGCAGGAAGGGAAAACACAACTCTTATTATCCCCTTCAAAAAATTAAGCCCTGGTAGTTGAGTATTGAAAACCGAGAATAATGTTTCAGAAAAAAGAACTATATATATATATATATATATATATATATATATATATATATATATATATATATATATATATATAGGGTGTTTCAAAACAACACCGACAACGTTTGGGAGGTGATTCCTGACACCAAAATAAGACGAAAAGTAAAGACCAACCTGGGTGCACAAATGCTTCCTTTCAGAGTTATAGGCTGCCGAAAACATGAAAAAATGAACTTTAAAGCAGAGCCCTGCACGGGCCGGGCGCTCCCGGTTCTCCCCGGAATGTGCCCGGCCCGGCCCTGCCCGTTTCAAGTAATATCAAACTGGACCGGGCCGGGCCTCATTCCAGGCCGAACCGAGCCGGACACATTCCGGGCCGAACCGGACACATGTATTTCCGGGCCGGCCCGGTGTTTGTAAAACTGACTATTCAAGACTGCAAAGTACTATTACTACTGCGACCACTGCTAATACTACTACAACTGCTACGACTTCGCGTCAGAGTTGACATGTCTGGTGGTACAGAATTTACCTTCTATGTACAGAAAAAAACGGAGAAATGCTAGTTATTATGGCCGGTCTGCGTAGAATGTGAACCGATGCTTGATCTACAAGGGACAACAGTGGCTCAGTAGGTAAAGCACTCACATCTGGAGGTCGGATAAATCCCTGCTCGTGCTATGTGAGCTTTGTGGTGGACAAACACCGTGTGCGTGTGAGTTTCCAGGGTAGTCTCGTTTCCTCCCACTGTTTTCATTCCACCAATTCATCCCATCATCATCCATACGGTCTGAGCCGTAGTTACCTAAAGAACGTATGATAAAGTCAAGTACTTGACCTACTAAGTAGAAGTTGGTACGCTACCATTAGACCACGGAGGCCAAAACCGTAAATTGTCATGTTCATAAGATCAGCGCAATTTGTAGAAATGTTCAATTAGCAAGGCAAATACCAAATGGTGTTACATGTTCCTGTATTGTTTATAGTATGATACTTTTGTAAGTATGATACTACAAATATATCAAAATTTAATGATCAAATATATCATCAAGACGCCAGGGTCGATTAGGTGTTCCTGGAATGGTGGCTCAGTGGTTGAGCGTTCACATCTGCTGCATGGGGTCCCTGGTTCGATCACAGCTCTAGCCAAGTGAACTGCCAAAAACAAATTGGATTTGAATAATAGACGGTCAAGTAAACGTAATTTGTAAGGCAAAAGATACGCGGATACATATTGAACTCTGAAAGAAAAAAAAATGTGACACAAAATGCTAATCAATGCTCGGTAACGGGATGTGAAACAGATAATGGATCAAAAATGCCTGCCATTAATATTCGGTTTCGATAACGCCAACGGTGTTTACTCGTTTCTGTGCTATGTAGAGGGCATGGTATGGTGACATGACATGTACTGCAGATGACAACAGAAGAAAGGTCATGACAGAGGTGCATAAGCAGCACTGAACGTTGTGAATCAAGCAAGTTACATGGACTGTGGCGAATATGGGTAGAAAAGGTAAAACACAAGTCTCGAGCAGTGGCAATTGGTGATCTATCATCATGCGAAAGGGCGTAAATACACTAAAATAACTGAAATATTACGCATCTCCAAGAGTACCGTTAGAAACATTGTCAGGATGTATAAAAACTAAAATAGAATAGAATCCATACCGCAAATTGGATAGCCCAGGAAATTGTCAAATAGTGACGAACGTGCTATTCTTCTCAAAATTAAGAACAATCACAGGCTAAGTGCACTGAGTATTGCGTCATCCCTAAACTCCGAGTTAGGCAAGAACGTTATCGCAGAAACAGTCAGCAGAGTGTTGAAATATTCCGTTTTTCATGGTAGGGTGCCAAGTAAGAAACCGTACATAAGTAAAGTCAATAGAAGAAAAGATTTAATTTCGCACGGAAACATGTGGGTAAGTGGTTAAGTCTTATTCATGGACGAAAGTACATTTGTGGTGCTTGGTTTAGCCGTTTTCCCACCAGTCTGCGAATAACCCACATGTTTGCGTGCGAAATTAAATCTTTTCTTCTATTGACTTTACTTACGTACGGTTTCTTACTTGGTACCCTACCATGAAACACGGAATATTTCAACACTCTGCTGACTGTTTCTGCGATAACGTTCTTGCCTAACTCGGAGTTTAGGAATGACGCACTTAATTTTGAGAAGAATAGCACGTTCGTCACTATTTGACAATTTCCTGGGCTATCCAATTTGTGGTATGGATTCTATTCTATTTTAGTTTTTATACATCCTGACAATGTTTCTAACGGTACTCTTGGAGATGCGTAATATTTCAGTTATTTTAGTGTATTTACGCCCTTTTTGCATGATGATAGATCACCAATTGTCACTGCTCGAGACTTGTACTTTTACCTTTTCTACCCACATTCGACACAGTCCATATAACCTGTTTGATTCACAACGTTCAGTGCTGCTTATGCACCTCTGCCATGACCTTTCTTCTGTTGTCATCTGCAGTACATGTCATGTCACCATACCAGGCCCGTATCCACGGGGGGGGGGGGCTAGGGGGGGCCGAGCCCTATATATCCACGTATCTTTTACCTTACAAATTGTGTTTACTTGACCTTTTATTATCTAAATCCAACCTGTTTTTGACAATTCCTAATAAAAACCGAATATTAATGTGAGCGACTGTACATATATTGTAAGGCTCCTCATGTCTTCATATCATGCGATAACCATGTGTGTACTACACGAGTTGACAGTAAACAAATACAAGGCAGACGACAGTACCGAAGAGGAGTCGCCCACAATCGCCAGCAGTCGGCAGGACGGAGATCACCGAAGGTAGCCGACATTTTAGGATAAAAGACAGGAGCACGCCTTAACAAGCATAAATCTATCCAGGTTAATCAAACCACCTAAAGACCTACGGCGCCCGCCATTGGGTTCACCTTACCCTTTCACGACGCTTGGTCAATTGAGAGACACCTATCGTTAAGCCCTAAGGCGCCCGGCCATTGGGTTCACTTTCTCTCTCACGACGCCCGGTCACCGAGAAAGACATCTAATCACACAAAACGTATCCCCTCTCACGACGCCCGGTCAAAGAGAGGAACCTCACCTACAAAAGCCCTACGATGCCTGGTCATTGGGTTCCTTCCACTTTCTTACCTAAAATTATTAGAGGAACTACTTATTGTAATATATTTCTGTATTTAAGATTTTTTATAATAAAAGGTGATGGGACAGTCCAAATTCCAGTGTACGATAATTGCTCTACCTTACATAAGCTGAGAGAATTTTACTATATATATATATATATATATATATATATATATATATATATATATATATATATATATATATATATATATATGAAAATTAGTATGTCTGTAACTTAATAACTCTTGAACCACCCGACTGATGTCGATCAAATTTTCAACATAGATGAGTTTCGAGACTGGGATAGTTTTTATCATTTCACTTTGTAGGTGCAACTTGGAGGAGAAGGGAGATATCTATAAAAATGATCGATATTAGCGTTGAATCTATAGTTTTCGGGATCCCTAAGTTGATTGGTGATAATTTTGGTGCTCTATATGTCCAAAATAAAATGTATTTTTGCCGTGCGAAGAACGGGAATGCTGATAATTATTACCTAAACCAAACTTAGCATAAAGATGGGTATATACAATGTCTCAGTTGTGCGTTAAAATCATTAAGATTCTGCAAAATCTTTTAATATGGTGGCTGTTTTATAGAAATACGTATACCTTTTCTTTCGAGTTTGTCAAAAGATTTAATGAAAATTAAGGGAAATATCTACAGTTATGTGTGCCGCAAGGGGAAGGGAGGAATGACGCCAATATCGTCATTAAAATTGGGGGGATTTTATAAATTTAAAATAATTAATATTACCTCACTTCAAACAAAGACAAAATATATAAAAACAAGTTACTCAGTCAATTACTACATAATTATAACAAAAAGCGAAAATCGTTAGCCTGCAACAAATTTCAAGATGCGGCTATCTGCATGCTTTGTGTGCTATTTGCATTACCAAGAAATCTGACTGTATGGACTACAACGGGATACAAAAGATGGGTAGAAATGATACAAAAGATACAACGTGGTACAAAAGATGCTTCGAGAGATATAGAGCTCCCCAAGGTATCAAAACAGCATTTGGCATGTCAAATTGCAAGAATATAATGGTTAGCAGGAAATTGAATTGATTCAAGTTTTATGGTGCAAAATAATGAACCTGTAAATCACTATCGAGAAGAAATGAAGGTTATTCTTGACTGTTGCAAATACTTAAGCGAGGAAATGCTGGCTTTTCGTAAGAAAGATTGTATGACGAGAAAATTAATGAAACTATTTAGACTCTTTGCAAAACATAACCCTGATATTCGAATCTATTGCGAAAAGATTAATAAAGCTAGACGAGAAGACAGGAAGATGAACTCCAAAGCTACCGAAACATTTTTGACCTCATAGTTGTTATGAGCAAATTTGTTGTCTCTACTATTTCACAATATACTTTTCCCTCAAAATACTACTCTACCATTGTGGACTTTACATGAACGAGTGAAAACGTTCGCTACGTGTACTACTCTTGCGATTCAAATTTTGAAGCAAAACCGGTGGAGCACTTGTTATCGGTTTTCACAAATGGAGACGCAACTGACGGAAATATATATATTCGTTGAATTAACTCTTAAAAACATCTTAACATCAATCTCGATTGGTCAAAGGGTGGACGGAGCTGGTTTCTGAGCGAGGATTACACTGGTATAGCAGCTATTGTTCACAGAGAATGCCCTAGTGCTTTGTATGTGTGATGTTAACGCCCGCCCACAGGTCTGCATTAGTTATTGAAAAATCCACAGGTATTTGTGCAGAAATGAAGAATATATTTTCCTTAATACGAAGAGGTATAACAGCTTTTTCACGCCAGCTACCGTAAATGAAGTTTTTCCTGGGTTTTCCTTATTCATACGAGGAAAATGCCGGATAGTACCTAACATACAGGTCTCAGGCTGTTTCCTTACCTCCTCATTCCTTTCTTCCTTTTCAGGATAGTGTGCTCCCGGGAACGGGATCACACTATCCGTTTATATCTTATACGTGACGGGATTAAGACTGAAGATTCCGATAAAGTTCACACATCTGTACAAATAAATGAAAAAATGAACAATCATAGATATTCCTTAAATGATAAGCAAAATTAAAACTTTAATTATATGCTTCTGTTTGAAAGTTAACAAAAGGTGAGAATCACGAAGTAGCAACTTAATTTAGAAATTTGAGTTGAGTTGAGTTTAACGTCCCTTTCAGCAGCAAGACTACATGAGACGAGACATACTGATTAACATGGAATCCGAATAACATGAGCTCATGCCGAGAATCAAATCCGCGTCTCCTACACCAAATGTGCGTACGCTAACCGCTTAGCCACGAAGGAGCTTATTTAGAAGTTTCCTGGAAAGATAAAAAATATTTTGTACTTAACAATATCTAAGTGGAATATAACGCTCGAAGATGCACATGCAAATTGGCAACATTGCATAAATTAGCCGTAAGAGAGTGAAGACTTAGATAGGAAAAATCCCTTTCTGTACGTAAATTCCCCTTTAACCAGTTTTTGGTCAAATAGGAATTTATGTTTCGCCGAACATGTCGACTGTGCACGTGTGCGATAATTTCATACTTAAGGCTTTCAGCAAAACAGGCAGGAACCCTTATTGTGTGTAAATAGGAGACTGAAGAAGTAGTGCGTGCGGTCGAAATCAAAAACGGATACCAAAATGGAACAGCAAATGAATATGCTTGTGTTTCAAACTTGAAAACTCAACGAAAAGAACTCATGACATGCTGACAACAGTTTATGAAAAACGTGCTGTCACCTTGAAGTGTGTTTTATCGGTTTAAACATTTCCGAGAAGCGCGGGACACCATGGAAGACAGCCTTTGAACTGGTCGGCCTGCAACTAGGGACCTGTATGCCAAACAAGGCGACTGAACTCTGTTCTACGACAATACCCGGTCAAAAACTTCCTTTCTGGTGCAGCAGTTCTTGGCCAACAGCGGAGTAGTGTCACTCAATCAGCCACCTTACTTCCCACACTTGTCTCCTCCGGACATTTTCTTGTTCTCCAAAATTGAAATCAGCCCTGAAGACCCAGAGGTTTTCGGATATTTCGGACATCCAACGTAATGTTACTACTCAGCTGAAGACAATCTCTGGAAACGAGTACGCCAGAAGTTTCCAGGACATGTACAGCCGTTCCCAGAAGAACGGTATCATCAACAGTGATTACTTCGAAGGATAGTAACTGCTGTTTCAGGTAAGACAACAATCCACTCGAACTTTCTGGACAGTATGTACACTCATATCGAAAATTGGGGAGCGCGGTGGATCAGTGGTAGAGCGTTCACCTCCGGTGCTTGGGGTCCCTGGTTCGATCCCAGCTCGCGCCGTGTGGACTTTGTGGTGGACAAACACCGTGCTCGTGGGTCTTCTAGGGGTTCTCCCGTTTCCTCCCACTTTCTTCATTCCACCATTTCATTCATTACTCATCATCACCGTCTCCTTTAGTCTAACCGGCATAACCGTGGGACGTAAAACTCGAAGATTTCATTTTATTTTTCATATCCAAAACTATTGTCACATGTCTATAAATATGTTCTTGTGGGAATATAATTTGATAACGAATTCGCCCGGTATTTCTTATAATGTTAGTATGTGTATAATCGGCAAAGACATGTATGTGGCAAATTTCATGCCAAAAGAGCAGTTAATAAGAACAATAAACCGAAAATAAAATTTTCTCGTCCATTTAACAACATTTTGTTTTATTCATTCTAATTTTTGTATTTATAATTCTCTTCCTATGAGATTTACCACAAATGTACATTTCCCGATTATACACATAGTGTCAGTATTAAAAGTACGCTGCAAAATCATTTTCAAATTATATTCTTACACGAAGACAGTTATAGATATGCGACAATCATTTTGGACATGAGTGTACAAAAAATATACTGTGAAGTTGTAGATTAAGTCTACTGTTTTTTTTATCATCTCCTAACACATTGTTCTAAGAATAAGACACATACTACTCGAACCTTACAATAATCATTTGTATTTACCAATTGTTTTCATCTGTAGTATAAAAATGAACATGTAATAGTCGTAAACTTCAATCAATAAGCTTTAAAGTTATTTGTATGTTAGAACGTTTCATTAGCATTCTGTTGCAAAGTTTACTACCTCCCACCACAAATTAGATTCAAAATATGAAAACTTGTATACATATATGTACAAATATAAAGATTTTGACTTTTTCTTCTAGTTTGTTTATCTCTTGGGAAGAAAGAAGAAAATCTATTTTGCTACCGATAGTAGAAAAGAAAAAAACATACAAGATAGAAAAGCAGCCTCTACAGTTCCCAGATCCTTCAAGTGTGTAAGGAACCTTTTTTTTTTTTTTTTCTTTTTGGCCTCTGCCTTCATCTTTATATTCTTACTGGAACGCATGAATAAAACCCATTTTCTGCAATTTTTTTAGCCGTTATCGTCTTTCTTTTTTTCATAAAAGTCGGTTTCCAGGCAACCGTTGGTCTCCAACCAGACGGTTCGTTGGGTACATGAGGCGTTTTCTTTGTAGAGGTGCGTTTTGGAAGGGTTTTAAAGAGATGGGTATGGGAGCTTTTTTCCACATTTTATTTTTTTTTTTAACTTTTAAATGGAGTCGACTCATTTTGTTGGTAACAACTATTCAGATTTCTTCTTCTGGAGCCAAGCAATCCCTCCCGCCATTTTGCTCAAAGATTTCAATGAAGCATGTATAAAGCGCTACAGATGAGCTGGGTTTCTTTGCTGAGAGACATATATATTGACCTAAACTATGGTGTAAATACAACAAATATTTGGTAATACAGTGAAACTCCACTTAACTGACATCTCCTAATAGCGGACATCTAAATAATATAGAAATATTTATGTATATGGACTGTTGTGGGGGGAAAATCGCCCCCATAACACTTTTATGGACATTTTCAGATACCTGCGCGAGTATCTTCTTACTCCCAAGTATTTAGTAACCTCCTCATGAGGAGGCCATACACGCATAAACTTGCATGACCAACTTGCATGAAAGATTTGTTTCATCATGCATGTTGAAAGAATTTTTTGCCCAGACACGTACCAGCTTGCTGTCCAACTTAGCGAACTTGGTATTACGGAGGAAAGAGTCACGTGATTTCTTCCGCTGTCGTGACTGGCGGACCTAAATATAAAACAACCAACTTGTATGAATGAGCACATACACGGTAAACATGCATGAAGAATGGCAAAAACCGTCATGCATCTTTACAGAAGATTTTGAAAACTTTTAACATTCATGAACGGGGCCATACACGATCAACTTGCCTGTGGTTTTATCATTTTTCATGCATGATGGAAGGTTTCTTCATGCATGTGTCTGTGTGTGTGGGCCGCTATAACCAGAGACGCAGTGGCTCAGTGGGTCGTGGGTCAAGATTTGTGATTGGGCCAGTGGGTCGTGGGTCGACAAGACGCGACCCACCATGACCCACTCTGATCCACCAACCCACTACGACCTACTGACCCGCTCTGGTCAGTGCATTGTGGGCAGCATCTTCTAAGCACTGGTGAATTTATCTACGTTTTACTTTCAAGGCTTCCATTTTTCATCCCTTTTCAATTCTTTCTATTTACTTACATGAAATGAGTATACCTAAATGAAAAAAGAATTTCACTTTTGGATATTCATATTTGTAATTGTAATAATAGCAATAGGACTTATTACTTTACTTTCGAGACACAGTCGAATTTGACACTGTTAGTTTTCCTTTACATTGGCCTACTTGATTTCAGACTGTCAAATTTCATCCTATCTTTCGCTGAAATGTATCTGTAGTTCAACAAGAAAATAATTCAATATAATAATTAAATTGAAATTCATCGTAATATCGCCCATGTGTAATGAGTTACATTAATTTAGGATTCGAAAAAAAAAAAAAAGATGGAAACTTTCGTCAGTTGTTAAGCACTAGTTACTAGTGGCGCCATTAGCGGCGACCGGTAGAATTATTTTGTACTTATAGCGCTTTACATGAGATTATATATTGTCGTATATATTGTCGATAGCGATTATATATTGTCGTGTCCAGCTATATTTGTTGTCTATGGTTCGGAATCTTCAAACTGGTGAGTTGGAATTAATTATTTATTTTGGTTAATGGACCATTTGCTTATGATTAATCAATGTAATCTAAAGCCCTTGTGGCAGTATGTAAGGTCCAATACAGATATTCAGTTGGTTAATTCTTTCTTGTTCATAATTTTGATGCAGTTAAGATTTTTCATAAATCGTTATTTCATTATAATCATTGAGTTTCACTTCTGTATCCTGGAATATACCTATATTTTACGGATAGATGAATGCGAAGATAAGAGGTATCATATTTACTTATTGCAGAAAATTATTGGGTTCGATCCCACTACTAAGGTAATATCGGAATTTTTATGCGCTACCTTCCCAATAAAACCTGCCTTTATTATATTAAATAAAATGGAGGGAGAATTTTTATACCCCCTCTCCCAGTGACGATACCGAACACTAAGTAGTTAGGTAGTAGGTACGTTACACATGCCAAACACTTTACCATTTTATACTCTAAAAGTCAGCTCCCACTGGTATTGTAACAGAGCGATGTTTGAGCGGTTGACCAACTTCCAACTTCAATTAGTGAAAATTGTTAACAGCCTTGTTTTAGTACTAGTGTAAACTGTTTAGTCAGTGGAGATGAGAGCGATCATGGATCAGAATTAATGATAATGGATTATAGTGGGTGGTGGATCAGAATGAATTATAATAGTTTGTGGGTTAGTGGATTATGGGTCAACTTTTCATTGATCTACCCATCCTTGTTTCTGTGTGCTTGAGTATCATGTAAAGAAGCCTGTGATTCGTATGCAATGGCATTTCCGTACCGAAATAAGAGGGAGATCTACCTACAGGAAAAGCCATTCACAAGTGGTCCAAGAATGTTGGATGACCTGCGTGCCAACATCGCTGCAGCCATTCCTGATATTGACCGCAACACACACACACACACACACACACACACACACACACATATATATATATATATATATATATATATATATATATATATATATATATATATATATATATATATATATATACTATGTGATCAAAAGTATCCGGACATCCCCCAAAACATACGTTTTTCATATTAGGTGCATTGTGCTGCCATCTATTGCCAGGTACTCATTATCAGCAACCTCAGTAGTCATTAGACATCGTGAGAAAGCAGAATGGGGCGCTCCGCGGAACTCGCGGACTTCGATCGTGGTCAGGTGATAGGGTGTCACTTGTGTCAGAAGTCTGTACGCGAGATTTCCACACTCCTTAACATCCCTAGATCCACTGTGTTTGATGTCATAGCGAAGTGGAAATGTGAAGGGACACGTACAGCACAAAAGGTACAGGCCAATCTCGTCTGTTGACTGACAGAAACCGCAGACATTTAAAGAGGGTCGTAAAGTGTAATAGGCAGACATCTATCCAGATCATCACACAGGAATTTCAAACTGCATCAGGATCCACTACAAGTACTATGGCAGTTAGGCGTGAGGTGAGAAAACTTGGATTTCATGGTCGAGCGGCTGCTCGTAAGCCACACATCACTCAGGTAAATTCCAAACGACGCCTCGCTTGGTGTAAGGAGCGTAAACATTGGACGATTGAACAGTGGGAAAACGTTGTGTGGAGTGACGAATCACGGTACACAATGTGGCGATCCGATGGCAAGGCGTGGGTATGGCGAATGCCCGGTGAACGTCATCTGTCAGCGAGTGTAGTGCCAACAGTAAAATTCGGAGGTAGTGGTGTTATGGTGTGGTCGTGTTTTTCTTGGAGAGGGCTTACACCCCTTGCTGTTTTGCGTGGCACTCTCACAGCGCAGGCCTACATTGATGTTTTAAGCACTTTCTTGCTTCCCACTGTTGAAGAGCAATTCGGGGATGGCGATTGCATCTTTCAACACGATCGAGCACCTGTTCATACTGCACGGCTTGTGGCGGAGTGGTTACACGACCGTAACAGCCCTGTAATGGACTGGCCTGCACAGAGTTCTCACTTGAATCCTATAGAACACCTTTGGGATGTTTTGGAACGCCGACTTTGTGCCAGGCCTCACTGACCTACATCGATACCTCTCCTCACTTCAGCATTCCGTGAAGAATGGGGTGCCATTCCCCAAGAAACCTTCCAGCACCTGATTGAAACTATGCCTGCGAGAGTGGGAACTGTTACCAAGGCTGAGAGTGGACCAACACTATATTGAATTCCAGCAGTACCGATGGAGGGCGCTACGAACTTGTGAGTCATTTTCAGCCAGGTGTCCGGATACTTTTGATCACATAGTGTATATATAAGGTGTAGCGAAAAGGACTTTACAACTTTGAAAACTCAAATTGATTTATTCATTTATCTTACAGAGACAATTTTGGTGTCATTTTGTAGCAAAATACATCAAGTGTTGACTCACGTAGTACACTAGTTCAGAAACAAGCCACTGCAAGCGCTAGGGTCAGTTGCAGCAAAGATGGCTGCCTTTACTGGTCCCGAGCTAGCTGAGTGTTTTGGTTTGAAGAATCCAAGTCTGCGACAACTGTGCAGAGTAACTTTAGTACAAAGTATGCTAAATATCCTCCCAGTATCAATGGCAAAGAGTTATACACAACAAATTTTCAGATCGTCCCCATACGTCTAAAGACGTTGTAGAGCAAATGAGACTTCAGATGGGATGTGGGTTGCAACTCCAATGGAAGCCACGTTGAACTTCTTGAGTTTTGAGTTTTGTAACCGCCTTTTAGGCATCTGTGGTGTGAATGAAGAGTTACCCTGGAAATGCTAAGTATCTGCTATCCATTAATCCTTTTCCTTCAACCTTCAGAAAATTCACTGAAACTATTGATTTTGCAAAATTCACTGCTAGCTTCTCACTTTAGGTAGTGTAAATTTACAACAAGAAGGGGGGATGTGTACCTTTGCACCCCCTTAATCTGGCTCTGTATGGTATATTATAAAATTGAAAGTGACTATGTTTGTGACTCTTAATCTCTTGAACCGCCCGACCGATCTTGATCACATTTTCAGCGTAGATGCGGTCCTGGCCTGGGAGTTTTTCTGACGGTACAACTTAGGGGAGGGGGAGGAGGGAGACAGAAAAAATAAATAAAACTTAACTCTTGAACCATCCGACTGATCTTGATCAAATTTTCAATGGAGATGAGTTTCGGGACTGGGATCAGTTTTTTCATTTCACTTTGACGGACCAACGTAGGGAAGGGGTTGGAGGGGAAAATAATCAAAAATCAATAAATATAAAAATAAAAGTGACTATGTTCGTAAAATAATTACTTTTGAACCACCCGATCGATCTCAATCAAATTTTCAACATATATTATGTTCAAACCTGGGAAGTTTTTTTTTTTATCATTTCATTTTGACAGTAGATCTTAGAGAAGGGGTAGGGGAGAAGGATAAATATATGAAAATAAATAAAACTTGATAACTCTTGAATCACCCAACCTATGTCGATCAAGTTTTCAACATAGATGACGTTCGGGCTTGGGATAATTTTTATCATTTAACTTTGACGGTCCAACGTCAAGGGGAGGGGGAGGCGGAGATGTATGTAAAAAAAAAAATGAAAGTGACTGTCTATGTGACCTCACTCTTGAACCACCTGATCGATCTAGATCAAATTTTCAACCTAGATTAAGTTCAAACATGAGACGATTTTTGTAATATTGCTTTGACGATGAAGGAGGGGAGAGACATTTACAAATGATCCAAAATGACCGATATAAGTATCGAATCTATAGTTTTTGAGGTCGCTGAGATGAACAGTGACACTTCTGATGCCATTTAAATCCAAATTGAGCCCCGAAAAAATTGTGGGTGGGGAGGGATATATATATATAATCAAAATTACAAATGTCAGTGTCGAATTCATACTTTTCGGGGTCGCTGAGATGAACAATGACACTTCCGATGCCGTGGCCCGTAAACATGGGGAGGAGAGAGGGGATATATAAAAATCATCGAAAATAACCAATATCAAGGAGCGCTTTAGTAATAGTAAAAAGCGACTGACTAAGGAAACATATTATTAATTTTTCTTAGCGGGTAATTGATATATATATATAAGATACGAGAAAATATATTAAAATGATGATATTATAGACAAACACTTCCATTATACAAACCTAATTGTTATTCAGAGATGCTCACTATGTACTTCTACATGTATCCTATATACATATATAGCCGTAAAACGATATGGAGTGTCTGCAACGTTTCCGCTACCCACATGACATACTTATCTCTCTGCATGACACTAATTTACAAACGAACATACGAGTATACGCAATGTAGTTTAGCAAGTAAATTAGAGAGTTCAAAGTTTACTTACAAAGGATTACTCAACGTCAGACGATGAAATTACATTTATTAACTTATTCTCTACAATTTCGCCAAATTGCCTACATTCCTGGTTATTCATATTGTTTCTTTACAGTGTGCTTTTGCTAATATTAATGTAAACAGTGAATTTCGTTTTGTTTAGTAACGTTGCATTCTCCTGGTAGTTAGTCATTATGTATATTTATTTTATTTTTATATTTAGAAGTATTAAAAAGACAAAAAATAAACATCTATACCAACGATGTTATAAATAGAGAATCTGCCCATACGTATCTTCATCCTATTAAATCGGTGAAACCAAAAAGCAACCGAGCATCGGCACGCCTGATTGGCTACTCTCGTCTCTGCCATTGTCTGATTGGTTACTTTCGTTTCCGCCATGATTGTTGGCTCAAAACTTTGTGATTCTATTGGGCGGAGTGGGCAGAGTAGGGGTGGCTAAACTCTGACGTATGGCTTCAAGATTTCGTTGTAAGGGCAGATCCTCTATTTTATAAGATACTTGATCTATTCACATACACACACAACACTCTTACAGAACTAGAATTATTATTATTATTATTATTATTATTATTATTATTATTATTATTATTATTATTATTATTATTATTATTGATAATAATAATAATCAATTCAATTTTTTTTGGTCGTCGCGAATTTAAATTATATAAAAGGATAATCATACATGTTGTCCTGTATGGTTACGAAATATGGTCGCTTACTCTGAGGGAAGAACGTAGACTGAAAGTATTTCAAAACAAGATTCCAACACGAATATCCAGACCCAGCAGGAACGGGAATAGGGAATGGCGGAAACTACAGTAACGAAGAACTGCCTAATTTATATAGTTTACAAAAAAAATTATTAAGGTCATCAAGTGGGCAGGTCATGTAGCCAGAATGGAAGTAAGTAGGAGCGCTTTCAAAGTTTAAACTAGAAATTCAATCAGAAAATGAGCATTGGGAAGACCTAGGCGCACATGGGAGGATAGTATTAAAATGTAACTCGTAGAAATAGGAATACCAAGTAGAAACTGGATCCACTTGGCTAAAGTCAGAAGTCAATAGAGAGCTCCTGTGAACGCGGCCTTGAACATCTAGGTTCCGTAGGCCATAGAGTTAGTTCTAATCCTCCTCCTCCTCCTTCTTCTTCTTCTTCTTCTTCTTCTTCTTCTTATTATTATTATTATTATTATTATTATTATTATTATTATTATTATTATTATTATTATTATTATTATTATTATTATTATTATTATTATTATTATTATTATTATATTCTAAGTTGTTTGGAACTCAAATGATATTAGACAATAAGAAGTATAGCAAATATTATTTACAAAATACATGGTCCGTTCAAAGCTCAAGTGGTAGGTCGTTGGCTTCGCATTCGGGAGGTCGTGGGTTCGAATCCCGCTGCCGACCATCCTGACTGAGGTTTTCCAGGGTTTCCCTCAGTCCTACCAGGCAAATTCCGGGATGGTACCTACTAAACAGGCCCTGGCCGATACCTTCCCAAATCCTTTCCACTGTTATTGTTGTTGTTTGATATCCAGTGTAAAATGGCCTCAGAGCTGTATCTGGTGATTGTTAAATAAATAAATAAAAATAAATAAAAATAAGTTAACGGGCTCTCTGGAAATAATATATTTCACAGTGCTAGAAAAATTTATTACCATGTTGGTTTTCTGCATACATCCCTTCCATCGTGTTTCGTTACATATTTCTTTTATATTTCTTTCGGAAACTATATAGCGCTCTCTTACCTAGCTGGTGACGATACCATTTTAATTTTTAACGTTACGTTTTCCTCCAAGGGCCTCCTTCGCTTATACCTGTTAGAAGCTTCGTCAGTATCTTTGTATTTAATACGCTCTAATTGTTTAGTTTGTTACAATCGGACACTACTTGTTCTGTGCTGGGACGAGACTACAAAAGCTTTACAAGAGAATCGAGACGAGACAAGAAACGAAATCTTCGAAAATCGAGATGATAAAACCTTATTTCTAGCTTCGTCTCCGTCTCATGGATAACATTAATTATATCTATTACTGTTCTCTTCAAGTTGGTTGTAAATATTCACGAGTGTAAGTGTGAGCTCGCACAATTTTACGGTAAATACAGCAACTCTGTTAAAGATAGAGCTTTTACGACTAAGTCAAAAATATAACATAAGTCAAAAATAAAGAGTTGACATAACTCTTTTCACATTGTTTATACTGACATCCATTTCCTTTGTTTATTGTTATGCTTTTGTGCTTATGCTATGAAAGATTGATCCTAATTCCTCCCCTTCTGTTCCTTTTGATCCAGATAGATCATGGCCTCTCCATTAGAAGTTTGCATCAAAGAGGAACAACGAGCAGTGATCCGGTTTCTGTGGTCGGAAGGTGTATTAAAGGCCGCAAGTCTTTCGACATAACATGAAAACAGTGCCTTGCGTTACGGAGTGTTTACGAATGGATTGAAAACAATCAAAAATGGTCGTACAAGTGTTGCATAAGAGGAAGGACAAGGATGGTCATCTAGGGCTACAAATGATGACAACATTGAGCGTGCACATAACATGGTTCTGTTAGATAATCCCTTGTGGCAACACACTGCTCCCGTAGTGTGCCGAAAGTATTGTGGCCCCTTATACACCTTCCGACCACAAAAACCGGATCATTGCTCGTTGTTCTTCTTTGGTACAAAATTCTAATGGAGCAGCCATGGTCTATCTGCAACAGAAGGAAAAGAAATGGAGGAATTAGGATCAACGTTTCATAGCATGACCACAATAGCATAACAATAAAATAAACGAGATAAAGGTCAGTATGAACCATTGGAGCAGCCATGGTCTATCTGCAACAGAAGGAAGAGAAATGGAGGAATTAGGATCAACGTTTCATAGCATGACCACGATAGCATAACAATAAAATAAACGAGATAAAGATCAGTATGAACAATTGGAGCAGCCATGGTCTATCTGCAACAGAAGGAAGAGAAATGGAGGAATTAGGATCAACGTTTCATAGCATGACCACGATAGCATAACAATAAAATAAACGAGATAAAGATCAGTATGAACAATTGGAGCAGCCATGGTCTATCTGCAACAGAAGGAAGAGAAATGGAGGAATTAGGATCAACGTTTCATAGCATGACCACGATAGCATAACAATAAAATAAACGAGATAAAGATCAGTATGAACAATTGGAGCAGCCATGGTCTATCTGCAACAGAAGGAAGAGAAATGGCGGAATTAGGATCAACGTTTCATAGCATGACCACAATAGCATAACAATAAAATAAACGAGATAAAGGTCAGTATGAACAATTGGAGCAGCCATGGTCTATCTGCAACAGAAGGAAGAGAAATGGAGGAATTAGGATCAACGTTTCATAGCATGACCACAATAGCATAACAATAAAATAAACGAGATAAAGGTCAGTATGAACAATTGGAGCAGCCATGGTCTATCTGCAACAGAAGCAAGAGAAATGGAGGAATAAGGATCAACGTTTCATAGCATGACCACAATAGCATAACAATAAAATAAACGAGATAAAGGTCAGTATGAACAATTGGAGCAGCCATGGTCTATCTGCAACAGAAGGAAGAGAAATGGAGGAATTAGGATCAACGTTTCATAGCATGACCCCAATAGCATAACAATAAAATAAACGAGATAAAGGTCAGTATGAACAATTGGAGCAGCCATGGTCTATCTGCAACAGAAAGAAGAGAAATGGAGGAATTAGGATCAACGTTTCATAGCATGACCACAATAGCATATCAATAAAATAAACGACATAAAGGTCAGCATGAACAATTGGAGCAGCCATGGTCTATCTGCAACAGAAGGAAGAGAAATGGAGGAATTAGGATCAACGTTTCATAGCATGACCACAATAGCATAACAATAAAATAAACGAGATAAAGGTCAGTATGAACCATTGGAACAGCCATGGTCTGTCTGCAACAAAAGGAAGAGAAATGGAGGAATTAGGATCAACGTTTCATAGCATGACCACGATAGCATATCAATAAAATAAACGACATAAAGTTCAGCATGAACAATTGGAGCAGCCATGGTCTATCTGCAACAGAAGGAAGAGAAATGGAGGAATTAGGATCAACGTTTCATAGCATGACCACAATAGCATAACAATAAAATAAACGAGATAAAGGTCAGTATGAACAATTGGAGCAGCCATGGTCTATCTGCAACAGAAGGAAGAGAAATGGAGGAATTAGGATCAACGTTTCATAGCATGACCACAATAGCATAACAATAAAATAAACGAGATAAAGGTCAGTATGAACAATTGGAGCAGCCATGGTCTATCTGCAACAGAAAGAAGAGAAATGGAGGAATTAGGATCAACGTTTCATAGCATGACCACAATAGCATATCAATAAAATAAACGACATAAAGGTCAGCATGAACAATTGGAGCAGCCATGGTCTATCTGCAACAGAAGGAAGAGAAATGGAGGAATTAGAATCAACGTTTCATAGCATGACCACAATAGCATAACAATAAAATAAACGAGATAAAGGTCAGTATGAACAATTGGAGCAGCCATGGTCTATCTGCAACAGAAGGAAGAGAAATGGAGGAATTAGGATCAACGTTTCATAGCATGACCACAATAGCATAACAATAAAATAAACGAGATAAAGGTCAGTATGAACAATTGGAGCAGCCATGGTCTATCTGCAACAGAAAGAAGAGAAATGGAGGAATTAGGATCAACGTTTCATAGCATGACCACAATAGCATATCAATAAAATAAACGACATAAAGGTCAGCATGAACAATTGGAGCAGCCATGGTCTATCTGCAACAGAAGGAAGAGAAATGGAGGAATTAGGATCAACGTTTCATAGCATGACCACAATAGCATAACAATAAAATAAACGAGATAAAGTTCAGTATGAACCATTGGAGCAGCCATGGTCTATCTGCAACAGAAGGAAGAGAAATGGAGGAATTAGGATCAACGTTTCATAGCATGACCACAATAGCATATCAATAAAATAAACGACATAAAGGTCAGCATGAACCATTGGAGCAGCCATGGTCTATCTGCAACAGAAGGAAGAGAAATGGAGGAATTAGGATCAACGTTTCATAGCATGACCACAATAGCATAACAATAAAATAAACGAGATAAAGGTCAGTATGAACAATTGGAGCAGCCATGGTCTATCTGCAACAGAAGGAAGAGAAATGGAGGAATTAGGATCAACGTTTCATAGCATGACCACAATAGCATAACAATAAAATAAACGAGATAAAGGTCAGTATGAACAATTGGAGCAGCCATGGTCTATCTGCAACAGAAGGAAGAGAAATGGAGGAATTAGGATCAACGTTTCATAGCATGACCACAATAGCATAACAATAAAATAAACGAGATAAAGGTCAGTATGAACAATTGGAGCAGCCATGGTCTATCTGCAACAGAAGGAAGAGAAATGGAGGAATTAGGATCAACGTTTCATAGCATGACCACAATAGCATAACAATAAAATAAACGAGATAAAGGTCAGTATGAACAATGTAAGAAGAGATATGTCAAAATTGCAAATAATTTTCGACTAACCTTCGTGTATATATATATATATTAGATAGTAAATAAACAATCATGTGACAATAGCACTTAATCCCTCTAACAGTAAAAGGGGAAAAAATCAGTGAAACTTTCCTTTCTTTTTAAACTTTTAGAATTATATTTGTTTTGACTTACTTAAAGTATGTATTCCAAAGCAATTTCTTCCCTTCAGATCTTCGTAGAAGTTAAAACCGAAAAAGCAAAGTTTTCAGACAAAATGGAATGTATCTAGTTTTTAAAAAAAGAAAAAGAAAAGAAAACAGAAGCCGAAGAGGTAAAGATAAAACCTTCTATAAGATTCTGTGTTCTCTTATCCTTCTTCCTGAATCCAATCCCACTTACCTCTTCCAACTAACTTTCTTTCATATATATTTTTCCTTCTTTCTTTTGTCAGAATTCATTATTTCCAGGAATAAAACTTTTTATCGGCAATTCCTTTCCTCTCTAAAAAGTTGAATTTCCTGCTGAGAAATGGATCGAAAGAGGAACGACGAATAATCGAACCGTAGTCACGTTTCCAAACTACTTCTTTAATCTTTTTTTTTTCTTGTTCTTTTGTTAGTTGTAAAACACGTTGGGTTTTATGGTACTCGATTAAGAATATATATACATAAATACATGGTATTGGTTGGGTGGTCTGGAGATGATGGTTTAAAAGGAAGTTCTATCTCATGTAAAGAAACTTCCGAAACGTTCCAAACAAGCGTGTAAGGAAGAAAAGAGAAGGAGACAGCTTTTCATCTTTGTAAAGATAAATTTGAGTGAAAAATCTTCGAAAATTTAGAGAAATGCTATCAATTATGTACATGTTTCTACCACCTGATTACAAATGAAATATACAGGGTGTTTCTAAGATAAATATCGGGGTTATAAGTCTTTGTAGTATTTATTACATTTAACTTACAATAAAAATAAAAGTGACTCTGTTTGTGGCTTAACTTCTGAACCACTCGACTGATTTCCATCAAATTTTCAACATAGATGGGGTCCGGGCCTGGGATGGTTTTCATCATTTCACTTTGACAGTGCAACTTTGGGATGTGGGAAGCAGGAGATACATAAAATAATCCATAATGACAGATATTAGTGTCGAATCCATAGTTTTTGGGGTCCCTGAGATCAACAGTGACATTTCCGATGCCGTTTAAATCCAAATTCAGCCTCACAACTTGGGGAGGGATATATATATATATGTGTGTGTGTGTGTGTGTGTGTATGTGTGTGTGTGTGTGTGTGTGTGTGTGTGTGTGTGTGTGAAAATAACCGATATTAGCGTCGAATCCATGGTTTTTGGAGTCGCTGAGACGAACAGTGACACTTCCAATGCCGTTTTAATCCAAATTCAGCCCCATTAGTATTCCTAAGGGGGATGTTGACATGTAAAAATAATTTAAAATGACCCATATTTGTGCCAAATTCATAGTTTCTTTGGGTTTCTTAGTTGATTGCTGACAGTCTTGGTGCCCTTTGTCTCCAAAATGAAACGTATTCTCCGCGTGCGAGAAATGGGCATTCTGCTAATTATACATCAAATGAAAGAGCAATTCAAACAGTTTTTGGTACAAGTGTTCAATATGAGCACCATTCGTCACGCGGTACACATTGAGTCGATAAGCGAGTTCTTCCCAAACCTTGATTAGTGTGTTTGGATTAATTGTTGCAACAACGGCTTCAGTCCTCTTTCTTAAATTCCTCAATCTCCTTAAAATTGTCCACACAGACGTCTCTGCATATGCTAATTCACGACTAGCCTTTCGAATTGATTTCTTGGGGTTGGGTTACGCGTGAAAGACTTTCTCATTCCTTCAACATTTTCTTCAGTCACGAGTCGTTCTCTCTTACTCTCTCTTCAGTCACGAGTCGTTCTCTCGTCAACTCTTACCTTTGCACAGAGAGCCGGTGTTTTCAAACTGATGATACCATCTACGGATGTTATTACTACTTGGTGGATTGCAATTAAGCTTAATAGGAAAGTACGTTGCAACATAACTACAGATTCACTCTTTCTAAAATGTAAAACAGAAAGAAAGCTTTCTGCTCACTAGTCGCCATATTTGCTACTAGCGCTTTCTAACGGTTGACAGAGGAAACAGGGCATGCATACAAAACTGTTTAAGTTACTCTTTCATTCGAAGCATTATTTATAATTGTAAGTTAACTGCCTTAAAACTTCGATATTCATTTTGAAACAACCTATATATTGATATTCTTGTATTTAGCATAAATACACATGTACTCATGCAAGAAATATGAAAGAATTTCAGAGATAGGTATTATGCATTCTTACCTTTAATAGAAGGGAAGTGGGTTCGATCCTAGTTAGCAGCTAATGTGATTAGAATTCTGCATTAAATCTTAGATTCAAATTTTACATACCTTTGACACAGAAAAATACATTGAGTTTCAACCGACCAACAAAAGAAATAATTTCAAAAATAAAATATGCCGTCATGTGGGTTATACAACTTACTTCTTACTTGATACTTTTGTTTCCTTTAATATGAAAAAAAAATCGAAGTTTATTATCATTAGTAGCTTAGTTCATAACCTAAACGACATTGATCTACGACAGAGGTTCCCAACCTGGGGCATGAAGAGCGAGCAAGGAGAGCGAAATCTACTGATAGAAATAAATTACATTCGTAATTACAAAAATATGAATGTTGTAACAAAGATATATGTTATTATTATTATTATTATTATTATTATTATTATTATTATTATTATTATTATTATTATTATTACGTAATACAAGGTGCTATAAAAAGGAAGGTATACACAATGAAAGATTTAGGCGTAACATTCGACAGGTCATTACGCTTTAGTGATCATATACAGAATATGTGTAATACGGAAGAAAAATGCTAATTGGTTACCTGTTTAATGAATGACCTGCTTTGTGTCAGTCACATACTTAAGTATTCTTATATAAGCTGCTGGTAAGATCAAAACTAGAATATACATTGGTGATTTGGAACAATCTAACAAATACTCCCGTGAACAAACTTGAAATGGTCCAAAAGTGTTTTCTTAGAATATATTGTTTGAAGTTAGGATTGGATTATTACTCTAGCACTTATGAATACTGGAAAATATATTTTAAAGTGGAACCATTGGCTGACAGGAGAAAATGGATTGACTCTGTATTTGTAGAAAATATACTTGACAAGCGATGTAACTCTGACTATATTTTAAAAGAATGTGGATTTTAAAGTCCCAATATGTGTTACAAGGAAAAAAATATTATTGCAACCGCATTATAGGAAATATATTTTAATCTCTAAGCTTTCAACAAGCTATAACAAATGCTTATCTTAAAATGTGAATTTATTTTAAATTTTTTAATATAACTTACAAGGAACGGACATGAACGTGCCATTCGGACATCCGAACCAAACCTAGTCCATTCGATAAACATAACAAAGATATGTTCATGCACAAAGAATTAGGTGCCATGGACAACGAAGTAAGTCTCTGAGGCCCAGTCTCTGTTAGTATAAAGAAAATCGTAGACTCACAGTGAAATAGCTATTGCATCAACACTGTTCATTGGAAAGTCATGGTTTATAGTTCATTCTCTTCAGCATGAAACAAGCTTTCCAGAGGTGCTATGTATTGGAACCCAAAACGTACTTGAACAGAGAAATTTGGAGAATGTCGGGAAAGTTCCCTCCAGAAATCCCTCCCATCAACTTTGAACCCCTCTGGAGTGGCCCCGGGTAAAAGCACACAATTCAAATGTATCTCGAAAAATACTATAGGAGATAAGAAATGTGTGTACCAAGCTTTGTATTGATAAACGGAATAGATATGAGAGAAAAGCTTGTACACCATGTCCGTTCATGCCCGTTCCTTCTTAGCAGTGTTGGGCAAATTTCAATTGAATTAACAATTAACAATTAATCTGTAAATTTAATTGTTAATTGCAATTAACAATTGAAATAAGTAATGGTTAATTGTTAATTGCAGTTGGCCATTAAAAAAGGAGAATCAATTGCAATTGATCAATTGATTGAAAGTAATTGCAGTGGAAAGTAATTGCAATTGAATTCTGTAATTCAATTGCAATTGAAATTAATTGCCAATTGATTCAATTGCAATTGATTTCCACAGCAATTACTTTCAATTGATTGATCAATTGCAATTGATTTTCACTGATTAATTTTCAACACTGTAGTTCAGAGAGGGCGTGGGGCAATGAAAACTTTAGCCACGACCAATTGACTCACCACCCGTCGTGACCCACGACCCACCGTGACCCACTCTGACCCACCACCCACCATAAATCACTCTTACCCACTGTGACCCACAGACCCGCCAAAACCCATTGTCATCAACTCTGACCCATGATTCACGCCCTCTTCTCTACTGACTAAAGAGTTTAAACTTGTAATAAAACAAGCCTATAAAATTATCACTCATCGGAGTTTGAATTTCTACGATCAATCGCTCAAGCATCGCACTAATACAATAACGGCGGATCTGACCTTTCTAATATAAATAAAATAGTTTGTTCGTGTGTCTGTGTGTCTATCTTTGTGCGGCCTGTGGATGAGACGAGTGGAAAGGAACTTTTCAAAATTTGGTCACGGGTAGCTTGGTCTAGGCCCCAGACCAAGACGAAGAGCTTTTTTTTTTAATTCCTTACTATGGGGTCTCCAGGAGACGTTTACCTGGACCGGCCTGGGGACCAGACAAGTCGACCGAGAGTTACCAAATTCTGGTCAAAGATACCTTGGTCCAGGTCCCACACCAAGGCAAAGGTTTTTCGAAAAAATTCGAACCAGGGGGGTCTCAGGGAGGCGTTTACCGGGACATGTAAAAGTAGTAGAAAATGACCGATATCAGTGTCGATTTCATAGTTTTCGCGGTCGCTGAGATCAATGGTGAAACTCCGATCGCATTAACTTCCAAATTCACCGTATTCTGCTACGGGCCGTGGGTCAATGGGGGTGGGATACCGAAACGTACAAGTAATCCAAAATGACCGATATTAGTGTCAAATCCATAGTTTTCGGTGACAATCAATGGTGACACTACCATTAGCGATGACTTTCAAATTCATCCACCGTTGTATGCGAGCCTTGGGTCACCAGAGGGGGGAATTCCGAGACATGTAAAAAAATAATCGAAAATGACCGATATTAATGTCAAATTCATAGTTTTCGGGGTAGCTGAGCTCATTGGTGAAACTCAAGACCGCGTTTACTTTCACATTTAGCCCCCATCAGATAAGAAACGGGGGCATTATGAAGGGGATCACGTGACATGTAAAAATAATCCACAATGACCGATGTCAAACCCGTAGTTTTCGCGGTGGCTGAGATCAATGGTGATACTTTCATTAGCGATGATTTTCAAATTTAGCCACCATTGTATGCGGGCCAGGAGTCACCGGGGGTGGGGAATTGCGAGACATGTAAAACTAATGGAAAGTGACCGATATTAGTGTCAAATCCATAGTTTTCGCTGTCGCTGAGATGAATGGTGATACTTCCACAGGCGTTGACTTCAAAATACAGCCCCCATCGGCTGCGGACCAGAGGCATTGTTTTTTTCAAAATTACTTGTAGATGTGTCTCAATAAGAAAGTCAAAAAATACAGTCATTCTGTGACACCATTATTTTCTTTTTTAGTCAGAAACGGAAAGCAGTCAATTTGACTGCTTCGTGCTTCTAGGGTGTTCAAAATTTCCGTGCTTCTAGTGTTAAAGGCCCGTTTAACTCACTTCCGGTGACGCACAAGACGAGGAAGTAGGCACAGAAAACTTTTTAAAAAATAATCACTAAACGATGCGAAAGAAACGACCTAGAAATTCGATAGTGTCGGAACAATGGGTTATTTTGGTCACACTTTGGACGTCCATTTTCACACACTTCTGGTGACGCGCAAAAAATGAAAATAAGAGCACGAAACGGCACGAAACATTCGCTACTCGACGCGAAAGGAAGGACCACGAAATTCGTTAGGTATAGTGGCGGAGCAGTGGGTCATTTTCGTCCCACCTTCGAGGCCCATTTTGACCGTCTTCCAGTGACGCACAAAACGTCGAAATACGCGCACAAAAGGGTATGCAATGTGAAATTAACGACCTCGAAATTCGATAGTAGCGGAACTCTTGGTCATTTTCGTCCCATCTTGGAAGCCCATTTTGACCCACTTCCGGTGACGCACTAAACGTGGAAATAAGGGCACGAAACGGCACGAAACATTCACTAGTTGATGCGAAAGGAAGAACCTCGAAATTCGGTAGTGGCGGAGCAGTGGGTCATTTTCGTCCCACCTTTGAGGCCCATTTTGACCGTCTTCCAGTGACGCACAAAACGTCGAAATAGACGTACAAAAGGGTACGCGATGTGAAATTAACGACCTCGAGATTTAATAGTGGCGGAACTCTTGATCGTTTTCGTCCCACCTTGGGGACTCATTTTAACCCACTTCCCACGACGTACAAAACGGAAGTAGACGCACAAAACGGCACAAAACGATGTGAAGGAAACAATCTCGAAATTCATTGGTGGCAGAAGAGCAATAACTTGTTCCGCCATATTTGTAGGCCCATTTTGACCCACTTCCGGTAATGCACAAAATGTGGGAATAGGCGCATAAAGCGACACAAAACACGCACAAAAAATACAAAACAAAGTACCTTGAAATTCGTTGGTGGCGGAACAAGTTAATGACGCCGTGAGCACCAATATACTGTAGTTCTTACCAGTTGGCGCGGTGGGTCAGTGGTAGAGCGTTCACCTCCGATGCTTGAGGTCCCTGGTTCGATCCCAGCTCGCGCAGTTTGTACTTTGTGGTGGACAAACACCGTGCTCGTGGATTTTCTCGGGGTTCTCCCGTTCCTACCACTTTCTTCATTTCATTCATTTCCTATCATCACCGTCTCCTTTAGCCTATCCGGCATAAGCGTGAGACGTAAAACTAAAGATTTCTTATCATTTTTTGTAGTTCTTACCATCAAGGCTGAGAACTGCACGGTCCAATTTTTTAGCCAAAGTAGAAGCCCAACCGGAATAGTGATGTCAACCGACTCGGCTTGGTTCAACTGAGCGTACAGCTTGAGCTGGCTTGGTTGGGATTACCCATCGACTGGGCTCAATTGAGCCAATGGCTTGAACCGGCTCGGTAAAGACGAGTCATCGGCTCGGCTCGATTGGAGCCAATGACTCGAACCAGCTCCGTTGAAACGAGTCCATAGGCTGGGTTCGAGTCAGCTCAACTGAGCCGATGGCTCGAACTGGCTCGGTTGGGGTAAGCAATCAGCTCAATTCGGCTCGGCTCGTGTGAGCCATCGGCTGGAGCTGGCTCGGTTGGATGAGCTGTTGGCTCGGCTCACTTCTCGGTTCGGCTCGATAAGTGAATAAACTGTGAGCGAGCCGCTTGAGCTGTTGACAACCCTAAACCCGGGTCGAGCAGTTTTGAACATGTTTGGCTGGAGTCCCATAACTTCTAACAATTTTTGGCTCGAGCCCGAATACTTGCTCCTCCTGAACTCAAACCAAGAACCTCGTGACCGATGTCCTTGCCTCCTGAAGATTTCTTGAGGACCGAGATCGACAGTCAACTAATTTTTAGTATTCCGATACAAACCGCCTATATTCCATGTTTATACAGGTACACGGTGTTATAATGATAATTAATTATAGTAGTAGTAGTAGTATCATTGATTATTATATTGTCTGTGTAGGATACTTGAAGATAGTAGTACTTGGAACTACACAAAGGATTTAGCTCGAATTGGCTCGACTCGACTATAAACTCGATCCGAATTCGAGTCGAGTTGGGAGAAATTTTTCGAGCCGAGATCTCAAGTCGAGCTCAAAGATGTCTGCTTCGAGTCGAGTCGAGTTTTAAAGAAAACTCGCTCGAACTCGCTGGTGCCCATTCCTATTGTATGCATGACGGGCATATAGAGTTCTTTCGAGGGGGATAGAACCATAAACATAATATATTTTAAAAAATACTTAGTTTCCTGGCTTTCTTCCTAGGGGGGGGGGAAGGGATGGTAGATATCCAGCATTTCTTATAAGTACCTTATTTGAAATATGTGAAACAGTAACAAGTGGACAACACAATACACACACATCTTCTTATCTTCAGTTTTAATTGCTGATTTCAATTGCAATTAACAATTACAATTAACAATTACAAGTTTCAATTGTCAATTGCAATTAACAATTAAATGTTTCAATTGCACCCTTTGCAATTGACAATTAACAATTAAAAGTTTCAATTGCCTGGTGACCAATTAACAATTAACAATTGACGAAAATTTAATTGCAAATTTTATGATTGAATTCAATTGCAATTGAAATTAATTGTCAATTACAAATTGAAATCAATTGCAATTGAAATCAATTGCAATTGATTTTCAGAGCAATTACTTTCAATTGATTGATCAATTGCAATTGATTTCAATTGATTTTGCCCAACACTGCTTCTTAGTAGCTGTTTTTAACTTTATTTTTAATTTTTGGTGTCTCAGTGTTTTAGAAATTGACATAATTAATGTTAAAAAGTTAATTCAGGTGTTCGTAGCACGTAAAAATAAAGTTTATTATTATTACTATTATTATTATTATTATTATTATTATTATTATTATTATTATTATTATTATTATTATTATTATTATTATTAGGGGTCTATTATTATTATTATTGATTTGAAAATTCAACTCTGCATCTGTAATCCCAAAAGGGGTCAGACCGCAAAAGAGACAAGGAAAAGGCATAAAGAATATGCAGAGTTCCCGAAGAGGGGCGCTAGGTATGCAAAGTTGGGAACCAATGCCCTACGAGATGATCCCAGAGCAAGATATCCAGCATGTTAAATTAAGAACTGCTGCCAAATCAATATAGCGACAGATTTTGGCTCAAAATAACATCAATTCTGTAATTTTCTTTTAAAAAAATAAGCATCCCTTTGTTATTATGATCGGGAACCAAATTAGCCAACATTCCATTATTTTATGCTTATATGATGGTTTGAAAAGGGTTTTGTAGTGAGAACGACAGGCTTTGTTGTAATGTTATTACGTGACCCCCGACCAGCTGGGAACACGTACCACATTGTCCCCGGCCAAAAAAAAAAAAAAAAAAAAAAAAAAAAAAAAAAAAAGCAGGCGCAAGAGAGAAGTTATGGTGAAAACGAACTGGTCAACTCACGTTGAAACTACAGAAACAACAAATAAATCGTTGTCAAAAATCGTAACGAATTTTGAAACGTAGACGTTTCCTTGTTGTTGTGATAGGGGAACCCAATTAGCCTACATGCAGTTAATTATGCTTCTATAATGGCTACGAGAAGGACTTTTCAAAGAGAAGGACAAGCATTGTTTCGATGAAGTTATGTGATCCCTATCCGCTGGGAGCACATGCCACGTTATTATTGACATAAACCTGTTATGTTGACTCAGCTTAACGTATGTGAGAGGAGCGCTTTTAATCAAAATGGACTCGTCAATTGATATTCTCGCTACAAAATACAAATAAATCGTCATGAATATTAAAACAGACGATTCCTAGTTATTGTTATACGGGAACCGAATTAACTAAAGTCCAGTTATTTTATTTATTTATTTTTTTATTTATAATTGGTTTCAGATACAGCACTAGGCCATTTTACACTGAAACATTTTAACAATTATCTAACATAACAATAGAATAACAATTTGAAATCAAGATAGTACAGTACATTGGCAACATTACAAAGATAGTTTATTTATAGATGATCTAAAGGTATGCTCATTTGAAAACACGTCTACAATTTCTGGTAACATTATACGTATTAACAATTCGGTTTAGAAAGGACCTTTGGACAATATTAACTCTCGCAGTTCGAGTGTGAAAGAGATCACTAGATCGTGTTGTTCTAGCGGGTACGCGAAAATTGATCTGACTTAATAACTGTCCATATGATATATGGCCATTTACAATTTTATGCAAAAATATTAGGTCAGAAATTTTGTTTCTCACTAGGGGAGGTTTGATATTGAGAAATGTTAAAACATCATTTTTTGGAAGTGTTCGAAGGTGAGGTACTCGGTAGGATACAATGGCTAAAAAGGAATTAATTACAGAATTTAATTTTTTCAGATGAGAAGGACAGGCCGTAAACCTGATAGGAGAACAGTACTCAATAGTGGGAGCAACATATGACTTATAGAATAAGCTTAAGGAACTAGGATTTTTTATGTAGTGAAGTGATAAAGAAGTCCTAGTTTTCTCATAGCAGTACAAGATATTGTGCTTATATGATCCGCAAAAGTAAGCTTAGTGTCAATGATAACACCAAGATCTCTGAAAGAGGTGACAGGATTTATGTTCTGACGACCAATTTTGTAGATGTGGTTTATAGGTTCCTTTTTTTTTTTTTTTTTTTTTTTTAGAAAAATCGTAAGAGAAGCACATTTTTCGATGTTTAAATTACGTTTCCAAGAGTTACACCAGTTGAGAAGAATAGAAGCATCATGCTGAAGAGCAAAAGCATCGTACTCTGATCTTGTCTGTAGAGTTTGCAATCATCAGCAAATAGAAAAATTTTGGTAGAGCTGTTTGTGAACAAAGAAGGCAAATCGTCCATGGATAATAAAAAGTAGTTAAGTATACTTCTAAGATTATAATGTTCAAAAGGACATTTTTTAGAGAGAAGAACTAGTTTTGTTTTGATAACGCAATGTGAGACTCTTTTTTTAAGGTTCCTCCTGGCTAAATGATTAGCGTACATGCCTTTATCATGGACTCCTTTATAATTCCTTACAGGAGCTCATGTGGTTCGGATTCCACGTTAAGCTGTAGATCAATGTCTCATATAGCCTCGCTGCTGCAAGGGACGGTAATCCCAAAATCAAATCCAATCAAATCGTGAGATCTCTCCTCTCTGAAAACATTGCTGCGTTGTTGTGGATATAACCATGTATACTGACAGCTTACCGAGTGTTAGACATGGTATATTATATGCATATTATATATATCTCTTCAACCATTCATTTTTTGTTAATTTTATGTAATACATAATGCACTTTCCAATATTACCTTATTCTTGGAATGTAAAATATGATACACCCAAAATAAAGAGGAAAAAACATCCAACTTTCCAGCGGTCTTTTGCAAAGGAACTGATTAGCATCTCTAAAATGACCGACAGACTAAATGGAATGGGTTATGTAACTGATGAGGCGTTGAAACTTCGTCCTATGCTGTCCGGGACGAAGTTCTGCCGTGTCTCTGGTTTGCAAACCGATGCCAATATATCTTATATCTTATACCTTCTCAACATCTTGCATATCTTATACCTTTCTCAATACAAATTAGGTAAGATGAAACAGAGAAATGCGTACTGTGGTTTGTTGGAATATTTCTATTGTAGTTTATTGCCGCTTTTCAAGTCAGTCATAAATTCTTTCACACGAAATTGGAAGTAGTGGTGGGCACAAAAACCGGTTTTCGGTTTTCGGTTTTCTTCAAAACCGGTTCGGTTTTTCACCGAAACCGGTTATCGGTTTTCTCCAAAACCGGTTCGGTTTCTTAGCTGGTCTGGTTTCGGTTTTCTTTAAAACCGATTCTGTTTTTTTTTTAAATTTGTTCTATTTCTGACCAGAATGGTGTTTCGTTGTTCTCCAGAAACCGAATCCATTTCCACAGAAATAGTTTTATGTGATTTCGAAAAGTTTTCACCGAAACCAGTTTCGGTGAAAACCGAACCGGTTTTGGAGAAAAACAAAACCGGTTTCGGTGAAAAACTGAACCGGTTTTGGAGAAAACCGAATTGTCGGTTTTTCGGGTTTCGGTTTTTATAGAAACCGGTTTTGCCCATCCCTAATTGGAAGCAACAACCTTCAGCTTTTTGTCGATTTGCTGAAGCGTGCGTGTGAACAACGACTGACTTTTGTTTTGCAATAAGCAGAATGGAAGTAGAAAGAATCGTCCCAAATACTTCCCAATGCAACCTGTTCTGGTATACCAGCCACCTTGACTTTTTCAATAATTTATGAAATAATTTGTTTGTTCCTTGCAAGTGTATGTTATTACAGTATTACGATGGGGTCAATTTCTCAACATGTAATAGAAATATCGGCGTTTCTCAACATGTGATACAAATATAAGCGCACTTTCGGTACAGTACATATTTTCCACAAACCTATGTGAAAATTAAAATCTCTCATTCTGTGAAACAGGACCAGACGCATTGGGTTGTTTTATGTTCTTCAAAACATGGAAACGCTGAGCGTGAAAAAGCAGTTTGAACCGCTTTCTGCGAAACAGGAGCACATGCTCAACGTGTTAGACGACAAAATAATTGTGCACGATAAACAGGGTCTCATACATTTGTTACGATTAGTGTTAGGAGAAGTCAACGTACAAACTATTGGATAAAAATATAATTTTTGGGCATCAAAATTCTGTGGACTTCATAAATATATACAGAACCTAGTTTAAAACACAATAATGCACTGATCAATGCTATGTGATATGTGTAACAAAACACACAATCACGTAATACTTTCGACACAATAACTGTCTTCATCAGACTTCCATAGTTATTGTGTCGAAACTGTTACGTGATCGTGTGTTTTGTTACATATATCACATAGCCTTGGTCAGTGTTTTATTGTGTTTTAGTACAAAATGGAAACAAGGCCTGATAGATTAGTTACAGAACCTAGTTTGTATACGGAGATCCTTTTTTTTTTATAGAAAAATAGAAAAAATATTTGGAGATTTTTTTAAAAAAAGAACAATAATATTATTATGACGAGTTATGTTCGAACCGCGTGAATCATAAGTATGAAATTTCATATATGGAAGTTACTTGAAATTCAGTCTGAGGTTTGTCATTTACTTGTGCAAATACAGGGTTTGTGCGTAAAGTGCTCAGACTGGGCGCCGCGCGGCACTCTAGTCCGCAGTGAGTTCAAGAACGGTCGGGAGATCTTGAAGATATGGAGCGATCTGGACGCCCTTCAACAAATAGTTTGCACAAAATTGTGGCCAAAGTGAAAAATCTCTTCTCAGAAGCGGTGTTGCCCAGATGAAAGCAAAATAGCGTTGTTCTAGCGAAATCTCCATTTCTCACATTCTCTGCCACAACAGAAACTCAGAAACAGCTTTTACGTCACGCATGATATTCGTTGTGTCGGAGCTCGAATGCGACTGCCGCCTGGTGCATTGCTTAGCTTACAACACCCCACCACAAATCTCCCTGCCATGGAGCGTGCTAGTGGCCAATCTCATTACTTCGCTGACAAACCATATATATATATATATATATATATATATATATATATATACAGATGGTGGTCAGAAAAATGGAAACACCTGTAGTTGGCAACACGTCAGATGTATGGGTTGGCAGTGGTGTCGTGGCGCCCGCAGCGCCGGACCGCTGGTGGTGGTGTGTTAGGTCGGTCTCCATACTACGTCAGGCGCAGTGGAACATCAGTGTCCAGTGGCTGCAGCAGACGGAGGTAGTGTAAAATGGGAGACCTCTCAGATTTTCAAAGAGGGAAAATTGTTGGTGCGCGGTTATGTGGAGTGAGTGTGACGGCAGTGGCTACTGTGTTAGGTGTGTCGCGTGGGACAGTGTCGAAGGTGATGACGGCCTACACAACACACGGGAAAACCACATCGGGGAAGCGGAACAGTGGGCGGAAGAAAATCATGAGTGACAGGTGACGGCGGGTATTAAAGCGCATTGTCACGCAGAACCGTCGTGCCACTGCGGAGCAAGTGACGGAGGAACTCAATCAGCACTCTGTTTCGACAATCACAGTCCGCCACGAATTACATGACATGAACTTACGGGGTCATGTTGCACGGGCCAAACCGCTCATCAGGGACCATAACGCTTTCGCAAGCCGCAAATGGTGCCGCGACCATGCAACTTGGACCGTTGAGGACTGGAAACGTGTGATATGGTCGGATGAGTCATCCGTCACCCTATTCCCAACCACGGGCCGTGTTTATGTGTGGAGAACGCTCAAAGAAGCTTATGATCTGCAGTGTCTCTGCCCAACTGTGAAACATGGCGGCGGCTCGGTGATGCTGTGGGCCGCCATATCATGGTTTTCATTGGGTCCTGTGGTCACACTTAGCGGACGAATCACTGCCAACGATTATGTCGCAATTTTAGGAGACCACTTGCATCCTATGGTCCGGATGTTGTTCCCGGACAATGACGCCATCGTCCAGGATGAGAATGCACCCATTCACACAGCTGGCGTTGTTGCAGCGTGGTTTAAGGAACATCGGGATGAAGTTCAACACCTCCCTTGGTCCTCCCAATCTCCAGATCTCAATATAATTGAACATCTGTGGTCTGTCTTGGAAACACGACTCCGGCGACGATTTCCACCTCCATCCTCTCTCACAGAACTGGCCGATTCCCTGCACGGGGAATGGTGTAAAATTCCACTTGCTACCATTCACGACCTCTATGCCTCCATCCCACGTCGCATCAAGGCTGTTCTGAAGGCCATTTTTCTGATCACCATCTGTATATATATATATATATATATATATATAGAGTGGTAGGTAACTCCACCGAAAAACTTTGGGAGGCGATTCCTTATACGAAATGAAAGAAAAAAGTCCTAATAAACATGGGCCAAAAAACGTCTCCTTTCAGAGTTATGATCCATTAAAAATTCGAAAAATCACTTTTCAAAACTCCCTAACTTAAAAACTATAGGACCTATCCCAAGCGGTTTAAGGTTTACACAGGAACTAGTATGTGCTCTATCTATGTTTTACCATCCTCCGTTATCGGTGAAAGGAACTGTAAAATGGAAGTTGAAGTATAGGGATACTCCTTTAAGTACTAATGGTGCGTTCGTTTCGCTGGTATTGGTGAATTCTGAAACATGGGTATTTAGATAAAGCGTATACCAGTTCCTATGTAATTACTTAAACCGCCTGGGATAGGCCCTATAGTTTCCAAACCAAGGCGTTTTTTGAAACGTGATATTTCGAACTTTCCGTAGTTCATAACTCTGAAAGGAGACGTTTTTCGACCCATGTTTATTAGAACTTTTTTCTTTCATCTCGTATAAGGAGAAACCTCCCAAAGTTTTTCGGTGGAGTTACCTATCACCTGTGTATATACAAAATGTTAATGAACTATACCGACAAACTTTAAGAGGTGATTCCTCATATCAAAATAAGAGAAAAAGTTCATATGGACGTATGGCGAAAAGTGTATAGTTTTAGAGCTAGAGCTGTTGAAAATCGCAGTTAGACTTTTTAATAGAGATGCAAGGGCTCGGAAAAAAACCGGCTTTTTTGGAAAAAAAACTCGGTTTTTTCTGCTTTGCTTTTTTGCTTCGGAAATTTTGGGCTTTTTTCAAAATACTGCTTTAAATTGATAAAACAGACTTTGTATCGCTTCTCTATAACACAAAAAATCATTTAATTAGTGGTTGATGCTGATAATAATATAAAACATCGAAAATAAACTATGAATTTCGAAAAAATATTTCAAACAATTTTTCTTCAACATATTTACATTATGAATTCCACAGGATTAACCAATGTATATAATAAGAATTTTTTAACCTCCTATATACAAAAGTAAGCAGAGTTGGCAAGAACCGTGGTTGTTTTTGAATATGCCAAAAACCCGTTTTTTGGGGGATGTTTAAACCAGGCTTTTTTGGTTTAAACTAGGCTTTTTTGACTTAGATTTTTTGCTTTATGTATTTATATTACATATTCACAGAAATTGCCTAAGTTTGTTTCGCCTTGATGTTATTATGCAAGAGTGGGGTTATGCCGGAAGAACTCCCATAAGCTTAAAGAAGTGCGGTCAGTAAATTTCTTAAGTTGAGAATCTCCCGCCCTAGCCATTGGGAAAATCCCGTCATTACTTGAAATGTAAGACAATAACGGGAAAATCCTGTTATTGCTTTGCATGTAAAATTTAAAGGTCAACGTACCATAATCAGTACGCTAAAACAGGTATTAAATTACAAATTTAGTACCGGTAGGCAATCGATAAATTTTGCCAATTTCTATCAATATATTTAAGCAATATTGGCTTCTTTATAAAACAACACGCATTTAGGCATGTAGAAATATACAATTTGGTTTGTTTCGTATATTTAGGCTTAACATCCTTACGAAATACCGAGGTTATCAAGGAGAAGACTTTCGCTTAAACTGACATCCGAACCGCTACTTGGGTTACGCATGAAAAAAGGATTGTGGTTCGACCGAGAATTGAACATGGGACACCTTGATTAAAAGGTGAAAGGGGAATAAAACTATTGCAGGTGGTTTGATATCTGGAAACGTTACCATGAAGTTCACACGATTCGCATTTTTCATTCTTTTTATTTTTGTGGTTTAAACCAGTTATTAAAAAAAAAAAAGTTGGTGTAAATCAGCCAACCCTAAAAGTAAACACTTCTTTTTAAAGAATACACAAATAACTAGCAAAATAGTATGTAGTATTTTTACTTCAAAATATTCCATACCCTCTTTTTGAAACAAAATAAAATTAAAATAAAACATAAGAGAAATACTTAGATTTATATGATACACTTAAAGGCTGCACATCTAGAGCTTTTGGTTCTGTATATTCTTGAAATTCTACAGTTAAGTTTTATAGAACCACCATCACAGTTTACCCAATCCTCAAGTTTTCTGAATTTTTAACAAGAGGGATTCAACATATCATTACGGAAACCCCCCCCCCCAAAAAAAAAAAACTACGGAATATATTTAAGCTAAATACAACTGCACAACAAACATGACTGAGTGATTAGCTTTTGCGCTTCTATCGGGAAGTCCGGGATTCAACCAGCATTCGACCATTCTGACAAAGCTTTTCTTCATTCCATCTGTGAATGTAGAAATAGTGCGTGTACTGTGAGTTGGGCGATTTCCTTTTTTATTGTTTTTAAATCGTTATTATTACTAATTACCAGCAGTGACGGTTTTGCGAAGGTTAGGGGAGCGGTCTTTCGGACTGAAGCCCGTTCCCCAAAGTTACGGAATGTCTGCAACAAACGAAATATCTATTATTTATGCCTTTACTCATAAACTTTAAGCTCCCGTCAAATAAAAATTACGAATGTTTAAAAAAACCAAACATTAGTAAGAAACGCTTCCCAAAATACTTTTCTAAATCCGCCACTGATTCTCAGTATAAAATGATTTTTAAAGTTGTATCCGGAAGATTATTGCTAAACATATAAACGAAACAAAATATTAGTTATGCCTGTACTCGTAAACTTCAAGCACTTCCCAAATAAAATTAGGACTTTTTAGGAAACGAAACAATCAGAAAAAACCCTCCTAAAGTACTTTTCTAAATCCGCTACTGATTATTTGTATAAATTGGTATTCAAGGTTGTGTCCGGAAAATTATTGCTAAATCACTTCACAGCTACAGTATAACAGAAATGTGGAAGTACGGTTTGACGGATATATTGAAAAACGTACGCATTGACGGATAAATAAAAAAACGGGCAAGTTTAACATTTGCGCTAGAAGCTAGAGTACTAAAAGCTCTTAGAAATGAAACACGGATGACAAACTAGAGAAGAAAAAAGATGTCGATAACTCAAAAGTTAAAATAAAGTTAAATAGCCTCTAAAATTACCCTCAAATACTACATTCTTCATGTTAGCTTTAATTCATAAACATGTGCTCCATCCATCTTGATGGTGAATTTCAGAGCGAAATATCACATTCAGGTCATGGAATTTTTATCTAATTATAGAATATACTATAAGAAAGCTATTTAGATAGAAAAATCATGAAGTTGAAAAAAGCCAAAATTTCCAAAATTCTCGTTTTTTCCCAAAAAAGCCGGCTTTTTATGTGAAAAAAACCATCGATTCAAAAAAGCCGGCTTTTTTGCATCTCTACTTTTTAAACACTGGCGGATCTAGAAGGTAAAAATTGGGGGAGCCAGCCAGAATCCAGACTATGATAGGTATATCATGAGTTTATAATTTTTCATGGAACCGTCAGAAGGGTGTCTTCCCATTCTGCCTAAAGGCCCTCCAGCACTTTGTAAAAAACATTTTAAATGATCATTCCCGTTTTGCCAAATCTTCCGAAATCTTTCGAAATGGGGGAATTCTGTGTAGGGAGGAAATTTTCTAGGGAATTTTTCTTTAGTAATTCTAACAGATTCTGTAAGAAGAATAACTATTTCTGCAAGTATCATCACAAATTTTAGATATTGTTCTAATTGTTCTTCTCAGAAAAAATTACGAGGATACAGTTCTGCTGTTAGCAGTATTATTCACATATTTTGTAGTAAAGATGAATGTGATTTTGTTTTAAAATACCTGCAGGGAAATGGAAAATTAATTGACTCAGTTGCAAGCAAGCCATTTGACAGTTTCATTGAAACGAACATAAAACAAACTTCGGTCCAATATCAAGTCATTTCACAACAAAATTTTATTCGAGTTTCCAGTAATTTATCTCCAGCATGCTAAGGCTTGCAGTACTTAAAAGGTGCCATAGTTCACATCCTCAAGACATGTTTGACTATGTATTAACACTAGAACTACTAGGGAATTAATTACACAAGAACTACCAAAGGGGTCATTTTGACCCCTTGTGTTTTAGAGGGTTTTTTAAGATTGAAATTTAGCGTTCCTTTGGCAACCAAGACTTGATGTGACTTAATATAAAAATTAATATCCTTTAGAATCCATATTAGCTTTAACCAGGTATCAAACCCTGGTCTCCCGCGCCCAAAATGTTGGACAATATGTGAATAAATGTACACTTGAAATCTTTTTAAAGATAACTCAGGAACATTTATTATACCAATAGGTTACGCATTTATTTAAAAATATAAGATGTGAGCATATAAGCGAGTACGAGTTTCAAGAGTAAATCAAAATTTTGGTAATGGTATTATATTGAGGCATATAGGTATAGATTTCAATGCATGTCACGATTTGGCACTTCTTCCTTTTTCCTAAAGTTGTTGATTTTGATGGCAAATCTTTCGAAACACGCTTTTGTCTCACTTTCTCAGAATGTTCCTTTGACAACTTGAAAAAACAGAACTTCTCAAATTTTCCGTCTTCTAATATGCCTATTTGTAATACACTTGTATAAGATATGCGAGTTTATGGCGACCAAACCAAGTAGGTTATAAAAGACCTATACCGGCTATTTTCTTTTAACAGCCTTCTCAGAATATTTACAATCCATCTGGTCTACATTGTCTACACCAATTTTCTGCTGATTGTAAAACAGAACTTTCAGTTTTCTTATTTTCGTGACCAGTGGCGGCGATTGGACGTTAGAAGTAGGGGGGCAAGACATGATCTGGATATTCGACGAAAGGATGTATAACTAAAAGGATACTATCTTTTTAGGTTAAAATACCGTATATCGTATTTCATATTTTATTAAGTAAATTGACAAGAACATCGCAAGTACGTACTAGTCCTTTGTAGTCTTAGACAATGAAATTGTAAGAAGAGATTTGATTCCTTGCTCATGAACATCTTAAAATTCAGTCTGGAAAATTGTGTGATTAGGTTATTTAATAACAAATTTGCGAAACAAATAAATGGAAAGGATAAAATTAATCATAGTAATAAATAATGAAGCTTGTTTTGTACAAGTTATATTGAAACTGGGGATTAATGAAAAACTTACATTTTTAATTCCACGCATGCCATTAAATGTATGTTATTACTCTTAGAAAATGAAAGACAGTAAATACTACAAGCATATGCTACGACATTTAAAGAAATAAGCAATTGCAATATTAATTGCTTTGGATTGCAATTAAAATGCAATTTCTGTGGCTATCTTAACTCCATGGGAAGGCAAATAACCAATATGTACTCACACAACAGTAAATATTATATGGCACCATTTTTTCTATGAACCAGTAGTACATAGAAGAACTTTACATTTCCAAATGAAACTATATACATTACGGAGTCAATTCAAAAAAGGGGGGGCAACTGCCCCCTCTTGCCCCCCATAATCGCCGCCCATGTTCGTGACCACTCATTACATGTACGTTAGTGTGAAGGGTGCTCAATATCAGTACTCTTTGTTTTTCTTGCATTGACATGCGGTGAGTGTGATATCGTCCACGGTTTTGAGTAGTCTGTCAATTACTTTATATTACAAATCTTTACTATGGAAACGTACGGAAGGTGGAACTTTTCTCCTGTTGTTTCTGATAGTACCAAGCAATTTTATTGCGTTAATTTTTAGTTCCCTTGCAAGCTGTAGAGATGTAAAAATTTTGTAACAAGTTACATGCAATCCCGAGTTTCAGAAGATGTAAAACTACATGTTCAGCAAGAGGGATGTTCGTTGGCCTCTTTTCATCTTTTCCTAGATATGGAAAACTATTTACTATATATTTATGGTTCACTTCAACAAGCATTCAAAATTTTTCGCCATATTTATCCGGTTTGCTACCCATGAACTGAATAAATGGACAGCGAGATGTCATTGGAAAGAGCCGCTCACCATTAGTGCAATAAGTATGGGGATTGTAGCACCTTCGGGAATTTTCAATCAACTAATACCAGATATTAGAATATAAGCCAAACCTGTTAGTTTTACGTCTTTCGCCCCTCTTAGATTTGAGATAAACCTTATAAATCTAATTTTTTCTTCAAACCTGTTTCTGGACATGACATTCCGAAAGAAGCTTCAGCCCAAGCTTTCCAGACCAGAGACACTTTACACTTAACGCTCTTCTTCCTCATTGCTCCACGGAAATACAGCAAGACAATAATTGCATCAAACTAACCGAGAGAAACAGACCAGTTAGGATCATCTAAAACCCGACGGGCCTCAACTTCTGTACACTTCTTTATATTTCGCAGTAGAGTATTGGTTACTATCAGTCTGAATGCACTTGCAGAAGCATCATCCATATTATGCGTAACAAGTGATGAGGGTTATGGTTTGATACGAAATATATTATCTTTTTGTAATCTTCCACATGTCTTGTTATTTACATCCACTATCGTCCACACAGTCTGATCCGGAGTTCACTAGGCCTACCAGTAATTTCAGTAGAATTTCCTTGCTCAGAGTCTTCACTTGAATCATTATTACTTGAATCAGAATCAGTATATTTGACTTCTTTGTCATAACTACTGGAAAAAACTTATTTTTCAAGGTCTGTAACATTTTCCTTTTCAATCCAGCTGTTACTGTCCTCATCACCAGAAGCACTATCGTTAATATCCTGTAATTGTGCTAGAAACTCTGTTGCTGCATGTCGTTTACTACCTGAAGACTCCATCATTCGCAAAGAGTGAAACACCTGCTTCAAAACAACCACCACAAATAAATGGTTGTTCACAATTGTTTCGAGGGCATCAATAATACACCTTGATAAAAAGTATAAACAAGAATCAGAAACGACATTTTTTATCCAAGGTAAAATAAATAGGAGATGAACTTTGTGGTGAACAAACACCGTCTGCGTGAGTTTTCTCGAAGATCCCCCGTTTCTTCCCACTCTGTTCATTGCACCATTCTATTCATTTCTCATCATCACCGTCTCCTTTAGCCTAACCGGCATACCATGGAACGTAAAACTCAAACATTTCATTTTCATTTTCGAAGTAAATAGGTAGGTGTCAAAATGACCCCCGTGGTAGTTCTAGGTAAATCAACACTTTTAAAGAAAACCAAAAATAATTGAAATATGGTATTTAGGATATAATTACACTAATTAGAGAGAAGGAAAGTGGTGCCATATGTTTTGCATATTTTAATTAATGTTCAAATTAAAGGATGATGAATGACGGTGAGGGGTCAACCCTTTGGTAGTTCGTGTGTTAAAGAAAATTCAAGAGGATGCATAGAAAGGTCCTTTTGAAAAAAAAAGAGCCTTTGTCTTCTACATTGGAAATCCTTTTCCAGCATCACCTGATCAGGTGATTTGTCTTCTATCCATAATTCTATAGCACCTGCAATATGTCATATATACTTATATTGTCAATGTAAATACTAGCAATACCAAATAGCACATATCGTCAATATAGCCAATACAATTTAGAGCAACATCTCACCATCACTGTTCTAAGTAGCAAAGGTATGCAACCACATCTACGTAAGCTACCAAGTCTATTAGACATGATTCCAGTCTCCTTCTCAACAATTTGATTTTCTGTTCAACTCGACTATATTTAAAATTTAGTTCCTTCAGCTTATTTGGTGATGTCGAAAGGTGTTGTGATGTAGAAGACTAAGACTCTTTCTTAAGGGCTGCTTTATGCATCCTCTTGCATTGTTTACTTAAGAGGCCTCATCCCGGCGAAATTAAAATACCGCTAATTTTATAGTATTTATGTGATATCTTCAAATAAATAAAAGATTATTATTTATCCTTCGATTCGTGAACCGTCAGGCTGTTGTCGTTCCGATGGTAAACGACCTGATGGCATGACATTAATACCCTGGATGAGAGGCAAATCTCTAGTATGGGATTTTACATGTTCGGACACATTCGCCCATTCAAGCCTGCCGTTGACCGTTGTGAATGCTGGAGAAGTTGCTAGACGTAGAGAGGCAGAAAAGGAAAGGAAATACAATAATCTCCTCGATAAATTTATATTTGCTCCAATAGCTATCGAGACCAGTGGAGCATGGGGTTCTAGAAGCCTTGATTTTATCAGAGAGGTAGGCAGACGCATATCTATCGTTTCTGGAGATGTTCGTTCAGCATCCTTCTTATTCCAACGTATATCCATTGCGGTCCAACGTGGCAACGTTTCGTCAGTTCTTGGTATGTTGCCACCTGGAAAGGAACTGGAGGAGGTGTTTCTTCTCTAGTGCAACAGAAACAAGCGAACAATAGAATAATAAAAATAATATAACGCAATTATTATTTAAAAACTAGTTAACAAGGAACACATATATCATGATAAGTCATCAATAAAAGATAATTGAAATGTGGAACAAGAGCGCCCTAGACAATATTATTTTGCGTGAGATACAGTTATCACAAGGCACCAAGTGGCTTTACGTTTCCAGCCGTTTAGAAACGCGAAAATAAATGCAGATTTTCAAAATGGCTCGAAATCGAAAGCAGATAAGTGTGTCGTGATAGCGGTATCTCATGTAAAATGATATTGTCTAGGGCGCTCTTGTTCCACATTTCAATTATCTCTTATCTATTTGAAGATATCACACAATTACTGTGAAATTAGCGGTATCTTAATTTCGCCGGGATGAGGCCTCTTAATATATGGCCAAACATGTCTTGAGGATATGAACAGTGACACCTTTTACATACTGCGAAACTTAGCATGTTGGAGATGAAGTACTGGAAAACTGAATAAAATTTTGTTGTGAAATGAATTAAGATTAGACCGAAGTAGCTTTGCCTTACGTTCGCTTTCCTTTCAATTACAAAGTCAAATGGCTTTTATGCCGCTGAATCAATCAATTTTCGATTTCCTTGCCGGTATTAAAAAATAGCATTCATCCTTACTAAAGTAGATGTGAATAACACTGCTAATAACAGAACTGGATCATAAGAGCTCCTTCGTGACTAAGCGGTTAGCATACGCGCCTTTGGCGTGGGAGACCTGGGTTCGATTCCCGACGGGAGCTCATGTGGTTCGGATTCCATGTTAATCAGAAGCTCCCGTCTCATATAGTCTCGCTGTTCAAAGGGACGTTCATAGTCATTTGTCTGAGAAGAACAAGTAGAATAACGTCTAAAAGTTTTGATGAAACTTGAAGAAATAGTTATTCTTCTCACGGAATCATTTAGAATTACTACATAGGTTATTACGAGTGCAGGAGGAGTGCAGGATCCACGAGGAAAACTCTAGGAAAATTCTGACAAAATTCAAGAGACAGAATTATAGGCCCAACCTAATAAAAGGATGATTATTTTGTTTCCTTCAACTGTCATGCATCTAAATATAATCTATAATTCTTCACTTTATTGAAATAACTTTAAAAAAAATACTGAAAACTCAATAAAAAACTTAAGACTGTTATAGTAAGTATATGTTTCACATTTTGATCTTTGCTTTAAAAAAATGGGATCAGTATTTCAAAATTAAAAAAAAATAAATATTTATACAATACTGAAAATAAAAGACTGATATATACTACCTTATAAGGATGAATATTTTAAAACATCAAACAACATTATAGTTACATTTCGTAATTAAAATGAATGATCTTACAGTAATATGCTGAACATATTTCAAATGTGTTAAATTTATAATAAATAGATTGTTCGAGTACAGGACAAAATCCAAAAGGGCAAAAGTCTAGGAAAATTCTGACTGAGCTTTGCATATGGGGGTGTGTGAAAGTAATTAAAGCCAATCTGCCCTTTTATTATAACATTTTTTAAACATTTTATTGGGTTTTTAGTATTCTTTTAAAGAAAGTTATTTCAGTAAATACGAAAATTACTGATAACATTTTAGAATATATGCCAATTGAAGGAAGAAAATAATCATATAAGTTGTGCACTGGTGCATCCAATATATGCTCCTATGATTCTTTCCCTTGGATTTTGCTGTCTCGTCAGAATTTTCCTTGGATTTTGTCTCCGATCTCGTTATCATGGCCATTATGTGCATGATATTCCGATCCGCATAAAAACATGCTAGGAGTCAAACATTTCTTCTTACAGATTCTGTTAGAATTACTAAAGAAAAAATCCCTAGAAAAATCCCTATCTGCATAAAATACCCTGTCTTCAAAGATTAGGCAGAACGGGAATTCCCATTCTGCCTAAAGATAAGATCATTGAAAATGTTTTCTACAAAGTGTTGGAGGGCCTTTAGGCAGAACGGGAATGAACCATCCAAGGTTTCCAAATTAACTCTCTCCCGATGGATATTATGACTAGGTTTGACATTGACATTGTGGACCTCAAGTATTGTTTTTCAAATTACATAACAGAAGAACTGCATTTGAAACTATATCTAATGTTTCAAAAATATCCAATAAATATTTCCTTTTCAAAATTTACGTCTCACAATTATGCCGGTTAGGCTAAAGGAGATGGGGATGATGAGATATTAAGGAAATGGTGGAGTGAAGAAAGTGGGAGGAAACGGGAGAACCCCGACAAAACACACGTACATGGTGGTGTTTGTTCACCACAAAGTTCACTTAGCACGAGCTGAGATCGAACCAAGGACCTCATGCACCAGAGGTGAACGCTCTTCCACTGAGCTACCGCAACTCCAATGTCTAATAAAAAAAAATAAGACAAAACGCAAACTATAAACTTTCAAAAATTTATAAATAATTGCTTCAATTATTTTCGTCAATCAAACAACTGGGGACCCTAGATCCGCCGCCCCCGAGCTAGACACGTCACTGAATTTAGAAATTAAAAGAGGAATTTTGATATCGTATATTACGTATATATTGCTCATAAAGAGAAGAACGTATTTCCTATATCAGAGTCTAGAGTTTGGTGCAGTGTCCATTTGAGTAGCAACGAGCTTCAAAGTGTCTGCTTCATTGTCCGTGAGAGCCAGTCATTCGCGAAGAAAGGCCTCGTGGAAAGACCTCCTTAGTCAAGCGAGAAGTCTCTGCAATTTCTTGAAGAAAGAGAAAAAAAACAGAAACAAAACAACGATGGAGCAGAGAAAAGTGCTCACATCCACTTGTCCACGTTCTTCGTATCTGTATGTGATGCAGGATCAAGGAAGAAAAGGGGAGAAGAGTTCAATTCTCTGTGGAGCAAAATACAAATTCTCACGTGAGTGCATTGCTGGCATCCAATTGGTTGATGCCAACTTGTGAGCCAAGAGAGAAAGATAGAAGCTAGCCGTTTCTTGGATCACGTAATATTTTTGAAAATGGCCGTGAGAAATGTAGAACATTTGCAGCTTGTGTCCCCCAGAAGAGCAACACGATAACATCTTGTGACACGAAAGACATGCTCTAACGTCTCTTGAGGATACGACATCTTACGCAGTGTAGCTAACTTTTATATTATGTTCATATGTCTGTGTCAAAAGTAAAGGACAATGAAATAAATATGTTTTCAATTATAAATAAGATCTTTTATTTTTAATCCTCACTTAACTTTTGAGACCTAACCCTCACTGAGCATTAACTTTACAGAACCCTCAAAACCTTGGACCTCAATTTTAAAGTAGGAGCTTTCGGAAAAGCACTCGAAAATTGTCATGATTACCCTACTTAAAGAAGTATGTGGTCATTAAAATATAGTTAAGCATCAGTAGTTTAAATTGAATCAGTAGTTTAGTAGGACAAAGGCGGGTCTAGGAGGGCACAAATATGTTTGTCACTCAAAAAACTCGGGGGACCTAGACAACCCGGCCCCGGCCGAGATCCTCCTCTGTAACAGGACTGATGCTTCCTCGGATTAAGCGGAAAAGGACACAAAATGTTTGATTTTTCAGAAATTTTTACAAGTATACGTGTCATATAATATAAACAGAGTGCATTAAATTTTACATCACCATGATACTACAATGTATATACAGTGTTTCTAAATATACCAACAATGTTTGGTAGATTTGCTTGATTCCCAACACCAATCTAAGACAAAAAAGAAAGTATAGACCACCCTGTGTAAGTTTTTTTACGTGCTATGACCAACCGAAAAAAATTGTCAGAACCCCCGCTTCGCCTAGTGGCTAGTACGCTTGACTTAGGTTCGCGTGATCCCGGGTTCGATTTCCAGTGGGGATACAATTGAACGACCAAAGTGGTTCGGATTCTACTACAATTAGTAGGTCCAAGTCTTCTTTAACCTAGCACGCATAAACGCGGGACGTTAAACTAAATCAAATCAAATCAAACAAAACCGAAAATTTGTCGAAAAATGAAAAAATCATAAATCGAGAATTTACAGATAGTTTATAGTTATTTGTTATCTTTATAGCAAGAGTCATTTGTGTGAACGAGTGATGTTCCTCTGCGTGTAAAAAATGATAATCTACGTTTACACGTAAACAACAAGTAGGCAATGAAAATAACGTAGACTACGTAACCTATGTAGATAATACGTAATCAATCTGATATGCCACTTCAATTTTTTTAATAATATAAAAATTCTTGTAGTTGGTAAGGAGGAAATATATAGGTTCAATGATAGAAATTGAGACTGGAATTTCTTTCCCTCTAAAAGTGAAGTCAAAGAGCTTCGTGGTAAGGTGATAAATACATATATCTTCAAATAAATAGACGTAATTCTAAAATAACATAGCGCTATTTAGGATCTATAGTGTCAAGTTGACCAGATATTAGCACTCTCTAATATGTTATAGTAGAAATAGTGTTACTTTTTAACATAATCTTTAATTTTATATATAAACCAAATTTTGTGCACCAAATCTAAGCGCGTACGAAGATGTTCTTTTAAATTTTTGGCTTCGGGGGCGTTTTCGGGGAGAGAAAATTTATGCAACAGCGTAATGCATGTTTCTCGTATTTTTTGAAACAACGCTCGCCTGTATGCAACACCATTTTACATTGTAGATAGGCGGGCTTGCATAACAGCAAAGGATAAATACCTGAGAAATTGATTTCCTCTCTTTTTATCCAGGTACTTAATTATGAACCTGGGAACGACGAGTGCTTAAATCTTTTTTATCCAGGTTCCGAAATAAGATCGGCAATGACGCGACAGGTGCTTACGACAGCTAGTTAGGAATAAAAATAATCCGTAGCAAACTGTTATGTGATTGTTGATACTTCTAGAAAGTTTTATTCATATGAATGTGTGATAATATAGATTCTTAGTTATAATAGAAAAATCTTTCATTAGTTTTCAATATGACCATACAAAGGTCATTTTTTAAATAATAAAATTGGAACAAACGTAGAATAATCACATTTTCTTCCTTCCTATTACATTTTCCGTAAGAATTATTAGTGTTTTGATAAATAATTTGCTATCTTTGATAAACGTTATTTCTTCATTTTTTTTTTTCGAAACATCTTCCGACATCTGTGCATGGGTTATTATGCAATGACTGGCATATATAAAGTCTATTCTTTTAGGAACAGTATATGATACTTTATTAATATCTTAAGAACTCTTATTATATTAGTACATTACATTTTACTTTACAAGCAGCTTGCACAACGTAATAACTTTCGTGTCAGTCCTGGTAGAGTTGGATTCTTAGATAATGAAGGCAGATTACACCACTAAAACTAACTCTATGGTCTATGGAACTAGAAAGTTCAATGCCATGTTCACATAAACTCTCCAATGACATCTATTCTTAACCAATTAGATCCAGTTTCTACATTGTATTCCTATTTCTGCAAGATCCATCTTAATGTTATCCTCCCATCTGTGCCTAGCTCTTCCTAACGATCGTTTTCCGATTAAGTTTCCAGTTAAAACTTTGAAAACGTTCCTACTTTTATCCATTCTTGTTCTCAAATACTTTCAGTCTACGTTCTTCCTAAATGACAATGATTCGCAACTATACAGAACAATAGGCATGATTATCGTTTTATATATTTTAAGTTTCAAATTTCTCGGTAGAATTCGCGAGTGCAAAAGATTTTGAACTGAATAATAACACGAATTCCCTGCTTTTATTCGACATTAAATTTCTTCGTGAATATATTCCTAGTTTTGGTCTGTTAATATTGATCATAGATATTTGAGAGTATCAACTTTATCAAACGTATTATTTGATATTAATGCATCCACAATTTGTAGTGTTACGATCCCGACGAACTTCCATGTATTTAGTTTCTTCTGCATGGGTTAAAATTTTTCATTCCTTTACTGTCACTTACAGGTCGTTTGGTATGATCTGTGCATTAATTATGTTGGTCTGATCTGTGGAGTTGTATGCTAGATTACATAACAGACTATTATTATTATTATTATTATTATTATTATTATTATTATTATTATTATTATTATTATTATTATTATTATTATTATTATTATTATTATTATGCCTTTCAGCAGATCCTAAGAATAATGATTTTTTTTTTAATTTTAGGTTTGGGTCTAAAAATGTTTATTCCATGTTTCTCGATTTTCAGTTTTCTCTTTTAACTTCTCTTCTAGTTTTCAAATCATCAATCAGTTATCTTTATTCTTCTTCCTATTCCTTACTTTCCTTCCATCCTTCCTTCTATGGCGGTATGAAGAAGACAATTTCTTCACAAGATCTGTTCAATCTAATTGCTCATTATACAAAGAATGTTGGCTAAAAGCGTCCTCTTCTCTCCTATCCGTTTTAAAACATCTTTGTCGCGCTTCAGATGACGATCACGAGCCATTTGTCACTCTGTGAGTACTAACCACATAGACAAAAGATGAAAATCATGTAACGTTCAGTGCTGCCAACTTACTAGAACAGAAATGGTGAGTATTTCAAAAGTTGCGTTGTTTATGGGACACCCTTTACTATAATAGGATAAACTGAAGCGCAACATGACTCACTAACACACTGAACGGTGTATGAGGACGAAGTGGGAATTTTTAAATATACAAATGTTGCATATGTTGGTGTCCGGTAGATGGATTATTTATAGAACTGTAATCGCTTTGATTATTCAAGATTTTCCAAGCTTCAGAATTTTATTCAATTACCACAATCTGTTGTTCATAGTAGCGATGGCCACAATGTTCCGGTTCCGGGAGAAACCGTTTCTTGGAGATACGGTTTTCAGAACCGGTTCCAGACTTGAATCCGAAAAACCCGATTTCGGAACCGGATCTTCGGAACAGATTTCAGACCTGGGTCCGAAAAGCTAGTTCCGGAACTGGATCTTAGAGACTGGTTCCAGACTTTGATTGAAAAGCCCGGTTCCGGAACCGGATCTTAGGAACTGGTTCTAGACCTGGCTCTGAAAACCCGGTTCCGGAACTTATAAACCGGTTCCAGATCTGGATACGAAATCCCGGTTCCAGAACCGGATCTTCTGGAACAGGATCCGTTCATAATTCAGAGCCGAAAACCGGTTTCACCAGGAACCGGATCCGGCCATCTCTAGTCCATAACTGTTTTTTAACGAAAAAATATTCTGAAGGGAGGAGCCCAAGGTGATTGCCAGGTTCGCCTCTTGTAAAAGCCACAACTGATGCCAGTCAAGTGAATTTGGAAGTATTCCCCATTCTTTCTTATTGGTGTCACGATTTTTCATAGATAATACTGTATTTTCCGCACTCTCAACAGTTACTAATCTAAGCATGTAGCCTATAATACAAAATATTTTTGTTACTTACGAAACTATTGCAACAAAACTTGCATGCTATTGCTGAAAGATGACACTGAGAAACAAACCTGTAAATAAAAGAAAAAACGTTAATTAACTGAATGTTTTGTTCACAATACATATTAAAGTAAACGGAAATTGAATTATTCAAAAAAAAAAAATAATAACATTTTAGAAAAATGTTGTCCTAGTGATCTTAATTTGTCATAACAAAGTTTATATTTGGTCTAGGAATTAATTCGTGCGGTTGGTACGCACACATTGAAGCTGTAGTACAAACACAAAATATATAAATACCTTAAGAAAAATATTGTCCATCGCTAGCCACCACTTTCGCCCATCTGTCAGGCAATGTACGGATTCCGTGGCGAAAGAAGTCCTCATCCTTGGAAGCGATCCAGTCAGAGACCCATGTTTCGATATCTTCTGAAGAAGTAAACCGCTGTCCAATCAAATCGTTGTTCATGCAATCGAACAAGTAGTAGTCCGAAGGAGCAACGTCTGGTGAATATGGCGGGTGGGGTAAAACTTCCCATCCGACATTTTCTAAATAGGTTTTGACCGGTTTTGCGACATGTGGGTGAGCGTTATCATGCTGAACAATAAGTTTATCATGTCTGTTCTCCCATTCTGGTCGTGTTCTGGCCAGAGCTTCTTCAAACGCATTAATTGTCGTCGATAACGTTCTCCATTCATAGTTTCACCCGGTTGCAGCAGCTCATAGTACACCACACCTTTCATATCCCACCATATGCACAGCATAACCTTTGCACAGTGAATATCTCGTTTTGGTTGTGTTTGGACCTGGTTCACCTGGTTTCACCCAGGCCTTTTTTCGTTTAGGATTCTCGTAATGGATCCACTTCTCATCACCCGTAATAATTCGATGCAGAAACCCCTTTCTGCTCTGTCGTTGAAGCAGCAATTCGCAAATGGTTTTTCGTCTTTCAACGTCTGTGTCTTTCAATTCATGTGGAACCCAATGTGACATCTTTTGAATCATTCCCATGGCTTTCAAGCGTTTGGAGACTGTTGTTTGATCAACGCCTAATGCTGCTGCAAGTTGTTCCTGCGTTTGACACGAATCCTGCTCGAGCAATGCTGTCAATTCTTCGTCTTGAAATTTTTTTGGCTGTCCAGCTCGCTCTTGGTCTGCCAAGCCGAAATCACCACTTCTAAACCATGCAAACCACTTCTGACACGTTCGCTCAGCTAGAGCATGGTCACCATACACTTCCACCAAAATACGATGACTTTCAGTCGCACTTTTCTGCATGTTAAAGTAATGCAGCAGGACACCCCGCAAAAACACTTTATCAGGCACAAATTGCGCCATGTTCACTTAACTACAAACTGGTGTTGTTGACGCTTTAATCCACTGCCCTATACTACGAACGATACGCGATGACAGGGGTTTGCAACACATGTGTGGATACACGGACTGTGGGACGCTCCGTTCGTTGCGCCATCTCTTGTCCACCCGCACGAATTAATTCCTAGACCAAATAAATAACTAATAATTTTTCTAACTTCAGTTAAACAAAACGGACTGGCGTTTTGTTTATCTTAAAAGTAAATTTAGACATATTTCTATAGTTGATCTAAAATGTAGCATTTATTAAATATTAATCCTTTAAATTCTATAGTAATGCATAACAGTAATTCACTCTACACAGTTAGTTATAAAAGAAAAACCTCTTCTAATTAACCAGAAGATAATGTACCTAAAATGGAAGTTATATTTTCTCGTTGAACTCCGGAGGACCCAAATTGGGCAAATATTTGGGGGAGCGTTTTGTTTTAGTTGGTTAGGGAGGCGCTAAGGCGCGTTCTTGCCCCCAGGCGACAACTAGCGTATTTACGTCGCTGAAGGTCATTGATAAACAATTTACCTCATTTTGGTCTGCCTTTTCACTTGGAAGCTCCTAAAACTACATGTAGACTTCCTTTTGTGAGTAGTTCGTGAATCTTCACGTACCAACGTCCAACAATAGTCCGCCAACATTCTTGTTCTCCAACGTTCCTGATAATGGAATTCAATTGTTTTGATGTCCTGGTGAAATCTTTCATAATGTTCTTCACTTTAATCATCGAAGTTAGAAGGAAAGCTGTCTACATGTGAATACATAAAATAAATCTTAAGACTCATTTTGTACCCTAATTTTTTACACTCCTGGAGCATATTAGACATAATATACTTGTAATTTTCGTCTCTGTTATTCCCTAGAAAATTATGACACGTCCCTGAATACACTTCGTGCTTCCTTTTCTACACTTGTCATACAATGTTCAAAGTATGACTGATCTGAGACTTTCTGATCTGAAGATCAATGAATATCCCTTCTTTTAACTTGGCACTTGAAAGTTCTGGGAATTTTGTCACTAGACACTGGAAGCACTAACCATCGTTATTCAGACCTTTGACAAATTGTTTCATTAGGCGCAGTTTAATATGCAAGGTGGTATTATGACTTTTGAAGGGTCTACGAGGCAGATGTTTTTCACATTTTTACTTCCTATATTGCGGCTTTCGCTTACAATCGATTTGAGTCCAGTGTTTATCGCGTTCTATGCTGTTCCATTCGCAAAATTGGCATGGATATTTGGTGTACCTTTACTGCTGTACAAGAAGCAAATATATCATCTTCAGATCGCCACACAATAATCACTAATGATCCTCGTATTTTAGTTTTATTTTTAAACATTTCCATATTTTCGTAAGTCTCCTTTAAATGTACAGAATGAATAATGGGTATACAGAGGGTTGTTGGTTGCCGTTGCGAAGAAGCAGACCGTCCAAACTTCTCTTGTTGGAATCAATGAAAAGCCTTCATTCCTCTGCATTATAGTCCTCCAACTTACACAACGCTGTTATTGCGTTCCCAACGTGTAACGCGTTGTGATATCATTCAATGCTACCAGATCCAGTACATATTTTTTCAATGTTAGCAGAATAAGTAACTGCACGTCTTTTATTACAAATTCAAAAATAATCAGAAGAATATGGCATAGGAAGTATTTTTTTATATTTGTAATTATAATCAGTACTTCTTCCGAAATATACATATATACGGCTATTTTCCTGTCCCCCTCTATTTTAAGAGAACTGTTCGTGATAGGGCAAAACTAACTACATTTTTTGATTTCTCAGGTCAAAAACATTAAGAGCCTTCATCCTGGCGAAATTAAAATACCGCTAATTTTACAGTAATTATGTGATATGTTCAAATTTATAAACGATAATCGAAATGTGGAACAAGAGCGCCCTAGACAATATTATTTTACATGAGAAACCGTTATCACGACTCACTTATCTGCTTTCGATTTCGAGCCATTTTGAAAATCGGCATTTATTTTCGCGTTTCTAAACAGCTGAAAACGGAAAGCCACTAGGTGATTTGTGATAACGGTACCTCATGCAAAATAATATTGTCTAGGGCGCTCTTGTTCCATATTTCAATTATCTTTTATCTATTTGAAGATATCACATAATTACTGTAAAATTAGCGGTATTTTAATTTCGCCGGGATGAAGACTCTTAAGAAAACCTTAATAGTTTCCAAACAGCAAAATCATTGTAGAGCAGTGTAATTAATACAGTCATGACAATAATTTCGTGCTGTTTACAGGAAACATAATACGTTGTACGTTGCTTTACGGTACAAATACCAGAAACCTTTTACAGCTTTGTTTATAGGAAGGAATAACAACCAAACAAATTCTCACTGTTAGTTATTACGTAATTCTGATATGGGTTGCTTACAAGGTATCACGTAACTACAACTTAGCAATAAGCTTAGGAAGTTTCCTATTTTATTATTGTATTTTTTGATGTCATATCACCAAAGATGTGATTGAAAGAATAATACAAATTATTGTAACTAATTAAAAATATGTTGATGCATCCTGTTTCGTTAACTGAGCAGTCGGTTGTTCTAAATTAGTGCTCTCAAACGGGTCGGGTTGACCCGACCCGACCCGTGACCCGACCCGACCCGAGTCGGGTCGGGTCAGATCGGGTCGGGTTACGGGTCGGGTCGGGTCAGGTCAACTCGGGTCGGGTTATCGGGTCGGGTCAGTCGGGTCAGCTCGGGTCGGGTTGCCGGGTCAGGCTACTCGGGTCGGGTTATCGGGTCGGGTCAGTCGGGTCAGCTCGGGTCGGGTTGTCGGGTCGGGTTATTCGGGTCGGGTTGTCGGGTCGGGTCAATCGGGTCAGCTCGGGTCGGGTTGTCGGGTCGGGTTATTCGGGTCGGGTTGTCGGGTCGGGTCAATCGGGTCAGCTCGGGTCGGGTTGTCGGGTCGGGTTATCGGGTCGGGTTATCGGGTCGGGTTGTCGGGTCGGGTTATCGGGTCGGGTTGTCGGGTCGGGTTAGTCGGGTCAGTTCACTTTGGTCAACTGAGTTTAGGTTGAGTTTAAACTCGGCTGGAGTCGAAAGCTGCTGTTTTTCACTAGCTGCCTAATTAAAAATAGCAATTTTCAATTGATTTTATAGAAACCATAAATCTATTTTGAACACTTGCAGCTAGTGTTTTTATGATAAATGCTTATTTTTCTACTTGTGTGTACTTTAATTTTTAAATGTGGAAGATTGATTTTACCAATCGACTGTAATATTAATATCTACGCCAATATGGAGTCTGGATTTAGAAGAAAACTAGAAGTTGTTTAAGCAACGCCAAAAGAGATATTGGATATGGACGACCAAGCCCAAGCAGGGCCGCGGTGGCTCAGTGGTAGAAAATTCATCTCTGGTGCATGGTGTCCAGTAGCGTAGCTAGAGTTTTTTCAGGGGGGGGAAATGAAGGGCCCAAGAGGATTTTGAGGGGGACATCTCCAATATATATATATATATATATATATATATATATATATATATATATATATATATATATATATATATATATATATATATATATATATGTGTGTGTGTGTGTGTATGTGTGTGTGTGTGTGTGTGTGTATTCAAGGTGAATGTTTCCATCTTTATTGTTCATGATTTTACTCTTTGGAAAACAGTGAAAATATAAGAATTTAGTACCTCAAACAACTAGGATTCATTAATGCAATTGATTTCTAATATAAGTAAATAGTTATTTAATCATGGCGTTTAAAATATGTGTAGCTGGTTGACTTAAGTGGAAGCAAATACACTTTTACAGGTAAAGAAAATAACTTATAGGTTCATGCCTCTACTTGAAGAGGATCTTTCTATTCGTGTGGGCAGCAGCAAACATATCCACAACTTGTTAAAGATCTAACGATTTATCAATTTTCTTCTCAAAATAAAGTAACACTAAGTTTTTCAACCTATCATGAGTCATTGAATTGCGTATACAAGTCTTTAATCTTTTCAAAGAAGAGAATGACCTTTCACATGTAGCACTAGAAACTGATATAATCACAGAGATGATACCTAGCTTGTAGGTTTCTAGGAATACGTTTTTGTAGACACAAAGAAGATCAACGAAATTCGTTAAGGAATCAGCTTTCGTTTTCTTCTCGTCTTCATACAACTTAATTGTTAGAGCAACCCACATTATGCTTTATTTCTTGTTTAATTATGCTTTTTTTTAAAATTATGCTTTATTGTTAATTTCAATGATTATTTTACATTAATCGTGTATAATGTATATTTATTATACATTAAATATTCTAAATATGTTAATTTATTTATTGATATTTTTTTGCAACTAGTTTCTCTCATATTTAATGAACTTTCTACTTAATTCATTGTAAAGAGATGTGCTTTGCTCGAATAAATTTTTTCTATCATTTGTGTGCGCCTTACAGGTACATATATACAGAAAGGGAAAGTAAAAGATGCCACCAAAAAGTACAGAAAGTGCTTAAGTTCAAAAAGTAAACATAACAATACAGTGACGACGCCAGAGGGGAGAAGGGGGGGGAGCGCCCCCCTAGTAGCTACTTCTGCCCCCCTGACTGCCACCTAGACTGCCCCTCCAGACTCGTACAATCTTTAAACATTCTTTACGTAGTATTTTATATCAGTATCATAACCAATCTCATTGACAAATTGTAGTCTACTTTCCATGAATTTACTATGTGGCAGATTAATCCTCAAGCTTTCTTCTTTGAGCGTCTGGGTATACACGCATATTTCTGTTTTCTAATTTAGCCCCTTTTGAGGTAAATTTTAGTTATACTTCTTTCTTATGATTTTTAATAATTGTGCCTAGCGAACAATAGTAGATTTGGTCGACTTGTTTTCTTCTCATTGGATCAACTTCGATTGGAAACAAAAGAAAGGTAAAACCAGTTACGTAACTTGTTTGTATTTATCCAGGTTTGAAGTTTTCAGTTTCATATTTTGTTTTATTTAAAACTTATTTTTTCTGAAACATTATTCTCGGCTTCCAATATTCAGAGGATGTGCTTATAACAGCTTAGTTTGCAACTACCAGGGCTTAATCTTTTGAAGGAGATAAAAAGAGTTGTGTTTTCCCTTCCTGCAAATGATAATAATAAAATTATGGAAGAAATTGATTCCCAATAAAATGTATTGTCAGAGTGCTGATCTTTAGTTAGTAATTGGTTTACACTAGTGCTCCTTTACTTATTTTGTTTCAAAGTACTGACGTGACGTCTACCATATTGACTAGGAACTGCTGAAAAATTCGTAGCCCAACCCAGAAGGAGTGCACGTGGATTGGTGAAGTTTTACTTCTTCTTCTTTTCCCCCGAGAGTCAATATACTACCTTGTACAGTGTTCCAGCTTTTGCAGAAAAGTTAAAAAAATCTAGATTTCCTCGCACCACTGTTCGTAGCACTACCCCTATCAGATCTAAAATGGCGTCTTTCAAGTGTTACTTAAGTTTGGGAAATAAGTACACGTAATAGTTAGACGGAGCTAAATCTGCGGAATAAGAATGATGATCTAGACATTGAAATCCTAGATTATGCAATGTAAGTTATGTTCGCAGGGGCTTGATGGACAGGTGTATTCTCCTGAAGGAACAGAATTCCTTTCTTTTCATTTTCCGCAGCGTTGAACTTTGAATTTTTCTTTCAGTTTTGTAAGTAATGTAGAGATTCTGGATTAAATATCTGACCATTGAGGAGGTAGTCTACCACTCCATACTTATACCAGAAGAATGTTCCAAACAGTTTCTCAACCTACTTCTGTGTCTTGAACTTCTTGGGGCGATGGAGAAATGAGTGCTACTACTCCATTGACTGTTGTTCCGATTCAAGATCATAGTGGTACAATCATATTTCATCTATGGTTACTATTCGTCAGCGAAATTGATCAGCATTACGGTCAAATTGGAAGAAGACTTCTCTTAATGCCGTTACCCTTTTATTCTCCTGACATATATTTTGCTTAAATTATTTTTGTCATACAAAAACTGGGGTGGCCTAGGTCCTCCGGCCCCGGGCTATATCCACCACTGGGTGAAATGCTGCAATTTTCAAGAATAATGTCACAAATTGCATCCATGATTCCAGGAAGAGTCATTGCTTTTAATCATCCTGGATGTAAAGAATAATTTGTTGAGAAATTGCTACGTTTATACTAAGCCACTTACTTCTTCACCACCATATATAACTTAGGAGAGTCCCGTGGTGTTTCACTGATTTCCTCATTAATTTACTTCGGTGACTTTCCTTGCTGGAACAAAAATGTTATAACAGTAAGGATCTGGATGTTCGTGAAATTATCTGTTTGGGCACACATAATCACTTCAGAGGCCTGAGAAACAATAAGAATTTCATTATTAATATGAAAATTTATATTTGTACATACATAGATATGTTTTTCTAAACTACGGTTTCATTTTTCTACCTAGTACCTACACTCCTTCTGGATTGGACTACGACATTTTCAGCAGCTCCTCGTAAATTCTCTCTCTGGCTATATATATATATATATATATATATATATATATATATATATATATATATATATATATATATATATATATATATATATATATATATATATATATATATAGAGAGAGAGAGAGAGAGAGAGAGAGAGAGACGTAGCATATAGACGAATGTGTTACTTGTAGCTTACGCGAAAGTAATTCAATTTATGTTTAGGCTTCAAAAGTTTCATTGAAAAATATTTCATGTGCAGACGTTACTTATTTGTTAGTTACAAATTTTATTTGAAATAAGTTTAATTTATAATCATATAGCCTATGTCATTTTTGGTATGGCAAATAGCCCCCCCCCCGAAAATGTATCTGCCCCTCCTTTGCCCCCCTAAGAACTTAAAGCTGGCGTCGTCACTGTAACAATATAGTATGGAGTTCTTGCATACTATTCATTGTTGGCAGAAAAAAATCTTCTTTTACTTTTTTCTTTTCTCCACATCAAAGGATTTTACCGATAAATTTACAGAAATGAAAATAAGCTTTTCATTGTTGCATTGTTATGTTCTCAATGATTTTGCATTGTAAATATTGGCTTTAAAAAATATTAACACAGTATGTTAAACTTTCAGTTAAAGAGAATTTTCCAAGAATTGTGCTATATATTTTAAATTATGCTTTATGCTTTATTTTCTAAAATTATGCTTTTAAAACTAGTTTCCCAATGTGAGTGCATTTTGGCGTTCACCCAGTGTCGTGACCATAGTGCTCTCAAACGGGTCGGGTTGACCCGACCCGACCCGTGACCCGACCCGACCCGACTCGGATCGGGTCAGTTCGGGTCGGGTCAACTCGGGTCGGGTTGTCGGGTCGGGTCAGTCGGGTCGGGTTGTCGGGTCAGGCTACTCGGGTCGGGTTGTCGGGTCGGGTCAGTCGGGTCAGATCGGGTCGGGTTGTCGGGTCGGGTCAATCGGGTCAGCTCGGGTCGGGTTGTCGGGTCGGGTTATTCGGGTCGGGTTGTCGGGTCGGGTCAATCGGGTCAGCTCGGGTCGGGTTGTCGGGTCGGGTTATTCGGGTCGGGTTGTCGGGTCGGGTCAACCGGGTCAGCTCGGGTCGGGTTATCGGGTCAGGTCAATCAGATCGAATCACGGTTCGGGTCAGTCGGGTCGGGTCGGGTCATCGGGTCGGGTCAGTCAATTCGGGTCACGGGTCGGGTCGGGTTGGTCTTCAACCCGACCCGACCCGACCCGTTGAGAGCACTATTCTAAATGCTAACTAGATTACCGGTTAGAGGTTATGATTGGTCGTGGTAACTACGTGACGGTTATCGTATCCCTGTGAGTTATTACACTGTAACCTAGCAATATTAACCTTTAACGCATGGTTGCGATCTCCTTCTCTCGTTAACCTTTTTCGCTTGGTTGCTGAGACACACGACTTTGTTATTCCTATATTGACAAACTAACTTTGTTACTATCCACCCTTTTCTTGTTTACTAGTAACCTTTCTTTTTTTGCGTGCGGTTTTCGAATCCGCGACACTTTCAAAATCTGGTGGGTTTAATGTTTGGGCGGGTTTGAGTTCAGTGTCTCTTTCAACAGAGAGGCTATGTAAGACGTGGACCAGCAGCTTAATGTGGGATTTGAATCACCTGAGTACCAATTGTTAATCGAACCTGGGTCTCTCGCTCCAAATTCGCGTGCGCTAACCTTATAGCCAAGAGAGAGAGCTACAAACCGGATGGGACTTCTAGAATTCCATATGTAGGAAACGACAAAATACACATATGTATACGTTCTCTGTATCTAAAGAAACTCTATAAGACTTTTATCCTCTTTGTATCAAAAGTGATATTTTGTAAAACATAAATTATGATGACATAGTTGACCCTCTCGCTTAAGAGAAAGCGCGAAGGAAATCGCTTCTGCATTGGCCTCATGTTGATGAAAATCAAACCAACCGTAATATCATTAATTAAAACCAGAGGCGTCATTTAGAAGAACAGAGAGCAGTTATTTCCAATTTCCACCAACTCACACTGAAAGGGAAATTACACTATCTAATGAAAAACGTTAAACTTTACTTATAGTGTTGACTGAGTTTAACTCCCCGAATACGTTAAACTGAAAGTTATATTATTATTTTTTGTGCATATATATGTTTTATTTTTCTCCACTATCACTTAGATATTGATTATTCACTTCACTGTGTTATTAATGCTTATTGCTTTCGCTACTTTGTGTGTGTGTGTGTGTGACTAGGACCTTGAATAAAGAGTTGATAAAAAGAGCCATAAAATGTTTCGTGTGGAGTATTGTACTGCATGGGGCAGAAACATGGATGTACGCAAAAATGATGAAACACGACTGAAAGGTTTCGAAATGTGAGTGTGAAAAAGAATTAGCTGGATCGAGTGAAAAACGACTGAGACGGTATTAGAAGTAGTAGGGGAGAAAAGAATTTTAGATATTATTAAGAAGAGGAAGAGAAACTGATTGGGACATTGGCTAAGAAGAAACTATATCATGAGAGATGTGCTAGAGTGTATAGTGGCAGCAAAGAGAGCGAAAGAGGTTACAATTGATGAACGATATCAAAACAGAAAATCGTACGTGAAGACGAAATGGTCAGCTGAAAACCGTGAAGCATGAAATCTTCTCAGTTGCGGCAAGTGACCCACCAATAATGACAGAATAAATATGGTGATGATAATGATGACGATATCGCTACAACCTTTGCAGAATATTAATTATATAAATGCCAAGATTATTTATATAGATTATTTATGCCAAGACTAGTACCTGTGTTTACTAGTGTATTGTAAATACTTCTTTCTTACATTTGCTTTAGTAGGTTAAAGAAAAGTAATGCGACCATCGGATACCCCCCTTATATACTTAAGAGAAAAGTAGGAGAAATAACCATATTGCCTTTGATCAGATATAAGCACGATAAAACTTAATGTTCCAATGAAGACGTCTGAAGCACCCAAAAGAATATTCTTTTTTAATAAAAGAGAAAGAAAGAAAGAAGAGAAAAAAGAAACCAAGAGAATGCTCATCAGACACTATGATATTACCAAACGATTTTCTTCACGAAGTACTTTACCATTACCATTAAAGTGGATTGCGTTACATTTAAGAAGGTGATGTAATAACTTTAATATCATTTCTTTTTTTTCTTAACCTTTAGAATACGTAGCCTCTTTTTTTTCAACACTTCCTCTTGCACCTACATGAAGCATCATGATCTTTCTTTAGGAACAAAAACAGGGTCGAAAAGACCCTTCCGTTTTAAAGCCCTTTTCCGATCGTGTGACATAACCTGCGTTGAAAAGTACGGTACCCTGCAAGGGAAACACGTATGAAACTTTACAGAAAAGACCCATTTTATTTTGTAGCGAAATGGTCAATTCAGTCTTTGTGAGTGTATGTTGCAAGAAAGAAAGAAAGAAAGAAAAGAAGGTAGAAAAAAACGTTGAACCAAGTGAGTTCAGGCTGAATTTAGATCAGGCAAATGATAAAAGCAAAGAAGACTGTGTTCCTTCAAGAACGAACAAGGAAAGAAAAAAAATAAATGTAGAAAAGGAAAACCCGTTAAGTGGGGCACAAGAAAGGCAAGGAACGAAGAAAAAAAAGAAAAAAAATAGTACAGAGAACGGCTGCAGTCTAAAGGAACAATTTTATCTGTGTCAGATCTCACTTTACTCTGGAATAATTTTTTCTCCCTTTCCACTCTATCTCTTATCTCCCATTTTCTCAGCGTACTTCTGCTTCTTTGTAGTACTTTTTTTGTTATGTATATATATACATGAGAACTTGCTTCATGAAATCAATACAATTCAATTCGAAGATGCACACCTTTTGGTACGACAGCACAAGTAAGAACGTATGGTACGTTAGTGAAAAATGTTAGATATTTTTCTCTTATTCTTACACTCTAAAACAACTAAAAGGATATGATTTGATTTTTCCTTATGAGATTATTGAAATGCTATCTAAAAGACTCGTTTATCAGCCGGCAAAGAGATAACGTTTATTGATTCTTTGATTGATTGTAAGTTAATGGGCTTTTCTAAGAGTTTAAACTATAATGGAGGGGACCAACAGTGCATCATCAATCTTGTCCTCATTTTTTTCACAGTGTTTCCAGTACATTACAAAAACCAAAAATAAAGATACTAATCTAGCTTATACCAGTAGTGGAACGGGTTATGGACTTTGTGACCCGTGACACACTATATGTGATGACCAGTAGTGACTCATTGATCGGGTAAGAAGACCCATGATCCAGAATGAGCCGGACAACCACATGATCTGGAGTGACTCGCAGAGGCACGGCGACAAGGACATATTATCAATTACCGTACATGAAGAGTATATGTATATTACATCAAGGGCGCCAATTTTTCTGTAAATTTAGGGGGGGGGGCATTCAGATGCAGAAGGCATATATATGAGGATTTTAAGACAAATTGCATTCAAATTATGCCAAATATTGTATATTCACAAATACAATGCGGGGGCCCACATGAGCTATGGGGAGGGTCCGGGCCCCCTCGGCCCCCCAGGGATCGGCGCCCTTGTATTACATTATTAATGTAGTTCTAACAAACACCGTTTATCTCTCTCTTTTCTTATTAAATCTCTGATATTCTTTTTTCTTGTTGTGTACATCTGTGTGTGCCAAACCATTCCACTGAAAGGCAACTACAAGATTTTCCAAAGATAAACTCTCAAAACTATCAAATTTTGAAAAAAAAATCACATTATTCATCTCTCTCGAGTTGCCCGGAAGAGATGGCAATAGGATACCGTGATAGTTGGCCATCATGTTTTTGGAGGTAGAATTATGGATATTTACTTTTAACACAAGGAATAATAATATATCGCTTCTGCAAACATAAGGGAAATTACAGCTTAAGTTTTGCAAAGAATATATTTATTGCATTATTAAGGAAGTCTAACTAGAAAGCATAACACTACATGAACGACAAGTAAGTTTAGAAGACAAATACTTCTGTCAGCAAAGCACGAAATCGTTTTCCGTTTTTTATCGCCTTCTCACAACGCAAAATAAACATCAATGAATGTATTAAAGCTTTCCTGACGTCAACACATTCCTTCCAATCATCATTATTCCTTGCATTTTTTATTGTCCAGGGCCCGCCCAACACGACCAACACATTCATTAGTAAAACTCATGAACTCATAATTACTGGATTGGTAACCGAATATAGTGCCCTCCTTGGAGTTGGAACTGCTACTGGATGAAACAGTTTTCTAAGAATCATCTAATTTGAAATGTGCTTAGGATGGCACTTACGTCTGCGTTTACTGCTAGTATTTAATGATTTCATATTTCTTTATGTTCTCTGGAGAAGATAAAACAATGGCATGAAGCTTTGGTCTCTTGCTTGCAAGAAGTAAGGCTAAAGATAGTACCTGATGAGATCTCCTCCAACAGTTTTGTAGAAGTATGCTGGATGTTAAGCCCAGATGTAGTCAGTTATGGTTCCGAGTTTCTTGGATCAACAGAAACAAAACTGTCGATGAGGTTCTTGTACTCGTCATTAAGTCGATTAGGCCTATCAACATTATTTCTGAAGGTCCACTTGCAACTGGATGTGCAGCCAGGAAAGCGTACTCTGGAATATTATGTGGTTGTAGGGGCCTAAATCAAGAAATGGCATTTTCTGATGTACCCCCCAAGACTCATTCTGCAATTCTCCACACTGCAATCTTGTTACTTTACGATCAGGGTGATTCTTCATGCACGTTGCTACATCAATGTAGAAATAAGTCTTCAATGATTTAGAAACTATCCTGTCCAATGGTTGAAGATAGTGTGTTGTATGGCTTGGCAGAGAAATTAATATGATCCCTGATACCATTCATCTCTACAAATTCCAGTATCACTTCTGAGTTGCAATGTGATGCATGCTCATTTAATACAAGAATTAACTATTCTTCTGGCTTTCGAGGAGCGAAATGCGTTCTCAGCCACACAGAGAACAGAGTTGTTTGTACTCATGTCTGCTGACTTCTGAGACATGTAGGCAACTGTTCCTGGAGGCATCCTAACCTTGAAATTCTGATTTCTGTTTTTTTCCTTACATGATGGGAATTGGAGGGAAAATGTCCCTTCTGCGTTCAAACATACAAAAACTGTTGTTGTTTCTCCTTTGCCTGAAGAAGTCACCAATGAAACACCTTTGGGCCTCTTCTGGAACTTAATAGTATTAGTTCCAACAAACAACATGATATTACAAGAGTTTGTTTTTCTTTGAAATTAAATATTGTTACACTTCACCAGAATCTATTCAATTTAGCGAAATTAAAGCATCTAATTATAAAGACAACTCATTAAAACATAACTAATCTATAAGTGCATCTAGGAGTGGCACTTATAGAAGTGACTGACATTTATAAGTGCCACTCCTAGATGGCAGTATGGGTAAATAGCTGTAACCCGCCTTTTCTGAATTTCGCGGTTGGTCTTATCCCATGTATTGTTCACTGTATTGGTGTGTGTCATAAATTTGCAATTTTAAGTTGGTAGGCACCAAGGGCACCGATCCTGAGGGGCCGAGGGGGCCCGCCCCCCCCAAAAGCTCATGTGGGCCCCCGTATTGTATCTATGAATATACAATATTTGGTATAACTTGAGTGCAATTTGTCTTCCTCATTTATACTTTCTACATCTGAATGGGCCCCCCAAATTTACAGAGAAATCGGCGCCCTTGGTGGGCACAAGTTGGTAGAAAGTGTAACTGAGACTTAGAAATGTCACTCCTAGATGGTAGTAGAAAAGTAACTGTTAAGTCTTATTCCATGTATTGTTTGTTCACTTCGGTCACTGTAGATTTTGTGCGCGTTTGGAATTTGTTTCTTTTGCGAGATATATTTAATCTTAACAGGTGGATACAAAATAACCCCTCTTGGTAGTCGGAGTTAAAAAAAAATACCTAGGTAGTACAAGGGTTTAAAATTTTACATACGTTGGCCTATTTGCTATGAACATACACTGATACTATACCAGTAAGTTCATGTAGAGCTCTTTAAGGCAATTTTTAATAATACATACACTTTTTAATAAAGCTATGCTGCTAGTGGAAACTACCAATATTTGGCATGAACGTACACAGAGAGACGGTTCTTGGTGTCCGGAACAGCCCCCCCCCTCCTCCCGAAATCTCGACTTTTCCGTAAATTTAGTCTAATTTTGGAGGTGATTTTACACATTTAAATTGATATTAATATTAAATTTGGATCCCCCCCGATCCGTCTCTGCGTACGTGCCTGATATCAAGCAAGGAATATGATGCACATCCCCGATTCAAATGTAAACATCAAAGTCAGAATATAGTAACTATATTACCAAGATTTAAGGTGAATGAGACATGTTTAAAAAAAATAAAACATGAACGTTTTTTTTTATTATTTGATTGTATATACAAGTATCGTTACACTCCCCCCAAATCCATATCTAATTAGCTTTATGTAAAGAACAAAAAAAAAAAAAGAAGAGAGAGAGAGAAAATAAAAGGGAAGAAGGGGGAAACAACGTGAAAATGAGGTAACAAACCTTCTGGAAATCACTAATTTTATTTCTACCTCCAAAGATATATAAAAAAAATAATCAGTTTTACTTAATTAGAAATTTATAGGTCTTTTTCGTTTGTTGTTCTGGCGAGAATAAGTAGCGAATATAATAAACATTGTAGTTGATAATAATAATAATAATAATAATAATAATAATAATAATAATAATAATAATAATATTTAATAATAATAATAATAATAATAATAATAAAACAAAGTGGTAGCAACACTACTGCAACAAACCCATCATAGCTCAAATAATTTACACTAATTATTCATAATATGGGAGAGTTGGATACTTTTGCTTTTCATATATATAAATTACTAAAATTAGTACAGCATGGGGTGGACGAGTAAGACATTTTCCATATATATATATATATATATATATATATATGCTGCCGCGGATCCAGGGTATGATCAAGGGAGAGGCTAAACCATAGTTTTCCGCTTTATCCAGTGTAAATAACGTAGGATTGAAGCCCATTTTATCCAGCGTATACACGAACGTCGGGGGGGGGGGGCTATAGCCCCTATAGCCCTCCCCTTGGATCCGCCTCTGTATGTATATATATTTTGTGATGTTCAAAATATTTATGAAGTTGAAAAACAATGTTGTGGAGGATTAGAGGAACAGAGGGAAACGGGCAAATTTGAGGCTTATTCTGGAAAGGTGGGTCACACTAACACGGAACAGGCCAAATTGCAAAGAAAACTTGCTAGAAGGGGTCACAAAACACAAACTCACAACGTGATACCATAATAGACATATCACAAAAACACTGTGAGGCGCACTGGCGGCATCGAAAACAGGTTAATATAGGATATGGACGCCCCGAAGGCCATACATGTCTGGTAGCAACGTTCCATGCTCAAGATCGGGTTGTTGAAGAGCTCTTGGGGTAGCTGATTCCACTCCTCACCAAGAACAGTACAGAGCTCCTGGCTTATCCTGGGGGGTCGGCTAGCGGGTTGCAACACGTATTCCTAATGCGTCCCATGCATGTTCAATTGGGTTGAAGTCCGGAGAACGTGCTGGCCACTCGATACGTTGGATGTCTTCCGTCTCTAGGTATTCTTCCACCAGTTTGGCCCTACAGGGACGGGCATTGTCTTCCAGAAACTGTGGACCCACTGCGCCCCTGGAAAGCTACACACGGGCTTGCAGAACCTTGTCTCTGTACCTCTGACAATTGATAGACAAAGTTTTGTACACATGTGTATATACCTGTGTTATACAAAAATATAACATGCAATTCACCAATTTAGCAGACAAGAAAAAATCATTAACCTTCATAATAGCTATTACAATGACATCGGATAATAACCTGCACAAGAAATACACGGAAAGGAAACCAAAGAACACTAACCTAGTAATTGAAGTTAAAGATGTGTGGAAACAAGAATCTGTAACGATAATCCCACGACTGAAATTTGCTACAGGAGTTATAGGAAGCACTCTCAAGCCAGAATTAAAACAAACTAAACAGTGAACACACAACACACGCTCCTCCCTAAATTGAATAGGACAGTATTACTATCTGTAATAGTGCTGTCGAATTTTTGTGACATTTGCGGTTTTCGGTTTCTTAGGAAACCAGTTTTCTGAAAACTGAAAACCGCAAATGCGGTTTTCAAAACAGAAACCGCAAATGCGATTTTCGAAACCGAAACCGCAAAAGCGGTTTTTAAAAGCGAAACCGCAAATGTGATTTTCGAAACCGAAACCGCAAATGTAGTTTTCAAAACCAAAACCGAAAATGCGGTTTTCAAAACCGACATTTCAGTTTTATGAAATTCCCTTTTTTCAAAAACCGGTTTTCGGTTTTTTCAAAAAACGATTTCGACAGCACTGATCTCTAAGCAGGATAGTCATCATCATCATAGGTATTCTGCCTTTATTGGCAGGTCACTTGCTGCAGCTGAGAAGCTTCCATGCTCCACGGTCCTCCGCTAACCTTTTCGTCTTCGCGTATGATCTTTCTGTTTTAATATCATGCAGGATAGTAAGCTCCTTTTTTTAATAGGATTTGATCCAAAAAGGACGAAAAAGTGCTAAGATACCCACATCTCGAAATTCTTTTCCATTTGAAAAACAAAATTTATAATTTGCACTTTTCAAATAAGATAGTCAAACACGTTTGTCATTGCTTTTTAAACTGTTCTAGAAGATAAGAAAGGAGGTAGTAGCCTTATCATGAGATGTCCATGTCTAAAAATTCCTTAAGGTTGGAGAAATCAAATTTGGAACTCGAACTTTTCATTTAAAATAATTAAACCCCCTTGCTTCAGCGCTTTTATTGATATTTGACCTACATAGGGAGGAAAAAAGGTGGAGTAGCTCACTAAATTACCATATCTAAGAATACCTTGCGTTTAGGTAAATGAAATTTTAGAGTTTAGACTTTATTTGTGTATATATATATATAGGATAAAAGAAGAAGCCCTGAATGAGTGACATATTGATTGATCAACACCCAGACTAAACCACTTAAGCTAGAAAGCTCAAATGTGAAAAGGGCGCCGGATTTGTGATGTAAGACAGGTGTTACTGGATCCGGTTGCGTCCTTCCCCGATATCTTCCCAATTAAACTACATTTGTACACATTCTCAGTAAAACTATACATGTTTAACAGCGGGACAATTGATGTAGCATAAAAAACTTGATCTTGCATTTCATCTGTACTCTTTCTCCTACAAAATCAATTTAGTTTTATTTTTTCTGAAAATATAAGTAGAAGTATACAGGGGCGGATCCAGGACCGACTTCTGAGGTAAGTTTGTCACACTGCTACTTTTAAGGACTCCAAACTTTGGGTTGGATTTTATTTATCTATACAAAATAAGAAAGCTTCCTCTTCTGGGGGGAAGGGCGATCGCCCCGATCGCCCCACCCCCATGGATCCGCCCCGGGCAAGTATCTTACAATTACTTATCGTTTTTTCGGGTGCAGGATAATACCCATTCAATACCACGCAGATGTAGTGGCTTGTTGAATTGGAGCCCCACGAAACTTGAGCCTCCCCCAACAGCCATTTCTGGGTACGTGTCTGATATAAGGATCCACTAACGAAAAAGAAGGATCTTTTTTGGAAATTCGACCGGGAAAGGATGAGGATTTTAAATAATTAAGTACGTGTTTCAGTGTTCATTTAAAATAATTAAGTACGTGTTTCATTGTTTTTTTGAAATTAAATAAAATGTTTCAGTTTAACGTCCCACGATTATGTCTTTTAGGCTAAGAAAGACGGTTGATTTAAGCAAGTGGATGATGATTGAAGAATTGGTTGAATGAGAAAGTGGGAGTAACCCGAGACATGATGTTGCCTAACACAAACTTACTTGGCAGGGATCGAACCAGGGACACTGTGCACCAGAGGTAAGCACTCTACCACTGAGCAATCGTGCCCGCTTTTATTTAGTGGTCTTTGATACGTAACCTAGAACGGAATGAAGGGAGTAAGGAACGGTTACTTAAGATGCCCATATGACGTGTAGACGTATTCTAAATGAAAGACGAATAAGGAGAAATGCTAAATTGTTGCTCGACCCTATCACGATCCTGCCGCCTACAGTCGGACAATTTGTCCATGCCGACCAGATGCCGCGGTCGGATTGCTGGCGTCTTTCCGCACGATTTTCGACCGCGACGAATAGTTGCCTTGCCGAGCAGTCGGCAAACAGCCGGAAATGAGCATTAAATGCGCCAAAAAGAGGCCGGCATAAGGAGTCGGCAGAGGGTCGGAAAGAGTCCTTTCCGACTGTTTTGCCGACTCTGGCGGTCGGCAAAGAATCGGCAAAGGGCATTTTATTTTACGATTTTCGACCGCTTCCCGCCTCGGCAAAAGGTCGGCAACTTTGAACAAGTTGATCGTCGTGCTGCCACGGACGGGTGCTGACTACCTCCGGCGGCATGCCACCGTCGACGGCGGCAATCCCTCTTTCTGACCGCGACTTCCTGATGGGAGAGTAATGTAAGTGGCAGGCCCGTATCCACGGGGGAGCTAGGGCCGGTTCCCCTAAAGTTTTACTGTCCCCCTAAAATTTTCACGGTAGGTTTGCAAACGAAAATAATGTGGTTGGATCGAGCTCCCCTAACTTCTACCGCCACCCCCCGTACGTTTTTGGGCTAGCTACGGACCTGCTGAGTGGCATTTCCTAGTAATGTAATAAAAATATAGAAAAATATTGCACATGTTTAACAGGATTCTAAACAAGAAGCAAAACTAGTAAATAATATAAAAACTCACCTGTCTTTTGAACAAATCATGAAGCAGCAGATGTTCTCAGCTGAGTATTTGGTTTATGTGTTTGTACAGAGGAACCGCTACACACAGAGAGAGAAAAGACATTTGCAACCACAAACGCAAAGATGCTGTTGAGAAGAACGATAAGAAATATCCGAGAGCGTGTTGTCCCACATTACAGTTCTCCACCACTAAAACAACCAAAGGAAATCTCCTTAGAGATGACATGAATATATAAACAGCTTCTCTCTCTCTCGGTGGGACGTGTTGTTAATGTATGTACTTGAGAGCTAACATTTTGACCAAGAAAAAAAAACATGTGTTCCTCATGATGTTCGTAGAGTTATTGTTCTATTCTTTGTAATTAGAGATGTATTTCTAATAACATTTCCTTATTGAGAAAACAAGAGGCATTAGTCTGTTAATAACGCTAATAAGCAAATCTCAAAACAATTGAGAGTCACAGGTTGCATAAATATCTAGGAATACACGTAAAATTAAATATTCCTAATCTATCTATCTGTTTATATTTAAAAATGAAACTGACTATGTTTGTGACTTAATTATTCTTGAACCACCCCACCGATCTCGATAAAATTTTCAACATAGATGAGGTTCCGGCCTGGATTTTTTTTTTTTATCATTTCACTTTGATGGTACAATCCGCGGCAAAAAAAAAAAAAAAAAAAAAAAAAACCTGCAACATGAGCATATAAGTTTATTGTGAAATGACGAAGTCTTTTGCTTCAAAATAAGTGTGCACGGGAGGAGGCAGAGGTTTATCCTGGCGTGATTCGTTCCACTTAGACGTTATGTTCTGTTCATTCCCTGTGCTGTTAGGCGTAGTTTCACAATAAACTTACATCCTCATGTTGCAGGTTTTTTGCCGCGGATTGTACAATTTGGGTGAGGGGGGAGTGGCGAGATATATATAAAAATGATTGAAAATGTCCGATATTAGTGTCACATCCATACTTTTCGGGGTCACTACGATGAACAGTGACACTTCCGATTCCGTTTAAATCAACGCCATTGAAAACAAATACAGCATATTTCACAGGCACCAAACGCATGAGATAAGGAATTGTGCATTTAAAATATTTATTTTAACCCAGTGAGGCGGATAATGGCTGCTAGTTTTCATGAAAGCAAGACGTTGCAGTATGTTAAGTATGCTAATTCCTAATTGTTCAAAATCAGGTTAATACATGCTGTTAGTGCGCTGCTTTCTACGTGCTGCCAAGAGACGTCGCTAGTGTACAAGTGAGTTCTAGTTTTTCCACAATTTTGTGGAAGGTTCTACAGAGTTGTTTTTTTTTTCAATTTTCTGAACGTTTTACTCGGTTCTATTCAACTTAACTTGATCTTAATTATCATCGGAATGAGTGGTTACCAATCAAGTAAGTAACCGCTAAAACTATGGATTCGACACTAATCTCGGCCATTTTGAACATTTTATTTCTCATTTCAACTCATTCTCCTCTCCAAATGCCAATTTGGCCTTAACTTGGATTTTGTCATCGGGAAGTGTCACTATTCATCTCAGTAACTCGAAAAACTACGGATTTGACACTAGAGCCTGTCTATTCCACTTGTGCCCTCGGAAACTATGTGAACTATACTTCGGCCCAAACCCCACCGACCCTCTGACGGAGGAAACCCTTCCTTTGCTTAGGGAAAAGAAGTGAATGACCTCAGCTGGGTTGCCAATTTGTCATTCAGTCGCTTGATCTTGACGAGTGAAGATCATACGCTACTTAGAGTGGCTGATAAGACAGACCACAGCGAAGCCCGTGAAATAATTAATTGTGGCAACGCTTCCGGATTTAACAATTAAAACATGCCGGTCCAGCAACTTATCCCTCCTCTTTTGAGGGAGGTACGGGAAATCACATAGCGATAGTAGCGCCAGCTGGGGGACAGTTGAGACAGAAAGGCTCTAATATCGGTTGTTTTCGATTATTTTTAAATTTCACCCCTGCCTACCATTATCTACAGGGGTATTAGGGGTATCTTGCTAACACAATATGTTTCCTAGATCGTAAATCATTTGTAAGTTTCTCCATGGATTTTCTCAGGGCACTTGTGTTTCCTTCCACATTATCATTTCAAAAATTCTTCCATTATCATTCACTAGGCTTCCTTAGCCTAAAGGACATAATCATGAGACGTTAAACTAAAATATTTCATTTTCTTTTAATTTTGAATACGCAGCATTTTGTAAATTCTGCGGGAAATCCTGAAAAGCAGTTAACTGCCATAATATGTCAAGACAGACATACTGACTGTGACGATAATGTTCATCAAAGTTTGCTGATCCACTTTAAAGAGTGGTTCCATTAATTGGAATACGTTGTCAATACAAAATGTTCCTGAATTACGACTTAGATACAACTTGTTCCATTCCTATTGCAGGTAAGGGCTATCTTCAATGGAAATGAAAAAAAAAAAAAATGAAAAAAGAACAGGACTCTGTTTTGGTTACATAATTCACTTCCCTTTCTTTGGTGTAAGATATCTGGATTTGATTCATGGTGAGAACTCATTGAGTTATGCTGTTGGATCACGTCTTATATAAAGTATCAGTGCTGAGGAGCCGTCCTAAATACCAAGGAAATTGCGTAGTCTGTTCTAAGTTTCTGTATATTACATCTTTTCATTGAAAAAGTCAATTACAGTGCGTCATTTGAAACTGCTGTAAAGCTTTTCTCTCTCTCTCTCTCTCTGTCTATATATATATATATATACAGTGGCGGATCCAGGATATGATCAAAGGAGGGGCTAAACCATAGTTTGCCGTTTTATCAAGTGTGAAGCATGGTTAAATCCCATTTTTATCCAGTATATACCTTGGCGTCAAGGGGGGCTATAGCCCCTATAAACCCCCTTGGATCCGCCAATATATATATATATATATATATATATATATATATATAATCAAAGGTTATGCTTTCCTCGAAAATGTATTGCAATTGTCTGTTCATAATGTAGATATAATCAATCATTGTTCCTATTTTTTCCGTAGGCTTCGTATACCCAGTGGCGAAGCGTACTATGAGGCTTTGAGGCAAAGCCTACCCTGTTTTCTACCTGATTCATCTTTGGTTTCTCATAAAATAAAGTCAATACTCAACATTTCGGTTTTTCGGTAACAAAATAGTAAGTTGGAAACCCTTGGAGACTCTTCCGTCTGAGCCTCATCAGCTCGCTAGACATGCTTATGGACTATGCTGCTCAGAGAGCGAAGCTATTATCGCTGGGAATTGCATGTATTTTTGGAAAGGTGCGAAAGCTCGCCTCTGGGAGTTTAGTTTTAAAGTTGAAGGCATCTTTCAATGCTAATATGTTATAAAATTATTTCCATAACACAGAGTAAGAAGTTTCTGTGTAGAATTATGTGTTTCTATTAGTGATACTTTGTTTAATTTACATATATACTCTCAGGACTTATTCAGAGTAGCAGTTTTTTCCTCCATGGGGCCAGGATTATAATAAATTAGTCTGATACATTAAAAATATGCATAAATTTACCAAACGCTTCAGTATAGGATAAAATAATAATATTTCTGTGTAATAATAGTTGAGTTTTCCATTTCATAGAATCAGTGGGGTATTTAAGATTTTGTGACGGGGGACTTTGCTTGTTTCAGAAGGGGCTTTGCTAACTTTATTCCTGAAATGTGAGAATTTTGGTACACACACACACACACACACACACACATATATATATATATATATATATATATATATATATATATATATATATATATATATATATATATATAGTGTGGTCGAAGTGAGACGGTATGCGGTGGTATGCCATACTGCCTCTGGTTTTTTAATGATGAAGGCATACCGCCTCTAGTTTTTCAGTGATGAAGACATACTGTCCTGGGATAGTAGATGCTAAATAAATTTAATAAATTCATTTTTATACACAGTAATTGACAAATAGTTTTCCACGTATAAAGATTTTACTTCTTATATAAAAATAATTACCAAGTTGACAACACCGACATCTTCAAACTTTTTCCTACCTTTTGTTTTTAAAATCAGGTGTCTTCAAAGAAATTCATCTAGTTTATATTTTGATGTGCCATATTGAATTGTTTCTTTCGTTTGTACGTGTATCTCTTCTTGTCTTGATTCAAATAAATGTTGTGTTTTGAGCACGAAAGGATTTAGGGGTTGTCTGCTGTTGGGGCGATTCTTCCCGGGGTTTAGAATATCCCTGAGTCGAGTGGGGGATCCTGGAGCTTTCCTGCAGGAATTTTTTAATACAAAAGCTCGGTTTTTCAACATTTTCGTGTATAATTCTCTATAATATAATGTAACGTTAATTCATCCGTTACATTCCCTGGTTCTAAATATATTGAATAGTTGCAAAGAACACTAGATTACAATGAATCACACAACAAAGTTATGCACTTTTGGTATTTTTCAACTTATACTGTTTTGACACATTAAAATAATAAACATCCAATTCTAACAATATGGTTCTTCGTTCTATCTTTTTCTAGTTACCTTAACAATAAGATAAACAAGTTGTCATAGCAACGAAAACAAGAAATATATCGATATAATACAAAATATTTTAAATTATTTCTTTATATATTTTGTTTTTCTTCTTCTTAACCGCTTGTGCTCTTTTAAACAGCACTTTTGCCCGTAAATAGAAACAATACTTTAGAAGTACATTCAAAATATACATTATCGTTGTATGTATGGCTCCCGAACTATAGGACTTCTTGAATTGATTACAATTGAAGAAAGAATCCTGGACCGTTAAGCATTTCATATTGGTTACCTTACTTTTCGAATAGCCTTTATATATATTAATTACAATTCATGAAATAATATATTATTTTCATCTTATCTCAATGTCATTCTTATATTTGTCCAATAATCAATTTTATTTTAATTTTATAAAATTATCAATGACATAATCATAAAATTATCGATTATAAAGACATATTCAAAATATGATAAGTTGGTTGATTGTTTAGGTCCTAAATAAATTCTTTAATTCAATACCATTTATGTTTGATAACAACAAAGTTGGTGTAAGTTAAAATACAACATAACCTATTTCATTTATTCGAGCATAGCTAGCATAAATTTGATAGACAATATTTGTATTGATGCATAGATATGATTGCATAGAATGTGAACGAAGTAAAAATTACAAGGAAATCATAACGATATTCAAAGTGAAACAAAACAAAAACTAATTGATATCACACACAAAAATAATTACACAATAAAGAAATGATTACACTAAGGATTAATCTGAAACTTCGATATTATCTGTATTGATCTTAGATAAAACTTCTGTAGGAACTAACTTTCCAACCAGTGTTGCCACAGTCCTAGCTCTGGAGTGGGCTGAAAAATAGTACCAAATTAAAGCAAAAAAGGCTGAATTCATTATTTTATACCAGCGTAATACATGGCTCTATAACACGAAACTAAAAGTCGTAAAGTTCTAGAACGCTCCCCCCTCCTCTTCCAAGAGTCCAAATCAAGAAAGTGTTACTCTTTTTAAAAAAATTACTTAATAAAAACATCCAAATAGGAAGACCCCGAACAGCCATGAAAGTTGATGAAACTTTTCTCGGACGTAGGAAGTATAACAGAGACAAAGGAAAAGTTATCATCTTCGGTATGTATTGTAAGGAAACCAAACGCGCCTGTATTTCAAAGTGACCAATAAACCAAAACGGTATTTATGGCTATATATGAAAAAATTATATATATATATAATGAGGAACAAATTAATCATCGAGTTCGCGTGTAAACACTACGTTATAATAGAATATTAACACATAGATTATTGTATCTTATTCTTGCTTATTTCACGACCGAAGGAGGGTAATATTCAAGCTTAGCTAAAATTCAAGCTAAAATTTCCACCACACTGTTTGTTTCTCGTCTCCTTCATGTGCGGCGCGGATGCGCTCATCTAGCGTCATTTGTTTCCTGGTATATATAAATTTCAAATTACAAATTTTCCACAAAATTCATAGCGTTATGTGATGCAACGTCAGAGAATGAATGTTCAACAGCATTTTTAAAGAGTCCAATACACAGTATGAGTAATGTGAAATGTAGGAAAAGTCTTACCGACACTTTTGAAAATGTGACAAATATTTGTTAAATGGTGTTGAATTGGGTAGGATTGTACCAAGTTTTTCACAAAAGGGACTGAAAGTGCCAGCGTGGTACCAACGGGCCGATGAATGATAAAAAGGACTGAATTTGGTACAATTGTACCAAGTGTGGCAACACTGTTTCCAACTAATTGCATCCATTTTCTTTTGATATGCTTTGTCGGACGCCATAACTTTACTTCGTCAATAAATCACAATATTGTGGGTTGCTATCATTTAAATGATTTGAAGCATTGCCATTTAAATTTAAATCACGGTTTTTTATATTCTTTGCGGATAAGTTGCTGACGTGGTTTTAACCCGTTTCACGTCAGCCGGATCTAGTTTAAATTGGTATTGTCAAAAGATTCGATTAGGTTGCATTGAATGGCACAATCTTGAGTACAGTCTTGTATGTTAGTTACTTCACCAGTTCTTTGGTTCCTATTCTGAAAATTTCTGCCACCTATGTAATTACTACGAAATCTGGGAGTACATGAAGAATGAGATCGATTATTCACATTATTTCTAAAAGCTGTATGATTATTATATCTGTTTCTTCTAAAATTAGGTTCGGTCATATTGCCATTACGAGAAAATCTAACATTACCTCTCGTATTATGACTACAATCTTCTCTAACATTGATACTTTGAACAGGAATATAGTTAGCTTGATTTCTGTTATTATTACCTTGTAACCTAGACCGACTCTCATAATTTTGAACTATCGTTATTAAGTGATTAACATTAATACATTGCGAAGAGATCAATACTTGCTGTAGTTAAACGGTAATAATATTCTTATTTATGCAATAATGTATGATTCCTGCTGATATGGATTGGTCTGTTTCAAGTCATTATATGCTGAAATTACAAAATCTGTATGACTTTTGTCCACTTTAGGATCAAAACGTTGGTTTCTAATTTGAGCATCCCGGTCTGCTGACATAAAATCGTTTTCAAAATTTGCTAACAGCGCATTTTTAAAACCTGAATAATTACGCAGACTACCTCTGATCGTTTTATACCATAGAGAGCAAGGTGGTAACAAAATATGAAGCAATATTTTGAGGAAATCATCTTTATCTATACCAATTAGTTCGCATTCTTCTTCAATTTTTTCTAAAAAGGTATTCGCTGGGATGTCCTCAAATCTACCGTTGAATCTAATAAGGATCTTATTTCACTAAATTTCACGCGAGTATTAGCACTAAAATACCTTAGATGTCTAGGTTTTACGTGTGTACGGTTCCTTCGACGTGGTCTTCTTTCTTCGTCCTCGATACTAGAGATGGTGTCCTCCCTTTCAGAATAGCCTTCTGATGAGTTTCTGTCTTCTTCACAGGGTCTTGATTCAGTTCTCCTATGTTCCTCATACACTACGTTGAGGAAGGATCAGGATTACACTTTGCTGTACTGATTTTCTCTTTGATGGTATGTACCTCGTCTTGCAGTCTTCGAATTTGGTTCATTGACTTGCATTTCTACTACATCAACGGTACTTTTCACCATTGCAAAACTATGGATAATTTGCTCTATCCTATTGTCGGTTATTCCAGTTTGGTATTTATCTGCTGCGTTACTTGCTCCTATTTGGAATCCATCTGCTGTCCTATTTGTAGATTTGCTAGTTCCAGTCTGGAATCCAAATTGTGTGTTACTTGTTCCAATCTGGAATCCAAAGTTTGTGTTACTTGGTCTAATCTGGAATCCAAATTTCGTGTTACTTGTTCCAATCTGGAATCCAAATTGTGTGTTACTTGTTCCAATCTGGAATCCAATTCTTGTGTTACTTGGTCTAATCTGGAATCCAAATTTCGTGTTACTTGTTCCAATCTGGAATCCAAATTGTGTGTTACTTGTTCCAATCTGGAATCCAAATTTTGTGTTACTTGGTCTAATCTGTAATCCAAATTTCGTGTTACTTGTTCCAATCTGGAATCCAAATTGTGTGTTACTTGTTCCAATCTGGAATCCAAATTTTGTGTTACTTGGTCTAATCTGGAATCCAAATTTCGTGTTACTTGTTCCAATCTGGAATCCAAATTGTGTGTTACTTGTTCCAATCTGGAATCCAAATTTTGGGTTACTTGGTCTAATCTGTAGTCCAAATTTCGTGTTACTTGTTCCAATCTGGAATCCAAATTTTGTGTTACTTGTTCTAATCTGGAATCCAATTTGGAATTCATCTATTCCAAATTTTGTGTCATGGAATTCATCTGCTGTCCTAGCTGTCGTAAAAGATCCATCACATCCGTTGAAGTCTCAGATGCTGCAATATTGACATCTTCAACTCCTGTACTGGTATTCATTTTAGTTCTTCGATATATTTTTCTTTTATTACGTAGTAAAATGTAATCCGTGATGTTGAGATAGTTTACTAAAACTTCTCACTAATCTCAAGGTCTCCATGGTTACGGCACCTTATAAATATGTAACGTTAATTCTTCCGTTACATTCCCTGGTTCCAAATATATTGAATATTTATAAAGTACACGAGATTACAATGAATCATACAACACAGTTTTGCACTTTTGGATATATATATATATATATATATATATATATATATATATATATATATATATATATATATATATATATATATATATATATATATATATATATTTTCAACATATACCGTATTTGTTACATTAAAATAATAAACATCCAATTCTAACAATATTGTTCTTCGTTCTATTTTTTCCTAGTTACCTTAACAAGATAAACAGGTTGTCATAGCAACGAAAACAAGAAATACAGATGATGATCAGAAAAATGGAAACACCTGTAGTTGGCAACACGTCAGATGTAGGTGTTGGCAGTGTTGTCGTGGCGCCCGCAGTGCCGGACCGCAGGTGGTGGTGTGTTAGGTCGATCTCCATACTATGTCAGGCGCAGTGGAACATCAGTGTCCAGTGGCTGCAGCAGACGGAGGTATTGTAAAATGAGAGACCTCTCAGATTTTCAAAGAGGGCAAATTTTTGGTGCGCGGTTATGTGGAGTGAGTGTGACGACAGTGGCTACTGTGTTAGATGTGTCGCGTGGATAGTGTCGAAGGTGATGACGGCCTACACAACACACGGGAAAACCACATCGGGGAAGCGGAACAGTAGGCGGAAGAAAAGCATGAGTGACAGGTCACGCCGGGTATTAAAGCGCATTGTCACGCAGAAACGTCGTGCCACTACGGAGCAAGTGACGGAGGAACTCAATCAGCACCTCCCCCATCCCTGTTTCGACAATCATAGTCCGCCGCGAATTACATGACATGAACTTACGGGGTCGTGTTGCACGGGCCAAACTGCTCATCAGGGACCATGACGCTTTCGCACTCCGCAAATGGTGCCGCGACCATGCAACGTGGACCGTTGAGGACTGGAATCGTGTGATATGGTCGGATGAGTTATCCTTCACCCTATTCCCAACCACGGGCCGTGTTTATGTGTGGAGAACGCCCAAAGAAGTTTATGATCTGCAGTGTCTCCGCCCAACTGTGAAACATGGCGGCGGCTCGGTGATGCTGTGGGCCGCCATATCATGGTTTTCATTGGATCCTGTGGTCACACTTAGCTTACGAATCACTGCCAACGACTATGTCGCAATTTTAGGAGACCACTTGCATCCTATGGTCCGGATGTTGTTCCCGGACAATGATGCCATCTTCCAGGATGATAATGCACCCATTCACACATCTGGCGTTGTTGCAGCGTGATTTGAGACACATCGGGATGAAGTTCAACACCTCCCCTGGCCCGCCCAATCCCCAGATCTCAACATAATTGAACATCTGTGGTCCGTCTTGGAAACACGACTCCGGCGACGATTTCCACCTCCATCCTCTCTCACAGAACTGGCCGATATCCTGCACGAGGAATGGTGTAAAATTCCACTTGCTACCATTCACGGCTTCTATGCCTCCATCCCACGTCGCATCAAGGCTGTTCTGAAGGCGAAAGGTGGCCCGACACCATATTAATCTGGTAAGTTGCAATTTCGTTCAGGTGTTTCCTTTTTTCTGATCGCCATCTGTATATCGATATAATACAAAATATTTTAAATTATTTCTTTATATATTTTCTTTTTCTTCTTTTTAACAGCTTGTGTTCTCTTTAATAGTGCTTTAGTCCTTAAATAGAAATAATACTTAGAAGTACATACAAAATATACATTATCGTTGTAATAACGTAAGGCGAAAGTTGTTGGCGAGGGATCAAAGTCTCTCCACTACTTCCCCCGTAACTAAAGAGAAATTCTGCAATGGTTTTCAGTATTTATGTAAATAGAAATGCAATCTTTTAGGCAACATACCCTCACTGTATTTCAACATTTGGGTAGCCGATATGTGGGGTCAAAATCGTAACAAAGCATACCGTCTCTGCTTTTATTCCACTTCGAACACTGTATATATATATATAGGTAACAATAAAGAGTTGCGATAAAATTTCGGTAAGTGCTTAACCCTGGAAACCAACCCCTTAAATGTGCCACTCCATATAATACAATATTAAATATCTTGCGTTAATTCAAATAAAGTTTCTTCTGAGCATTAACATTTCTAATGAAATCATTATCACGTGATGCATTAATTAAATGCAGTCTTTTACTTACTTTAAAGTGAAAGATGCAAGTAACAAACGCTTATCCAAGAAATTTAAACCTAACTGTAAGAATGTACTTTCTTTTTCTATCTTTCTCTCTCTCTCTCTCTCTCCATTTTCAAATATGCAGGAAAGGTAAACAGCAACTGAGGAGGAAATTCCTCGGATCCCTCTTGCAAATCCCAGACAGAAGAAAATATGACTGCACCTCAAAATATTTGTAGTGGAGTTAAATGGGAGTATTCCATCAATACACATTGCTTGTTTTCCTCCATGTAAATATTTGTTTAATAATAATAATAATAATAATAATAATAATAATAATAATAATAATAATAATAATAATAATAATAATAATAATAATAACAGACTACTTTCCCTCTACTTTTTACTTATATAAATATTTATTCTATCTTCTTAAATTAAACAACAAAAAACTACAATGTAGACATGATATAAATTTAACTCTAAACAGTGTTAGAAATACAACGAAGAAAGTTCTTTGAAATAAATGGATTTGGTAATTTCTTTTGTTTAACTCAATAAGAAAAATAGAATTCTGACTATATTTTTAAACATTTTATGATACATTAAATGCTATTTGTGTTATTAGTTTATCGGATCTACCCTACTTGTGAGATTACGCTTCGCCACTGCGTATACCTGTCCATTAAGTAAAAGTACAACCTTCTTAACTTTTGAATTAACCGAATGAAGTGACACATATCATACGGCTGAACAGAAGAGAGGTGACTTTAAATTTTAGTTATTTATTTAATTTATTATTTTCTTCTCAACAATATTAAGCTTTATATGCAAGATGGGCCATTTATCTACTGATGATAGTTTCTGGTAGCATTTATAGTTAACAGAGCAGAGGGACCAAGCTTATTTATAAAGTGAAAACATCTCAGTCTGACAAGTAAAGGGTCCAAATGGATGAATCGAGTTGCGACTGATACCGGATGTGAAAATATGTGTATGTGCAAAGTTATAGCGGCTGAGCGCCGTAAGAAACGGAAGTGGAGGGGGTAAAAATTGGTGGGGGAAGGCCTATGCTATGTTATAGAAATACATCTAATACACTGTTGAATCGTGAAAATAGTGAAAGATGGACAACTCAACCGGTGGTAGTTTCACATCCTGTATCAGTCGCACTATGTCTCATCCCGCAACTCGATTCATCCATTTGGACCCTTTACTAATGAGGTAAAGCTATTATTATAGAGCACTACTGATAATAACCAAATAATCTAACCTTTTTAACCAATCATTAAGTGTGAATGGTTGTAAGTTCACAACTAAATTCATTATTTTTATTATTATTTTAATAATTAGCAACTACACCATATTAAGAAGCAATTTCGTCCAGCTTTAATTGCATAACTTTTCACAATACAAATAAATACACACAAACAACTTGTTCAGTAATTTATCCTGTCCTCTGATGAATCGTTGATTGCACAGAATCATTCTATTTCAACCAATAAAAGTATTTCACAAGAGTTTAGTTTCCTTTATCATTCTTCTTGTTTATCCTGAAAGGCATAATCGTGGGAAGTAAAACTTGAATGGTCATTTTATTTATTTCTTCCTTCAAATCAGCTCCTTAGCTGCTCCTCTCCAAGTCTTTTTCTTCCCCTATGCCAAGCTGGAGTTCTTGATGTAAAGGAAGAATTGTGTTTGTGCTTCATCGAATGGCGAAAAGCTTTCGACCGAATCAATTGGACGAAACTTCTGAAAAATATTTAAGAAAAAGGAGTCAAGGGGAAAGACCAACGACTCATTCGCAACCTGTACATAGGACAACGAATGTAGTTGCGCTTGAATGAAGGAGAAACCAATAGTGTAGACATTGTGGAAGAGGAGAATGTAGTATGTTGCCCCAATTATTCAACATTTACAGTGAATGTTTAATGAAGGAAGCATTAATGGGAATTGGAGATTTCAAGATTGGAGGGCACATCATTAACAAGATCAAGTGTGCAAATGATACGGTTTTTATATATCTAGAACCGAAGAAGGACTACAGGAGATGATTGACAAAATAGTTGACACTGGAAAACTATATAGAATGGAAATCGAAATCGGAAGTCAAGAGAATATCCCGTGGAAACACGCTGTTACGGGTCAGAGTATAACAAAGAGAACTTGAAGAGGTCCATCATTTCAAATATCTGGGAAGTGTTTTGACGAGAGACGCTTACTGCACCAAAGAGATCAGGTCAAATATTGCCATAGCCAAAGAAACACTCAACAAGAAAAGATCACTCTTAAGACATTCTTTTATTTTGTGATATTAAAAACTGAAGTATTTTCTTAATCTCTCGGGGAAACCAAACAATAAACTAGTATAAGTGAAATATTTTAAATAAAGTATCGAAAAACATCCTGGTAAAAACAGTGAAAGTTAAAAACAAATATTGTAAACACGGAAGACTTTCACAGAAGAAAATGAACAATCCTATTTTCTCAAATCCGAAATAGAAAATGAAAGTATGAAAAATAAATATATATATACTCTAGAAATCTTACAAAAATCATCACTTCACATCGCAATCACAACTCAACCTCAACGCATTCGCACAACATCGTTTACAGTGGCGTTCTACAATCTTAGCGTTAGTGGTGTGCAGACTCAGCTGTCAATTGACTGTGCCTGATCATGGACTTCAGCCAAGTGTAAGTACGCAACCATGAACTCTGTCCGTTATTATAATGAAATATGGATATGGCAGTCTTAACATAAGAACGAGAATATGTAACCCATTGTAAATCAAAATATTATTTATTATCTTCTCCATACTGTCATTTACTTTAAATGTTATTCATTTCTCTCTTATCATTTTGGTGACGGTCATATATTATGTACGCATATGCAATAAATCCACGTTTTGTATTATTCTTTTAAGAATTTATTTGTCTCGTTTCAAGCACTATACTACCTGCCCTATGGCAATCAATCATGTTTTTTTTTCTTTTTAACGTCTTACTCTTAACTAGCAGGCTTAATATTGGCCTAAGGAAGAAGTTGATCAAGTGCTATATCTGGAGCATTTAACTGTATGGTTCAGAAACTTGCACATTACGGAAATTAGAAAAGAAATATCTAGCGAGCTTCGGAATGTGGTGTTGAAGGAAAATGGAGAATATAAAATGGACATAGAGAGCAACAAACGAAGATGTTTTAAAACGGATAGGAGAGAAGAGGACATTTCTAGCCAGCATGCTTCGTAGGAAGACCGATTGGATTGGACACATCTTGCGAAGAAAGTGTTTTCTTCATACCGCCATAAAAGGAAAGATAGAAGGAAAGTGAGGAATAGGAAGAAGAAGAGCACAAGTGATCGATTATTTGAAAAAAGAAGAAAATACTGGGCTTCAAAGACGAAGCTGAGGATCGAGAAACGTAGAAGAAACATTTCCCGACCCAAATCTAAAATTGAAAAAAAAAAGTCCTCATTAGTCGCAGGACCTGCGGAAGGCAGAATACTTAATAATAATAATAATAATAATAATAATAATAATAATAATAATAATAATAATAATAATAATAATAATAATAATAATAATAATAATAATAATAATATCGAGCTGAGCTCTAGATGCCAAAATAATACAAACATAAGAACTGCAAACTTTGCGTCCTATTGTGAAACAATAATTCTGCGGCCGCCCATAACAGGGTTTGAATCTGTGATCAATTGCATTGAAAACACCCGTGCTAGTTATCTGGATACGATCAATTGGAACTGAATCTGAAACCTACATTTGTATGAGTCAATGGATTACAACAGAACATATTTGCCTATAGCTACATAAGGCTTTATTTAATTTTACGAAACGAGTAGTTTTTAAAAAAAAAAAAAAAAAAAAGCGTATGCGTACATAACCCTTCAGATAATTAGTTTAGGAGATCAATATGGGCCGTGGAGTTTCTGTTTCAGCTCTGTTAAATAAATAAATAAAACAGGGCGGAAAAACATGAAAAGAGTTGAGAGCCACAGTATAAAAAAAAAAAAAAAAAAGGACTACCTTTGATTTTCAATTTTCTTCAGCTAGTCAATATTTTACGGCCGACATGATGAATCCCTTTTTATCCGGCGAAATGAAAGCAGCCACGTTGGATCAACCTCTTAAAAGAGTACGACCACCCCTCTGTCTCCGGCCGCTTCCCACGAGGCATCAAAAGCCATTAATAAGTTAATAGAGTAAAGAGAACCGCAAGCAGGATGCAAGAGGTAACTTGACTTGACGAAGGTACTCCTCCTCGTCTCAGATTTGCGTGTGTGGGGCATGGGGGTGTGGGAGCCAGACGGATTTAGAATGGAGAAGCATTTTACTTACATCCTAGTGGCGTCGAAAGAAGTGTTCCGTTCAGAAATGACGGGGGAAAGGATGTTGCAATAAACGTTTGAAGATAAAGTGTGTGTGTGTGTTGTTGATAGGAATGCTCCATAGTTTGAGAGAGGAAGATGGGCCAGAGGTTAATATAATCTTAATGCCTCCCGGCCTTATACTCTTTTGACGTATTCTCATTATTGCGATGAGGGGAGCCACTGAGGCGAAAAGCATGAAAGCTCTAACATTGCGTAACTCTCTGGGTTGTAGACGAGACATAAGTTTTTGTTTTCATCTTTTCTTTAAATGCCTGCTTCCTTAATAAAGTACTGTTCTAACTTCATTACTTAAGTAAGTCTACCACGTACTTAAATTTTTCCCCACCTCATAAAAACAAGTTATAGTGTCATAGTCAGTGGCGTAACTAAATGTCTGGGGGCCTCCCCACAAACAGTTTGGAGTGGGGCCCCTACTCTATGTCCCACTTCACGATTTGGGGTCCACTGATGGCTTGGGCACCCCCGCAATGCGGGGTCTGCGGGGTCCTTATTTACGCCCCTGGTCATAGTGTACGTCCCATGAAGGGGTTTGGTTTGAGTTTTGGAAAATCAAAATCTATTTAAAAAAAAAAAAAGTCAAATTTTACGAAAACTAGACTTAAGTGTAGCATTATGCTTCAACTTAAATGAAGCATACTTTAAGACGAATGGAAAATAAGTCTAGATTTGTCACGTAGTTTCGTTTTAGCGTTGTATTCCATGGACAGAATAGTATTTTGCACCCTGAACATTATACTAACCAGCTAATCTCAATAGCACAATGGGATATTCTATTAAGCAAGGGTAATATCCATAATCAATTTTCCTGGTAGTCTTTGAGCTGTTCGGACGTGTTTTCGCGTCGCTCCGGAGTGCATTCACGTGTAATGGTATGGGTGTTGACATTGTAACTTGGAGAGGCCGGATAGGAACTTTTGTGGCCAAAGTGAAAATCAAGTGTAGCAAACTGTACGGGAATTCTGATTTTAGTGTCTCGGTCCTGAGAATGTTTTCTCTAGGGCTAATTATTGGAATGCTGTTAGTTATAGGTGGGATTGAGATGAATCCTGGACCCAAATCAATAGATGATCTGTACAAAAAACTTGAGGAAATGGATCAAAAAATCGGTAGTATTTTCAAAACGACTAGTGACCTAAGTTCGCAACTTGAAGTGGTAATGACAGAATTAAGTGCAGTGAAAAAGGAAAACGAGAAACTGAAATCACAATTGGCTTTTAATTGTGAACTTTTGGACAAACTTGAGAACCAATCGCGCCGAAACAATCTTATATTTCGGAATATTGGTACATGTAACCGAACTGAGTCATGGGAAGAATCAGAAGAACGTGTAAAGGAATTTGTGGCCAAACAATTAAAAGTTGATTTGGATAGCTTAGCAGTGGAAAGGGCTCATCGTCTTGGACGTGGACCCAACAGTCCTATCATTGTGAAATTCTCGTCGTACAAGAAACAAAGTGAGGTGCTTAAAAATGCCTATCGAGCAAAAGGAACTCCTGTAATTATTACAGAAGATTTCTCAGCATCGGTCAGGCAAACGAGAAGACATCTCCTACGTTATTTGAAGGATGCTCGCTCGCAAGGGGTCCGTGCAAGACTTCAGTTCAATAAACTGTGTATAAATGGGAAATCATACACACTAGAAGAGCTTCAAACACGCAGTGATGAAATAACAGAACATGAGTTGAACCAAAATGCGACAAGAGAGGTTACAACATTGAGTGTGGACAATCAAAGTGCTTCCCCCAAAGGCTTGTCTATGTGGAAGGAACCGCCACCCGCTGAGAAGAGACAACAGAAGAAACCAACCCGCGCGACCTTGAGCCAACCAGCCAGATATAGGGATTGACAGAGGAAGGAAAGTGAAGAAAATGAATTGGCTGTGGGTAAGTCTTCTTTCTCTCAAAACAGTGAAGTGTACAGTCAAGTGGTATGTGAAAACAGTGGTGACACTAGAACAAGGACTGCTTTATGAGTCTATTATCAAAATGCAAATAGTTTGCGTGGTAAAGCCAACATCTTTTTCTGCAATGTTCTGTCGCATGATTATGACATTATTACAATAACAGAGACATGGATAAATGAAAAGCATTATGATGCGGAACTATTTGATAATAGATATACTGTGGCGCGTCAGGATCGCAATGTTGATAAACTAGGCAAATCTAGGGGGGGTGGAGTTCTTGTGGCAGCTTTGCAGAAATACAATCTCAGTATAATAGACAGCTATGATGATGAATTTGATTGTGTTATTGTCAAAATCACGACTGGGGGTAAAACAATTTTTATATGTGTAGTTTATTTTCAACCAAATTCAAGTATAGATGTGTATAATATTTTTTTTGAACGTATTGAAAGTAAGTGTCCCCAAGGCTGTTCTGTTCTCCTGGTTGGTGATTTTAACATAAGAGAAATAGAAAACAATGAATTTAATCTGGAAAATAGTACCGTAAAATGTCAAAATTTACATAATTTCATGGTTTTTTATGATATGAAATCTTTTAACCACATACAAAACAATAATAATCGAACTCTAGATCTAGTTTTATCTACACTAGAATCTGTTGAAATTATCAGGGAATTTCTCCCATTAGTGCCAGAAGATCAACATCATCCCGCTATAGTAATAAATGTGCATCATGAAAGTCGTTCAAAAGTAGGTCATAATTCTAACATTTTTGGCTACAATTTTAGAAAAGCGAATTTTATGAAATTGTATACTAGTTTAATGTGTGTCGATTGGGAATGCCTAAGGGAATACAATAATGTTAATGACCTAGTGAGTAGGCTATATGATATTATCTATGAAATATTCGATACTTGCGCCCCTCGCAGGAAAAACTCTGCCTCGAAATTTCCGTGCTGGTTCACTAAAGACATAATTAATAAATTGAAGGCTAAGGCAAGTTATCGTAGGAAATTCAACTAAAAACTAGCAATAGTACCTCCTATTACATGGAATTTGCTCGTTTGAGAAAAGAAGTTAAAAATGACATCAAATTAGCCTATGAAACATTCTTACATAATACTGAAAATATTATTACTAAGAATTCAAGTGAATTGTGGAATTTTATTAAAAATAGGAAAAGACATCTACCGTCCAAATCATTAAAGTTTCAGGGTCATAATCTGTGTAGTAACGAGGAAATAGCCAATACTTTTGCGAAGTATTTTAGATCAGTCTATGTTTCCTCTTCAGAAACGATAATTGATCCCAACATAGATCTGGGAGATAACATATATGGTAGCATAGGAGCACTAAATATTTGCCAGATAGATTTGAATGAAATAGAAATGGCTATTAAGAACCTTAAGTCCAAAACGGCAGTTGGTTCTGACGGACTTCCCTCCTACATTGTGAAGGGTTGCGCTGATATATTTAAATATCCCCTATTAATTGCATTCAATTTATCACTAAGAACAAGCACTTTTCCAGACAAATGAAAACAGCTTTAATTTGTCCAATTCCGAAGTCCAACAATAGTCAAGATATTACCAACTTTCGACCCATAGCAATATTACCTGCTTTTGCCAAAGTATTTGAGCATATCTTGTATCGACGAATCCTTAATCACGTCAAACCGGTTATCTCAATTAAACAACATGGCTTTATTTCACAAAGATCCACAATAACAAATCTTGCAATTATTACAGATTTTATAGCGAATTCATTAGATGTAGGCAGCCAAGTAGATGTGATTTATATTGACTTTGAAAAAGCTTTTGATAAAGTTAATCAAAACATATTACTAGAAAAATTAAAGCTTTTCCACTTTTCTCCGTCCCTGATTAAATTCTTCTCATCATACCTATCTAATCGTAAACAATCCGTTCTTTTTAATGCATACAAATCTAATGAATATATTGCATTCTCAGGGGTCCCTCAGGGTTCAAATTTAGGACCATTATTATTTCTCTTGTTTATTAATGATTTACCTGACTGTATTCCTGACCATGAAGAATTACTATATGCCGATGATCTAAAAATATATGCTAAAATCAATTCTGCGGACGACAACATAAAGCTGCAGCAAGGTCTAGATCATATTGGTAACTGGTGCTCTTCGAATCAACTTGGGGTCAATGAAACCAAGTGCAAAGTATTATCATTCACTAGGAGCAAATCACCTCGTCACTTTAATTATGAAATTAATAAATATATAGTAAATAGGCATGAATCAGTTAAAGATCTGGGTGTTACGTTTGATTCTAAGTTAACGTTTGACAATCATGTTGTAAATATAACAAGCGAAGCATTCAAGCTATTAGGATTCATAATTAGAACGGGAAAAGAATTTAAGAACTGTTCAACATTACAGAAGTTGTACAATGCATATGTTTGCTCAAAGTTAGAGTATGCCTCTACTATTTGGAATCCGACTCACATAAAACATCGCAAGCAATTAGAAAGAATACAAACAAATTTTTTTAAATTTCTAACATATAAAGAAACTCACATTTATCCTACATTTGACAGCTGTAAAACCATACTTGCTAACTTTAATCTTCCTACACTAGAACAAAGGCGACATATGATGGACTTATTATTCATTCAAAAAGTAACGCAAAATATTTTGGATTGTCCTGATTTAGTTTCTTTATTGAATTTTCATGTCCCCACATTAAAAGTACGTAGAAACACCGGTCTTTATTACTGCAGAAAATCAAGAACTAATATAATGATGAAATCACCAATCTGGAGGACAACAGCTTTGTATAATAGAATATGTTCAAATAACAATGAATTTGATATATGTGATATGTCGCCTAAGAAATTTCGGAATGCCATTATCATGAGTTATCTAGAGTTGTGAACTTATAACAAAATACTTTGGTTTGTGTAATATTTACCTGTACCTTGGGCAGAAAGTACTCATACATATGCACTATACTTAGTAGAATGTTCATTTCATATTAACAAAAGAAGAATGTTTTTAATATATGTAAGTGATTATTATGGGATAGTTGTTGATATGGACATGTTTTATGGTTACCTAGTCAGTGAGTTTGTGTACTTAACAGTTTTAAGAAAAGGATATTATAAGTTATATCAAATAATAAACCAGTTTAACACCGTTTATAGACGTTGTCATTTTTACTGAAAAGGTGAGATTAATGGTATTTAAATATAGAAGCTAATATTTTCATGTCAAAGAAATACTACCACTTCGAATTTTTACCTCAGCAAACGAACCAGGTTTACGACTATCATTTTGATAAGTCGTTGTAAAAATTTGGTTTGCCGAAACCCGGGACTTTGTAAATTCAGTTCCCGAAGAAGAAGAGTAAGGTTGAATTTACTTTTATGAATACGAACTTAACCATATTGCGAAGTGGTAAAGTAATCATAAGAAAAATGGATAACGAAACAATGCAGCAGGAATCAAATACTAGTGACAAAGGTGAAACGAATGTAACACCAGGTTTGACATGGGATGATCGACTCTTGTTAGTTGTACAGCGACAAATAATGCAGATGACTACCGAGATAAAGCAGACCATAGAGCAGAAGTTTGACGAAGCTAAGAAGCAAACAGAAGAATTAAAACAGACCATGGAACGGAAGTTCAACGAATTTAACAAGACCATGGAACAGATGTTCAACAAATCTAACCAGACCATGAAACAGAAGTCCAACGAATCTAACAAGACCATGGAACAGAAGATAGAATTGAGGTATGACGAAGCTAACAAGCAATATGAAGAAAGTTGTCCGAAGAGTATTGATGAGCGAAACATAGATGGTGTGACGACACAGCATGTCATGGATAGGAACTATCACTCAACAAGAACAAGGAATGAGAAAAAGAAGGTAAAGTCTAGTGTTAAGATGAGTGAAATTCGAGTTATGAACAAATTCATTGGTAAGTGTAATGAAAATGACTTTTTGCTGGCAAATAGAGATGCCACCCTTAGAAATCAACACTTCAATCCTCGATTGCACAAATCTATTGTAGAGTTTGTTGTAAATGTCTACAACGAATTAAAGGTCGTTAATCCTTTGCAATCGGAATCGAGAATAATAGCATCGATTCGAAATTTGCTTCCATTTAAATTGCAACAGATCTTATTTTCCACACAGTGTATGAGTTTCAGCCATTTATTGATGCTTGTCCAATGTTACGAAGCTCAATACCATGCCATGAATCCACAATCAGGAATAGGTAAAAATAAGAATAATTCAGATCAATTGGTGCCTGTTCGGAATTTAAATATCCGGAGTGTGAATACTACGGAACCTAACCTAAGCCGAGTATACTCTAGCAATCCAAATGAACAAAATAGACAAGGTTATGTAGGGAATCCGCCTAACCTAGCTAATCATGGTAATTATGATGTCAGATCACTCAACAGCAGTAGATATAAAAATAATCGAAGTACTGAGCGAAATTCCAGAAATGCAGCGAACTACGTGGATAGACGTAATTGGAGATCAAGAGATGGGACTTCATATCAACATCAAAATCACAATGAAAGACATGTACAACACAATGTAGAACCTAATCATGATAGCACAGTACAGTGTACTTTATTAGAACCGTATGCACGTTCGAATGTAACCTGATTACCGTTACTGAAATTAGGTTAAATTCATGTTAGTTATAGATTCTTGTGAATTTTCATTTTAAAGTTTATGTGTTAATATCAATAATGAAAACGATTCTTAAAAATACTTGAATTGCTTAAATAGAGTTTTAGGTAGACTGGAAAATTAATTTTCAAATGATTTTTATTCTTTCTTGTTAATATGAGGAATTATAATTCGATTTATAATTAATTAAAAGCAAAGATTATTTATATTAGATTGATTTGTGTTGAAAACTTAATTGTCAAAGATTATGTTAAAAAGAAGCTCTATTCTATAAAATTAATTATTCAACGACTACCTTAAATAAGATTCTTCTTTATTATAACATCTTAGTGCCACTATGTATACCTTTAAATGCAACATCTGACTTATTTGTTATTTAATGCGCCCGTAAAGATTAATATTATTTGTAACCCACGTTTGTCCTTTACATTTTTTGAAATCGCACTCTTCGACGACTAATTAAATAAGCGACGATATTTTAATAAGAAGATATATTAATAATATAGTGGATAATAATGAAATAAATATAATTAATGTAATTAAAGATAAATATTGATGAAATGAAAGATTTGTTATGAATGTATTTATATATATATGTGTATATGTGAAATATAATGAATAGATATACAAGGTGCGATTAAAATATGTTGGACACAAGCTATGTAAGAACATTAATGTAAACGGACCAGTGGTTCTTGAAGATAAAAGCCAAGCCTACTCATGACTTTTATATTCAGTCCCTTTGTCGAGCGACATTTTTATATAACAAAATACTTTGGTTTGTGTAATATTTACCTGTACCTTGGGCAGAAAGTACTCATACATATGCACTATACTTAGTAGAATGTTCATTTCATATTAACAAAAGAAGAATGTTTTTAATATATGTAAGTGATTATTATGGGATAGTTGTTGATATGGACATGTTTTATGGTTACCTAGTCAGTGAGTTTGTGTACTTAACAGTTTTAAGAAAAGGATATTATAAGTTATATCAAATAATAAACCAGTTTAACACCGTTTATAGACGTTGTCATTTTTACTGAAAAGGTGAGATTAATGGTATTTAAATATAGAAGCTAATATTTTCATGTCAAAGAAATACTACCACTTCGAATTTTTACCTCAGCAAACGAACCAGGTTTACGACTATCATTTTGATAAGTCGTTGTAAACTCAAGTTATGTTATCAAGAGTTACGAACATGTAATTGCGTAATTTACAACACTGTAATTGGGCTATAGCCTGTTGTGTTGACAATAAATAAATAAATAAATAAATAAATAAATAAATAAATAAATAAATAAATAATTACTCTCATACGAATAAATGGGGAATCTATTTTTGAATCAAATATTTCAATGAAAAATGTTCTTATAGCCATTATATCTGGAGAACTACATACAGTGTAGCCAAACCCAAACTATGAGTTAACTCAGTATGATGTGCTTATTCCGTAGAAAATACGAAAACTCGATTTAGAGGTCGTTCAAAAATTTTGTGGCCCCTAATTCAAAAATTAATTATTAGCCCATGAAAAGTTTCTTGTACGTCTTATATCTGGAGAGCTACATATAGTGTAGCCAAACCCAAACTATCACTTAACTCAGTATGATGTGTTTATTTCGTACAAAATACGAAGGGTCGATTAAAGGTACGTTCCAAACTTTTGTGGCCCCTGATCCAAAAACTAGTTATTGGCCAAGACAGCAATCTTTTGATCCTTTTTTTTTGGTTTTCCTAATTTTCTTGTTGTCTATATCTTGAAATCAATTGCATGGATCACGTCCATCAACCAACTGGATTCCTATCTTTCGATCCTCTACACACTGGTTAAAATTGGTGATTCAGCAAGTAGTTCTTGAGATCTCATATCGAGCAAACCGAATAAGTATATAAAGACGATTTTCGTAAACCGTAGCTCTTAATATGTGTTTTTAACTTAAAACGCTCTTGATTTTTGTAATTACATTCTGTTTGATTTTAGGTTTGGAACGAAGGGGTCTGTGTCAAATATAAAAGTGGGAGGGGAGAAAATAGAACAAGTGAATAGTTTTCAATATCTGGGTAGTATTCTTAGTAATAACATAAAGTGCGAACGTGAAATACAAGCAAGGATAGGAATGGCGAAAGAAGCCTTTAGAAGGAAGAAAAGACTGTTTTGTGGGACCTTGAATAAAGAGTTGAGAAAAAAAAACTCATAAAATGCTTCGTGTGGAGTGTTGTACTGTATGGGGCGGAAACGTGGACATTACGTAAAGGTGATGAAAATCGACTGGAAGCCTTCGAAATGTGAGTGTGGAGAAGAATGGAAAGAATTAATTAGGTCGAGCGGAAAACGAATGAAAGAGTGTTAGAAATGGTGGGTGAGAAAAGAACATTTTTAGATATTATTAGGAAGAGGAAGAGAAACTGGTTGGGACATTGCCTGAGAAGAGATAGTATCATGAGAGACGTCCTAGAGGGTATGGTGGCGGGAAAGAGAGGGATTGGGCGAAGGAGATTACAATTAATGGATGATATAAAAACAGAAAGATTATACGCGAAGACGAAGAAGTTAGCGGAGGACCGTGGAGCATGGAAGCTTCTCAGCTGCGGCAAATGACCCTCCAATAAAGGCAGAATATCTATTGATTTTAGGTATTCTTTACGAGAATTGAAAACTATGGAAGAAAAACGATATATATATATATATATATATATATATATATATATATATATATATATATATATATATATATATATATATATATATATATATACTGAAAGATAATTCTTTCGGCACTGGAAGCGAGAAACTGCAAACATCTGAAAGGGTACTCATTAGAATTTGAATATGCATACAAGATTACATACTTTATTTACATGAGAAACATATGAATACTAGATGAGATGCTGGAAATCGCCACCACCGCCCAGACAGAGCTGAACCATCGCATCATGTTTGTGAAATTGGCCTACTAGATATCCTCAATATACTAAGGGACAGCGTTTATGGCATTTCAACATAACGCTTCGAGCTTCCTTTAAGCGCTCCCGAGTTAGCAAATGAGAGGGATGTGGTGTTGCTACGTCTTTGTACACATTCACTTTCATTCGTCTCTGCTTAGCTACACTCTTTCACCAGACGGCAACGTCGCACTACAGCCTTTCATTTCATTTGCCCACACCCTATCGTCTCTGTCACTCAATTTAATTGTTCGTAGACATATGAATAGAATGAAATTTATACCACAGATTCGATACAATACTATTAACAAATGATTACAATTTTAGAACTGTACGATGATTCTAATCTTGATAAAGTAATATGATGTGAAGCCGCAACCAGACTTTACATGCAACTTCGCAACCAGAGACTTTATGTGTACTTGATCGCATCGAATCAAACAGGCAATTGGATATATATCTGAGGAGTTTCCTATCACACTTGTTGTGTGCGACTCAACAAGACACTGGCTTTGTCTCCTGGAAGAGAATGACAAATAAGGTGTCGAACATCCATGTCTCATTTTATGTGTGATGAGCGAGATGTCAGGCGGCTATGCAGGCCAAGAAAGCAGCGCTATCTCCTGATATTCAAAGAACCTTGCACATTCTGGGGTACAAGTCGCTGGGTTTTGTTCTGCTGAAATATGACGTCAGAAGTTGTCTAAAGGAGAAGTATGATCTCAGTCCTCAGAGTGCGGATCGCAGTGGCTCAGTGGCAGAGTGCTTACTTTTGATGCATGTGGTCCCTGTTCGATCCCTGGCTAAGTAAGTTTGTGGTGGACAACATCGTGTTCGTAGATTTTCCCAGAATGCTTCCGTTTCCTCTCACATTCTCCATTTCATCAATTATTGCATCATCATTCACTTGCCTTAATCATTGTCTCCCTTAGCCTAGAGACCATATTCGTGGACACTACATTGGATCGCCGTCGTGCTACTGAAAATAAATGTATAAAATATCAAAATAACTATATTACTTTGTATATTTAAAATCCTAATATTTTTCACTTTTATTGAGCAATTATGCAGTCCTATATTCATTAAAAACGATGTAAATACTAGATAAACACACTAGCAAACAGTATATCATGCATGCTACATATGTATATGTGTGTGTTCGAATATGTTTGTATAGTTGACAGTTGTGTGTATGAGAGAGAGAAAGAAACGTCACACAGAGGAAGGATTGTTATACATCAGGAGATGAAATCCGGATCACAAATATTTATCCCTTCTGTTCAATTACAAATTACGAATCAAACAAACCAATTACGGGTGTTTTGTGCTTCTTTTTTTTTTCATTTTTTCCCCCAAAACATTCCCACTCTGCCTCTATCCTAATAATCGATTTCCAATTAATTTCACTTAAGCTCATCAATTATGTCACCTCTAATTGAAGTCTTACTTAAATTCGCATTTTTATTTCATTTTTCATCTCTTATAAAAAATCTACCCATGAATCATAGACTAAATAAAATTACCACCACAGATAGCAATATATATATCAATAAATAATAATTAATTTATACTCTTTAGCTAGTGTAAATATCGTATCTTTGGTGACGATTTTTCACGTACAAATATTTGTATATATATATATATATATATATATATATATATAAATGTTTATGTGCTAAACCACAAAATGTGCTGTGCAAGTCATTGAAACGATGAAATGTATGTTATGACAGAGTTTTATGATTGGTTAGAAGTATTATGATTGATTTTCCCATTGGTTTCGTGGTGGGAGGCTACGGTGTATCATTGACAGAGCACTCACATCGAGTTCGATCTCAAGCTACGTGAGTTTTGTGATGGACACCATCTGTGTCTGTGTGTTTTCTTACATATTTTATGAAGTTGGTGTGGTGTAGTCTTCACAGTTTGAAGCCTTAGACTGACAGTCGTCGTGTGAAACCCATTAAGGAAGGTTTTCAATTTAACGTCCTACGACTATACCATTTACATTAAGAGTCTTCATCCCGGCGAAATTAAAATACCGCTAATTTTACAGTAATTATGTGATATCTTCAAATAGATAAAAGATAATCGAAATGTGGAACAAGAGCGCCCTAAACAATATTATTTTGCGTGAGGTACCGTTATCACAAGTCACCTAGCGGCTTTCCGTTTTCAGCCGTTTAGAAACGCGAAAATAAATGCCGATTTACAAAATGGCTCGAAATCGAAAGCAGATAAGTGAGTCGTGATAACGGTTTCTCATGTAAAATAATATTGTCTAGGGCGCTCTTGTTCCGTATTTCAATTATCTTTTATCTATTTGAATGTATCACATAATTACTGTAAAATTAGCGGTATTTTAATTTCGCCGGGATGAAGACTCTTAAGGCAGACAATGGTTAAAGCAAGTGAATGATGTTGGAAGAATTCGTGGAATGATGATGTGGGAGAATCCAAGAATCCAAGAACACCATGTTATCCACCATAAACTTACTTGGCCGGGGAACGAACCAGTGACTCCACGAGCTGTAGCTGTAGTTCAACCTCTCATATAGCCTCGCTGCTGAATGGGAAGCTAAACTTAATCCAACAAAATTTGAATTGAATTGAATTGAGTTGAACCTTTCTTTCAGCAGCGAAGCTATATGAGACGTGACTTACCGATTAACATGGAATCCGAACCATATGAGCTCTCGTCGGGAATCGAACCCGGGTCTCTCCCTCAACAAAATTTTTACCAAATTCAAAAAAAAAAAATGTTTGCCAAGTGGCCGTTAAATGACAAAAGTGATATACATTCGGAGCTATTGGAAAGCGATATTAGTTGGTTTGCAAGAAAAATATTCTTAGTATTCTAACACAAAATAAAATTCTTTTAAGGAAGTCAAAATTCCGAAAATTTCACTGATATCGTGTGTGCATAAAATGTTGGTTCACATTAAAACAATACGCAAACATGTCTCTTTTAAGTATCATTACTAGTGATGGAGACAAAAACCTGTTTCTCAATTATATATTTTGTTAAAAAAAACAGTTTCTGAAAACCTATTAAAAAACTTTTCTTCAAAACCGGTTCGGTTTTCAATCAAAACCTTAAGATTCTTTGTTAAATTATTTGGAAAGAATTGCTACCAGTTTCGGCGAAATTACATTGATTTCAGTAAAATTCCGAAGCTCTTTCGGAGAAAATTTAAAATCGTTTCGGAGAAAATCGAACTGGTTCTTAAAGGAGATTGAAACTGGTTTCGGTGAAACCCGAAACAATTTTTGAGGAAACTCGGTCATGCATGGCGTCAATTTTTTTTGTAAAAGCCACCTTGTGGTTTTGTAAAAAAAAAAAAAAAAAAAAAAGTTTTCCCTATCATTAGTTTTTACCGAGAAATTTGTTTACTTTATTACTTTTATGCCGTGTCAGCAAGACTATGCTCTCACTTAACAGACAAATTATCTTAAAAATATCTTCACAAGCGCCTCAATTCCATCAAATTACTGCAACATAAAGAAATATTAAAATACTTAAATAAATTAATAACACAATTTTCTATTTTGTTAAAGTAAATACGTTTTAGGGTTTTCAAAATATAACACTTATTTAATTTTGTAGTCGTCATCATTTACTTACGTGATTCAGTGTTGGTGACTCTTAAGAAAATGTCTTTAGTGCTAATACTGGTTACACGAAATATGTGTAGTACCATCATTTATATATTTATTTATATCTCCATGTAGTATATGTGTTATGTGTACCCCATCTTGTGAAATTGTTTTTACAGCAGCTACTGCAAACATCGCTGCCCTAGGTGTGACACAAATCGGGAGGGGGGGAATAAAAGTTGTGAGGTGAATTTTATGGGTTACAGGGATTGTATTGTTGAACATAAAAACCACAAAATATAAAAATACGAGAGAGAAAAGCGAAGGAGAAAGAAGACAAAAAGTTAATAACGTGGATGACACCAGCTGTAAAATAACTTCAATAAACCGTGTAGTGTGTCAGTGTGGAGCTAGTGTTGCCTTTGGCACATAATCTATAATGCAGTGTACTCCAAAACTGCATGCGTCAATATGGACCAAGCGTCAAAGCGAACATCAGCTGTTGTTCGTGAAAATGGGAGTAAGGGAGAGAGGTGTGAAACTGGAATGTTACATATGCATCCCTCCTCCCCCACACACACTTCTGCATGATATACCTACACTCACACACACTAAACTGACAAATCATATACTTGTATATAGCGAAAGCTTTCGCTTTTTGTACTTTTTTTTTCCTTCAGCGGTTTAGCTTTGATGAAACATTATGCATCGCGCCATTAAAGCTTTGATTTCAACAGATTTATGGTTGATACAGTGATAAACGCCAATTTTCAACAATGATTACTTTCGAGCAAATCCGGTGACTTCCTTTTGTTTCCCTGGAGGATCCTTTGTTGAAATTTATTGTTCAAATCTAGACCAGTAATAAATGATAAAACGTCGAGATTCTCTCTCTGTCTCTCTCTCTCTCTCTTTTTTTCCCAAGTAATCTCAAAATGAAAAGATTTTCGTCATTAATACGAAATCAGATGGGTTTGTATAGGTATATTTGCTGACTGATTTATGATTTCCGTTGTTTACATTTCTGTCAATGCAACAATGTGAGTTTACGACAATGTGAGACTGATTACCTAATAATAGTGAAACATTAAATCAAACCCTCATGTATCTCGTACCTGTAAAGTTTAAGGTACGCTATTGAGTTTCAGTAAAAAATTGATAAATTTTAACTTTATTTCTTTTATTTAATTAATTTGTATTCATAAGGGGAAGACGGTGGCTCAATGATCGAGGAATCACCTACAGTGTGAAGGAATCGTGAGACGTTAAATGCTTAATTTTTCACCGATATTAATAGTGGTGAAGTGAGACGTTAAATGCTTAATTTTTCACCGATATTAATAGTGGTGAAGTGAGACGTTAAATGCTTAATTTTTCACCGATATTAATAGTGGTGAAGTGAGACGTTAAATGCTTAATTTTTCACCGATATTAATAGTGGTGAAATATTCTATCAAAATAAGATAATCAATAATTGGCCCATTACTAAATACAGATATTAATGATTCCAGTGGATTTCCACGTTGAAGGACTCTGGTTTGTAAAATTTGCTCAAGTTAATTTTACAATCTATATATACAGGGTGTTAATAAACTATACCGGCAAACTGTAAGAGGTGATTCCTCACATCAAAATAAGAGAAAAAGTTCATATGGACCTATGGCGAAAAGTGCATAGATTCAGAGCTAGGGCTGTCCAAAATCGCGAAAACACCTAATTTCCAGACGCCTTAGTTTGAATTCCAGAAACTGTCGATGGTGGTCCTTATCAGCGTAAAGGAAACCACGCATACACAATCCAAAAGTGCATATTTCATCAATTTTCAATAAGTGTACGGGGTATTCCCTACACTATGTAATTCTCAGATATGCTGACGACAAACGTTAATCTCTAATCTAACCAACCAACCTAGTCATACATGCTTTAATAATTACATCGAAGAATTTGCAATTATTTGAAAAGAGAATACGGTTCCCCTTGCGTTAAATACGAACGGCATGCATCGTCTGGGTCACTTCGGTCACGATTTATGTCCGGTTCACCCTTTTATGAACGAACATAAACAATGCTAACGAAATTAAATTAAAAGTTATAGATTTTTACTGTCAGGCAACAATGCACTTCAATTTTACATGCACGAGATAATGTGACACTTGATTTAATCATTTATTATTATTATTATTATTATTATTATTATTATTATTATTATTATTATTATTGTTGTGTAAACACTCTCACATTGTTATAATCTATCATTGTTGTACTGACAGAAATGTAAATAGCGAAAATTTTAAATCAGTTAGTAAATATACATATATAACGCCCCCTTCCATTCTTAGACCCAGTATGATTTAAACTGTCTCAGACAGACTTTGTGATTCGGTAACCCGTACGCAGCCGATCTTGAAACCCATCCAATCTTGACCAAACTTACAATATTGATAGATTGTGACAAGTTTAGTATGCATGTGAAATATTGTGGTATCCAGGCATTTCTTTATTGAGTTATGGCTTGTTAAAGTTGGAGATTGAACCTAGTCAAAGAACTAGCGATCATGTCATTAGTAAAAAAATGCTCATACTTCTATACTTTTCTTAATGTCTTTATTCTTGCGAATGAACTAACGATCATGCAACTAGTAAAAATTGTCTAAATTTAGATATATAAATAATAATGATAATAATAATAATAATAATAATAATAATAATAATAATAATAATAATAATAATAATAATAATAATAATAAACTTGTATCTCCTCAAAAGCGAATGAAGTTAGATGTAATAATCTGTTAAAAGAATTACATTCGTCTTCATTACAATATGAGAGAATTACCATCATAGTTATCCGCATTGTTACTATCAAATCGAAGGACATTGGAATTTGCCTGATTTCGTGAAAATTTATAAATATCTTAAATTGGTAGCACTTCTGTTTGTAACTTAATGAAGAGTCGATTGTTTGTACTAACCACCAGCTGCGCAAATCTGTCTTCAACATTGTGGGGACGGGTAAGACCGTTCCCATATATATATATATATATATATATATATATATATATATATATATATATATATATATATATATATATATATATATATTGCAATGTCCAAAATATTTATGAAGTTGAAAATCAGAGGAGCAGAGTTGTCTTCAACGTTGGGAGGCGGACAGATTTGAGACTAATTATGGGGACATCAAATTTCATCTCACGTTCCTTTGTGGCAATCGGACAAAAATCTTCAAATTTCTCCCCAAAAACACATTACAAATCGGATTATTGGGGAAGGAGACAGTCCCCCTCAGTTCGAAGATTGGAGGAGACATGTCCCTCTCATCCTCCCGGGATTTGCGCCAGTGCTAACCACAAGTACATCTCGAATAAAAGTTAGAAAAAGAAACAGTTGGGAATGTACCAAGAGCATTGCCAGAACGAACTTAGAAAGAATTAATTTGTCTTATTAACTTCTACAGATTTAATAAATATTGTTCTATGTACTTTATTATTATACTCATTAAACAATTCTTGTAATATGTATATCCATTTATAATTTCCTTGAGTACTAAAATTTTCCACTTGTTTTGTTTAAGAGTTCTGTTAAAACGTTCTATCATATGTTGTTTCATGAAGACATGCACAAAATGGAGGACTCACAATTGAAAAAATCGCCAAATATACTCTCTCTATCACTTACGGCTCTTACAATCTCCCGAAATCGGAACTTTTTGGCCAATATCTGGGGAACGGTGGTCAGTTGGCCAGTGGCCACCGGTTACTATTTGGTACCAAAATGTTCACCATTCCCTTAGATATTGACCAACTCAATACGATCTCTCTATGACATAAGGTTCCCGAGATATGGATACTTGTATCTCCTGAAATCCGAACTTTTTTGGTCAATATCTCAGGAACGGTAAGAGTGACGCGAAAAATTCCATCACTTCTTTGAGATAGTTTTTGATACTTTATCGAGATAGTTTTTGATACTTTATCGAATGGAGGGCTCAAAATTTAAACTTTCCAAGAACACACACACAGACAGAAACATGGGGAATTTAATAACGAACTTTTCAAGTTCGTTGAAAAGATATCCACTTACAAGAAAGAAACTTTATTTCGAAATTTGTTTTAGTTTGACACCATTTTCTCTCTTCCCCGTGCTGAAACTGTCATGCTTCTAGCTTTTTTAAAAGGATAACTTTACCCAACAAGTCCAAAACATGACTGAAAGTATAAAATATTGTTAGGGATTCTATGGTATGAAACAAATGTTCATATCAGAAGAAGCAACGAAAGGAAGAGAGATAAAATAAAAGAAGAAATGAAAGGAGGTTCAATTTCCTTTGGATGCCATTGGATGCCAATCAAAAGTGAGTTCCAACAGCTACGCAACTGCTTTGGGTTTGGTTTGGGTTTCAACTTCTAGTATGAAATCTTCATCAACTTTCTAATGAATGTTAATAGGAAAGAAGCCATTACATCCAAACTTCTTTCTTCCTGAAGAATTCTTAATGGGAAACTCAACATTGTAAGCTTTCATACTCTCTTCCTTATGAATGCTTAATAGACGAGTCAGCAGTATCAGAACAAGTATATTCTTTCTTTATGAGCTATTGTGGTCCCGTGTAGCGTAGTCACTCCATTGCAGGTAAGGACTTCGGTCGGAAAAAGGTAAAAAGACTTTTCAGGGAAGCCATCCTCTGTGAGGTTTTCCTGGATTTTCCTCATTCACACCAAGCAAATGCCGGGACGGTACCTAACATAAAACTCCCAGACCGTTTCCTTCCTTCCTCACTTCGCCGAATAGTGTGATCACCGAGGGACGTCGTTCCCCATACGTAACGGGTAAAATGGACGTAAATGCCGAAAGCCCATAAATATAATTTACAATTCATAATTCTTATGAACTCTTAATAAAATGTCATCAATTGCAGAACTTCTAATGCAGTCCTCCTTGCGAATTCCAGGTATAAAAGTCATCAACATCTATACCCTTTTCTTATCGTCATCAATAGTGAAGCTTTGGGGATTTTAAACACAACTTTTAATACAGTCTTTCTCGCGAACTTCAAATATAAATCTCAACATATATATATATATATATATATATATATATATATATATATATATATATATATATATATATATATATATATATATATATATATATATATATATAATCACATTTTATCACATTGTAAATTTCTGTAGAAATGCCATCAATATTAGAAATTCCTACACTTACTTTACATCACAACTTTGAATATTGTTTTAACTTGAGAACTTCAACTGCAAATGTAAAACTGAGTACCTCACATTTACCATATTGAAAATTCTTATAGAAATATAAGCACCGTTGTAACATAAGAGTTTTCCCGTAAGCTCGAAATTAAGTTATCATATCGGAACTCCTAACCTTAACATGAATTTTTATAGAAGTTCCAGATTTTCAGAACATGTAGCACTTGTTAACGAGAGCATTGCTATTACTAAGAACTCCAAATGTAAGAATCATCATGTTAGAAAGCCACCGCCTCTTTTAAAATTCTTATATTAGTACTATCAATTCCAGGTCTTCTGACATTTCCTTAACACCATAACTCCAAATATTATATTCGTAGTGAAGACCCTCGTTATGACCTATTAAATTTGAGCCATCGACATCAGAGTTCAAATTTGTTTTCATTTGAAATGGCCTTCAAATGAAATGGCGCTTACAATGGAACTTGTTAGACCTTATTTCTTATTCATTCTTAGTGTGAGTAACTTACGACAGAACTTTTAATACTTTATTTGTTATCCATTTGTGATATAAATAAGTGACAAAACAACTTTTAATATGCTTATGAACAAGTTATAACAAATCTTTTAATACGCTATTTCTTATTCACTGTTAATATAAACAACTTAGAACTTTTAATATTTTATTACTTATTCACTGTTAATATGAATAAATTATAACAGATCTTTTAATACTTTATTTCTTATTCAGTCTTAATATGAACAAGTTATAACAGAGCTTTTAATACTTTATTTCTTATTCACTCTTAATATAAACAAGTTATAACAAATCTTTTTACACTTTATTTCTTATTCATTCTTAATATAAAGAAATTATAACAGAACTTTTAATGCTTTATTTCTTATTCACTGTTAATATAAACAACTTATAACAGAACTTTTAATATTTTCTTATTCACTGTTAATATGAGCAAGTTAGAACAGAAATTTTAATTCTTTATTTCTTATTCACTTTTAATAAGAACAAGTGATAGTAAATATTTTAATATGTTATTTCTTATTCACTCTGAATACGAACAAGTTAAATAGAACTTTTAATACGTTATTTTTATTCGCTCTTAATATTAACAAGTTATAACAAATATTTTAATACTTTATTTCTTATTTATTCTTAATATAAAGAAGTTACAACAGAACTTTTAATACTTTATTTCTTATTCACTTTTAATATGAACAAGTTAGAACATATCTTTTAATACTTTATTTCTTATTTACTGTTAATATGAACAAGTTATAACATAACTTTTTAATACTTTATTTCTTATTCACTGTTAATATGAACAACTTATAACAAAGCTTTTAATAATTTGTATCTTATGCACTCTTAATAGAAGTTATTTACAATAGAACTTTTAATGCGTTCCTTCCTGATAGGAAAGTCACAATTATCAGAACTAAACATTAGTTCCTTGTGAACTCGTAGGAGAAATTTCATGTCTCCTGCATTACGACATGGAGATAATGCACAAATGCAGTTGGTGAACTATTAACAATTTCACCTTTGTTTTATTGAAGATAGTGGAAATGGTAAAACGCTGCAAAACCCTCTGCTGTTCATTATTTACACGACATAGTGAATCTGTAGAACCATGAGGTTTAGTTAAAAATGAACAAAAATAAAGTGCTAGAGGGAAGGAATGAAGGATTATAGTTTCATCATTTAGGATTATTTTTTGTAGAAGTTAGAGAAACAAGAATTTCCAACTAATTGTAACTTTTTTCTCAAAAATAAATATTTTTCTAGAATAAACTTTGAAGGCTAATTAATATGGGAAATTGATTGTGAATAACACTTTTACCTTTCACGAACTGAATAACGAAAGCTGCGTGGGAGGTTACAAAAAAATGAAGTGAAAAACTTTGAGGAAAAAAACATGCTGATTTCAAACGAGCTCTAATGGAGTTTTGTTGTCAGAATTACTGTATTTCACAGCGGCGTCTTTGATGTCGTCCTCTCTTGTTGCTCTCTAACATTTAATACCCCTTTTTTCATTCACCTTTTTTCTCTGAATTCCCTTCAGTACTGCAACTTTCTATTGTCTGTATTTTTTTTTAACCTCATAAAATTAACGACCACAAAATTTAAATGTGTATAGAGAACGAGAGATACAGAGAAAGGCTTAGAGAATTGATGCTTCAGTTCTAGGTAACTCACGCAAATTAATGGCGGGGTCAAATTATATTTTTCTGTTTTTCTCTCTAAGCTTCTTTTTTTCAGTGTCACGTGAACGAAAATTTTGCTGTTTGAAATTGTCTATTATGAGACACTTTAGAATTTGTCTATGATTTTTCTTCATTTTTTTTTACATGCAACAAACAGTTCTTACGTTAGATTATGTTATGCCTGTTGTGCGAGTTTACAAGATTTTGAATTAATTTAGTTCTTTGATTATATTATACGGTATATATATATATATATATATATATATATATATATATATATATATCAAATTTTTTCGACGCTTACAGAGATTGAACATGCCTTGTCCATCAAACGATCCTCAGAAGTTTTCTCATATACACTGTATACACATGGCTGGCTTCAAAGAAAGCGTAATCTTCTAAAACCTGACACTTTTTAAATGTAGTATTATTCTCGGAAATGTAGTGCTATTCTCGGAAACTCTCGTGGCTATAACCTTCAATGTGGAAGACGTAGTTTGATTCTCGATAAGAGTTCATGTAATTCGTATTATCCTGTAGGTCCACGTATCATAACTTCATTACAAAACTACAAATCAGCCAATTAAATTCCCTTAATATGTATGGAAAATAAGAAAAACGGAAAAGTTTCAGAAAAAGGTTCAGGTTAGTTTACGTGTGTCCCTGTTCGGTCAACCCAATTATAAGAGAAAATAAAAGGTTCAGTATGGTATATGGGTGTACCGTCCCTAATCAAGGTTAAAGTTCGGTTCTAGAGTTCGTACTAATATACATTGGTAGTCGTGGTACTAGTAGAATGAAAAACATGATACTTTTAATACGTCAACAAGATGAAAAAATGCCTCCAACTGCGCAGGCTCCAGCGTCAAAGAGAGTCGCATGATCCTTCCGATCTCTTCATTCAACTAGCCTAACGTCATATGAGCAAGTTACCTTCCTTAAAGGAAAAAAAAGTTCGCTTTTAACAGAAGTTTGGAGTCCCGTTTTGATAAATATTGAGAATGTTTGCACTCCTGCTTTTTAAAATCTCAAATAGCACCTGAATATTTACAGTATGTTACGGGCCGGTAGCCAGCCCAAAAATGTAGGGGGGCCGGTAGAAGTTAGGGGACCCTGATCGAACCATATTATAGTTCATGCCCATATTATAGTTCATTTGCAAGACTACCATGAAAATTTTAGGGGGCCAGTAAAAATTTAGTGGGGCCCGGCTCCCTAGACCCCTGGATACAGGCCTGTTATGTTATATGTTCAAATATATTAAAGACCATGCACAGAGTAAAACAATTTCTGAAATAAAAGTAACATTACAAATAATGACAAAAAGACAGTTATTTGCTTCGTAACACATTCTGGAAACGTGAAAATTAGAGTATGCGAGAAACATATACATACCTAGTATATTCACGTGAAATATGAAAAAAGATCTAAATTGTTTAAAATAAATTTGAGGTCACTACGGTCTGGTTCTCGACTTACATGTTTGTAACTATTATGATCACCAAATTCGTCGATGATTGGCACAGTGTAAGTTTCAAATGGAATCACAAAAGAATAACTTAAGTCAATGGACTTTTTAAACTGGACTTAGAACTTAGCATATGACAAATCATAGTTAAATAAAGAATGAGATAAGTTATCCTGAAGAATCGAACTATCAGCCGCTGAGAATTAATCCCATATCTACCGAGCGAAGTAGCTCAAGTGGTAGAGCGTTCGCTTCGCATTCGGGAGGTCGTGGGTTCGATTCCCGCTGCCGTCCATCCTGACTGGTGTTTTCCAAGGTTTTCTTCAGTCCTACCAGGAGAATGCCGGGATAGTACCTACTAAACAGGCCCTGGCCGATACCTTCCCAAATCCTTTCCATTGTTATTGTTGTTAGATATCCAGTATAAAATGGCCTATGAGCTGTATCTGGTGTATATTCATTTAAGAAGAAATGAAACGTTGAACATCTTAAAATTGCAAGTAATGTGTTTTTAATATTATTATCCTTTGTTAAGCAAATGCTCTATTATTCTTATAGAAATATACAAGTTACATTACAATACTTACGTCAAGCTGCGTGTGGTGGACAAACAACATTTGCGTGGGTTTCCTCGGGTTCTCCCGTTTCCTCCCACTTTCTTCATTCCACCATTTCATTCATTTCTCATCATCGCCGTCTCCTTTAGCCTAGCCCGCATAATCGTGGGACGTAAAACTCAAAATATTTAATTTCATTTCAAGCTGGCGACCACACTTTCAGCCAACACTCTAATAATTGTTTTGTGTTCAATTTGTGCTCATTTATGCTGCTGTTCTTACAATTTGTAAATATAAATCTTTCAGTGTAACGTCACAAAATTAAGTTCCCTTTAGGTTAAGAGAGACGGTGAGTAAGGTAAGTGAATGATGATAGAAGAGATGAAAGGAAATTTTTAAGTTTTACGTCCCACGATTATGCCGGATAAGCTAAAGGAGACAGTGATGATGGACAATGAATGGAATGGTGGAATGAAGAAAGTGGGAGGAAACGGAAAACCCTGAGAAAACCCACTCACACGGGTTTGTTTACCACAAAGTTCACTTGGCCTGAGCAGGGTATGAACTCGCGACCCCATGCACCAGAAGTGAACGCTCTACCACTGAGCCACCGTGGTTGATGATGCAGAGAGAGAGAGAATTTAGGAGAATAATGAGAATTTAGGAGGAAAGGAAGTACCGGCGAACTCATGCATATGGTGTTGTCTATCACAAACGTTCTTGTCCGGGGATCCAAACAGAGAACGCATGCACCAAAGTTAAGCGCTCTAGCACAAACCCACCGTGCTCACATTAGGATTAGGATAAGGAATTGGATTTCTGGGCTTTCGGCATCTATGGCCATATTAGCCCGTCACGTTTGAGGGATGACATCTCTCGGTGAGCACACTACCCGAGGAAAAGGAACGAAGGAAGGAAGCAGCCTGGGACTTAGAAGTTAGGTACCACCCCAACAATTGTCTGGTGTGAATGACAAAAACACAGGAAAACCTCATTCAGGCTGGCTGGCCTGAATAAGCTTTTTACACTTTTTGACCGAGTGCCCTCACCGGGAATCGAACTCGGGACCGTTCGCACCTGCTCTCTATTACAATTTGCAATTTATTCTGCAACGGTTACAGAAAAAAAAATAAGAATCAAGAAGATTGGTCCCCAACTTGACGCCAAGAAAGCGACCACATTTTAAGAAAGAACAGCCTGATATTAACAAAATATTTGGTGCTTAATTTGTGCTAATTTATGCTTCAGTTATTAGAGTTTGTGCTGCAATAGTTACTGAATAAAATAAAAATAAATCACAGAAAGGAGGGACCGAATTAAATTTCAATGTTTTTATTTTTCTACTGAACATATATTATAAAAACAATCGTTGTGATGGATTTGCCCTCAGATACTTGTACCTGTAATTATGCAGCGAATACAAAAATTTGTGTTAGTTATAGATGTTAGTTAGTTATAGCTAGAGATGCAAAAAAGCCGGCTTTTTTGAATCGATGGTTTTTTTCACATAAAAAGCCGGCTTTTTTGGGAAAAAAAACGAGAATTTTGGAAATTTTGGCTTTTTTCATTTTCATGATTTTTCTATCTAAATAGCTTTCTTATAGTATATTCTATACTTAGATAAGAATTCCATGACCTAAATGCCATATTTCGCTCTAAAATTCACCATCAAGATGGATGGAGCACATGTTTTACGAATTAAAGCTAACATGAAGAATGTAGTATTTGAGGGCAATTTTAGAGGCTATTTAACTTTATTTTAACTTTTGAGTTATCGATATTTTTTCTTCTCAATATCATTTCAGTTTGTCGTCTGTTTCATTTCTAAGAGCTTAGTACTCTAGCTTCTAACGCAGAAGTTAAACTTCCCAGATAGCACAGAAAATTTTTTTAAAAATTTTTAAAAATTTGCAAAGGCAAACTAAAAAGTTTGCAAAAAACTTGCCTTTTCAAATGAGAAAATTTGCCGAAAGTTCAATGCAAACAACGAAGTTGACGCTGGCTAAGTTTGCAGCAAAGTTGCCTCAGAAAACGAAAACATCTGCTAATACAAACGAAATGTTTGCGACTGCACAGCAAGAAAATTTGCCAGGACTTTGCTACAAATATTTTGTGCAAATTTTCTTTGACAAAATTTCCGAAAATGAGCTGATAAATTTGGTGAAAATATTAAAAGGTTTGCAGCAACATTGCAGAAATTGTTTTCACGATCGCAAGATCATGTTTGCTGCAAATTTATAAAGTAATATTTGTTGCAAATTTATAAGGTAATATTTAGTGCAAATTTATAAGGTGATGTTTGTTTCAAATTTAGAAGGTAATGGTTGTTGCAAATTTAGAAGGTAATGTTTGTAGCAAATTTAGAAAGTACTGTTTGTTGTAAATTTGGTATAAGGCTAAAATATGTATCAAAATTCTGAAACTAGTGACCGAGGTATCAGTCAAAATATTAACTGCTTGCGATTTAATATTATTAAAACATAGGAAATACAATCTACCATTCCGGTTGCACTCATGGAGTAATCATCTGTGACGTTTAGAAGATATTTTTCATTGTTATTTCCAGGTGCTGCCTAAATGTAATCGGAATGAAACATTGTGTTTCGTATGCTTTAATAGTCTTTAAATCCCAAGCAGTTTATATTCTGACTTATACCTCACTAGTTTCAGAATTTATCTACATATCTTAATCAAAATTTACAGCAATTGTCTTGAAACTAGTACAACTATATAAAAAAAATCAAACGAGATGGGCTGATAAGAGTCATTTTTCGTCCATCGAACACCGGAAAAATGAAGAGTTCGATTCAGACAAGTTTGAAACATAGTAACAGTATCAGTAACTCAGTACTTTTAACACAGTCTTTCTCCTGTAAATTTTTAATTTCGTACAACCACCTTATGTAGTTAAGCCAACTCCGACAGCATTGGCAGTTAAAAATCATACTGTAACGGTTCTTAAATTGTATTCTAATAATTTTTCTTGAAGTTCACTGGTAACCAATAATTGACAGTCACGCCAACTGACGAAGAAACTAATCCTAACTATTACCGTATTACTTACGCGAGCGAGACATCGGAGAAACAGTAAAGAGCCAACTACTGTTTGCTACGTTGCTCAGCCTGTAACCGCCAACTCACTTTTGTAGTTTCGACAACTGTCCTCCGTACCTTTCCGAAATTCACAGCCTATTCAACATGTAAAATGATTCCATTTATTAAAATCATCTGCTCATAAGCGAACCCGGCAACAGAAGAAGAGTGAAACCTAACTTTATAAAACATCAAATTTTTTATAATGTGGATCCGTCTTTTCTTAGTGGCAAGCACGAAACATCTTTCGCTACTTGCCAAAAATAAAAAACTTACGAACGATAAACGTACTTAAATTTCAAATTATACTTAACGAATTCGCAATTCATCTACTTACTCAACGATCATATCCCTGTACTTACTCTCACACACATTCACAAAACAACGTCAGGCCGCCTGGATCAACAAAAGCATATGATAAGAGATCAGTGAGTTTATTCTGGAGTCCTCTGATGTAATGGGTTCTTAACGATGAAAAATTATGTGAGTTGCACAGAACATGTACTTACTGTTTTGTCACAGTTGATGTAGCGCAGTGAATTCTGGGTACGATGCGCGCACACTTGGTAATATCATCACATATTTGCTTTCAGCAAATTTTCAAAACAAGTTTTTTAAAGAGTTGCAAACTGTTTGCGACGGCAAACTTTCAACGCTATATTTTCAAAAAAGATGCAAGTTAGTTGCAGTGGTAAATTTATTTTTACAAATCTGTGAAAATTTGCAGATCATATTGAAAGCTTTTAATAAATATTAAGAAATTTTGCTTTCGCAAATTTCAGATTGTTTGCTCCACGAAACGAAGCAAAAGTTTGCCGCAAGTATTTGTGCTATCTGGGTTACGTTTTTCTATATATCCGTCAAAGCGTACGTTTTTCAATATATCCGTCTAACCGTACTTCCACATTTCTGTTATACTGTAGCTGTGCAACGATTTAGCAATAATTTTCCGGATACAACCTTGAATACTAATTTATACAAATAGTCAGTAGCGGATTTAGAAACGTATTTTGGGACGGGTTTCTCTGATTGTTTCATTTTCTAAAATCTCCTAATTTCATTTGGGAGGAGCTTGAAGTTTATGAGTACAGGCATAACTAATACTGTATTTCGTTTCGTTTATATATTTAGCGATAATCTTCCGGATACAACCTTGAAGATCATTTTATACTGAGAATCAGTGGCGGATTTAGAAAAGTATTTTGGGAGGGTTTTTTTTCTTACTAATGTTTAGTTTTTCTAAACATTCGTAATTTTTATTTGACGGCAGCTTAAAGTGAATGAGTACAGGCATAACTAATAGATATTTCGTTTGTTTTAGACATTCCGTAATTTTGGGGAACAGGCTTCAGTCCGAAAGACTGCCCCCCCTAACCCTCGCAAAACCGTCACTGCTGGTAATTAGTAATAATAACGATTTAAAAACAATAAGAAATGAAGTCAGCCAACTCACAGTACACGCACTATTTCTACTTCATAGATGGAATGAAGAAAAGTTTTGTCAGAATGGTCGAATGCTGAGTTGAATTCCGGACTTCTCGATAGAAGCGCAAAAGCTCCAGTCAATCATGTTTGTTGTGCAGTTGTATTTATCTTAACTTAAATATATTCCGTAGTCCTTTTTTGTGTGTGTTGGTGGGGAGGGGAGAGTACCATAATGATATGTAGGGTGTGAGCCAAGAACATGGTAACTAACAAATTTTCAATTGCTGAGTTACGCAGCATCAGATAGGCAGCAACGCATACCGCTTCGTTTAATCCCTCATATATAGACTTGTGAAAAATCAGCTTTCCGACTTTCAAAATGGATTGTGCAGCAGAAAATTTCTAATTTCTTAAAATAGTAAAATTATGGGTTACCATGTTCTTATCTCACACCCTTCATGTTCAATCCCTTTTGTTAAAAATACAGAAAACTTGAGGACTGAATAAACCGTGATGGTGCTTACATAAAACTGTAGAATTTCAAGAATATACAAAACCAAAAGCTCTAGGTGTGCAGCCTTTAAGTGTATCATATAAATCTAAGTATTTTTCTTATGTTTTATTTTAATTTTATTTTGTTCCAAAAAGAGGGTATGGAATATTTTGAAGTAAAAATACTACATAGAATTTTGCTGCTTATTTGAGTATTTTTTTAAAAGAAGTATTTACTTTTAGGGTTTGCTGGTTTACACCAGCTGTTTTTCTTCTTTTTTTTAAATAAACAACTGGTTTAAATCGAAAAAAAATAAAAGGTACGAAAAATGCGAATCGTGTGAACTTCATGGTGACGATTCCATACATCAAACCATCTGCATTAGTTTTATTTCCTTTTCACCTTTTAATCAAGGTGTCCCATGTTCAATTCTCGGTCGAACCACAACCCTTCTTTCATGCGTAAACAAAGTAGCGGTTCGGATGTCACTTTAAGCGAAAGTCTTCTCCTTGATAACCTCGGTATTACGTAAGGATGTTAAGCCTGAACATACGAAACGAAACTAAATTGTATATTTCTGCATGTCTGAATGCCTGTTGTTTTATAAAGAAGCCAAGGTTGCTTAAATATACTGATATAAATTGACAAAATTTATCGATTGCCTACGTAGCTTCCAATATTAGCTTGGATTGTATTTTCAATGATATGTACGCACTAAATTTGTAATTTAATACCTCAGTTTTAGCGTACTGATTATGATACGTTGACCTTTAAATTTTACATGCAAAGCAATAACATGATTTTTTCCGTTATTGTTTTACATTTAGAGTAATGACGGGATTTTCCCGATGGCTAGGGCGGGAGTTTCTCAATTTAAGAAATTTACTGACCGGACTTCTTTAAGCTTATGTGACCTCTTCCAGCATAACCCCGTTGTTGCATAATAACACCAAGGCGAAACAAACTTATTTCTGTCAATATGTAATATAAATACATAAAGCAAAATATCTAAACCCAAAAAAACCTGGTTTAAACCAAAAAAGCCTAGTTTAAACTCCCCCCAAAAAACGGGTTTTTGGCATTTTCAAAAACAACCATGGCTCTTGCCAACCCTGCTTACTTTTGTATGTAGGAGGTTAAAAAAAAACTTATTAAATACATTGGTTAATCCTTTGGAATTCATAATGTAAATATGTTGAGAAGTAAAACTGTTTGAAATATCTTTTCGAAATTCATAGTTTATTTTCGAGGTTTTATATTATTATCGGCATCAACCACTAATTAAATGACTTTTTGTGTTGTAGAGGAGCGAAACAAAATCTGGTTTATCAATTTAAAGCAGAATTTTGAAAAAAGCCCACAATTTCCCAAGCAAAAAAGCGAAGCAGAAAAAACCGAGTTTTTTAAAAAAAAAGCCGGTTTTTTCCGAGCCCTTGCATCTCTAGTTATAGCCATTAAAAGAGAGGGAGATGGAGGGAATTTCAACGACTATACTTTCTCAACTGGAAACAACAAAACAAGTGATTACGATGGATTTATCTTTGGATAGTTGTATTTGTCCAGCACAAACTATCCTTGAACCGTTAATTAGTTATAAGGGTTCAATTAAAAGGAGCACAAACTATCCTTGAACCGTTAATTAGTTATAAGGGTTCAATTAAAAGGAGCACAAACTATCCTTGAACCGTTAATTAGTTATAAGGGTTCAATTAAAAGGAGCACAAACTATCCTTGAACCGTTAATTAGTTATAAGGGTTCAATTAAAAGGAGATGATGATATTTCTTTGATCTTCTGTATTTGGAGATCATAGGGACAAAGCTAAGATTTCAGTGACGACAGTAATGTCAAAATGGTTCTACCTAGCAGCGAGATTACATGCGATGTGGACCCACAGCTTAACGTGAGATCCGAACTACACGAGCTCCCACCGGGATTCGAATCTGGATTTCCCACTCCAAAGACACATCTACCATCCACATAGCCACAAGCGATCTCTACTTCTGTTTTAAACAAGGTGTTAGAATAATGAGTGATTAAACTTGCCATTGGGACTCTAAAACAATATTAGAAAGAAACGGTTGCCCACTATCTATTACTATTATTGCTAAGATTTGATTAACAATGAACCCTAAAATGATAGTAAGTATCCATAACTTCCGCTTCAAATAAGGGCAAAGGTCCCATTTTTTTTTCCTCCTGAATCCACAGTAAAAACTGTTATTCATTATCTACTCCTGTTTTCCCCTTATTGGGATCAATATTTTTTAAAAAGGCATTGAAAGCAGATTTCTACGACTTTTGGTTCCAATAGAGGGATAAGAACGAGAATGTAATCAATTCTTCGGACATTGAGTCCATCTCCAATCATCGTTTCTCATTGGTAACAGTCTTTCCACTGCGGAAGTCATATCGAGTTTGTACCGCTTTGTATCATATCGGATTTCAATACATAGATAGGAGAGGAGAGAGATCCATTTATTAAGACGGTAAATGTATGTCAAAATCAATCTCACGCTTCCTTTAACCCTTTTTTGATATATGAAAATGTAATTTTGAAACCGAAAGTGATTAAATGGACCGTCTGTATAGAGGATGCATGTTGTGCCCACTTGCACATGAAGACTAACTTTGTTTTTATGTGTAATTTTATTTTTTCGCTTCTGATTAACCATTTACTTCAAGCTTGAGTGACTTTTGAATATGTATGTCCAAACATTGTCCCATTTGTTTCAGAGCGATACAATATATATCGCATCCCGAACGATTCTTAAAGATTTTTAATTCACACATAGTGTGCCGTACCCATGCCGTGCTATGGTACACGGCGTTTCTTTTCAGACCTTGACATTGAAAATTCATTGGGTTGTCTTTTTTAATTCACGCATGATGTGCCGTGCCTATGCCGTTTTCACGCCGCGCGCCGACAGGCCGCCGTGAAAAGAAACTGCCCCGGTCGTGGCTCGCCCGGCCGCGATCCTTCGGTTTTCTTCGGAGCACACGAAGCGACAGGAACGTCCTCTTCCTCTTTGCAATCCATCTTGCGGAAGAGTGTGAAATTAGAAGCGACACGACACGACATGGCATGGTGAATGATAGCGGCCGTGGCACAGATGGAGAATGGCACTCTATGTGTGAGTCAGCCTTAAGATTTCATTAAAATCAGTAACTCCTGAAGTCACATCTTTATCAATCCCGTTAACAGTAATAACGTTACATGTGCACCAGTGGAATTGGTAACTGAATTGCCTTGTTGTAACCTGTGGCGTACGCAGAATTTATTTTTGTGTGTTGTTTAAGAGATTAGTTAAACCCCGAAACGGCCATTTTGTACGTCACTGCTTATTACTGTTATGTTTCCTTGTTACTTTTGCTACCAGCAGATAACCTGAAGCTGTTTTATAGATGTCTGTCTTGATTGTATACTTCAAAACCTAACATGGAAAACACGAAAGATACTCGTTTTCTCAATGAGTTTCGTACTAATTTGGGTAAACAGGAAGAAACCGTAATGCCGTTCCAGAAAATATTTGACTTAAATATTCATGAATTAGAGCATGAGCCGTGTGCATTAAAACCGTTCCGGTAAATCTTTTTCCCTACTAAATCATAGGAGTTACTTAAAATTACTTCCTAAAACTAACTAACTAACTAACTCTATGGCCTATGGAACCCGGAGGTTCAGTGCCGCGTTCACAAAAGCTCTCCACTGACTTCTATCCTTAGCTAATTGCATCCAGTTTCTACTTTGTATTTCTATCTCTGCGAGATCCATCTTAATATTATCCTCCCATCTGCGCCTAGGTCTTCCTAATGGTCATTTTCCTATGGGTCTACCAGTCAAGACTTTGAAAGCGTTTCTACTTTCTTCCATTCTAGCTACATGACCTGCCCACCTAAGCCTCCTAGACTTGATGACCCTAACAATGTTGGGTAAACCGTATAAACTATGTAGTTCCTCGTTATGAAGCTTTCGCCATTCCCCATTCTCGTTCCTCTTGGGTCCGAATATTCTTCTCAGGATCCTGTTCTCAAATACTTTCAGTCTATGTTCTTCCCTCAGAGTAAGCGACCATGTTTCGCAACCATACAGAATAACAGGCATGATTATCGTTTTATGAATACTACCTAGTATGAATAACTTTATTCCCTTGTAACGAAAATTTGTTGTTTCTCGCAGTACCTATAGAGTTGAAGTAACGAATATACGGTATTTCGATACAAGTCTACTTTTTTGTTATGCCATAAACCCCCGAACAGTGGGAACGAAACTTTAAACAGCGATCAAGTTAGCCACATGATATCGTGTTGAAGAACGATTAGCATAACATAAAGATTAACATACATAACAGATATTTGTGTGCACGACTCCTGCAGAGAGTTTAAATGAATTGCATAACAAATGGCTGTGTGCACGACTCCTGCAGAGAGTTTAAATGAATTGCATAACAAAAGGCTGTGTGCACGACTACTGCAGAAAGTTTAAATGATATACATATAGCAAATTCTTGTGTGCACGACTGCTGCAGAGAGTATAAACTACTTTCATAAGAGATAGCTGTGTGCATGACTGCTGTAGTGAGTTCAAATGACTTACATAACAAATGGCAATGTGCATGACTGCTGCAGAGAATTTAAAAGACTTGCATAACAAGATTTTTTTACAAGATTGATGCAGAGAGTTTAGATGGCTTACATAACAAATTGTTGTGTGCACGACTTCCGCAGAGAGTTTAAATAACCTGCATAACAAATGGCTGTGTGCACTACTGCTGAATAGAGTTTAAATGATTTACATAACAAATTATTGTGTACATTACTGCTGCAGAGTGTTTAAATGACTTACATAAGATTTGCTGTGCACACGACTTCTGCAGAGAGTTTAATTGAATACATAAGAAATGGTAAGAAATGGCTGTGTACACGACTGCTGCACAGAGTTTGAATGACATGCATAACAAATGGCTATATGTACGACTGCTGCAGAGAATTTAAATGACATACATAAGTTATGGCTTTGTGTACGACTGCTGGCTGCAGAGAGTTTAAATGACTTATATGACTTATAAATGGCGGTATAACGTTCCATATTTCCGTTGAAACAGTCAAACTAACCTACATAGGGTAAGGAAGACATAAGTTAGGCATGCGGGTACCCCACAAATTATCCGCAGACAACAAGAAGAGATGGTTGTGTGCATGACTGTTGTAGGAAGGTTAAATGACTCATAAGAAATGGCTATGTGCACGACTGCTGTAGAGAATTTAAATGACATACATAAGGGATGGCTGTGTGCATGACTGCTGCACAGTGTTTAAATGACTTACCTAATAAATTGTTGTGTGCATTTCTGCTGCAGAGAGTTTAATTGACTAACATAAGGGATGGCTATGTGCACAACTGTTGCAGAGAGTTTAAATGACTTGCGTAACAAATGGCTTTGAGCATGACTGCTGCAGAGAATTTAAATGACATACATAAGGGATGACTGTATGTACGACTGCTGATGAAAATTTAAATAACTTGCATATCAAATAGTTATGTGTACGACTGCAGCAGAGAATTTAAATAGCTTACATAACAAATTGTTGTGTGCACGACTGCTGCAGAGAGTTTAAATAACTTGCATAAGGGATGGCTTCGTGTTATCTTTATCTATAGATAGATAGATAAATAGATAAAGATATATATGTTAATCGATTTACGCGTTACGGAATTATTCGTGAATATTCACACAATAAGGTCAATTAATTAAGATAAATAATGAACAGTATCAAATAATTAGAAGTCATGCCTCAGAATATTTCAGTAGGAGCCTCAGAGGCACCCCTTGGGCTGTCTCGGGTTAACTCTGTCAGCCGTTGGAGAGTTTCATAGTATAGCTCTCAAGATTACAATTAGACCCTTATGAATTTTACGTGGGATTACAAGGAAAAATACTCTTTGAAAGAAAAATAGAATCATCAAAACTGTTGCACTGATGTCTAAGTCATGCGTGGATGTTGCCACGACCTATGTATATAAATAGAGAACCTGTTCCTGTTTTTGAGTTTGGTTAAAAATAAGATCAGTAACTGAGGCATATAGGACCAGACATACAGTTTAAAATGAGATGCAGAAATGAGGTTATATAGGAAGAAACTTACAATTTAAAGTGAGATTCAGCAATAAAGCAAGAGACTTACAGTTTAAAATTACATTGATCAGTAAGCTCTAGCAAGAGGCTTACAGTTTAAAGTGAGATTCAGCATTAAGGCTATATAGCAAGCGATTTAAAGTTTAAAGTAAGATTCAGTAATGGGGATATATAGCAACAGAGTTACAGTTTACAGTGAGATTCAGCAAAGAGACTATAGGAGAAAACTTACAGTTTAAAGAGAGATTCAGCAATGTGGCTGTACAGCAAGAAACTCACAGTTTAATGTAAGATCCTACAATGACACTATATAGCAAAAGACATAAAGTTTAAAGTATGATTCAGCAATGAGGCTATATAGCAAGAGTGTTGCAGTTTAAAGTGAGATTCAGCAATGAGGCTATATAGCAAAAGACTTAAAGTTTAAAGAGAGACTCAGCAATTAGGCTATATAGCAAGCGATTATAAAGTGAGATCAGCAATGATACTATAATGAAAGAGACTTACAGTTTAAAGTGAGATTCAGCATTGAGACTATAGAGAAAGAGACTTACAGTTTAAAATGAGATTCAGGACTGAAGTTAACAGGAAGACACTTACAGTATAAAGTGAGATTCAGTAACGAGACTACATAACACGAGACTTACAGCTTAAAGTGAGATTCAGCCTTGAGGCTATACAGGAAGATACTTACGTTTTAGAGTGAGACTCAGTAACGAGATTATATAACACGAAACTTACAGTTTAAAGTGAAATTCAGTATTGAGGCTATAGAGAAAGATACTTACGGTTTAGAGTGAGATCCAGCAACGAGACTATATAGAAGAGGACTTAAGTTTAAGATGGGATCTGATCGAGAATTGAACCTGATATCCCTACCTCATTTCTCAATTTGAGGTAGAGAAGCTTCCAAAAATAACCAAGCCCTTTCATGACCTTATTTCTTTGTTTAATAAGAAGTCACATACAATTTAAATTTCTTTTCCCTGTGGCGTATGTTCAGGGAAGCCACAGCGGTGGAAGTTAAACATTTATTGCTATAATCTACAGGAACAAAAGTTACATAATTGTTACCTAATAAATTAGGTTATTAGGTAAGTGTTCTTCCTTTTGCTTGTAGCGTTAAAACTTACACCCGATATGATTTCCCTTAAGAGTTGCCACTATATCGATCTTTCATTTCTCACTCACACTTTAAAAATATATATATATACACGTATATTCTTGCTTAAAGTAAGGGAGACATTAATCCACTCTTACATTATTGAATATCGTTTAAAAATAATACCGATTGTGACCGAGAACAAGCGAGCGACGAATCCCAAGATAACAAAGAGGATTTTTCCCTCAGTCTTCATTAACCAGCGTAATCTCTTAATCCAATAATGCAAGATCAGAAACTCCGTTTTCTAGTGCAGCTTCGCCAGACTCTTCAAATTGTGTGAAAGACTTAGTTGAAAATTATTATTAAATTACATGTCTGCGAGAGGAGAGCTTAACTTGTACGGTTTTTGCTACATCTCAACCAAGAGCTTTGTTCTCAGTTCGTGGCACAAGGAAAAGTTTTTCTCTTTTTCATTATGCTAATGTAAGTAGTATTAACAACAACTTTATTGATCTTTCCGTGTTTTGTATTGTGTGATATACACGCTGTTTATTATTACATCTACATCTCTGTTTCTCTGTCGAGGAAGTCTCTTTTACTGTCACTGAAAAAAAAAAAAGATATTAATGGTTATTCTTGCAGAAAAATTGGACACGGTAACGATCTAACTAATTAATTATTATTGTTCTGACTTGTGTCGTGAGCTGAAACGAATAATTGTGTGTAAATTTCTGAATCTCTGCCAAAGGTAAATGTTCACAATTAAGTACAGATATAAACAAAATAAAGACCTTCATTCTTTGGTCTATTGGCTACAGAGCATGGCTTTGACGCACGAAATAATGGGTTCAATTACCGACGCGACAGTGTCGAACGCATTGCAGTGGTTCAGATTCAACTTTAAACCGGTTTGTTTTATCTAAATAGCCTTGCTGCTTAAAAGTGTCGTTTATAAGAGGAATTTTGAGATTTTAATTCCCTTTTAGCAATGTACGAGGGCGATTCAGAAAGTAATACCTCCAAGTGATACCTTTATTTGTGTTTGACAGATAGCACGGATACAGGTATCAATGGAAAGCTTGCAGTGTCAGCTACAATTAGTGGCATCATTTTTTAACATAGTCTTCATTACGGGCAAGACATTTGCGCCAACGCGAAACAAGGTTTTTCAGGCGAAGAATTGTGGTGGTTGCTGGGACACCATTACAGAACTACTGCTTCCACCTTCGCGTTACAACTGTAGCGTTGGCCGTTAAGGTGATCTTTAAGTTTGGGAAAGAGCCCAAAGTTGCAGGATGCAAGATCCGGACTATAGGCAGGATGGCACAGAATGTCAACGACACTTTGCCAGCGGATGTGACAACTTTTTTCTTGCGGAAAAAAAGGTGTGTGGACGTACTCCATCGACTGTCGCTTCGTTTCCAGGTAATAATGGTGCATCCACGACTCATTGTCGGCGATGAATGTTCCTGAGCGCACAACCCTCGGCAGTCAGAAATTCAATGACAGTCCGCTGTTTCAACCGGATGTCACCACTCGATGTTATGGATTCCTCTATTACTCTTGAACGAGACGAGATAGGAATGTGAAACAAGTGAAATTCTATAGCTTAAACATCACTACATTAATGATAGACAGTTCAGAATGTTTGCAGTACTATTGGTCAAGTAGTGGGCTTGGAGGTTTTAGTTTCTGAACCACCCTTGAATTATGCAAAAATAAACTTTCACTTTAGTAAGATATCCATACAAACTCACACATTTCCAAAACGTCTTAACAAATTTCCACTCGGCGAGATTTTTGCGAGATTCGCGCACAGTTTTGTCATGTGCAAATGGTTGGTCACTAACTGGTGGACGATAGTTTTTGGAATATTTAACATGTCACCCATTAAACGAGCATTCATTTGACGGTCTGTTCGCAAAAATTCTTTCATACGAGTCACATTTTCGTCATTTGAGGAGGTTGACGAAGTCTAGCACGGGCTTTATCGTCGACCTCTTCACGGCCTTCCAAAAATGTCTTGTGCCATTTGTAGACTTGCCCTTGTTATAAACACTCGTCCTCAAAGGCCTGTTGAACCACTGCAGATTTGTCGAGTTTAACACAAAACTAGATCGCGTATCTTTGTTCCAGTGAGTGCTGGTGATTGCCCGCTTATCCCGTTTTGCAGATCTTTCCCACTAGCGGCCCGCCAATGACGATAGCAGCTGTTCCACTAAAGTACTCGCGATGCAGTTTTGCAGCTATTTCGCGTGGCAGCCAGCCTGCGACGATAACAGCTTTGCCGCTAAAGAGCCTGATAGGAAAAATCGTCGTCTGGTCGCACTGCATGTATGTTCGGTTGATGTTCTTCATTTGTTACATGGTAATCACTGGCGCAAATCCCGGGGGACATGTCCCCCCAATCTTGGAACTGGGGGCCTCTCGCCCAATAATTCGAGTTGAAATGTGTTTTTTTGGGAGAAATGGGATGATCCGTGTCTGATTGCCACTAAGGAAAGTGAGATGAAATTGATGTACCCCCAGAAAAGCCTCAAATCTGCCGGCCTCCCAATGTTGAAGACAACTCTCCTCCTCAGATCCTCTACTGCATTGCTTTTCAACTTCGTAAATATTTTGAAGATAGCTTAAAAAAAGAAAAAGAAAAGATTATCGGAACGCTCCAATGTTGAAGACAGCTTGGCGCCGTTGATAGTGATGCAGTGTGGGCGGGCTCCTTCAAATGTTTACAAAGAGAGTTTACAAGTGGGAGAAGACGTTTTGTGAGTGTTAAAAATGTGCATACATTATCCTGTAGTGCTTTTCCAGGTGAACAATAGTCTAGCAAGTATACCAAGTTGGTGGTTAATCGAAAATAACAAGAACATGATGTGTAAGTGGTCCCTGGTGGGGAAGACGACGAATAAAGTAAATGTTATATCGTATCCCTTAACTGGTTTCTTCCCAATGACTATGGTTAGTGTAACACATGTGTTGCTGTGTGTTAAGGGGCCTCATAAACCAAATTAAAGTACCACTAATTTTATCATTTTTCTGTAATCAAACTGAAAAAACAATCGAAAAATTGCTTTGTAGGAAAGTAGTGTGCATAAAATACAGTTATCATGAGTCGGCTAACTGTCTCATGGACGCTACTGTTTCTACAAAGCAATTTTTCGATTATTTTTTTCAGTTTGATTACAGAAAAACGGTAATATTTACCGGTACTTTAATTTGGTTCCTCCGAAATCTGGTCCTTGAGACCCAGGCATTTATTCATCCGGCTGCCAGGGTACAAATTTTTAGTCATAAAAAAACACAACTCACTGACCAACCCGTGTGCGACATTTTGGCGGCAGCAGACATGTTATCGCTAAGCGGGCCGCCGGCGGAAAAAGTCATTGGCGTGCCTCTGTCGATACTGGCCCGAGGCCCGCTGTTTGGCCGCTGGCGGCCCGCTTTCGGCCCACCAGCGGATTGTCAATGTGGAAGTCTTTATTATTATTATTATTATTATTATTATTATTATTATTATTATTATTATTATTATTATTATTATTATAGGATACTAAGAGAAACATTTACACATAAAATTATATTTAACAATCTGCATGGAAGACAAGACTGAAAATTCAATTCTTTACGAGACTATATAATTCTTTTTCTGTAGTTTTGCGTCAGCGCTGTGTGTTTACTTGTGAGAACTCATCTGCTTCAAGTAACTAGTAATTATCTCTTTCTGATCGAGTAACTAACACTTGTTTTCTCTGTACGTGTTCCCTGATTTGATTACAGATAAGAACACTAATCTGCAGCAGGCCCGTAGCCAGCCCAAAAATTTAGGGGGGCAGGTAGAAGTTAGGGGGGGCGACCCAATCATAATATACTTCATCACCATATTATAGTTCATTTGCAAGCCTACAGTGAAACTTTTAGGTGGCCAGCCAAAGTTAAAGGGAGGCCCAGCCCTCCTAGCACCCCGTGGATACGGGCCTGGTCTGCAGTACAAATATTAGTAGTGGTTTGGATTATATTTTAAAAAATATGTTTTCCATCTCATATAGTATCTGCGTTGAAAATATGTGTTGAATTGCCATGATCCAAACAACTAATCACCTAATAATAATAAACACCTGCAGGCACTGATTACCCAGATAAACCACTCCCTATATTCCTAATGGAAATTCAAATCGTTCCCACAATGCAACAAAAGTGACTCTGCGACACTACCGGCTAGAGTTGTAACTAACTGCATTGTCTGCTACTGGCAGTAGCTAAGTGTATCATTGGCTAATTCTATCAGACTCACGCGCTCTGAATGATTTGATTCGTTCTTGCTTTTTAGTAGTTCGTAGTACCCAACTTCCTTGAGTGGCGGCGCCACAGTCTTCACAGTTTCAGCGGGAAGAGCAGCTGAAACCTCTTATACTATATTCTTACTTTATACCTGTAGGCAGGTAAGTTATTTTTAAAGTATGATAAACGTAAAATGTAGCTAACAATTTTCCGGTAAAGTAAAAACATTTAAGTTATTACTCTACTCGTACTAACGTTAATTTTCCGGCATTATTTACCTTCTTAAGAAGTTGGTAACTTATGTAATGTTCGGAGAAATTGTTGCCACACACGTTAAAAAAATCATATCCAACTTTCCCCAATCTATGGCATTTCTTTTGAATTTCAGATACCTCCAAAATCGTTTTTACATCTTACCAGGAGTTGTGAAATTGTCATATACATTCCTATTATCATACATATGCTATCGTATATCGTGCAAGACTAAGAATTATCGCATAATTTGATAATTATCATACATTTTGGAAACTCTGCCTCCGAAGCCTCGGAGGCAACTGAGGAATCACTCGTTCGGCGGTTGACTTATACCACCATGGGATTCCGTAAACTCTTTCCAGCCTTAGAACAAAGTAGACATAAACAAACCGAAATGTATTACTCCGCGGCTCACACGTGCTTCGGCAGCCAGAGACGTGAACAGCGAGATCGTCTGCTAGCTTACTGTCGTCGCATAATTTCCACAATGTTAAGGCTATAGTTGGTTGGTAAATAATTAACGCACTGACACTATATTGGAAATATGTATTTTCTTAAATTCTTATATAAACGAGCTTACCGCTGTTCTTGTGTCCTCTTTTGTGTTTTATAACACGAGACGAAAATGGATTATTGTCACATATCGTTGCCACGAAACTCTGCATTCCGCTATAATTTTAAATGAGTGGGGTAGGCGCGCGAACGCATACGCATGCGCAGTAAATACTATATGTCAAAATGCGCGTGAGGTTGAAATAAACCTACATCTGTTGTTAAATATTATATATATTGCGTTTATTATCACAAAATGCAGGATAAATTCAGATATCTTAATTTGAAATTATTATTTTAGTAGGGATTACATTGGGGTAGGATACTAGTACAGTGAGTCCAACAACCAATCACTGGTCATCGACCCACTGGTAGTCAGGTGGGTTTGTTTACATCTACTTGTTTCTAAGGCTGGAAAGAGTATAGGTAGAGCGCACTAAAATGTACAGTAGCTTCACAATAAGGTGTATGACATTGCTTTCCGGATTTGACATTGACCTTGTATTTGAGTTGTAAAATAAGACGGTGCATCATTCAACCACCCAAGTATCATCACTTTTGCTCATCAGTCCCACAAAACCCAACCACTCTTTCACGAAGTCCCTGTACAAGAGGAAAAAAAAAGTAAGAATGTTGGAGTATAGCTGATAGTTATTATGTTTACCGTTTATAAATTATCAAATACGTGATAAGTAATTAAGTTCCTCTACTGTATGGGGCAGAAACATGGACATTCCGCTACAGAATTAAAAACGACTAAAAACTTTATAAATGTGACTGTGGAGGAAAATGGAGATAATTAGTTGGATTGAGTGGAAAATGAATGAGAGTGTGTTAAGAGAAAAAAAAACAAACAATTTTAGGTATTATTAAGATAAAGAAGAGAAACTGGTTGGGACATTGGTTAAATTAAGAAGGAACGGTATCATGAGGGACGTGCAAGAAGGTATAGTGGCAGCAGTGGCGTATTTAGGATTTTGTTTCGGGGAGGCTATGCACAACATGTAAATAGGTACTTACATTTTTTTCTTTTGGGTGCCGACAAATTTTAATGAAAGTATGCATATAACAAACTTATTTCGGGTGGGCTTGAGCCCGATACCCACTCCCCTAAATACGCCACTGAGTGGCAGAAAAGAGAGAAAAGGCTGAAGTAGGCTACTGTACAATTGCTGGACGATATCAAAACAGAAAAATCGTACGTGAAGATGAAGAGGTTAGCAGAAGACCGTATAACATGGAAGCTTCAGAGTTGAGGCAAGTGACGAGTCAATAATGGCAGAATACATATGATCATAATGGTGTAGATATACGTATATAAAATGAATTCTTCAGACTCTGGTTTGTAATTTTGTGTTACTTTGTTAAACATTTTAGTAAATTATCTTCATTAAAAATTTGGTGAAGGATTGTCTTTTAACAAAAACAAAACAAATAAAGCACAAATGTTAAATTTGAATGTATCATGCTGCCAGTTTTAGATAAACAGGGAGTATTACCTAAACACTTACAGTATTATCTTACACTTAACAATAAAAGTAATAAATAAATAAATAAAGTAAAGTTAATAAATATTACTAACATAACAGTAATCGCCAAACCGCCGATCGTGAACTACAAGTAGCTTGGGGAGACGTTTTCGGTAATTTACGTTAACGCTCTGGTAGGCTAACTTTGATTTCAGCACTGAGCTAACGGTAACGACAGGGAGTGCTGACGACAACAACTGCTTGTTTCTTGCTCGTAACTGCTATTGTCAGCCTCATCTTACAGTTGATTTTATACATGTGAGGTTGTGCACGTTATGTTTTTTGTCACACACACTTGCATGACCAACATGCATGAAAGATTTGTTTCATCATGCATCTTGGAAGAATTTATTTGCCCACACACGTACCCACATGCTGTCCAACATGTTAGACATTTTGCTAACTTGAATAATTGGATTTCATATTTACTAGAGATGTAAGTTTATAGGCAATAAACAAATATAATTAAGAAAAAAATGTTGATAGTTCTTGTGGTTGGTAGCTCACAGTAGGATTTAAAAACGGCAGCTTAGAAAATTCATAACTTTGGCGACCACTGATCTACAATATTCTTAACACTTTTTTTTTTAATGTTCAAAGATAGAGAGCTTTATCAATCGATAAATCATTTTGAGTTGAAGAAAATGGTATTTGTGAGTGTAAAATTTCATGTGTAATTTTCGACAAAATCGAAAAAAAAATTTCTTTTGTAAACTTTAAAAAAGAAATACTCTGTACAACAACCATGCAACATATTTAGCTGAAACTGATTCATACATATACACTCATTAACTTCTTCATTATGACCAAAGTAAAACGACAAGTTTAGTTAACGAGATTTAGCTAAATAAATATTTTTTTTTAAAAAAAAAAGTCTCTTTAGCTAAACTACGAGGTGTGTTCAGGAAGAAACCAAACTTTTTCAAATAGCGCGCCAACTGGCAGAGGAAGCGCGCTGCGGATACTGAGCGCATCTACATGCAGGCTTGGACAGCAAACTAGGATTTGACTTATTTCGTTATGATCATTAGTCGTTGAGATACGGCCGCTGAAGTGAACATGTACACAAACTGCTTGTTGGATTAATAATACACTGACAATGAAAGAACTTGAAGAATAATAGGTGTCGTCCCACTTGCGACATTCCTATTAGCGACAGGAACTGTTAACTGTCCTATGAGCGACCGATTCAATCTGTTAACTGCCCTATGAGTCACCGATTCGTTCATACTAAGATAATGGAAGAAGACAAGGTTCTCTCTTCTTTAACTTGTTTCATACTAATGCGATTTAGAACCTAACAAAATGTACTATGAAAAATTTCGTTCTACCTGAATTTAACACGTGAAAATGCTTTCATTACATTAGCAATATTTTATACATTTTTCCTAATATATTTTTGAATTACTTTCTATGAATACACTGACTATTTCAATGGGAAAACTAACTAAATATTTAGAGTAGCTCCGCCTTTGTCTATGATTCTAATATAATTAAAAATTTCGTGTTAAAATGATGCGGAGCATAAGTTTAGATTGAATATGTTTATGGCATAAGAAAGAAATCAGAAAGAGGTAGGGGCGCCAGAAGAAAATTTTCTAGGGAGGAGCATCTTCATGGTTTGCTGTACCATGTCTGGTATATCTGGTATTTAACATACGTGGTTTGCTATATTACGTATACATTTTCGTGAGCCTGGGGGGTGATCCCTGCCTTCCCATCGGGCGCCCATGGAAAGAGGGTGTTCACCACTTAAGGATATCAAAGAAATCTTAAAAAGAAAAGTATTCGAAGAAATTATTACACAAGTTACAAATCTCTCGCAGGACTTAACAGTTCGTCTAGTTATAAGGAATTATTTCAGATTGCTATACGACAAGCTTTTATGTATAAGTGAAAACAAGGAAGGAAGGCAAATTAAGCAATTAGTTTACGTTTTAGTAGCTTACAGTAGTAGAAAATGGATCGATCTGGGCCAGACCTGGCTCAACTTAGGACAACTCACAAGCCACTGAGAAAATGACCACCTTGCACCGTGAGACCACGGCCTTTTACGACCTCCATTTTAGGGGTGAATTCGTGCCCTTTTACGAGCACTTTTAAGGGGGTGACCTCGTTCTCTTTTACGAGCACATTTTAGGGGGTGAACTCGTTCCCTTTTACGAGCACTTTTTTAACCCTTATTTTAATTACGAACACATAGAAGAGAAGATAACACATAACACTACGTAACATACAGCAGAACAGATAACACATAAGAGTACGTAACATAACAAGGGTGTATTCATTCTCTTTTATGAACATATTTTTCAACCCCTATTTTAACATAGGAGATAACACATAAGATTACGAACACATAGAAGAACAGATAACACATAAGACTACGTAACATACAGCAGAACAGATAATACATAAGACTCGTTCTCTTTTACGACCTCCATTTTAGGGGTGAATTCGTTCCCTTTTATGAGCACTTTTAAGGGGGTGACCTCGTTCTCTTTTACGAGCTCCATTTTAGGGGGTGAACTCATTCCCTTTTATGAGCATATTTTTCAACCCCTATTTTAACATAGGAGATAACACATAAGATTACGAACACATAGAAGAGAAGATAACACATAACACTACGTAACATACAGCAGAACAGATAATACATAGCACAGCTAATAAAAGAACATGGCTTATTTTCCAACCCCTATTTTAACATAGGAGATAACACATAATATTACGAACACATAGAAGAACAGATAACACATAACATTACGTAACATACAGCAGAGGAGATAACACATAAGAGTACGTAACATAACAAGGGTGAACTCATTCCCTTTTATGAGCACTTTTCCAACCCCTATTCTGAACATAGCAGATAACACACAGAAGAGAAGATAACACATAGCACTATTTTAACATAACAGATAACATATAAGATTACGAACACATAACATAGCAAGGGTGTACTCGTTCCCTTTTATGAGCATATTTTCCAACCCCTATTCTGAACATAGCAGATAACACACAGAAGAGAAGATAACACATAACACTACGTAACACACAGCATAGCAGATAACATATAAGATTACGAACACATAACATAGCAAGGGTGTTCTCATTCCCTTTTATGATTACTTTTTCAACCCCCTATTTGAACATTTTAACATAGCAGAAATGACACAAGCATGTCCCCAAACTACTGACCATCGTGAACAAAGGTCAAACTCAAAAACAAAACAACATATCGAGGTGCTGTTCTCATATTTAGTAATCGGTCATCAACTAGTGCAATTTCCAAAATAATGATCATCGAGGTCAAAGGTCAAAATACTTAAAACCTAATAACTCAGAAACGGAGCCACATATTGAGGTGCTGTTTCCACATTTAGTAATTGGTCATCAACTACCACAAGTTCCAAAATTAGTGGTCATTGAGGTCAAAGGTCAACATACTTAAAACCTAATCACTCGTAAACGAAGCAACATATTGAGATGGTGTTTCCACATTTAGTAATCGGTCACCAAAGACCACATGTCTCAAAAGTGTCAGCCATCGAGGTCAAAGGTCAAAATACTTAAAACCTAATAACTCGAAAATGGATCCCCATATTGAGGTGCTGTTTCCACATTTAGTAATACGTCATCAACTACTACAAGTTTCAAAATAGTGGTCATCGAGGTCAAAGGTCACAGTACTTAAAACCTAATTACTCGAAAACGGAGCCACATACTCACGTGCTGTTTCCACATTTAGTAATCGGTCACCAACTACTACATGTCCCAAAATTAGTGGTCATCGAGGTCAAAGGCCAAAATACTTAAAACCTAATAACTCGAAAACTGAGCAAAATATTGAGGTGCTGTTTCCAAATCTAGTAACTGGTCACCAACTACTACAAGTTCCAAAATAATGATCGTCGGGGTCAAAGGTCAACATACTTAAAACCCAATAACTCGAAAACTGAGCCACATATTGAGATGCTGTTTTCAAATCTAGTAACTGGTCATCATCTACTACAAGTTCCAAAAATAATGATCATCAAGGTCAAAGGTCAACATACTTAAAACCTAATAACACGACAACTGAGCCACATATTGAGATGCTGTTTTCAAATCTAGTAACTGGTCATCATCTACTACAAGTTCCAAAAATAATGACCATCGAGGTCAAAGGTCAAAGTACTTAAAACCTAATTACTCGGAAATGGATCCACGTATTGAGGTGCTGTTTCCAAATCTGGTAATTGGTCATCAGGTACTACAAGTTTCAAAATAATGATCATCGAGGTCAAAGGTTAACATACTTAAAACCTAATAACACGAAAACTGAGCCACATATTGAGATGCTGTTTCCACATTTAGTAATCGACCACCAACTACTACAAGTTCCAAAAATAATGAATGCCCAATGAACCAACGAACGCGAATAACTCTTAAACAGAGCAACGTTTTGAGGTGCTGTTTCCAAATCTAGGAATACGTCATCAACTACTACATGTTCTGAAAACACTGACCATGGAGGTTAAAGGTCAAATATTTAAGCTTTAATAACTTTAAACAAAGCCTGTGTGACCTATTCAGTTTTGTACCAAGCAGAGAGAAGTGAAGAATGAAAACATATGACTGGCTTACTTCGAGAAAGAAAGCAACGATATACATTTTAACTAGCTGCGTATTTTAAATCATTTTGTACTATTTAAATAAACAATCGGATAAATTTAACCGGCTCAGAAGTTCAATACTATTTTGTACTCTTGAGTGAGCTTTCCAAGGACCATTTTTTAAACTAACTCAGAATTTCATTTCATTTTGTAATACTCAAATTTGGATGGAGTATTTAGTTTTGTTCGAACCAGAAAAATTTGATTGGATTATTTCCTTAGGTACCAACTGGAAAAAGTGAAGGGCCATTATTCAAATAAACGAAGGAATAGAGTATTTAGTTTTTGTACGAACTAGAAAAAAAGAAGTGAAGTATGAATAAAATTTAGGTGGACTATTTTCTTTTGTACCAACTGGAAAAGAGAAGAAGAGCTACTTTAACTAGCTCATTATGTACTGTTTAAGGAAACGAAAATTGACTATTTAACTAGCTCAGAATTTATGTAAGAATAATTTCGATGTTCTACTTTTTATACCAACGAGAAAAAAATGAACTAGCTGAATATACGAAATAATAAATTTAAGTGACCTATTCAATTTTGTACTACTCAAATAAACAATGGAGTATTTAGTTTTGCACCATTTTGGAGTATTCAAATAAACAAAGGAATTATAACTTGTGTCAACTCTAAAATTAATTAAACGAAGTAATGCATTTGAAAAACCGAAGTTGAGTATTTTATACCATTTTGTATTATTTCAACAAACAAAGGAATAAGCAAAACGAAGGCATAAATATGAGTGAGCTATTTAATTTTGTAGCTGAGTATTTTAACGAAAGAACAAAATTGTACTAACCAGAAAAAACCGAAGAAGGCCCATTTTAACTAACTGAGAATTTCTGTACCTTTTTGTACTATTTAAACAAACGATGGAGCAAATTTGAGTGGCCTGTTTTTTGTACTAACCAGAAAAATCGAAGAAGGTACCTTTATACTAGCTCAATGAACGAAAGAACAAATTTCGATGTTCTACTTTTTATACCAACGAGAAAAAAATGAACTAGCTGAATATACGAAAGAATAAATTTAAGTGACCTATTCAATTTTGTACCAATGAGAAATTTCATTTTTAACTGGTTCAGAATTTTACTACTCAAATAAACAATGGAATATTGTACCATTTTGGAGTTTTCAAATAAACAAAGGACTTTTATTTTGTGTCAACTTCAACAAACAAAAGGAAAAGCAAAAAAGGATCATTTTAACTAGTCTAATAAACGAAGGCATAAATATGAGTGAGCTATTTAATTTTGTAGCAACCAGGACTATTTTCTAACTAACTCAGAATTTCATTTCATTTTGTAATACTCAAATTTGGATGGAGTATTTAGTTTTGTTCGAACCAGAAAAATTTGATTGGATTATTTCCTTATGTACCAACTGGAAAAAGTGAAGGGTCATTAATCAAATAAACGAAGGAATAAATTTGGGTAGAATATTTAGTTTTGTACCTAGCAAAATAAGAAAAAGAATTGAAGAACGAATAAAATTTGGATGGACTATTTTCTTATGTACCAACAAAAAAAATGGAGCACCAGCGACAAAAAAGAAACCGAAGGAGGAATAAATTTGGGTGACCTAATGAGTTTTGTACTAAGCAGAAAAAAGCGAAGAATGTAAAATTTAAATAGCTCAGTATTTTTTTACTACTAAAATAAACGAAGGAATAAATTTAGGTGTTCTACAGAAGAAAACGGGGAAGGGCCATTTTATTTAATTTTGTAGTACTCAAAATATACAAAGATATAAATTTGTGTGACCCATTCAGTTTTGTACTAAGCAGAAAATTTGTTGGCTTTTTTAGAAAGACCATTTTATCTTTTTGTGCTCTACAAATAAACAGAGGAAAAGCAAAGAGAGACCATTTTATGTGCCTTTTGTAACGAAGAAACAATCCTGTTGCGAGTAGATCAATATGGCATTATTGCGACTTTCATTTTCGAATACATACGGATTAAGCCACTACGGCAAAAAAATACTACTCTCTCCTTATGCTTATTTGGAGCAGACTTAAGAGGACCAAGCATTAGAAACCCGCTAGTAGGGCGTCGATTCAGTAATCCATATTGGAGTATACCTTTTATACAACAAAACAAGCTTCTTAGCCCCACTCCAGAAATTAGAAAACAAATTCTTTCTTCTACGGTCTTCGGCATGCATTTTAGACCAAGGGCAGCAAGATTAATATTAAATAACACTTCTGCTGGATAGAAATTCGATTCTCTCGATCTTCTGCTTTATCCGGCAGCTTTACTTGGAAATTATCCACATCTAAGAAAAGAAAACGAATAGATAATTTTGAGACAGTTCCATATGAGTAAATACTGTAGTAGTAGAAACGATAGTTTTTTTTAATTAAGTAGAGATAAAGAGAGAGTGTGAAAAAATGGATAATTAAATTTTAAATCATTATTATTATCATTTTAGAGGTCAAAGGGAAGAATAAATGAATTTGAGTGACATATGTACGAACAAGATATGCCATTTTATTATATTATCGTGTGCTGTTTAAACAAATGTATGGAAATGCACTACTCAAATAAACGAAGGAATTTAGTTTTGTACCGGGAAAAAAGGAGTGAAGAATAAATAAAATTTGAATGGAATATTTTCTTTTGTACCAGCTGCGAAAAGTGAAGGAATTTAGTTTTGTACCATTGTATCAATTTAAGTATTTTGTACTATTTAGTACCACCGAGAAGGTGTAGAATATTTAGTTTTGCACTAAGGCTTCTTTACTTTTGTATTAACAACTAAAAACTTTAACACATACTTGGTTGTGTGAGTTACTGTTTTTTCATTTCCCTGTGGTACAACGTAATGGTCTACTATTAGATATTTTCGGTTACATAATGGTATACAGCCATGTTTTGTTGAGCATAATGCACACTATAACGATGTGGTAGAGAATTATTTGATGGATAGATATTATCGCTTCTTTCGCTATGGGGGAACGCAGGACACTTTGGATGAGTTATTAAAGTTTTGGAATCATGTGTGCGAGTTCAGGCCAAGTATCCAGATTGCAGATTTACTTGGTTGCTTTACACGATGTGGTAAAACTGGCCTTTTTGCGGTATCTCCTGATACCTATCTGTTGGACCTCGCGGTATTTGGAAACTTGGTGAAAAAGAATAACAAATGGTATTTCTCACAATAAAGCTATACATACAGAATAATCCATTATGGCAAAAAAAAAAAAAAAATACTACTTTCTCCTTATGCTTAGTTGGAGTAGCCTTCGATAACAAGAATTTCCAATTAATAGTGGTATTGTACTGCACTTATAATAGTCTGTAATAGTGCAGTTTATTTTTCGAATGAGAATAGGTTTTAAAGGTGTATTGTAGTCTACCAGCAATAATGATCTCTAAGAGAGTTATTAGGAAAAGATAACAATTACACCGCCATTCTGCGAACACATTTATACGATCCAATTTCTCAGATTTAAGGCTAAATTAAATGGGCAAGAGATGTACAGTATTTGGGAGATATAACTAAGAAGTACTAGGATGTGCCAATAGAAAAACATGCCTATTAACACTATTTGTAATGTATAACGATGATTCCGTGGGTGTAGATTGTCTCAGATAGAATACAGGTAATTCTTCCATTAAAATTTACAAATATCTAGTTGATTTTCTTCATTGTTCGGACAAGCGTTTACAGGGTATTGCGAGATGGGAAGCAATTATCTTTAACCACTATACTGATGAGTGGATCCAATTTTACACATCAAAGAATATTTACAGATGCTTATTGGAGTTGCCGGATAAAGCAGAAGATCGAGAGAATCGAATTTCTATCCAGCAGAAGTGTTATTTAATATTAATCTTGCTGCCCTTGGTCTAAAATGCATGCCGAAGACCGTAGAAGAAAGAATTTGTTTTCTAATTTCTGGAGTGGGGCTAAGAAGCTTGTTTTGTTGTATAAAAGGTATACTCCAATATGGATTACTGAATCGACGCCCTACTAGCGGGTTTCTAATGCTTGGTCCTCTTAAGTCTGCTCCAAATAAGCATAAGGAGAGAGTAGTATTTTTTTGCCGTAGTGGCTTAATCCGTATGTATTCGAAAATGAAAGTCGCAATAATGCCATATTGATCTACTCGCAACAGGATTGTTTCTTCGTTACAAAAGGCACATAAAATGGTCTCTCTTTGCTTTTCCTCTGTTTATTTGTAGAGCACAAAAAGATAAAATGGTCTTTCTAAAAAAGCCAACAAATTTTCTGCTTAGTACAAAACTGAATGGGTCACACAAATTTATATCTTTGTATATTTTGAGTACTACAAAATTAAATAAAATGGCCCTTCCCCGTTTTCTTCTGTAGAACACCTAAATTTATTCCTTCGTTTATTTTAGTAGTACAAAAATACTGAGCTATTTAAATTTTACATTCTTCGCTTTTTTCTGCTTAGTACAAAACTCATTAGGTCACCCAAATTTATTCCTCCTTCGGTTTCTTTTTTGTCGCTGGTGCTCCATTTTTTTTGTTGGTACATAAGAAAATAGTCCATCCAAATTTTATTCGTTCTTCAATTCTTTTTCTTATTTTGCTAGGTACAAAACTAAATATTCTACCCAAATTTATTCCTTCGTTTATTTGATTAATGACCCTTCACTTTTTCCAGTTGGTACATAAGGAAATAATCCAATCAAATTTTTCTGGTTCGAACAAAACTAAATACTCCATCCAAATTTGAGTATTACAAAATGAAATGAAATTCTGAGTTAGTTAGAAAATAGTCCTGGTTGCTACAAAATTAAATAGCTCACTCATATTTATGCCTTCGTTTATTAGACTAGTTAAAATGATCCTTTTTTGCTTTTCCTTTTGTTTGTTGAAGTTGACACAAAATAAAAGTCCTTTGTTTATTTGAAAACTCCAAAATGGTACAATATTCCATTGTTTATTTGAGTAGTAAAATTCTGAACCAGTTAAAAATGAAATTTCTCATTGGTACAAAATTGAATAGGTCACTTAAATTTATTCTTTCGTATATTCAGCTAGTTCATTTTTTTCTCGTTGGTATAAAAAGTAGAACATCGAAATTTGTTCTTTCGTTCATTGAGCTAGTATAAAGGTACCTTCTTCGATTTTTCTGGTTAGTACAAAAAACAGGCCACTCAAATTTGCTCCATCGTTTGTTTAAATAGTACAAAAAGGTACAGAAATTCTCAGTTAGTTAAAATGGGCCTTCTTCGGTTTTTTCTGGTTAGTACAATTTTGTTCTTTCGTTAAAATACTCAGCTACAAAATTAAATAGCTCACTCATATTTATGCCTTCGTTTTGCTTATTCCTTTGTTTGTTGAAATAATACAAAATGGTATAAAATACTCAACTTCGGTTTTTCAAATGCATTACTTCGTTTAATTAATTTTAGAGTTGACACAAGTTATAATTCCTTTGTTTATTTGAATACTCCAAAATGGTGCAAAACTAAATACTCCATTGTTTATTTGAGTAGTACAAAATTGAATAGGTCACTTAAATTTATTATTTCGTATATTCAGCTAGTTCATTTTTTTCTCGTTGGTATAAAAAGTAGAACATCGAAATTATTCTTACATAAATTCTGAGCTAGTTAAATAGTCAATTTTCGTTTCCTTAAACAGTACATAATGAGCTAGTTAAAGTAGCTCTTCTTCTCTTTTCCAGTTGGTACAAAAGAAAATAGTCCACCTAAATTTTATTCATACTTCACTTCTTTTTTTCTAGTTCGTACAAAAACTAAATACTCTATTCCTTCGTTTATTTGAATAATGGCCCTTCACTTTTTCCAGTTGGTACCTAAGGAAATAATCCAATCAAATTTTTCTGGTTCGAACAAAACTAAATACTCCATCCAAATTTGAGTATTACAAAATGAAATGAAATTCTGAGTTAGTTTAAAAAATGGTCCTTGGAAAGCTCACTCAAGAGTACAAAATAGTATTGAACTTCTGAGCCGGTTAAATTTATCCGATTGTTTATTTAAATAGTACAAAATGATTTAAAATACGCAGCTAGTTAAAATGTATATCGTTGCTTTCTTTCTCGAAGTAAGCCAGTCATATGTTTTCATTCTTCACTTCTCTCTGCTTGGTACAAAACTGAATAGGTCACACAGGCTTTGTTTAAAGTTATTAAAGCTTAAATATTTGACCTTTAACCTCCATGGTCAGTGTTTTCAGAACATGTAGTAGTTGATGACGTATTCCTAGATTTGGAAACAGCACCTCAAAACGTTGCTCTGTTTAAGAGTTATTCGCGTTCGTTGGTTCATTGGGCATTCATTATTTTTGGAACTTGTAGTAGTTGGTGGTCGATTACTAAATGTGGAAACAGCATCTCAATATGTGGCTCAGTTTTCGTGTTATTAGGTTTTAAGTATGTTAACCTTTGACCTCGATGATCATTATTTTGAAACTTGTAGTACCTGATGACCAATTACCAGATTTGGAAACAGCACCTCAATACGTGGATCCATTTCCGAGTAATTAGGTTTTAAGTACTTTGACCTTTGACCTCGATGGTCATTATTTTTGGAACTTGTAGTAGATGATGACCAGTTACTAGATTTGAAAACAGCATCTCAATATGTGGCTCAGTTGTCGTGTTATTAGGTTTTAAGTATGTTGACCTTTGACCTTGATGATCATTATTTTTGGAACTTGTAGTAGATGATGACCAGTTACTAGATTTGAAAACAGCATCTCAATATGTGGCTCAGTTTTCGAGTTATTGGGTTTTAAGTATGTTGACCTTTGACCCCGACGATCATTATTTTGGAACTTGTAGTAGTTGGTGACCAGTTACTAGATTTGGAAACAGCACCTCAATATTTTGCTCAGTTTTCGAGTTATTAGGTTTTAAGTATTTTGGCCTTTGACCTCGATGACCACTAATTTTGGGACATGTAGTAGTTGGTGACCGATTACTAAATGTGGAAACAGCACGTGAGTATGTGGCTCCGTTTTCGAGTAATTAGGTTTTAAGTACTGTGACCTTTGACCTCGATGACCACTATTTTGAAACTTGTAGTAGTTGATGACGTATTACTAAATGTGGAAACAGCACCTCAATATGGGGATCCATTTTCGAGTTATTAGGTTTTAAGTATTTTGACCTTTGACCTCGATGGCTGACACTTTTGAGACATGTGGTCTTTGGTGACCGATTACTAAATGTGGAAACACCATCTCAATATGTTGCTTCGTTTACGAGTGATTAGGTTTTAAGTATGTTGACCTTTGACCTCAATGACCACTAATTTTGGAACTTGTGGTAGTTGATGACCAATTACTAAATGTGGAAACAGCACCTCAATATGTGGCTCCGTTTCTGAGTTATTAGGTTTTAAGTATTTTGACCTTTGACCTCGATGATCATTATTTTGGAAATTGCACTAGTTGATGACCGATTACTAAATATGAGAACAGCACCTCGATATGTTGTTTTGTTTTTGAGTTTGACCTTTGTTCACGATGGTCAGTAGTTTGGGGACATGCTTGTGTCATTTCTGCTATGTTAAAATGTTCAAATAGGGGGTTGAAAAAGTAATCATAAAAGGGAATGAGAACACCCTTGCTATGTTATGTGTTCGTAATCTTATATGTTATCTGCTATGCTGTGTGTTACGTAGTGTTATGTGTTATCTTCTCTTCTGTGTGTTATCTGCTATGTTCAGAATAGGGGTTGGAAAATATGCTCATAAAAGGGAACGAGTACACCCTTGCTATGTTATGTGTTCGTAATCTTATATGTTATCTGTTATGTTAAAATAGTGCTATGTGTTATCTTCTCTTCTGTGTGTTATCTGCTATGTTCAGAATAGGGGTTGGAAAAGTGCTCATAAAAGGGAATGAGTTCACCCTTGTTATGTTACGTACTCTTATGTGTTATCTCCTCTGCTGTATGTTACGTAATGTTATGTGTTATCTGTTCTTCTATGTGTTCGTAATATTATGTGTTATCTCCTATGTTAAAATAGGGGTTGGAAAATAAGCCATGTTCTTTTATTAGCTGTGCTATGTATTATCTGTTCTGCTGTATGTTACGTAGTGTTATGTGTTATCTTCTCTTCTATGTGTTCGTAATCTTATGTGTTATCTCCTATGTTAAAATAGGGGTTGAAAAATATGCTCATAAAAGGGAATGAGTTCACCCCCTAAAATGGAGCTCGTAAAAGAGAACGAGGTCACCCCCTTAAAAGTGCTCATAAAAGGGAACGAATTCACCCCTAAAATGGAGGTCGTAAAAGAGAACGAGTCTTATGTATTATCTGTTCTGCTGTATGTTACGTAGTCTTATGTGTTATCTGTTCTTCTATGTGTTCGTAATCTTATGTGTTATCTCCTATGTTAAAATAGGGGTTGAAAAATATGTTCATAAAAGAGAATGAATACACCCTTGTTATGTTACGTACTCTTATGTGTTATCTGTTCTGCTGTATGTTACGTAGTGTTATGTGTTATCTTCTCTTCTATGTGTTCGTAATTAAAATAAGGGTTAAAAAAGTGCTCGTAAAAGGGAACGAGTTCACCCCCTAAAATGTGCTCGTAAAAGAGAACGAGGTCACCCCCTTAAAAGTGCTCGTAAAAGGGCACGAATTCACCCCTAAAATGGAGGTCGTAAAAGGCCGTGGTCTCACGGTGCAAGGTGGTCATTTTCTCAGTGGCTTGTGAGTTGTCCTAAGTTGAGCCAGGTCTGGCCCAGATCGATCCATTTTCTACTACTGCTTACAATAGGGAGGAAGGTAGTTTAAAGAGTTTGTTTACCTTTTGGATTGTTTAGAGTGAACTGCATTGTAATTGGTGAGATTGGTTGAGAATAGCCAATCAGATGTAAAGAATCTCAAAAGCTGTCTTTTATCATTGACTTTTTTTTAATTTTATTGAGTCTTTGGAAGTCTAAAAAGTAGATAGTTAGCGAAACTGTTTCACGTTTAAGTTTTTCAAAATAAAATATATTACTGTACTTAGTGAGTAATTAGATTTGAATCAAATTAAGTACAGAAACCAGAGCTTTTGAAGAAAGGGGATATTACAACTGGATTTTCAATAATTACATAGGAGTATACTTTTCATAGAAATATCCCTGTTGTCTCGTTAAGTTATTTGATATGTTTATGTCAAATCTAACTCAAAATTAAAATAAGTTTTATTTGCACTCACTGTAGAGGGAAAATACATTTGATGAATTGCATTACTGGCACGTACATTTTTCGTAGCAAGGTTGTTCGGGCGCTAATAACGCCAGATGCAAACATATTTCACGAGAGGGAATCATATCATCTTCCATCATCTCAATGTAAATGAATCGGTCGCTCATAGGACAGATAACAGTTCCTGTCGCTAATAGGGCTGTCGCTCCTGGGACTAATTCAGAATAATGTGTGTGTGAAATTTCGCTACAAACTTGGCACAACATTGACAGAGAACTTTCAATTGCTTTTCAATTCATTGAGGATCTCTTAGCCCCCCCCGGCAACAAAAAAACACTCACGAGTCGATCACGGAGATTTTAGTTGTGTTTCTTGATTAGAAAGGCATTGCACGTCATGAACTTTTATCACGCAGTCAGATGATAAGCAAACAGTTTTACTATGACATTTTAGCAGGGGTGTAGCCAAGGGGGGGCATCGGGGCCAGACCCCCCAAATGGTTTCCTGCCCCCCCCCCAAATGACCAGCTTTTAAAACATCATAGTAAAATTATCTCGCTTCATTCATTTTAAGGTAACAAAGTTTATTGGCAATTAATAATTTACGGTAAAATAGTATGGAGAAGTATTGTTTTTCCATACCGATCGAAAAATAGTATAGTATCTCTTCCTTATACCGATCGAAAAATAGGATACTTTTTTCTGACAGCAGATTACACAATTTACTGCGATTTATATTTGACAGTTTAAAGACAAACGTTTCAACAAGGTACTACAAATACAGCCATAAAACAAAGGTACTAAACTGATTTGTAAGTACAGTATATTTTTATATGCTTTAACAAGTGTTTTAAAAGACATAGAGGATGAAAAATTTGGGGAGAAACAATGTTTTTATTCAATTTATATTTCATTCGCTCTCTCTTTTATTTCTACTCAGTGTAATATAATAATTATTTTTTTTAGTCACGAATAATAAATAAACATTTTTGTCAGGAAACCGTAAAGAAATTAAGTGAAATTTCAAAGAAAATCAATCTTGTGTAGATAAGTTCTGTATACAAGGTCTTAAATTTAAATTCAAAGGTAACCAAGAAAAGTTTTATTGCTTTTTCACCCACCACCTTCGAACATCGACATGTCATCTAACCTGGAAGATCAAAAATAATACCCATCAGCATCGACGACCTTCTGAAAACGTTCTGGAAGACGATGGATCGCGGTAGAACTTGGTGGGCCGTGAAACGAAGAAGATATCAGGTGCATTTTGGATTTTTACTAGGGATTTGAACTGACGTCCTCTAAGGTGATTGTCCAAAGAATGGAACAGGTGATAATCGGACGGTGCAATACCCGGAGAATATAGTGGTTGCAATATTGTTTCTCATCCGAGGCGGAAAATGGTGTCCTGAGTCATCCTAGCCACGTGGGACTTAGCGTTGTCCCGTAAACGAGGACCCATTTGCAATTCAGAAGTGATGGCTCCAGAGTTTTGAGTTTTTCTTGAGCACAGCTCAACTGCTGACACTACACAGTTGCATTGACACTCTGACCAGCTGGTAGCAGTTCCCGATGCACGATGCACCAAACACACAGAAAGACAGTGCTGTTTTCGGCTGTTTTTAAATCGGTCTATGGGATGCTAACCAATGATGACGGCGCCGTGGAGCTTCCTATAGGACCCACTTTTTATCACGTCAACGCCCTGTCCAGAAATGGCTCCGAAACAGTAAATAAACACAGGCGACTGCCGCGTTGCCTTCTGGCCCGGAGTCAAAACATGTGAGACCCATTGACCCAACTTGTAGTGCTTCCCAAGTTGATGGATGTGCTGCCGAATGGTTTCTCCACACACTGGATTGTAGTCCCAGTTCCTCTTTGTACATGTGTTGGTCTTCTGGCACGTGGTGTTTTCGGGTCTTTCGTCATCGTCCTTCCGCGTCGTCACGACACCCTCACCAAAGACCTGGCATATCTTCTATCCTTGTACAGTGGCGTTTGACCTCCATTTGAACTCGTTCAGCTTACATGCTCTTATGACGCTCTGTGGATGTCCCATGTTCCCTCTGTCTTTACGCAAGTTCACTGTGTGTCTGAATTACCACAATCAGGTAGTATGTTGGATATACCCACACCAACAACTGTCGTTCACCTTATCTCCACTCACATTCAACTCACAGTGTGAGGTCCAATTGAACACAGACCTGCACGAAAAGGACAGAACTTTCTTCGTAACCTTTATAGTTATGCACAAAAGTATAGCGTTTGGTCCAGGGCAGTAGTTCTTGATTAAGCATAATAAAAACTATCTTGAATATAATTTATGGATAATAATAATAATAATAATAATAATAATAATAATAATAATAATAATAATAATAATAATAATAATAATAATAATAATAATAATAATAATAATAATAATAATAAGCTAAAATAGTGTTTTTAGTTTTCCAGAAGGAAACCAAAATTTCCCTTTCTTTCAGGCCTCAAAAACACTACCAGCAACACATTTTTTGGTTTTGTACTATGTAGCTGCCCCCCCTCAAAAACGACGCCCCCCTACACAAACCTGCTGGCTACACCACTGCATTTTAGCACGACTAAGGGATGTTGTGCACAGGAAGAGACCTGAATTGTAGGAAAACCAGACTCGAATGGTCCACCGTGCCAATGCGCCTATTCACACTTCGCTTTTCATCCGTAGATATCTAGCAAGACATCAGACAATCGTTGTACCTCATCCACCTATTCTTCAGACCTAGCCCCCAGTAGAACTTTTCATGGTTCCCAAACTTAAAATCACTTTGAAAGGACGTCATTTCTGAACCATAGAGGAGATTTAGGACAATGAGACAAGAGACCTGCGCATCATCCCAGAAAGTGCGTTGCAGGAGGCTTTAGAAAAGTGGAAGAAACGTTGGGAACGGTGTATTACCAGTAGAGGACACTATTTTGAGGTGGGCAGTGCTTGAAATGTTATACAATAAGCAATAAAGATGTTACAGCAAAAGTTCTGTTTCTTTTTAACACACATCGTATCACCGATTACCGTGATGAACCACTTCCTATATAACTAATGGAAATTATTTTTTTCCCACAATGCAATAAAAGTGATTCTGCGACACTATCGGCTAGAGTTGTAACTAACTGTATCGTCTGCTACTGGCAGTAGCTAACTGTATCATTGGCTAATTTTATCAGACTTAGGCGCTCTGAATGATTTGATTGGGACTTTGCTTTTAATAGTTCGTAGTACCCAACTTCCTTGAGTGGTGGCGCCACGGTCCCCACAGTTTCAGCGGGAAGAGCAGCTAAAACCTCTTATACTACTGTATAGTGTTATCAAAAGATATGATATGTATTAATCGGTAGATAGCACCAAGATGAACAAAGTAACATATTTATGGACAATTATCATGCGTAGTTTTCGAGAAAATAAAAAAAGTACTTTTGTGATGGTGAAGAGTGTATCATTTGTTATTGAATTGATGGAAGAAATTGCTATTTATTTATAACTATTCTGTCAGGCCTTGTTTCCATTTTGTACTAATACACAATAAGACACTGAGCAAGGCTATGTGATAATATGTAAAAAAAAAAAAAAAAAAAAAAAAACTATCATGTAACAGTTTCAACACAATAACTGTGTCTTCATCAGACTTCCACTCCTTCTGGCTGCTTGGGAGTTGGTCATCACTTATATACTCTCCGGAGATCAACTTTTAATTAGGCTCCGCCCCTTCATTAAAAAGTAACACTTGTGTGGCTTTCACTTTCACTTTTTAGCTGCACACGTGTCCAATTAAAAGTTTACTTTTTTCGCTGGATACATTATGTTCTCTAATTATCCTTATTATTTTTCTCTTTCTTCCTTCTTCCTTTTCATTTCTTCTTTTTTAAGCAGAATCTTCTCCCACTCTTTATTTATCGAGAATCCTACATTCCAATTCATCACCTTGTTTCCTGTCTTCATAATCTCCCTGATTTCCTTCCATTTTCTCACCAAAGTTCTGTTCTCTACTTCTATGACCTCTGCTCCTTCCCACAATATCCTGTGGAATCAGAAAGAGACAAACCACAGAATATTGTGGGAAGGAGCAGAGGTCATAGAAGTAGAGAACAGAACCTTGGTGAGAAAATGGAAGGAAGCCAGGGAGATTATGAAGGCAGGAGACAAGGTGGTGAATAGCGTTTCGTTGTTCTCCGGAAACCGAATCCGTTTCCACAGAATTTTTTTTGTATGTGTGTTTTCCAAAAGTTTTCACCGAAACCAATATTAAATATGATTTGATTGTTGTTATATCATACCCGGGGCCGGCTCTAAGCAATTTGCCGCCCTGTGCAATGGCATCTTTGCCACCCCCTTTTACCAGAAAGAACAAATCTTTAAGGCCACGATATTAAGTATACTACCATAATGAATACATCATGAATAAGGAAAGCGCAACTCGCATTCAGAAAGACCAGGGCTGGATTAACCCACCCGGTGGCCCGAGGCTAAAAGAAATGTTTTGCCCCTGCTGGCTTCACCTAATACATTTGTGTGAAAGTACAGTAGGAAAGTTAAGGGAATACACGTAGTTCTAGGACATCGATCGTCTAATACATTTCTGTGAAAGTACAGTAGGAAAGTTAAGGAAATACACGTAGTTCTAGGACATCGATCGCCTAATACATTTCTGTGAAAGTACAGTAGGAAAGTTAAGGAAATACACGTAGTTCTAGGACATCGATCGCCTAATACATTTCTGTGAAAGTACAGTAGGAAAGTTAAGGGAATACACGTAGTTCTAGGACATCGATCGCCTAATACATTTCTGTGAAAGTACAGTAGAAAAGTTAAGGAAATACACGTAGTTCTAGGACATCGATCGCCTAATACATTTCTGTGAAAGTACAGTAGGAAAGTTAAGGAAATACACGTAGTTCTAGGACATCGATCGCCTAATACATTTCTGTGAAAGTACAGTAGGAAAGTTAAGGAAATACACGTAGTTCTAGGACATCGATCGCCTAATACATTTCTGTGAAAGTACAGTAGGAAAGTTAAGGGAATACACGTAGTTCTAGGACATCGATCGCCTAATACATTTCTGTGAAAGTACAGTAGGAAAGTTAAGGGAATACACGTAGTTCTAGGACATCGATCGTCTAATACATTTCTGTGAAAGTACAGTAGGAAAGTTAAGGGAATACACGTAGTTTTAGGACATCGATCGCCTAATACATTTCTGTGAAAGTACAGTAGGAAAGTTAAGGAAATACACGTAGTTCTAGGACATCGATCGCCTAATACATTTCTGTGAAAGTACAGTAGGAAAGTTAAGGGAATACACGTAGTTCTAGGACATCGATCGCCTAATACATTTCTGTGAAAGTACAGTAGGAAAGTTAAGGAAATACACGTAGTTCTAGGACATCGATCGCCTAATACATTTCTGTGAAAGTACAGTAGGAAAGTTAAGGAAATACACGTAGTTCTAGGACATCGATCGCCTAATACATTTCTGTGAAAGTACAGTAGGAAAGTTAAGGAAATACACGTAGTTCTAGGACATCGATCGCCTAATACATTTCTGTGAAAGTACAGTAGGAAAGTTAAGGAAATACACGTAGTTCTAGGACATCGATCGCCTAATACATTTCTGTGAAAGTACAGTAGGAAAGTTAAGGGAATACACGTAGTTCTAGGACATCGATCGCCTAATACATTTCTGTGAAAGTACAGTAGGAAAGTTAAGGGAATACACGTAGTTCTAGGACATCGATCGCCTAATACATTTCTGTGAAAGTACAGTAGGAAAGTTAAGGAAATACACGTAGTTCTAGGACATCGATCGCCTAATACATTTCTGTGAAAGTACAGTAGGAAAGTTAAGGAAATACACGTAGTTCTAGGACATCGATCGCCTAATACATTTCTGTGAAAGTACAGTAGGAAAGTTAAGGAAATACACGTAGTTCTAGGACATCGATCGCCTAATACATTTCTGTGAAAGTACAGTAGGAAAGTTAAGGGAATATGTTTCATATTTATGATCATATTTTATTTTATGATGATGATTGTATCTTCATGAATCTTTTTAGATAGCCAGTTGAGATTTTGATCAGAATGGAGGTCCCTGTCCATCCACCTGGAGGCCCGGGGCACCCCTAAGCCTTACCCTTAATCCAGCCCTGAGGAAAGCTAAACACTACAAATACAGTCTCGTTGTGTCTGTTTATTTTCTTTAAATAATAATCTATTATGTTAGTGAAAGATAAAGCAAACACTGCTGCAGAGGAAAGATGGTAATCCTTTTTACAGAACTCAATAACAAGCTTTAATCTCAATATATCAGTTTGGAATTCCAGTGCAACTAGCTCTTTTATCTTTATTTCTTGATTTTCCTTCTACATCTGTTAAACATTTTTTTTTTAAACAAAAACTTGTTTCCACCTTCAATGATAAGGAACTTGTTTGTGACAAAGAAAAGATTAGTTTTTATATCAAAACTCTGATAACTAACTAAATGGAACAAGTGTTCGCTAATATTCGAGAATTGAGATCTTGTGTTTCACAACTACCACGCAATTCATACTGGGATTTGCTTGACCATTTGCTTTAGCACTGTTGTCCATGGGACCCTAAACTAATGCGAACTAAAAATGATTTATGAATGTAATATTTAAATAGAAGGTCAGGTTAGTAAATTTAACTACCATCATCATGAAGTCTGTTTCCAATAAGAAATATTTATTTTAAATAGTATAGTTATGCCAGGTTTTGTCGCCTGTGCAATTGCACACGTTGCACGTATAGTAAAGGCCATATGGTATCACATATTTAGCGAACCTCTTGTCACGAGGATTCTTGTAACTCCCAAATAAAATTAAGAAGAAAACCAGGGCACAAATCGTGTACATAAATTTGCACAACGAGTCGTGAAGAACTTAACCAGAATTAGGACGAAACGAGAAAGAATTGAAGACTTTGAGGCAAATACCCGTCAAGTTCAAAAAAGTGAAAGTGTAAAAGAAATAGCTTCACAAGCGTTTCTCGTCATCCGATTTTCTTCAAACTTGGCACATATGCACAAGACTGAAAAATAAATCGACACGTTTTTTTTGTTTTTGTTTCTTTCGGAAAATAGGTTGAGGGGGGGGGGCAAAGGGTACCTTTTCAGAAAAGGGTCCCCTTCATTAAAAGATTCATATTAAAGAAACGAAACTCTGCCGTTGCAAAGATGACTTCAAAGTAGGAAATACGGGTTTTGTCGTTTTTGCGAGAAAAGGGTTGAAGGGGCCAATGGCCCCCTTCGAAACTACAAAGGACTCCGCACAATCCTCACGGAAATTGAGTTTCAATGGAATTGCTTGAAATTGTGATATATTATAGATATTGTCTAAGGAAATGTCTCAATAAGCAAAACCACCAATCACTAATCGTTTGGCCACTACAGCGTCGCTTTTCTGGAAACAGAAGATAACGGTATTCTGGACGTCGGTGGAATTGCTTGAAACTGTGATATGTTGTAGATATTGTGACTCTGAGGAAAAGTCTTAATGGACACAACTATCACTTATTGACCGTTTGGCCACTACGAGGTCAGTTTTTTGAAAGCAACCGAAGATAGTGATGTTCTGGATTTCGGTGAAAATGACTGAAACTGTGGTATGTTGTAGATTTTGTGATCCTGAGAAAAGGTCTTAATGGGCACAAGCACTAATCAGTGACCGTTTGGCCACTATGAGGCCACTTTTCTGAAAGCAGCCGAGCCGAAGATACGGGTATATTCTAGATTCCAGTCAAAATGACAGAAACAGTGAGTGATATGTTGTAGATATTGTCATCCTAAGAAAAAGTCTCAATGGACATAACCACAAATCACTAATCATTTGGTCACTACAGGGCTACTTTCTTGAAAATAGCCGAATATAACCATGTTCTGGGTTTCGGTAAGGTTGAGTAAAACTAAGATATGTTGAAGATCTTCTCATCATGAGAAAAAGTCTTAATGGACACAATCATCGAATTATGACCGTTTGGCCACTACAGGCTCAGATTTTTTTAAACATCCGGATATAACGATATTTTTGATTTCGCTTCGGTGTAATTGAATGATACTGTGATATGTAGATGTCGTGATTCTGAGAAAAATTGTGAAGGGCTTTCCAGGGTTTACCTTTGTCCCGCAAGATGAGCATTTAAATGTTGTCTACGCTTAAATATGTTGGTCGCTACTCTTTCCATCCCTTTTTTGGGTTGAGGGATACTATTTTTCAGGGTTTCATGCAATTCTACCAAAATTCCGGAGTATCCTTAAATTCTGCTGTTTTAAAAAATGTGGCCCCGTAGTTGCCAGATGGTCACTTATTGATGGTTGTGTTCATTTAGACTTTTTCTCAGGATCACAATATCTACTACATATCACAGTTTCAAACAATTACACCGAAATTCAATTTCCTGTGAGGATTGTGCGGAGTCCTTTGTCATTTCGAAGCGGGCCCCAAAAACCCTTTTCTCGCAAAAACGACAAAACCCATATTTTCTACTTTGAAGTCATCCTTGCATCAGCAGAGTTTCGTTTCTTTAATGTGGTTGAATCATGGGGAAGCTTTTTTCAAGAGGGACCCTTTGCCCCTTCAACCTATTTTCCGAAAGAAAAAAAAAGTGTCGATTTACTTTCGATCTAGTGTATATGTGCCAAGTTTAAAGAAAATCAAATGAAGAGAAACCTTTGTGAAGCTATCTCCTTTACACTTTCACTTTTTGGACTTGACGGGTTTTTGCCCCAAAGTCTTCAATTCTTCTAGAATCGAAATGAGACAAGATGAGAAAATTGTATTTCTTGTCTCGTGTCGTATTGTGGGCAACACTACAGAAGACAGTGCAGTGATCGGCTATTACGACATTTTAAAAAATGATAGGTTTTCGTGTTTTTAGTATCAAGTCGCCGAACTTGCGCTCTCCACACAGAGCATCATTCACAAATGAGAATGAATCTCCTTGTCATTCCTTACATATGTACATGTCCCTTTATAGACACAAGTAAAAGACATCTTGATTTTAAACAAAAAATCGGCAAGGAGTACCATAAAGAGTAAATGTTTTCGATTATTTTTTCAATATCTCGCACCGCTTGGAAGATTTGAGCCTACTTCCGATTGGAGTCTGTAATTCATGTACGATCATTGTTTTCTTTCTTCTTGAATGCAGTATGTAATAAGCAAATACATTACACACCAATTAATTATAATGTCAGTGATACATGGTGTTCAATGGACAAAACACTCCAAACAATAAAGGTTCACGTTAGAATGGAGAAATAGTTATCCTTCAGTTTTCATTATCATTTGGCCATGAAACAAATGCCAGAGAGATATACTAACTCTGTATACAAATGTGTGATGTTGGAATGTATAACTCGTAGGATATGATTCTTTACTTTTTTAAAATTTCAACATTTCCAGTGTAACCTTTAAAAAATGTAATAAAAATAATGATTATTTTAAAGTATTCAATTAGAACTGAACACTCTACACAAAATTTGCAATCCATCAGTGAAAACAGCATCTTTCTAGAGTCTGTGGTTCCCGAGAACTCACTGTCGAAAGGATTGGCCACAAAAAATATAAGCTTTTCTTTGGAGACAAACATATAAACCTAGCATTTTAATATATAGATATTTTGATCTAGCAACACTGGTTGTAATACAGCAGTTCTTTCTGAACGCCCATTTCCTCTTTGCCTTTAACAATAACAAAAAGCATCGGATTACAATCCTAGACAACAGCTACATCTGATATTGATTCAGCGAATCTCCACATTTTGTTCCTTTCTTGCTGCTGCTACTTGTTACCCAGATCTACGTTGTCTCTTTGTCAGGGGTTCCATCCGCGAAACGAATAAAGGTAGCCTAAAATAACATTTTTTTTTCTTTTTGTTGCTTGTGTGTGTTTGTGTGCATTTGTTTTATGTGTGAAAAGCGCGTGAGAGAATATCCGAATCTCTCTCTCTCTCTCTGCTCGTGGTACTACAATACAACCTCGCTGCTTCTGTAGGTATAATTCACTCCCTGAAATAAAAAAAACCCACAAAAAGGAAAGGAAAGAAAAAAAACGACAAATGTTATACATAAAAATGTCAAATTTCCTCTTTTGCTACGACTCTGCGTCGCATTTTTTGATGTCATAACCAGGGGATGGTTCGTTTCTTTTTCTCTCCACTTAGTACAATCCCTAATACACAGTGCAAACCTTGCAGAAAACACAGACACCCACAAACCCTAACAACAGCCCAGAGATATAATAAAAAAAAAAAAGGAGAGTAATGAACTATCTACAAATTACGAGCATTCCTTGTTGTGGAACTACACGAGTACAATAAAACAGTTCCGGTTCGTTCTTTCTTTCACGTGTACAAATCACCTTGTGTATATAGTATGTGTATCAATCGTTCGATCCTTTATAGTATCTTTATTACATTTTTTTATTCAATAAGGCGTCATTTTTTATTCTATTTTCTCTCAAAAAAATTCTAGAAATTCGGCTTTGGCAGTTCATTCATAATTTAAAATTACTAGGTTTGGAGAGTTTATCAGCACCGGTGATCGGTTCCAGAGTACTGAGAGAAGGATTTAATCACTGCCATGTTTGTCTGTCACTCTCATTATGGTTCTTTAAAAGAATATTTTTATTTTTTAAAAAAATTAATGAATAACTTAAAGGACAAGGTGAATATAAAAAAAATAAGCTAGATAGTACCGGGAAATGTTATCAAATAAATGAATAACAGTTTTGAGATCTTTTTTCGTCCTTGACTTGAATTTTCCAAAGAAAACTGGAACACATGTACACTCATGTCCAAAATTATTTTCGAATGTCTATAAATAGGTTGTTGTAGGAATATAATTTGATAACAAATTCGCCCAGTATTTGTTATAATGTTAATATCAGAATAATCGGCAAAGACATGTATGTGGCAAATTTCATGTAAAAAGAGCAGCAAATAAGAACAATAAAACGAAAATAAAACTTTCTTGTCCATTTAGCAACATTTTGGTTTGCTCATTCTAATTTTCGTATTTACAATTATTTTGCTGTGATATTTACTACAAATAGACATTTTCCGATTATACACATGGTATCAGTATTAAAAGTACTCTGCAAAATTAAATTCTTACAAGAAGACAGTTATAGATATGCGACAATAATTTTGGACATGAGTGTACATTTTGTACGCGATCCATAGAACTTATCTTGACCAACCTTTGCCAGATCTTTGCCAAAAAAAAAAAAAAACGTCCAAAAACAAACTATTCCTCGTACATTTCTTCAGCACAAATGAGCTATGTCATGTTATCAGATTATCATTGACTAAATATTTAATTATGAAATATAAACAAAAGTGCTTGAGTTGTTTCTTGAGAAAATCATTCGAAGGAAAACTTACCCCAAGAATAAACTTCCCCTTCTAGATTTTTCCCAGAGAAATTACTTACATCGTATGATGGGGTTGTATCTTGAAAATTGATTTATGATATATAAACAAAATCGTACGATCCTTTTGAGAAAATAGCTATTTTTGATTTTTTTACCTTTAAGTAAACTAAACATATTTTTAGTGATAGGAAGAAAATTCTAGTCTAGTCTTCCTAACGAAATACACGCATCAAAACAGAAAAGCGTGTTTTAACATTCACTTTGTTGCCAAATAGATTAATTCTTTTCCGAAATGCTGCAGATCGTACGGGCAGTGAATGGTGAATGCCGCATTATCAAGAACCCATATATCAATCGTCGCATGAGAACTAGAGTAACGTAACTCCAAAAATACGGTTTTCGTGTTCTTCATGTTTGGACATAATTTTGAAAGCCCCACTTGGTGTAATTGGAACGTAACCCCATCTGTTCTCCTTGTCGATCATCTGTTGTAATGTAGCTCAATTAACATCTTATTAAAAACACATCTTTCTAAGAAAATAATATTTTTGTCCTCTCGCCTGTAAATCTATGAAAATGGAATTATATTACTCTGGTTCTCATGTGACGCAATGATGCAACCGTTTTAAATGTGTACTCTGAAAGGTAGAGGATGATCCAAGATCATAATGCCCTTGGATATCAAGGAGTGAAGAAAATGGTGGAGAATCGAGGATGCGGTATTTAAGCCCTAAAGGGTACAAAGCTGTATACTGAATCTAAAGAGCACTATTCCTAAACGGTACAACACCTAAATTGTATTGAATCTAAACGACACTAATCCTTAACGGCACAATACCTAAATTGCATTGATTTTAAACGGTACAAAACCCAAATTGTATTGATTCTAAACGGCACAAAAACCTAAATTGTATTGAATATAAACTGCACTAATCCTTAACGACACCAAACCTAAATTGTATTGAATCGAAACGGCACAATACCTAAATTGCATTGATTTTAAACGGTACAAAACCCAAATTGTATTGATTCTAAACGGCAGAAAAACCTAAATTGTATTGAATATAAACGGCACTAATCCTTAACGACACCAAACCTAAATTGTCTTGAATCTAAACGGTACAACACCCAAATTGTATTGATTCTAAACGGCACAAAAACCTAAATTGTATTGAATATAAACTGCACTAATCCTTAACGACACCAAACCTAAATTGTATTGAATCGAAACGGCACAATACCTAAATTGCATTGATTTTAAACGGTACAAAACCCAAATTGTATTGATTCTAAACGACACAAAACCTAAATTGCATTGATTCTAAACGGCTCAAAGCTTAAATTATATAGAATCTAAACGGCACTATTCCTTAACGACACCAAACCTAAATTGTATTGAATCGAAACGGCACAAAACCGGTGGCTCAGTGGTAGAGCGTTCACCTCTGGTGCATGGAGTCCCGAGTTCAAATCCTGCTCCCGCCAAGTGAACTTTGTGGTGGACAAACACCGTGTGCGTGAGTTTCCTCGGGGTTTTCCCGTTTCCTCCCACTTTCTTCATTCCACCATTTCATTCATTTCTCATCATCACCGTCTCCTTTAGCCTAGTCAGCATAATCGTGGGACGTAAAACTCCAAGTTTCATTTCATTGTTTTCACCTTACTAACAGAAAATACAAAAATATAATTTAAAAAATGTTGTTTCAGAAGATGGACGGCCTAAAGAAGCATTCAATTACAACACACGTATGTATGTTTTGACGGTAAACAATTAACAACTTCGAGGTCTATTTCGAGACCGGAAAAGGAAAACCTTTCTCTTTCACCTGTCAGTGTTGCCAACCTGAAGCAACATAAAATCCCTTCAGAACATCAAATTTCACTTTCTCAGTCCAAATGTTCCACAATGCAAATAATTGTTTTTATCAGTAATGTGAATGCTCTCCTCACGCGCACACAATAACTATGCCCCGTATAACGGTCTAGACAATCTCTTAACAGTAAATGAAACCGGTATTACAGCAAGTACAAAGGAAAATGATACCGGGAATCCAAGGGGTTAAAATAGACCCGTATGTTGTTCCGTAAAAGGTCTGATAATGCATATGCTAATGTATATTTAAAACAACGCTCCGTCTTATTTGTTGAAGAATACACTACAAATGTATACAATAAACCTATTATGAAAAATTAAATTATAGTAGCTGAACCTGCGCTCTCTCTCTACACAGCGCATCATTCAAATATGAGCATGAATTTCCTTGTCATTCCTCACAACATCTGTACATATCCATTTACAGACACAAGTGAATTCGTCTTGATACAAGTCGGCAAGGGTACCATGAAGGGGAGATTTTTTTTCGATTATTTTTTCAATATCTCGCACCATTAACAAGGTTCGAGCCTACTTCCGGTTGGAGTTTCTAATTCATGTATGACCAATATATTCCTTCTTCCTGCATGCAGTAGATTTACATAATAAGCAAATACATTACATTTACAATTAGTAATAACATCAGTGATATATGGTGTTCGTTGAGCAAAACAGTCCAAAAAATAAAGATTCATCTTAGACTGGAGAAATGGTTATCTTTCGTTGTTCATTATCATTTAGCCATGATACAAACGCCTGAGGGACATTCAACCCCTGTATACAACTATGTGGTGTTGGAATGCATAAGTGATAGGATATGGTGTTTTACTTTTTTTTTCAAATCAACATAAAAACGTAATAAACAAATAACGGCCATGTTTTTTTTTTTAATATTCGATTAGAACTCGACAATCTACACAAAATTTGGAATCAACCAGTGAAAACGGCACGTTTCTAGCACTTACGGTTTTTGAAATCTCATTGTCGAAATGAATGGAGACAAACATATACCTAGCGTTTTAATATATAGATCCTTAATTGAACGTCCAGAGCTACTCCCTCCAGGCTTCAGAAGACGGATGATTAATAAATGTGGAAAATTATGACAAAATTGGTGGAATGAGAGTGAGGTAGGAAACCCAACCAAACCCTATGACGTCATCCTCTAAAAGCTCACGTGTCCAGAGATTCTCAGCACTAAGTGTGAGCGCTTTACCACTGAGGCATAGTGTCCCTCAAAATGAAACTCACATCAGTATTTTCGATGCATTTTAGATGTTACAAGTACACCATCCTATTAGATAGGCCTACAATGAAATATTTGAAGATGACCTATTTAGGATTGAATGAATCAAATAGGAGAGAGTACTTAACATACACACACACTCAATCATTTAATGATTAATTAATTCTTTAATAAAACAACTTTCTTTAGGAACGGACAATCACTTCCGGAAGAAAAAAAGATAGAGTGAATATTTTTTTCAAGGAAAAAGTTTCGTTTGAGTGGAAAATTTTCTGTTTTACATAACTTTTTATGTATGTGGCGTGGTAGGGGTAGGAAATAAAAGAAGGTAAACTAGATGCAAGAAGACTGCAGTGTTACAAGCAACAAGAACTTGTCGACGCAGAATTTTACAAAACATAAAAGTGTCAATTCTGGACGTTTACGGCTCTAGGCGAACTACTCCAATTCTTCTAGAGAAAAAGAGACACAGCATCCTCTTCCGCTGAAATTCGTATACACTGTTCCTATCTTTAAGGAACGTGGTTTAGCAAAACTCCTTTATACAGGGTGGCCTGAAAGTAGGTATACACCTCTGCATTGATTATGTATAACATTCTAGTTTATGGGTTTATTCGCATCGGCTGTTCCGAGCTTAAGATATAAGTAAAACACACTAAGAACAAATAATAAAGAAACTAAGTCTACCTGATGGATAACAACAGGAAAAGATATAAAATGCAATGAACTGATCAGTATGGTACTGTGTACCTACTTTTGGGCCACCCTATATATTTACAGTGTCTGTTCGTACATTCTAATAAAATCTTTCAGCTTTACGTCCCACGGTTATGCCCTTTAGACTAAGGTAGACGGATGATTAAGGCAATTAAATGATGATAAAAAAAATGGTGGAATGAAAAACTAGGAAGAACGGGGGTACCATGAGAACACTCGCGGACACAATGTTGTCCACCAAAAACCGAGGAACCTACCACATTTTTTTTTTAAAAAAAATCCTGATTCATTTTTCTATTTCTGCCACTTTTCAGGACTACTCGACAGGGACATGAACAAGAAATACTGAGGACAATTAAAATTCCGACCTTGCTCTTCAGAGGGATTCGAACCTCCAATGGACTTCACCTTACAATCGTCAGCCGAGCGCCTCAGACAGCTCGGCTACACCCACCGGCTGATTAACCAACCGTACCTCCATGACGGGAAATTAATGAAATGGTAGAATGAACGGGAGAACACCGGGAAAACCCACGCACACTGTGAAAAGAACTCAAGAATTACGTGACAAATCACAATTAATTTTGTCCAGGATGTAGAGGGACAAAAAATGGGAATCGAATTCGGTTTTGAAGGTAATGCATTCACCAGAAACGGTAGCAATCAACTATTTCTAGTTTTAACGTTGGTCACAGGGAAATGATTGACGTAGCATGCGAATTGATCTTACACTTTATCTGTACTCTACTATTTCTCTTATAAAAACACTCTGGGCCTTATGCAGAGTCATTCTGACGCGTGATTAGTGCAATGCTAAAGAGTTCGACTAAAATATGTTGCTTGCAGCAGTCGTTTTTTCAGAAAACAATGTTCCGGGGGGCACTTCTGGTACTATTCTATTTATTATTATATTGTAGACGTATTATTTTGGTCTCCTCCGGGGGGTCACTCTCAGAGCTCCGGGGGGGGGGTAGTGCCCTCCCAAAAACAGGTCTGGAAGAAACACTGGCCTGCAGTAGTCAGGTCTTTGGTATGACGCTAATCGTACGTCAAAACGACTCTACATAAGCCCTCTAGTTCTATCATTTTTTCCCCCTCAAAATATACTGTAGGTGGAAGTATTTTACAATTACTTATGATCTTTTCAGGCGCAGAATAATATCCGTTCAGTACAATATAAACGTAGTGGCTTGTAATATTGGACGCCTCACCCTGGTTTGGATCCATCCCAACAAAAAAATCTAGGTGCGCGCCTGAGTCTACATCTTAACTGTATTACTTGTGCCTCTCCAGGGAAGCTTCGCAAACTAAAGAACATTTAGGGTTTGAATTATTTTCACTGAAGAGTACAGAAAACAAAGCAGGATTGTGTAAAGATGGTGAAGTTGTATCCTGGCTCAACTCGTCGCATTAAACAGATTAAAACAATTAAAAGACAGAAAAGAAATATATATTAAAATTGATAACAGGACAAGTTGCCAGATTTCTAAGTCGCTAAATCGTAATTTAAAAATTTCAGAAAAAATTACCAACTGGAATGGGAAAAAAATTGCTGCATCTTGAAAGTCGAATCCCCTAAATTTAGTGACTTTTACCCCGATTCGGCACTACTGCATCGAGCTGATCATTAAATACTTGCTTTAGGGTAACTTATCATGTGTAGGTTACGAGAAAATTTAAAAAAAAAAAAGAATAATTTTTATGGCTACAACGCAATGTTTCCGTTGTCAAAAGTTAATTTATAGTTTTTTTTTTCCTAATGTAACAATTTTACAGAGTATTTATTTATTTATTATATCTGGTGGATGTAAAAACAGTATACTGTGTTTATTGGGGGATTGTATTTCCAATTATTTGTCTTCTAACAGTGAAACACGCAGTGCTAAGGAATTAGGATTAGGAATTAGATTTCAGAGCTTTCGACATCTATGGCCATGTTAGCCCGTCATTAGGATTAGGATTAGGAATTAGATTTCTGGGCCTTCGACATCAATGACCATGTTAGCCCGTTACTAGGATTAGGATTAGGAATTAGATTTCTGAGCCTTCGACATCAATGGCTATGTTAGCCCGTTACTAGGATTAGGATTAGGAATTAGATTTCTGGGCCTTCGACATCAATGGCTATGTTAGCCCGTTACTCGGATTAGGATTAGGAATTATATTTCTGAGCCTTCGACATCAATGGCTATGGTAGCCCATTAGTAGGATTAGGATTAGGAATTAGATTTCTGGGCCTTCCACATCAATGGCCATGTTAGCCCGTTACTAGGATTAGGATTAGGAATTAGATTTCTGGGCCTTCGACATCAATGGCCATGTTAGCCCGTCATTAGGACTAGGATTAGGAATTAGATTTCTGGGCCTTCGACATCAATGGCCATGTTAGCCCGTTACTAGGATTAGGATTAGGAATTAGATTTCTGGGCCTTCGACATCAATGGCTATGTTAGCCCGTTACTAGGATTAGGATTAGGAATTAGATTTCTGGGCCTTCGACATCAATGGCCATGTTAGCTCGTTACTAGGATTAGGATTAGGAATTAGATTTCTGAGCCTTCGACATCAATGGCCATGTTAGCTCGTTACTAGGATTAGGATTAGGAATTAGATTTCTGAGCCTTCGACATCAATGGCCATGTTAGCTCGTTACTAGGATTAGGATTAGGAATTAGATTTCTGAGCCTTCGACATCAATGGCCATGTTAGCCCGTTACTAGGATTAGGATTAGGAATTAGATTTCTGGGCCTTCGACATCAATGGCCATGTTAGCCCGTTACTAGGATTAGGATTAGGAATTAGATTTCTGGGCCTTCGACATCAATGGCCATGTTAGTCCGTTACTAGGATTAGTATTAGGAATTAGATTTCTGGGCCTTCGACATCAATGACCATGTTAGCCTGTCGTGTGTGAGGGATGACGATTCTCGGCGAGCACACTATGTGAGGAAAGAGAAGGAAGAAATGAACCCGGGACCGTCCGCAACAAACACAAGTGCGTTAACGATTACACTACGTGAGGCCACTGCACAGTGCTAAGAGCTACACACAAACTTCAAACAGAGATTCAAAAACTGAGTAGCATCATTTCCCATTTTGCTTGAGTGTAATACTCTCCGATATAATATAATTTCACATGTTTTCATTCGTACATCATTATTAGAGACCTGATGTTAGGCAAAATGCCTATTCCTTAATATTACAGATATGATCAAATATTACGTTTTAAAGTTTATATGGGGGGGGTTATAATTTCGATTTAAGCCAATTTTATTTTGCTTATTTCGCCCCTTTCTGCCTAAATAATTGCTTTAGTGCCTAATGTTTCTTATTCTACGCATTTTCTTAAAAATAAGACATTACTGGGAAAAAAAATATATACTTTATTATTCAAGAAAGGATTCTGCCTCTTCCGAGAAATATAAGTGCTGTTTGTAGTGATATCGTAAAACTTTGGACTGCTATGTGACCTGATAAAGTGCTGCAAAACTTTGGACTGTTGTGTGTATTGATAAAATTGGTATAAAATTTGGACTGTTATGTGTAGTGATAAAGTACTGTAGAGAATGTATTTATCAAATATACATGGAATGCATGTCAAGCTTCGTTTTCATGTATGCAGTAAAATAAGATATTAACAAACAGATATGTTTCTATGTTCTTTGGACGTTATCTATACGAATTTATTTTTTTAATTGTATTGAGTATTTATCTTAATTACTTTAAGTTACATTTTAGTGCCTATTTTACTGCGTATTTTTTTTAATTTTAAGAGGTTGTTTGCCTGCCTATTTTCTAGATTTTAATGCCTAAATTCCGGTCTCTAATCATTATCCTATAAAATGTATACATACCTAAAACTTAGGAGAGGCAATCGCCCTCCCTATAGGTCTAAGTAGCGCCATAATATCAATAAATACCAACAAATATAATATATTAAACTGTTGTCAAGTTTCCTCTTGTTTTAAAGTCCCTGTGTAATAATGGGGAAACAAACAAGGAACGGGCATAAACGTGTCATTAGAACATCCGAATCAAACCTAGTTCATTCGATAAACATAACAAATGTAAGTAATTCGATAAACATAAGTCGCAAAACAATGTCTTCCAAAATAGCTCTATTGAAAAGTTGTACCTCTTCTGAAGCGATACCGGAGCCGGTAGGAGTCAGTGTGCGAATTAAAGGACATTTTAAGAGGGGGTAAAGTGCATATCCGAGAAATTTAACATGCGGAGACATGCAATTCTTCAGAGGAGGATTTCCACCTCATCCTCCCTGGCAAGTCGCACACTGGTAGGAGTACACAATGCTATGAGGTATACGGATAGGAGATATATCCTTAAAACAAGGGGGAAGATATACCATGACACAGTATACAGCGAATCTACCATCTTCTTTATACGAACAGGCTTAATGGGCTCCAGGGACTTACTCCTTTGTCCATGACACCTAATTTTTTGTGCATGAAAATACCTTTGTTACGTTTATCGAATGGACTAGGTTTGATCCGAATGTCCGGATGATACATTCATGTCCGTTCCTTGTAAGTTTCATGAATAATAATAATAATAATAATAATAATAATAATAATAATAATAATAATAATAATAATAATAATAATAATAATAATAGGTACCAACTTCATCAATAAATATGATAGTAGGGACAGAGCTGCATTGACATGCGGAACATTTATTTTCTCCAAAATTGGGAGTATCCTGACAAAATGCGGACGGATGGCAACCCGAGTCTGGGATAAAAATATCTATCGTGGATGGAAGCTTGTTGGACTCAATAGGCAACCTATACGTGGGCGGCTTTTGTATTATTGATAAGTCTAGCTTTCGTAGAATAGTCTAGCTTAGCATGGAATAGATTTACATTACGTGTAGTACGAAAGGGTATTCGGGAATTAAGCATGGGATGTGGAGAGTGACAGTTTTAATTGGCCATTTTACTATTTTATGAAGAAACCAACCGCTGTGAGTATTCGTATTGCGTAATACTATATTCAGTGTTTTAATGATAATTTTATTACTTAACCTACGTAACTCAGAAAATGTGTGACGAACAATTGTTAAAAATAAAAAGAGAAAAATAGTATTCACCTAGGACAAAGGTGTTGAACATGCACAATACTTCGACTCCAGGAGAAATCAAGAATCTCTAGTAAGTAGTTAACTTCCGTAAACCAATACAGCAGTCCTAACATTTATATATATATAGTGTTTCAAAAGAACACCGACAACGTTTGGGAAATGATTCCTGACATGAAAACAGGACAATAAGTGCAGATCATCCTGGTTGCACGAATGCTTCCTCTCGGAGTTATAGACTCCCGAAAAAAAAAAAAAAGTAATTTAAATGTCAATAGCTCCAAAACTATGGGACCTACCGTAGTCGCATCAAGACTTCACTTGAGAACTTGCATATGCCCTATCCAAATCCAAGTTTCAAATTTCTGCGCTGCACAAATTTTTATAGAGGTAGATGGAGAGTACTTCAAATTTTATGTCAGTAGCCAAACTCCCTTTGTATAAATTGCTTCATGAGTATCTTAGGATTCTGAAACATGAATTCTTGGATAGCACGCATGTCAGTTCTTAAGCAGAATCTTGACCCGACTACTGTAGGTCCCATAGTTTTGGAACTATGGCCCTTTAAAGTACATTTTTTTTCATGTTTCCGGCAGCCCATAACTCCCCAAGGAAGCATTTGTGCGTCCAGGTTGGTCTATACTTTTTTGTTTTATCTTGGTGTCTGGAATCACCTCCCAAACGTTACCGGCGTTGTTTTGAAATACCCTCTATATATATTTTAACTTTAAGAGCCCAAGATTTGTACTTATTGATAAAATATATATTTTAAAGAGAGATGAATGAGCGATATTTTACTGTCAACAGTATGATTTGTTGTTATTATTATTATCATATTATTACCTGACCCGGATAGCAGTGCGGTTTTTGGCGGAGGGCGCTGCTCTTGTGATTATATCAGTTGCTAGGTAAGCGCGGTAGGACAAGGAAGCGGAGAGCGTCATTTTACAGTGTATCCAACGATTTTTGAGAGTTGTAGTTTACGTGTTATAAGTAGCCTAATCTGTTTGCGCTTAATAAAGAACGGCATAAACTATATAGAACTTGTTAGGGGGCGCTGTGACTCAGTGGTAGAACGTTCACCTTCGGTGCTTGGGGTCCCTGGTTCGATCCTAGCTCGCGCTGTTTGGATTTTGTGCTGGACAAACACTATGCTCGTGGATTTTCTCGGGGTTCTCCCGTTTTCTCCCACCTTCATTCCACTCATTTCACTCATTTCTCATAATCACCGTATCCTTTAGCCTAACCGGCATAATCGTGGGACGTAAAACTGAAAGATTCCATTTCACTTTTTTTTAAATACTTGTTATTGAATGCAGGAATGGTTCACAAATCCGGACGCCCGCACTCGTTCGCTGGTCAGGTAATACGTAACCAAAGGACCATTAAACAAGCAAAGACCACTCTTAACTAGCAGGCTTAATACTGAAATAAGGAAGTAGTTAGTCAAGTTCTATGTATGGAGTATTGGACTGTATGGTTCAGAAACTTGAACATTACCGAAGTTAGAGAACAAAATATTAAGAGAGCTTCGAAATGTGATGTTGGAGGAAGATGGAAAAGATAAAATGGACAGAGAGAATAATAAACGAAGATGTTTTAAAACGGATAGGAGAGAAGAAGACGCTTTTAGCTACCATCCTTCGTAGAAAGGAAAATTGGATTGGACACATCTTGTGAAGAAATGGTCTTCTTTATTCGGCCATAGAAGGAGAGATAGAAGGAATACGAGGAATAGGAAGAAGAAGGATGCAAGTGATCGATGATTTGAAATATAGAAGATAAAGTTGGGAGTTAAAACAGGAGGACGAAAATCAAGAAACGTAAAAGAAACATTTCCAGGCCCAAATCTAAAATTGAGAAAAAGAACCCTAATTAGTCCCAGGACCAGCTGAAAAGCAAAATACTTAATAATAATAATAATAATAATAATAATAATAATAATAATAATAATAATAATAATAATAATAATAATAATAATAATAATAATAATAATAATAATAATAAATAAGAAAACAGTAAAAAGATGAGTACCAATAACACAATGTAGATAAAGTCAGTTAAGCAGAAATAATTCCTTGTCAGCGCTGTAAAAATGATCAAGTTCTCCATCTATCTAAAACGACAAGCTAAGAAAAGCAGTCTTAAAATTACATTTTGGTTTAATGTTTCTAAACGTTATTGGTTTAAACCTATCAGTCAAGTCGCATAAAACTTTCACATTGTTTAATACAGTAAGACTAAAATGAGCTTAAAGAATCTGTCAATCTTTTTAAAATTTCACATTTCCAATTCAGAGGAACTAAAATCTTGCTGTTTCTTATGCTATGATTTGGTACTTTACATGTTTTGTAAACAATATTCTCTGATATAAACGTTATCTAGTATTTAATGCGTGCATACTCTGTCGAATTTTTCCTCTATTCATAAGACTTTCCAAACCCCAATAATCATTCCAATATTCATAGCTATGTGAGTAGTAGCTCAGTTTCATCTTAAAACATAGCAGTCGAATAAAACATTTTTGCACAGATTCTATCTTGTTTGTCAAAGTTTTAGAAATGCTGTTCCAAATTACCGAACCAAATTCTAGTTTTGGTATTACAAGTAATTTATATAGAAATACATGTTTAATCTCTTTGAAATACAAGCCACTGTTTGAAAAGAAAATCTACTATCCTTCTGGTACCTGGTACATACAATACAATTTGTGAGGTAAGAAAACTTTAACTGATCGTCAAATGTAATACCTAGGTCTTTAATAATGCTTACTATCTCTATTTGTACACCATTGACCTCATATTAACTGACATAATATTGAGTTTTATTGGTGTGTCATAATTTTTTTCTTATCATTAATTTTTAGAAAATTGTTTCTATACCACGTGTTTACTGCATTTAAGTCTTGTTGCAGTAAATAATTATCAAACTCATTGTTGACTAATCTGAACGACTTCATATCGTCAGCATATAGCAGAATGTTGGAGTATTTGATTTTTTCTGCAAGATCATTTAAAAATAAAGAAAATAAGAGGGAGCCCAACGGCGACCCTTGCGGTATTCCACTTTTTTCATAGCCTACACAAAAATGTACAGGTCCAATGTTAACTTTGTATGTTCTGTTTGACAGATAGCTTTCAAACCAGCGAATGTACAAAGGTGACAAACCAATATTTGATAACTTGCCATGGTACTTATGACTGACAGAATCAAAAGCTTTTGAAATATCTATGTATATTACATCGAATTGCAATTTATTTTTCAGTGCGTGATAGGTAAAGTCTGTAAAATGAATTAGATTTGTTATAATTGACTTACAATAATAATAATTGTAATTCAGCAATCATTGTAAGTAAATTGCAATGTTAAGGCATCAAAATTGCTAGCGATTCCTCATAAATTCACAGTATGATAATAGTAAATTTATATTCTTCGTATAGAGAAGACACTACAGAAGGCATTGTGACTTCTTGTAAATGTAGCTTCATTGTAAAAAAAAAAAAAAGAAAGAAAAAAAAGTTATTTATACACGTAAATTAATATTTATCAGACAGAAAGTATTCAAATAATTTATGTTTTTATTACAAAAATACTTCTTTGCACGCAGTTAAAAGTAGAAGATACCATTTAGCGAATATTTTTTTTTCAATACAATAAAACTTTTAGAGTGAATCAGAATAACGAAATCCTACGTTGTGTTCTGTGCACTTTTCAAGAGAGGCAGAATAGTTGTGTGGTTCAATATTTTACGTGGGATACTACAAACATGGCGTTCTAAAAGGAAAACGAAAATGGAAAATATTTTACAAGGGGAAAAAATTGACCTGACAAAAGAGAGGAAAACAGCCCATACAGCTTATTCATCAGGCTTGGCTCATTCTTTTACATGAGCTAGATGATTTATAATACGTTGCTATAGAAACAGGGAGTTCTTTTCGTCGATTCGCAGTGAAAAAGAATCTTTCTTTTCTCTCTTCTCAAACTGTATGGTTTCCTAAAACATCTCTTCTTCCCATCTGCTTCTTCTTCTTCCTACTTGCTCATTCTACTTTTATCTTCTTTCCTCCTTACGTTCATTCTCATTGGGCGTCACTATAGGCAATAACGCACAAAGACTCTGAGGTAGAAATACACTATGTGCAGTCCCAGAGATGTATGCCTTATTTATTAAAAAAAAAAAAAAAATGGCATTGTTTTCATGCCTGTAGTTTGAATTAATTTAGGCACCTTCTTGAACAAAAAGTATAATTTTCAGACACTGATGGTGTGGTTAGGCAATGAAATTAAAACTAGTGATAAGTTCGTTTGCATAATCTGATCTTCTAATTAATCAAAGTAATGCAAGTTTGATAACCAATGAAAATAGTCAGCCTTGTTTCGAACCAAGGATTTACAAGTACTGTAGGTTGTAAAAATGCACTTTCTTCAAAAGTTGCGTCTTGTTTACGCAAAATCGTGTTCCTAGAAACAGGGCCGTTCTGTCGATATGCAGGGTCGAGGGCGAATTGTTGGAACAATGGTATAATTGAGTCAGAGGCGTAGCCACGGAAGGATCCACTAGACCCGAACCTCCAAAATTTTGTCTCGTATCAAATTCTAAAATGCACTATTCGTTTTTTCCTTGTCTCGTATCAAATTCTAAAATGCACTATTCGTTTTTCCTTGTCTCGTATCAAATTCTATAATGCACTATTCGTTTTTCCTTGTCTCGTATCAAATTCTAAAATGCACTATTCGTTTTTCCTTGTCTCGTATCAAATTCTAAAATGCACTATTCGTTTTTCCTTGTCTCGTATCAAATTATAAAATGCACTATTCGTTTTTCCTTGTCTCGTATCAAATTCTAAAATGCACTATTCGTTTTTCCTTGTCTCGTATCAAATTCTAAAATGCACTATTCGTTTTTCCTTGTCTCGTATCAAATTCTATAATGCACTATTCGTTTTTCCTTGTCTCGTATCAAATTCTAAAATGCACTATTTGTTTTTCCTTGTCTCGTGGGCTGCACTAGTTCTGACTGACTGACTGACCAACGCCTAGGCTAACTTGGTTAAGCTAGAAACTTAAGAAACGTTTTCAGTATATAGAATTTGTAACATAAGGTATCACTAAAGAATGGCTTTTGGGAGCCATAGGCAGGAGATATTAATCCTACCTCTGAGCTGCAATGGGCAAGACGTTCCTTTCAACATAGCAGCAACTGGCATTATGCAAACCTTAAGCCTACGAGTTGCAACGAGCTGGAGGTCCAATTGCAGAGGAAAGGACTTTTAAAGACTTACTTATTTCTAATCCTGTGTACAAACTGTATAATCATATTTTATAATAAAAAAACATGAGAGAAAACCCGTGTACCGTTACTCTACCGAATATTACATAGTGGAGGTGCCAGGTAGTGATCCCGCCGCCTCTCGCATTATAGGATCCACGTACCAAATATTACAATATATATATATATATATACACAGGGTGTTTCAAAACAACACCGACAACATTTGGGAGGTGATATCTGATACCAAGATAAGACAAAAAGTATAGATCAATCTGGGTGCACAAATGCTTCCTTTCGGAGTTAAAGGCTGCCGAAAACATGAAAAAAATGAAATTTAACCCTCCGGCTTTTTAAGGTAAATTATAGACTTTCAGTCAAGCTGCTACAGCATCATCCCTATTCATCGTAGGATCATGGTTTATACTTCGTGTTTTTTCACAATAGAGCAACCTTTCAAATAGTACCATTCACATTTCGCTATCATGCCCCTGAGTCGGGGAAGTTTTAGAGAAATCGGGATTTTCTCTGATTTTTTTTTTCAAATTTTGAGCCCCTCCCCTGGATCCTTCTGTGTCAACGCAGAGATCTGAAAATCAACTGAAAAATACTAAGGGGTGTACTAAATGTGTGTACCAAATTTCAAGCCTCCATCTTGAAGAGTAAGGGCGGGAACAATATTTATCAATGATCGCCACAATGCCCCAGATTACCGCGAAAGACCCTGATCTTAGGTAAAAAAAAAAAAAAAAATCCTGAGACATTCGTATTTATCCTAGGATCATAGTTATTCACCCTAGCATTCTCTTAGGAATAAATTGCTTTTCAAGCGGTACCATTCATATATCTGCATCATGTATTTGAGGCGGGAAAATCGCGAACAAAGGGATTTTTGGTTAAAATATCCATTTTTTTTTAAATATTTGACCCTCTGGACCCTCTTATGTTAGAGCAGAAATCTGAAAAAATCTCATAAATACTAACCGGTGGACTGAATGTTTGTGCAAAATTTCAATCTTCTGTGATACGTGCAAAAGTAGGCCTGCCATAAAATAATAAAAGTAGACCTAACATTTTTTTTCAGGACCCACAGGTAAAAATTTCCCGAGACATCCCTGTTTATCCTAGGATCATGGCTCGGCAATCATTCTCTACCGAATAGAACTGCCTTTCAGACGGTACCGTTCTTATGTCTGCATCATGTATCTGAGGTGAGAAAATTGCGAATAAAGGGAGTTTTTGTTAAAATATATCTTTTTTAAACTTTTCGCCCTCTGGATCCCTGTGTTAACGCAGAGATCTGAAAAAATCTGATAAATACTACTCGGTGGACTGAATGTTTGTGCAAAATTTCAATCTTCTAGTTGCAAATGTAAGTCTGCCAAAAAATCATAGGCCTAACAAAAAAGTTTTTTTTTAATTTATGACATCATCACCTTCTACGTCTCGACGCAGGAAGGCGCGAAACCACACGTAACGTGTTCTACAATGCCTCGAGTCTTGAAAAAACAAACAAAAAAATAAACATCTTCACTGGTTCTTTTTTAATCGAATAATAAAGGTACTACCTTAGTACCTAAAAATAGGTGCTAGAACTCCAAAGGGTTAAAGATCCATAGCTTCAACACTATGGGACCTACCGTAATTGGGTCAAGACTTCACTTAGGAACTAATATGTGCCCTATCCAGAAATACATGTTTCAGTATCCTAAGGTACCGGTACTCGCGCAGCAATATTTATAGAGGGAGTTTGGCTACTGGTATGTAATTTGAAGTACTCACCAACTACCTCTATAAAAATTGTTGCGTAGGATTGTGAAGTATGGATATTTTTATAGGGCACATACTAGTTTCTAAGTGAAGTTTTCACCCTACTACGGTAGGTCCCAACGTTTTGGGGCTATGGACCTTTAGTGTTATTTTTTTATATATGTTTCCGGCAGCCTATGATTCCGAAAGGAACCATTTGTGCACCCAGATTGGTCTATACTTTTTGTATTATCTTGGTATCAGGAATCACCTCCCATACGTTGTTTTGAAACACCCTGTATATATGATTGACAAGGGGGGGGGGAAGACGCGAAAATTTTTTTTTAAATCGTTTCAAATCAAAATTCCAAACACTTAGTTTCATATCTCTAAAATTAGAGGATTTCGAGATGTGGATATCTTATTATAATAACTGTAACTCTTGCTTCATCTTCTTGTACTTCGATTTAGCAAAAGTTTTTCTTTAGTGGTATTTTACGTCACAAAGCCTATATACAGTCCAAAGTCCTAAGTTTCTGACTTAACCACTTCGGCCTAGGTGTTGAACAATCATTTATTATGACACTTTATTAAATATATTTTAAAGGAAATTTTAATTTTCTTCCCTCAAATTACTTTATGATATTTTTTTTAACTTTAAAAATTGCTTCATCCTTAAAACTAATTAATTTTGTTCGTTTAAGACAGACAGTAACGTAACACAGGATGGAAGTAATACGATATAGGGAAAGGGAAAGCAATTTTACGATTAATATCTCGTTAATTATATGTACTTAACCTCTAAAGCTTGCATCCTCTCTAACACCTCCGGTTGCAACTTCTTTTCTTAACATCCCTGCCTTCGGTTTCATCTAAGCAAATATTTGAGACAGTGGGAGTTTGCATCTCTCTCTCTCTCTTTCTCTCTCTCTCTCTTTCCCAGATAATTGCGTGCGTGTGTGTGTGTGTTTGTGTGTTTCTGTGCGTGTGTACTTACCGTTTGTGTTTGGTAATAAGTGGTAATGAAGGGATAGGGTAGGGTATGTTGAAGGATTGGAATCTTCTTTACCGTAGGTAGTTTGTAGGAGAGCGGCAGAAAACATCTTTCTAAAATGAGTTTCCAAATTACTGGAGTCTAAACTGTTTAGCAACCTCTCTTCATATTACACACACACACACACACACACGCACGCAGCACGGACATATATATATATATATATACCACCTCTCTACAAAACCCAAAACCACACAGAGAAGGGACGGAATTTTCCGAGTCTCCACCCCCGCTCCAACGAAACGTAAAGTCTCTACCCCATCTGCTTTGGAATTTATTTAGTCATCGTTTAGCGTCAACATTTTTTGGAAGGGTTGAATTTTGAACTTACCCTCAAACCCCTTTTTCTTGTAATCCCTGTTATTAATTTTTGGTAAATAGGGTAATTCCTATTCAATTTAAAGTCCAAAGGTTTCCCACAGAAATGCGTACAGTTTCTCAAACAAGAATGTTGGGCAAGTCTTCCTTCTTCCCAAAATATTACGTTTTTTATAATACTCCACAATCTATATACTGTAGATTCTGTGGTACTATAAACTTTAACGTCTTCTCACAAAGGAAGATAATTAATAATCCCGTGTCCACTATCCACTGTTGGATTATTTATATTTTTAAAAAGAAGTAATAATAATAGATTGTTTCACTTCAATATGCAAGGATGCTTTCAAAAGTCCTGTATAATATGTGAAAAACAATCTGTTACCAAATATAATTATCGTTTTGTTTCTTTGAATTTTACCATCTTTGCCATCATTTATGCTTTATGAGATGTAAATCTACCATCTAATGTGTGGTATAAACCAGAAACTATAGGTATGCTACTGGAAAAGGTACCTGGATCTACCTTTCCAGAACAGGCGAGATAGTGGCTACGAAAAAGCTTAAAATGGGAATGCGACGTAGGGCCGAAACGACATACAGTCGAAACTTCAGCTCAGAAATCTGTTTCAGCCCTACATCGTTTTAATGCTATGCCGTTTCGACCATATGACGTTTCTTTCCTATATATCTTCAAGAAAATGATTATTACTTAATATTGCGTGATCATAAGATAATTGTTTTTTATTGATTCAATCGTATACAGGTAGGCCAACGTAACTTTTGATCGTATGCCGTTTCCGTCGTACGTCTCTTCGGTTCTCTACCGTTTCGGTCCTACGCATGTAACCTCTTAAAACAAATGAGTTTAGCTTCACACTGTGAGAATACGGTGGATTTTAAACTATAGAGTTCCAATACCCTGAACAAATATGGTGGTGTTCATTATAGCTTTGGGAATATTAAACATGTATTAATAAAACCAAATTGGCCAAAGGACTAAATATAGGGTGGTGCCGAGCTAAGTGTGTCATTCCAAACTTGAATATTGCTCAGGCATGAGAACCTATATTGGATGGCGGCATGGGAACCAAAAGAGGAAAGAACGCCACGTCATATGATCAGTCGCAATGGAACATTGGAGCACGGAACATTTTGTTACCTCAGTTCGTAGTTATTACGAACCTAAGTCTGTGCCAGAAGTGCAAAGTTTTCTTAGACGAAACTTTAATGTTGGTCACATGGTAAGGTTCCGTTTCGGAATGCCATTGGCTCAGGTGAAGAAGTTTGAAGAGACTGGTAGTGTTTTGGATGTGAAACATGAAGCTCCAAAAACAGTGCAATCTCCTGAGAATCAACATTAAAGTTTCGTTGGTTACAGGGTTAGGTTACGTTTCGGAATGCCATATTGGCTCAGGTGAAGAAGTTTGAAGAGGCTGGTAGTGTGTTGGATGTGAAACATGAAGCTCCAAAAACAGTGCAATCTCCTGAGAATCAACATTAAAGTTTCGTTGGTTACAGGGTTACGTTCCGTTTCGGAATGCCATATTGGCTCAGATGAAGAAGTTTGAAGAGACTGGTAGTGTGTTGGATGTGAAACATGAAGTTCCAAACACAGTGCATTCTTCTGAGAATCAACATTAAAGTTTCGTTGGCCACATGGTTAGGTTCCGTTTCGGAATGCCATATTGGCTCAGGTGAAGAAGTTTGTAGAGACTGGTAGTGTGTTGGATGTGAAACATGAAGCTCCAAAAACAGTGCATTCTCCTGAGAATCAACATTAAAGTTTCGTTGGTCACATGGTTAGGTTCCGTTTCGGAATGCCATATTGGCTCAGGTGAAGAGGTTTGAAGAGACTTGTAGTGTTTTGGATGTGAAACATAAAGCTGCAAAAACAGTACAATCTCCTGAGAAGCAACATTAAAGGTTCGTTGGTTACAGGGTTACGTTCCGTTTCGGAATGCCATATTGGCTCAGGTGAAGAAGTTTGAAGAGACTGATAGTGTTTTGGATGTGAAACATGAAGCTCCAAAAACAGTACAATCTCCTGAGAATCAACATTAAAGGTTCGTTGGTTACAGGGTTAGGTTCCGTTTCGGAATGCCATATTGGCTCAGGTGAAGAAGTTTGAAGAGACTGGTAGTGTGTTGGATGTGAAACATGAAGCTCCAAAAACAGTACAATCTCCTGAGAATCAACATTAAAGGTTCGTTGGTTACAGGGTTAAGTTCCGTTTCGGAATGCCATATTGGCTCAGGTGAAGAAGTTTGAAGAACTGGTAGTGTGTTGGATGTGAAACATGAAGCTCCAAAAACAGTGCAATCTCCTGAGAATCAACATTAAAGTTTCGTTGGTTACAGGGTTAGGTTCCGTTTCGGAATGCCATATTGGCTCAGATGAAGAAGTTTGAAGAGACTGGTAGTGTTTTGGATGTGAAACATGAAGCTCCAAAAACAGTGCAATCTCCTGAGAATCAACATTAAAGGTTCGTTGGTTACAGGGTTAGGTTACGTTTCGGAATGCCATATTGGCTCAGGTGAAGAAGTTTGAAGAGACTGATAGTGTTTTGGATGTGAAACATAAAGCTCCAAAAACAGTACAATCTCCTGAGAATCAACATTAAAGGTTCGTTGGTTACAGGGTTAGGTTCCGTTTCGGAATGCCATATTGGCTCAGGTGAAGAAGTTTGAAGAGACTGGTAGTGTTTTGGATGTGAAACATGAAGCTCCAAAAACAGTGCAATCTCCTGAGAATCAACATTAAAGGTTCGTTGGTTACAGGGTTAGGTTACGTTTCGGAATGCCATATTGGCTCAGGTGAAGAAGTTTGAAGAGACTGATAGTGTTTTGGATGTGAAACATAAAGCTCCAAAAACAGTACAATCTCCTGAGAATCAACATTAAAGGTTCGTTGGTTACAGGGTTAGGTTCCGTTTCGGAATGCCATATTGGCTCAGGTGAAGAAGTTTGAAGAGACTGGTAGTGTTTTGGATGTGAAACATAAAGCTCCAAAAACAGTACGATCTCCTGAGAATCAACATTAAAGGTTCGTTGGTTACAGGGTTAGGTTACGTTTCGGAATGCCATATTGGCTCAGGTGAAGAGGTTTGAAGAGACTGATAGTGTTTTGGATGTGAAACATAAAGCTGCAAAAACAGTACAATCTCCTGAGAAGCAACATTAAAGGTTCGTTGATTACAGGGTTAGGTTCCGTTTCGGAATGCCATATTGGCTCAGGTGAAGAAGTTTGAAGAGACTGGTAGTGTTTTGGATGTGAAACATAAAGCTCCAAAAACAGTACAATCTCCTGAGAATCAACATTAAAGGTTCGTTGGTTACAGGGTTAGGTTACGTTTCGGAATGCCATATTGGCTCAGGTGAAGAAGTTTGAAGAGACTGGTAGTGTGTTGGATGTGAAACATAAAGCTCCAAAAACAGTGCAATATCCTGAGAACCAACATTAAAGTTTTGTCTGAAAAAAGGCCACTTGTGGCATGGTTTCGCAACTACTATGTACTGAGATGTTCTCAGATCCAATGCTCCATTGTGACTGCCCATATGACGTGGTATTCTTTCCTCTTTCAGTTTGCTGCAAAATACTCAAGTTTGAAATGTGTCAGTAGGCTCGGCTCCACGCTGTACACTCATGTTCAAAATTATTGTCGCATGACTGTAAATATGTTGTTGTAAGAATATAAATTGATTACGAATTCGCCCGGTATTTCTTATAATGTTAGTATGTGTATAATCGGCAAAGATATATATGTGGCAAATTTCATGTCAAAAGAGCAGTAAATAAGAACAATAAAACGAAAACAAAACTTTCTTGTCTATTTAGCAAAATTTGGTTTATTCATTCTAATTTTCGTATTTATAATTCTTTTCCTATGAAGTGAATACATCACAAGTATACATTTCCCGATTGTACACATAGTATCAGTATTAAAAGTACCCTGCAAAATTATCAAATTATATTCTTACAAGACTGTTATAGATATGCGACAATCATTTTGGACATGAGTGTACATATTAATAATACTTGTGTAAGTGTTTCGGCAATGCAAACCATCTTCATCAGATAAGTTAGTGGATATTTTATCGATGGTTGATATAGACAGTGTATGTGATAAGGGCAATGTTACATTGCCGGAATTGTTAGAGAAGTTTTTGTCTTGGTCAGTTTTATTATATAAATCAAGGATCTTACAAAATAGAGGATCTGCCCTTACAACAAAATCTTGAAGCCATACGTCACAGTTTTGCCACCCCTACTCTGCCCACTCCACCCAATAGGATCGCAATGTTTTGAGCCAATAATCATGGCGGAAACGAAAGTAGCCAATCAGACAATGGCGAAAATGAGAGTAGCCAATCAGACGTGCCGATGCTCGGTTGTTGACAAATAACACATCGAAGAGATTGTCTCTCGTTATCTGTTATCAGTAGATATTGGATATTTATGCAAATACATGTTTTGTTTGCTTATACGGAGCTCCCTTAAACTTGGTAGGGGTTTCTAACAACAATATTTACAGCTCGAATTTGGAGTTTTATAGTGCATATAAATGCATATTTCACAGGTTCATACGTATATTAGTGCTTAAGAGCATATTCAGCATAATCTGTAAGTTTTATTTCAGATATATCCTTATAGCATGCAATAAAACCAATTTTGGTTTTTATTTTTAGTGCGTTTAAATGTCTATATAGCAGGATGGCAATTTACACGGGAGGATGGAAGAATGCCTAGTTTATGAAGGATCAAATTTATTAGCAACCGCTCAGCAGAGCAAAGACGCTTACAATTTCGAAGACGTAACACAAATCTGGTTATAATAGCTCACTTTAATATCGTATCAACCAGTACCGTGCCTTGGGGAAGAGGGGCGAGCGGGGCGACAGTCCCGGGCGCCGAAGAAAGGAGGCGCAAAATTCGGGAGAGAAATGGGAAAAAGAGAGGAAAAAATACTAGGAATGTATGTATGGGGGCTGTACGACGCAGTCTTACATTATTTTATTAATAAAGTTTATATAGTAGAATATTTAAATGTTATCATTAATTCGCATATCAAAATGGAAATGGTTTTCTTTATTTTCTAATATTATTTATATTATTAATTAACTTAGAATCATATTTATTTTATTTCCTAAGTATTGGTAAGATTCAAGTTTATATCGAGAATGTAACTATAGATATTGGATTTCGTATATAGAAAGATAGACTCTAGTGAGTTAGATTTTTTTTTTTGGCAAACTTGTAGAAGACAACTAAGCTCCAAAAGGTCAGTCACCTATGCTTGGTCAGCCTAGCCAACTATATTGTGAGTTGAAACTAAAAATTACTGTTTTATTTCTGTTAAGCAGCTATAAGAATACTGTATAGAACTAAAAAACCATAAAACACCCTGAGTTGTAACTCTACCGAGAGGGCGACAGAAAGACGGATATTTGTCTATTGTCAAAATTTAACACATAGATATAAAAACAGAAGGACAATGATGTGTGAAAATCTTGGGTTAACCGCCGATTTCACAAGAATTCTAGCTGGCGTAGCGAATCTAGCAATACAGGCTGTGAATTCGTTCCAGGTTTACCAGATGAAGCAGTTTGTAATATCAAATAATAATAATAATTAAAATATGTAGGAATTAGTGTGTTTAAGAGTCAATTATGTATTGGAAAGCTACGCGTACCCTTATTGTTTATTTTACCTTTTCCGTTCTTCCGTATATCGTATCATAAAACTTTCTTTTAGCCGTGAGAAAAAAAACAAGTACTATCTGGTATTGGAGGGTGGAGTTTTGGCTTTCTGCTTGGGACAGACGGAACTAGGAAGATATGTATATACTTGTAAGTAAAGTAGATGTATGTTTAATTTCATTCTACAGGGTTTTCATAAAGTTTGGACGGATTTAATTTGCTTATAATTTTCATAAAAATGCTCATAATGAAATCAAATAAAGTGCAAACGGTAGCGGAAGGATTAAATTTTTACTTGGCAACACTGTTAGATAAGCGGCAACTCTGAACACGTTGAGAGAGGGAGAGGGAGGGCAAGGGTCAGTTTCTTACCAAATTACGTTTGGTGCGCTGTGTCCTATGATCATCTGACTGGACCGTTCTTTTTTGAAGAGGAAACTGTGAATGGAGATTCGTACCTGGATATGTTGCAGAAATACCTCATTCCGGAACTGGAGGCACGTGGAATCCAGAACGGCGGAACGCTGTGAGTGGATTCCAGCGCCGCCTACGCGAATGTGTGGACGTAAATGGCGCCCAGTTGGAGGTGTGGCGGTGAATGAACTGAGCTGGTGCAGATTACAGGTAAAAGTTTAATCCTTCCGCTACCGTTTGCACTTTATTTGATTTCAATATGAGCACTTTTATGTAAATTATAAGCGAATTAAATCCGTCCAGACTTTATGAAAACCCTGTATAATTAATAATTTGTAAAATTGTCACCTGGACGCAGAAAACTCCGAACTATTATGGTTGTCCGCGACATTGTTAATTCTTTCCGCTAGAGGGCACCAGTGAGTAGACCAACATAAGAAAAGAAAATGTCAGGTGGTGGAAAACATATTAACCGACCTATTTTAAATGCAAAATTTTAGGGTTATATCAGAAGGGGACTATAACATATTTGGCATCTAATGAAAGGCCAAAGAATGCAGATTTTAGCGCTTGATTCGAAATTAGGTGACAATCTATAAGAAATGAATTATTTGCGTATAAAGTCAATGTAAATAAAAATCAGCATACTTCCTTGCAAAGTTCCGTTAGCAGGTAGATAGACAATAGAAAAGGTTATCTCTATTGAAAAGTCAGTAGCTTTGATGCGAAGCACGACTCTTGGGCGTCAAACCCCTTTTACAAAACCGAAATTCTGGAGAAGAAGAAGGCAGTTGGCGTTTAGATCGGGTCTGTGAAGTTGCTGCTCGTGTGAAAATAGTTATTTTCATGAACACTATAAATTCAACGGTGTTAGTTGCAATGGAAGATAGGTGCATATATTTATTTTAAAAGTGAACTTAATTAAGTGCGATAAGTTGCACCATTGGTGTTCAAAATAAGTTAAATAAACTGTGTCAGTTTTCTAGACTATATGCATTTAGAGATCCAATCTGACACTACTGGAAATGAATACACACATCTTACGTATGCAGCAACAAATCATTAAAATATCTATATATATAGAGAGAGATAGAAGTGCAAATAAAACCAAGTTTGAAGTGGTTACAAAGTAGTGGACTTAAAGTTATAATCAGGCATCAAGGACTTAATCTACTTTAGGATGCTACGGAAACCGTTCTAAAAGAATAATATCGAATGTAAAAGTCAGAGAAAAAGACCAAACACTCCTTGGCTTTGTGTATGAAGGCCTCTCATACTGTTTTATGAAATTACCTTTTGGAACTAAGACTAGTCTAGCCTCTTGCATTAGAGCATTAGATCAAATTTTGGGACAAAAAGTAAGGCCCTATTGTAATAATTACGTAGATGATACAAATATTGCTTCTACAAGCTTTGAAGAACACTTATTACATATAGATAGGATATTAACTTTGCTAAAAGAAGGTGGTGTAACTTTACGCCTAAAGAAATGCGAGTTTGCTAAGCCGAAAACAAAAATTTTGGGTTTTGAATTATCACATGAAGGAATTGGGAAAGATCCACAGAAAATTGAACATGTAATGCAGTTTCGAGCACCACGCAACGTAAAAGAGTTGAGAAAGTTGATTGGATACTTAGGGTTCTATAGATGTTTTAGCCACCAATATTCAGAAGTACTACACCCACTCTTTAACTTGCTTAAAAAGAATACTAAATTCAAATGGACCAAAGAACATCAAGATGCTCTTGAGAAAATTAAATTGATTTTTCAAGAATATATAGTACTCAAGAAGTCTCTTCCTAAGAAAGAGATGATTTTAGAGGTAGATGCCAGTAATGTAGCTTGTTCTAGTCATCTCTATCAAATTGATGACAATAATGACAAACGAATAATAGGCATGTCATCAAAAGTGTTCAATGCAGCACAGAGAAATTATAATACAACGAAAAAAGAATTAGCGGCACTAATAGAGGGTGTTTCAAAATTCAAGCATTATTTGATAGGAAGAAAATTTAAAATAAGGTCTGATCACTTGGCTTTGAAGTTTATTTTGTATTGCAGGTTAACGAACCAACGTTTAGTTAGGTGGTCTTTATCTTTGGCAAATTTAGATTTTATTTTTGAACATGTTCGGTCCACGGATAACTTGGCAGATTTCCATTCAAGATATCCTCCTGATGGAAATTTTACTTCTGAGATAGATGCTAAGCCTGTAATAAAAGAATCTCTAATGGGCATTATAGAGGAACTGCCAGGTGAACTGAGAAACTTCATAGCAATGTTGTCAGAGTTACAGACCTCTGACACATTCTATGGAAACATAAAACGAAAAGTCGAATCAAACGACACATCTAAATGCATCAAGGGGAAACATCACTCATACGAGTTAATAAATGGAAAACTTTGTAAACGTGATACAATAGGAGTACGTATTTGTATCCCTGAAGTAATGGTGTATCCCTTACTCCATTATTATCACGATCAGAATGGCCATCTGTCAGCAAGTAAATTGTTGCCACAGCTAAGTGAAAACTTTGTATGGTCAAAAATGAGGCACAGTATACGAAAATATTGCGGTTCATGTGATTTATGCCAAAAGGCCAATTCACCAACATGCCATTATACAGGAAAATTACACTCTGTAGTTACAGATAGACCTGGAAAGCTGATCTGTATCGATTTTTGCGGGCCTCTTGTAAAAGGCAGTGGTGGATTCTAATATATTCTAGTATTTTTAGATGCATTTTCGAAATTAGTTGGACTTTATCCCTGCAAGCGTGCTACTACACACGTTGCCATTCAGAAGTTAACAGACTTTCTGAAATTATGCCCAAATGCAGAGTTCATTTTAAGTGACAGAGGATCACAGTTCCATTCGAAACAATGGAAAAATCACCTCCAGAGTTTGGGAATAAAACACATTATGAGTAGCGTGTATTATCCTCAAGGAGAGATGGCTGAAACTGCTGTCAAAGCCACTATTCGCATGTTAAAGAAGTACACGAATAGTAATCATAAGAATTGGCCAAAATACTTAAACAAAGTGGAAAAGTGTCTAAACTCAGCAAAGCACCTCAGCTCGGGTCTAGCCCCGTACGAAGTCCATTTAGGATTGTCACAATCTAGTGATATCGCTAAATTATTTGACATCCCAGACGTGGATAAACGAAAAGATATGAAGTACTACATTGAAGTAACACATAGAAATCTGAAGAAAAAGGCTGAATCCCGTAAAGCTTATTTTGACAAGCATCATAAGACAATCGAGTACAATTTAGGTGATTTGGTACTCATCAGACTATTCCCTAAATCCGATGCTTTAGCGGGAATATCTAAAAAGTTGATGTTAATCTATGGAGGACCGTTCCGTATCGTAGATAAAACAGATAAAAATGTCTACACACTTTGTGATGTACCCACAGGAAAAGAGATAATTAAAAGAAATACATTTCTCTTAAAGAAATACCATCTGAGAGAAGACAAAGAAAAGGAAGATAACAAATCCGAGCAACAGACATGAGATAGTCTTGCCTCGTATAAAAAAAAAAGAGAGAGAGAAATAACAATGTCTATGTACATATCTTAAAACTATCAAGTGTTGCAAGAATTCTGTATCGTCAGTATGCTATATATGTAGGTATTGTCAATGTTATTATTGAAAATAAGTTAGGAATATTAATTTGTCAAGTAGTCATTACATAGTTATTATAGTTCTTAAGTAGTGTATCTGTGAGTAATATATTAATTGTCCTGTCCATTAATATATAACTCAAAGGGGGGAATGTACGACGCAGTCTTACATTATTTTATTAATAAAGTTTATATAGTAGTATATTTAAATGTTATCATTAATTTGCATATCAAAATGGAAATGGTTTTCTTTATTTTCTAATATTATTTATATTATTAATTAACTTAGAATCATATTTATTTTATTTCCTAAGTATTGGTAAGATTCAAGTTTATATCGAGAATGTAACTATAGATATTGGATTTCGTATATAGAAAGATAAACTCTAGTGAGTTAGATTTTTTAAAGGCAAACTTGTAGAAGACAACTAAGCTCCAAAAGGTCAGTCACCTATGCTTGGTCAGCCTAGCCAACTATATTGTGAGTTGAAACTAAAAATTACTGTTTTATTTTTGTTACGCAGCTATAAGAATACTGTATAGAACTAAAAAACCATAAAACACCCTGAGTTGTAACTCTACCGAGAAGGCGACAGAAAGACGGATATTTGTCTATTGTCAAAATTTAACACATAGATATAAAAACAGAAGGACAATGATGTGTGAAAATCTTGGGTTAACCGCCGATTTCACAAGAATTCTAGCTGGCGTAGCGAATCTAGCAATACAGGCTGTGAATTCGTTCCAGGTTTACCAGATGAAGCAGTTTGTAATATCAAATAATAATAATAATTAAAATATGTAGGAATTAGTGTGTTTAAGAGTCAATTATGTATTGGAAAGCTACGCGTACCCTTATTGTTTGTTTTACCTTTTCCGTTCTTCCGTATATCGTATCATAAAACTTTCTTTTAGCCGTGAGAAAAAAAAACAAGTACTATCTGGTATTGGAGGGTGGAGTTTTGGCTTTCTGCTTGGGACAGACGGAACTAGGAATCCTTACCCTAAGAAATTGATTCAAATAAAGTTAATAGAGGATGACAACTCCATACCACATATGTATATGGTAGCAAAGATATGTATATACTTGTAAGTAAAGTAGATGTATGTTTAATTTCATTCTATAATTAATAATTTGTAAAATTGTCACCTGGACGCAGAAAACTCCGAACTATTATGGTTGTCCGCGACATTGTTAATTCTTTCCGCTAGAGGGCACCAGTGTGTAGACCAATATAAGAAAAGAAAATGTCAGGTGGTGGAAAACATATTAACCGACCTATTTTAAATGCAAAATTTTAAGGTTATATCAGAAGGGGACTATAACATATTTGGTATCTAATGAAAGGCCAAAGAATGCAGATTTTAGTGCTTGATTCGAAATTAGGTGACAATCTATAAGAAGTGAATTATTTGCGTATAAAGTCAATGTAAATAAAAATCAGCATACTTCCTTGCAAAGTTCCGTTAGCAGGTAGATAGACAATAGAAAAGGTTATCTCTATTGAAAAGCCAGTAGCTTTGATGCGAAGCACGACTCTTGGGCGTCAAACCCCTTTTACAAAACCGAAATTCTGGAGAAGAAGAAGGCAGTTGGCGTTTAGATCGGGTCTGTGAAGTTGCTGCTCGTGTGAAAATAGTTATTTTCATGAACACTATAAATTCAACGGTGTTAGTTGCAATGGAAGATAGGTGCATATATTTATTTTAAAAGTGAACTTAATTAAGTGCGATAAGTTGCACCATTGGTGTTCAAAATAAGTTAAATAAACTGTGTCAGTTTTCTAGACTATATGCATTTAGAGATCCAATCTGACACTACTGGAAATGAATACACACATCTTACGTATGCAGCAACAAATCATTAAAATATCTATATATAGAGAGAGAGAGATAGAAGTGCAAATAAAACCAAGTTTGAAGTGGTTACAAAGTAGTGGACTTAAAGTTATAATCAGGCATCAAGGACTTAATCTACTTTAGGATGCTACGGAAACCGTTCTAAAAGAATAATATCGACATGAAAGAATAGGCACTAAAATTGTGATTAACGCTGTGAAGTAACGGACATACTTACCTGGAAATTAAAGAAGATGAACTGTTCAATAGATACAAATATATATTATTAACTATGAACTAGTGATGAAAATCATAAGATATTTTTTTATTATTATTATTTTAGTTCAACTGTGAGCATATCTTATATCGATATCAATTTAGTTTTGTGGTTTAAGTGATTAAGTGTTGTGTTTAAAATAAAAGTGTTTATTAAACTACATGGAGTTATCACCTTCCCTAACGGAATTTCGGCTGGTATGGTAAGTACCAGAATAATTTGTTTGTTTCTTGCAGGTTTGCTGGATTCCATGTTCTTTAATATCAGATGTTCGAAACTAGTAAGGTAATCACACACCTATTCTTTGATAAACCAAGGTGGCAGATAATTCATGCGTAAGTCCACATATCAAAGAAAGTCCGAAAGGGGCTACAGGACGTTAAATAAGGAACTCACACTTACAGGAATGGCATTATTGAGATTATATAAAAGATTTTTTTTTTTAATCTTAGCTCTACCGACTTTTATCTAAATTTCAGTATTTTCTATTATTTTATTTGGCATATCTTTTGATTTTCTTTAAATTTGGATGATACAACATTCCTGTAAGTAAAGGGGTAGTAAGAGAGAGATTTACATATGAGTTTAATACGGAGATTTCTCTTTTCCTCCCCTGCACTCCACAGGGCGCTGTCGTATACTCTGGCCCGGGGTGCTGATTTTTCACGGCACGGCACTGGTATCAACATCGATTCAAATGACAGAGGAAGCCTTTTTGATATGTTTCATTGCATTGCGTTGCATGGGAATGTTGATATTTGTCTTCAAATTTACTCGAAAATTAGAACAATGAATTATTTCAGTCTTACGTCCCACGATCATGTCCCTAAGCTAAAGGAGACGGTGATGATGAGAAACGAATGAAATGGTAGAATGAAGAAATAAGGAAGAAATGGAAGAACCCCGAGAAAACCCATTCACACGGTGTCGTCCGCCAGAAAGTCCACTTGGATTAAGAGGGAATCAAACCAGCGACTCCACGCACCAGAGGTGAACGCTCTACCACTGAGCCACCGCGACTTCACTCGAAAATCAGAAAATAAGTGATGTCTATATTCCTCCTTAGAGTTCCCAAATTATTTCATTATATAGGTCTAAAGTCATAAAGTCGATTAATTGTATCCACGTTCTTTGAACCGAAAGTAAGTACAATGTTCAAGAAATGAAAACATACTTAAACGAAAAACTTGTTAAACTCAAGCTGAAGGATTAGTTAATTGAAATAACAAGTGACGCAATAAAGATTAATATCAAAACTGATCATGATTGTCTTTTGATTGAATCGAATTAGGCAGCTAAAAGAAAGAAAAGATTGTCATGTGCTTTAAGAGATCAGGTACTCACAAGTCACATAATAAAGTAGCTACATGATATTAAGTAGTCATATAATAAATTTTAAGTCACGTAATATAACAAGAGTAGTCACGTTGTTAATTTCTGGTCACATAATATTAGGAATGCAGTCACATGATGACTTTTTCTGTGTTTATGTTATATATATGTGTGTGTTTGTGTGAGTTTGTGTGTGTGTGTGTGTGTGACTGGCTCCAGTATGAACAGGAGTCATCACTTATGTACCTCTTTGCTGTTCCAACGTTCGTTCGCTCCAGAAAACCTTTTCCCATCCCATAAAACCTTCAACCAAAGTTCTTGGATGCGGAACTCTCTTGACAAATAAATCCTTAACGACGCAACCGCAGCCTCCTTTGTTGCCATGGGAACGTCCTCCTCCCCACTTCTGCCCCCCTAGAAATCCCATCCTCTGACTTTATCCCCCCCTCTCTCTTCTCGCTGCCTCTTCTGTCTTTCGACCCATCCAGCACAAGTAAGAATAAAGCAGTTTGCTCGTAGAATCGCTAATTAAAACGCTGCTCACGACCCTTCGCCCAAAAGTAGAACGGCATTAGCACTCCCGCGCTCTGAATTGAACCGGGTAGAAAAGAGGTAAAGTGTGTGTGTGTGTGTGTGTGTGTGTGTGTGACATGAGGTGGGTGTAGTAGGAGCAGACAAGGATTGAAGCAAGCAAGAAGGAAAAAAAGAAGGCGATGACTAGAGCATGTGTAGGCGGGCAAGAATCAGAGAATAAAAGATATATATATATATAAAAAAGAAGAAGAGAGACATAAAGATAGAGAAAAAGATAAATAAAAAAAAAAGAAAAAAAGAAGAAGGTGATGACCTCTGAATTCTGTTGTGAGGTTTAGGGATAAAAGCTGAGAAAATAAGAACAAAGAAAGATGATCGAATTTGGAATTAGTTCCTGGAGTAGAATTGGCTCTAGACTAAAGGTACCAGTTTTATTTCTTTATTTTTTTCGCTGTGAGGGAAAAAAAAGAGAAGAGGAGAGAAAAAAAAGATTGTCGCCTATTTCAATTGGAAAAGAAATCTGCTCTCCCTGAAATCTTTACATTCAATTTGGAGGAAGCAAAGGATAAAAAAAACGAATAGAAAAGAATAGGTAGTAGCAGGAAAATTCGAAATGAAGTTTTAACTGCCCCTTGTTCGCTTTAAGAAGAATTAGGTTCGCACAGCTTGATAATTTCTTTTACGTACTAAAACTTGTAGAGAGAGAGAAAGAATTTGTGATAAGAATTTTTTTAAAAGATAAAACGAAAAAAGAAGAAAAAATAGGTAGGACTGTAAGAATATTGGACTTCAAAAACTTTAGTGAATTCACTGCGGTATTTTTTTTTTAATATTCCTCCTTTGTACTTTCTAAAAATTCCTAAAAAAAACACACACTGGATTAGGAAAAAATCTCCCGTTCGAAATCATACTGTTTGTAATTACTAAAAGTTAAGATTTTATATTTTGTAGGAGCTTGCTGTGGTTGGTGAATGGAGTGAGATTACACATAAAAAATCAACAGTGTTTGCTGGAAATTTGATGGGAGTTGTGAAACATCAAAATGTTTGAAGGCTAATACCTACTAAACTGCAGAATCCACTTTGATGATTTTGGTAAGTGAATTGAGCGTGGCTTATCTTAGATTTTTATCACACTAGTTTGCTACATCACAACAGTTTCTGCTGCGTTCTTGCCGTATATATAAAACAAAACTTCAGAGATGACGTTGTTCGTGAGAATCTGCCATTTTTTCGTGTCCACGAGTGCACTTACAGACACACACACACACAGAGACAGAACTGTCAGAGAAACCACACGTGTTGTTGTCAGTTGACTCCACTTGGCATACAGACTCAAAAGAAGTCCTCTCACAGCACCCTAGCGGCGCAACCTCGTACTACACGTACATGATGCGAAGGAGTGTGTTTCCTATTAGTTTTGGTCCTTCCTCGTACATACATACATAATATTGAAACTGATATTGAAAAATGCCTTTTCTGAGCTCTTAATAATGACAGTAGCAAAATAATGGTACTTGGCGTAGGTAGCGAGATATAGTCTACAATTATCTTTAAGTATTAACTAATATTGTCTTAAGATGATATAATTTACTTGCGGCAAATAAAGGTGGAAGTAAATAAGGTCCAGTGTAAAATTTCATAGGTTACTGTAGGAGAAATCTGTCAATATCACAAGTAGCGATTACTCACACAATGCCTACTTAAGAGAGTTCATTTTCTTGTATATGTTTAGACGGAATGCTGGCAGTATTGAAGCATCCACAAGCTAGTGTTGATGTGTTGATATAATTAAGGGGTGTAAAGTAAGTTTATTTTTTCTGTGTAGGATAAAGCTAACCCGAAAAATCTTGTATATTTTTGATGATCATGGTGTTTAGTGTTTGTAATAGTAGTTACTTCGTTTTAGTCCGAAACATGTTCGTGAATAATGATTTATAAAATGACGAGTACATAGTCGGTAAATAAGGCCCATCAAAACTCTATTGGCCCTCATTCCCCTACAAAACATGTCTATTGGTAAATACTTAATACCTGGCAACTTGAACATGTGTTAATTTGCTATTCTTTCTTGGCCAATGCCAGTCTCTGTAGTAGGGCGGTCTATCGTGTTCGGCCCTAGTTATTGACTGTGGAGGTTCGCAGGTTCAAGTTCTGCGTTGGTCCTTCATAATACAAATCTCTGTTTTTAATGCATGCTAATGGCTCCTACCACTGGTTCTGGGTATATTCTAAGCATATTTTCATGCGGTTCTGAGTGTTCGAGGTATCATGGTATCGTTCATTATGCGACAAAGAATGGATCTGTAACATGCGAAACTGTAAACAGTGCAGTGTATGGGTACACGACGAATGCATTGGCTTGGTCCACACCGATGATGAAGAAATAATTTGCTACAAGTACTATCAAGTGTAAACATTGCTGAAAGTTAATGTGAAATCTGTTTTCAATGTTGTATTGTTTATTGTGTGTCCAAGCTTATTGTTTAAAATTCAATCAGTTTTCAACAACTTAACTAACGACTGCATATGACACATGGGAGATTACCTATGTCCTTAATATTTCATATTCAAACTAAATATCGTTTTATTATTAGTATTTAAAGTGCTGTAAAAATGTTAGGTGTTAATTGAGTTCCAGTGGTCTCTCATGTCGTAAAATTTTACTTTTCAAACGGTGAGTCGAGCTCCTTCGTGGCTAAGCGGTTGGCGTTGGCATACGCGCCTTTGGCGCAGGAGACCCGGGTGCGATTCCCGGCGGTAGCTCAAGTGGTTCGGAGTCCACGTTCATCAATAGGTCCACGTCTCATATATCCTCGCTGCTGAACGGGACGTTAAACTCACTCAACTCAACTCAACTCAAACGGTGAGCCTTATTTGCCACAACTATCTGTTATATACATACAGTGGCGGATCCAAGGGGGCTATAGGGGCTATAGCGCCACCCCCTTGACGCTCAAATATACACTGGATAAAATGAACTTCAATCCTGCTTTACACTGGATAAAACGGCAAAATATGGTTCAGCCCCTCCCTTGATCATATCCTGGATCCGCCCCTGTATATATATATATATATATATATATATATATCAATTGTTCACATTGAGGTAAACAAAAAGCAATATTTGACTTTAAATTACCATGAATACTTTTTGAAATATAAAAACAAATTTTATGGCACTAAAATGTATATTATTAATTGCCAGTAATAACTAATGATTTTTGTTCTTCTGAGGCAGATATTTTATTTATTGATGTACTGGATACACGAAAGTACGCTGTCAAGTAGAAGATTGTACCATTATTGTGTCATTTTCTAGTAATGACACACACTTACTACATGCAGTTACGATATAGAAAAGAAATAACAGACGATTTGACATTAGATCTGTGGTCAGCACATATGCTGCTGGACTTCTTGGTCAGAATCTGCTACTTATTTCATTCACGGTAGATTCCTAATTGTCCTTACGATGCTGCACTGTCAGTATAATCTGATTTTCCCAAAAATTGAACATAATCTGATTTTTACCCCAGGGGCGGATCCAGGATGGACTTCTTGGGCGGCGGAGGGTTGTAATATGGCTACTTAGAGCTACTTTTCAGAGGTCCAAACTCTGGTATGGGTCTTATTTATTATATATATATATATATATATATATATATATATATATATATATATATATATATATATAACAAGAAAGTGTTCTCTTCTAGGGGGTGATCGCCCTGATCGCCCACCCCCTGAATCCGCCCCTAGTTCACCCAAATATACTGATCAGTCACAATTCTACTTGACATTGTTAGTTTCATAGAAACCGGTAGACTAGCGTAGCTAAACGTTAATATTCCAAATTCAACGCTGACTTAAAAAAAAATGTTCATGTGAACAATCGCTTCATCGGAGAAAGGCTGAATTATTTGAAATTATTCTTTAGTGCAAGCGGCAGCGAGTTCGATCCCCGGTGGGGTATTGGGTCGAAAAAGTGTAAAAGCTTTTTCAGGCGAGCCATCCTGAGTAAGGTTTTCCTACTCACACCAGGTAAATGCCGATGTGATACCTAACACACAGGTCCCAAGACGCTTACTTCCTTCTTTCCCTTTCCTCGGATTGTGTAAGAGATGACGTCCCTCAGAGATCACACAATCCGAGGAAAGGATGTACAGTTGTTAAAATCCTTTCCTCGGATTGTGTGATCTCAAAGAGACGTCATCTCTTATTACGTGACGGGCTAACAAGGACATAAATGCCGAAAGTCCAGAAATCAAATTCATAAATTTCTAATTCTAATCCTGAAATTATTCTTTTGGATATAGTTACCATCTATCTCGAACTCGGAATAGAGGTGATTCAAATTTATGTGGATAGAAAAAAAGTTTCTAATGAATCCATGAAGATAAGATGAAGCTCGGTATATAAACTCCTCATTAAAAATAGGAGGAAAGTGTTTCACCAATTTTGAAATTTTTCATTTTAAAGGGAAAATAGCGGCATTTTCTATAATCTCTTCTTCACATTAAAATTCACGTTGTCTGTTGTTTGCGATAGCATCAAAGGTAAATGGTTGATAAGTTTGAAATGAATTTTAGATCATAGTAATACCTAACACAAACTGAGATTTTTTTAAATCATGTCACTTTCATTAAATGGCGTATCCTAAGGGGAACAGCAGTTCAAAAATTTCTGCGAAAAGTAGAGTATTTAATAGACTTTTTAACTTACACTTTCATTAAAATGCGTTTCCAAAGGGAGGTTCGCTCGTATATTTTCTATAAACGTATTTATCCGTATGAGGAAAAAGTATTTCAGTTAGTTATTAGGGATGGCCACATTAAAAAAATACTTTTTCGAAAAATGGAAAACGACTTTTTCGAAAAACGGATAACAAAAAAATTTTGAAAATAAATAATGATTTTCTTCGAAAAAAGGAAAACGAAAAATGTTTCGAAAAAGAGAAAAACGAATCTTTTTCGAAAAACGAGAAAAAATTCGGGAAACGACGAACAAATCTTTTTTTTTTTTTTTGGAAAATGATAAACAATTTTTTTTCGGGAAACGAAAACATTTTTGTTTTGCAATTAATTTAAAATTTTTCGAAAATTCGAAAAATGAAATTTCCGGAAACCGAAATACAGATTTTTCTTTTTTTTTAAAAAAAAAAAAATCCATCCCTACTAGTTATTCTAAGGACTACTAGAGCACTAAAAACTCAGCATGAAAATTACGATTTCATTCACCATACGAAATTATTTTGCAGTATTTAAAAATGAATTTTGTAAACTATTGGCCTTTAGTGCAGAATCGATTATCAACACATTTATCCTTACATAATAACTCCAAATCATTTTTTGTGATTATGCCATAATGCTACACTATGTAAGCCCAATATCTATATAAATTTTCGCTTTTATTCCACGATATTATACGTATTTCTGACATTTTAAACGTAGCTTAAGTGCTTTTTCGTGGACGGAGAACAATTTTAGCAATATTTCTTAGTTTTAAAATAAGTACGAAGTAACTTCGCTAATAAATAAAGACTAAATATTAACAGAAACATTTATGTAGTTAATCCTTCTTTGTGAGTCACGCAATCACTGAATGTAGAACTTTCAAGTTAATTGCTCGTTACTTCCTTCCTTTTTGCATTTCTTTGAAAATGAGTTATATGCTTAATTGGCATTTTTATCAGATTGAAAACATTTTTACTTACACTTAAGTTGCTAGTGAAGAATCTGCAGTAAATGCAGCTGTTTCTATCTCACGCTCAAGATATAGCCGTAGACTTTAATTTCTTCATTTTACTCACCTGTGGAAAGAAAAAAGAAAAAAATGTGTTTGTTATTCATGTTTACAAATTTATGTAAAGCTGTGTTGCATATTAAAAAATAAAATTAAAAATTATTTATATTTAACATAAACTACAGAGCACCTATTATGAATTTTATTACTTAGAACTTAACATTATTATTATTATTATTATTATTATTATTATTATTATTATTATTATTATTATTATTATTATTATTATTATTATTATTATAGTTAAACTTGAGGAAACAGGACAGGTTCAACTATACTTCTTTACCACTTTAGGTGGAATATAAACATCAACTCAGAGTGCAAATTATTCTAATTTAGGGAGTTCAAATTGATGATATTTGTGGATGGAAATAAGAGATTTGGTAAAACTCATTTAGGGAATCCCTTTCCTTTCTGACCTAAAGGATAAATTACGAGCCTTTGTTGCGCAAGGTTCCGGGCTCGATCTCTTGTTGAGAAAGCATGGAATGAATTAAAGTGCTTTAGATCTCACTTTAAAACTATAGGCCTTGTCCCAAATAGCCTCGTTGCTGTTAAAGAATTGCTTTGTCAATCATTCGTTCATTTCGGGGCTAATTACTTCCACGGATTAATTTACCTTTATAGGAGCAAGAAAGCTTTAACCAAATTTTTGAGCTGACTTTCTCTCTCTCTCTCTCTCTCTCTCTCTCTATATATATATATATATATATATATATATATATTTGAGGTATCAAAAGATTTTTCTAAAATGGGGTGACTATAACGTTTCTGAAATAAATGACATTAAATCTTTCAGTTTTACGTTCCACGCTTATGCCGGCTCTGCTAAAGGGGACTATGATAAAAATGAAGCGAATTGTGGGATAAAGAAATTAGGAGGAAAAGGAGAAAAACCACGCACACGGTGTTTGTCCACCACAAAATTCACTTGGTAAGAGCTCGGATCAAACCATGAACCCCAGAGGTGAACGCTCTACCACTGAGTTACCTCTGCCCTCTATAACGTTTTTGAGTGAGTGAGTTAGAGAGACCAAGGGAGAGAGAGAGAAAGAGAGCGATTGAACCAAATGTTGACCGTGAGTAAATCATTTAGCGCACGTCTTTACTAAGCGAACTCGGTCTCCAAAATATTAAAATACAGTCAAAAAGATGAGTTATTCGAAAGAATGTTAGCTTGGGTTTCTCCAGAGTTCGGTTTTTAGAATTTCAGTTATTTGATTGAATTTCATTTACTTTTATTTAATCTAAATTTACGAATAATCACACTTTATAGATTATTAGTTGTGTTTTTACACTCCCAAACTTTAACACTTGAAGAATATTTACATCATCTACAGAAAAATTCAAGCATCTAGCTATGCTCAGGGGGTTAGGATCAAAAAATAAATTATTTAGTTCACTAGTATGTGGACTATCTGAAGAAATGTTTGGCTTATGCCAGGACAGTCGAAACGTTCCTGGAATGTTATTGTAGTTTTGGTATTTATGATGTAATCACAATGCGTCTGGTACAATACAGTCCTTAGTAATGTGCCTAGGTAATTATAAATTTGACAAATGTGTACAGGTTATAATAGGCAGTGTACGAGACGTGAAGTTAGTCGGAGGAGTGTGTGTGGTAATTAGTTTGCTCAAAGTCCCAGTTCGAGCAACGCTTAAACATCAAGTACATGTGCAAATTGGAGAAATTGCTTCACAGACTTTGATAGCCTTAAAGCAGTTTAAGGTAACAATGTTTTAAGAGGCTTGATCCCGACGAAATTAAAATACCGCTAATTTTACAGTAATTATGTGATATCTTCAAATAGATAAAAGATAATCGAAATGTGGAACAAAAGCGCTCCAGACAATATCATTTTACATGAGATACCGTTATGACGACTCACTTATCCGCTTTCGATTTCGAGTCATTTTGAAAATCGGCATTTATTTTCGCGTTTCTAAACGGCTGAAAACGGAAAGCCGCTAGGTGACTTGTGATAATGGTAAATCGCGCAAAATAATGTTATCTAGGGCGCTCTTGTTCCACATTTGAATTATCTTTTTATCTATTTGAAGATATCACATAATTACTGTAAAATTAGTGGTATTTTAATTTCGCGGGGACGAGGCCTCTTAAAGAAAAAATTGGCCTCAAAGGTACCAGTTTTGCCACCGTAGAAGACATCAAAACTAAACGTGATGGCTGAACTCTGAGAAAATACCAAAAGAGGGCTTTCGTCTGTGTTTCCAATAATTTCAGGAGCAGAGAAGCAAGTGTCTATTTTGTAGGTAATTAAGTAAATGTGTATACTTATATTGAGGCAATAAAAAGCTGCAACAACATTTCGGGAACTTTTTTGACTGTCCTGATATGTTTGATCTCCTGTCGAAACTTATATAATAATAGCGTCCATCCACAGCCCACGTGTCTGGACAGCCACGAACCTATTTGTTTTGGTGATGTGTAATCAATATATTGACTTGCATTACACAGAATTTCTGGCATTAAATTTCAGCTTAGCCAAATCTGAACTCAAACAGTGCTTCGGTTGCTTCTCTACGTTCAATGAACTTTGAAAGTGTCCATGCTCTTATCTGGATCACGTACGCTATAGACACGGATATGTGAGAGCGTAATAATACGTTATTGTTGTTCATATTAATTGTTGTTATAGTACACAATTTTCTCCTGTTTCAGAGGGCGATAAATTTACATTTTACCACATAATATTTTCTATACTACATACTTTTTCTATATATTTCTAAAGTAGTACTTGTATTAGTTACTATTGAACACTCGCCACTATATAGAAGAAATATGAGTTCACCTCCATCTTCATGACAGTTCAGTTATGTTGAGCGCTCCCGTAATTGGACACTTCGACATATACGTCATGTCTCCTGTGACTAATTACCGTGCGGATGGAGCACACCACGCATATTGAACAAGAGGAATGCCTTCTCCTGCATAAATGGTAACGTAAACCTTATTTGTAGTAATGAACAATATCATGTTATAACAATCTATGTTCAGTGTACTAACCATAAAAGGCAATTGTTGTGTACCATGAATGTGGTAAATTTATCAGTGTTTTAGATTACTCTTTCCCATAGTTATTAATATTCATAATACATTCACAATTTTAAAGTAAATTGAAGTACCACGACAAGGTGATTATAATACCTTGTTTTCCTTTTCAAATGCTTTGATTAGATTACTTTTCTGTTTGTTACACTGCTTTAATTAGGTTATATTTCTGTTCGTTAGAATGTTTTAATTAGACTACATTCCTGTTTGTTACAATGCATTAATTAGGTGATTTTTCTATTTGTTACAATTTTCAAATTAGGTGATTTTTCTGTTTATTACAATGCTTTATTAGGTTACTTTCTATTTGTTACAATGCTTTTATTAGGTTGCTTTTTATTTTTGCTACAATGCTTTCATTTTTTTGCTTGTTACTTTTTCTAAATGTTTTCATTGTTCTTTCTAAAAGTTTTTATTGTTACTTTTACTGTTTGCTGCAATGCTTTTATTAGGATAATTTCCGTTTGTTACAAAAGCTTAATTAAGTTAATTTTCTGTTTACTATATTGCTTTTTTAATAGGTACTTTTTATGTTTGTTACAAAGACTTCATATGGTGACTTTTCTGTTTGTTACAATGATTTTATAAGCGAATTTTATATTTGTTACTATAAAATGATTTTATTATTTGACTTTTTTATTTGTTACAATTGCTTATTAGGTGACTTTTGTTTGTTACAATGTTTTTGTCAGGTAACTTTCATGTTTGTCATAGTTCTTTTATTAGGTTAGTTTTCTGTTTGTTACTACACTTTCAGTAGTTGATTACTGGTTAAATGCTTTTATTGTGACTGCTGTTTGTTGTAATGCTTTTATAACGATAATTTCTTCTTTTATTACAAAGCTTTATAAGGTGATTTTTCTGTTTATTACTTTCTTTTCATTTAGTAACTTTTACATTTGTTACAATTATTTTTATAGGTGACTTTCATGTTTGTTACAGTGCTTTATCTATTTATTTGATTTTTCTATTTGTTACAATATTGTTTCATTAGGTTGCTTTTTTGTTCATTAGAATGCTTTTATTAGGTTACTTTTCTGTTTGTTGCAATGCTTTCCTTACGTTACTTTTTGTTTGCTGCAATGCTTTCATTATGCCATTTTTCTGTTTGTTACATTACTTTCATTAGGTTACTTTTCTGTTTGTTACAATACTTTCATTATGCTAGTTTACTGTATGTTACAACACTGTGAGTAGTTGATTAGTCTTTACATGTGACCTTTCAGTTCGTTCCAATGCTTTTGTTAGAAATGTTTTATTAGATCACTTTTCTATTTATTACATTGATTTATTGGTAACTGTTACGTTAGTTACAATGATTTTTTTAAGGTGACTTTTATGTTTGTAACAGTGATTTTATACACGACTTTTATGTTTGTTACAATTGTTTTATTAGGTTACTTTTGTGATTATTGCAATGCTTTTACTAGGTTACTTTTCTATTTATTGCAATGCTTTTATTAAGTTACTTTCTGTTTATTGCAATGCTTTATTAAGTGACTTTTCTGTTTATCACGTTGTTTTTTGTTGGGTGACTGTTACGTTTGTTACAATGATTTTTATAGGTGACTTTTATGTTTGTTACAATACTTTTATTAGTTTATTTTCCTGTTTGTTACAATGGTCTTATAAAGTGACTTTTCTGTTTGTTGCAATAATTTCTATAGGTGACTTTTATGTTTCTTACAACTGTTTTGTTAGGTTATTTTTTTTAGGTTTATTGCAATGCTTTTACCAGGTTCCTTTTTCGTTTATTGCAATGCTTTTATGAGATTACTTTTCTGTTTATTGCAATGTTTTTTATTAGGTTACTTTTCTGTTTATTGCGATGTTTTATTAGGTTACTTTTCTGTTTGTTGCAATGCTTTTCTTACGTTACTTTTTGTTTGTTGCAATACTTTCATTATGCCATTTTTCTGTTTGTTACATTACTTTCATTAGGTTACTTTTCTGTTTGTTACAATACTTTCATTATGCTAGTTTACTGTATGTTACAACACTGTGAGTAGTTGATTAGTCTTTACATGTGACCTTTCAGTTCGTTCCAATGCTTTTGTTAGAAATGTTTTATTAGGTCACTTTTCTATTTATTACATTGATTTATTGGTAACTGTTACATTAGTTACAATGATTTTTTAGGTGACTTTTATGTTTGTAACAGTGATTTTTATACGCGACTTTTATGTTTGTTACAATTGTTTTATTAGGTTACTTTTGTGATTATTGCAATGCTTTTACTAGGTTACTTTTCTATTTATTGCAATGCTTTTATTAGGTTACTTTCTGTTTATTGCAATGCTTTATTAGGTGATTTTTCTATTTATTACATTGTTTTTTATTGGGTGACTGTTACGTTTGTTACAATGATTTTTATAGGCGACTTTTATGTTGTTACAATACTTTTATTAGTTTATTTTCCTGTTTGTTACAATGGTCCTGTTTGTGACTTTTCTGTTTGTTGCAATAATTTTTATAGGTGACTTTTATGTTTGTTACAACTGTTTTGTTAGGTTATTTTTTTAGGTTTATTGCAATGTTTTTACTAGGTTCCTTTTTCGTTTATTGCAATGCTTTTATGAGATTACTTTTCTCTTTATTGCAATGTTTTTATTAGGTTACTTTTCTGTTTATTGTAATGTTTTATTAGGTTACTTTTTTGTTTATTGCAATGCTATTGTTAGGTTACTCTTCTGTTTGTTTGTTAGATTCAAACTTTGCCTCTTTAAACTCACGCAATTCTATACTAACCAGAGCTTTGTAATTTTGTACAGATACATAAACCTGATGACAATACAATATTTACACATAATTGCAGTTTTACCTTATGCTTTTACTTTAAAATTTTAAAATTAAAAAAGTTATTACTCATGTATTTAGATTGTGTGAATGGGTAGGCAACGCTAGTTAATTGTTACTTCTGTAGATGGCAGGGTAGGTCAGTGCAGATTTGAGAAGTGTATGTGACGCCTATAACGACAGCGGTTTGACACTGATAAAGAAGTGAAAACAGTAGTTAAAAATTGATTCTCGGATACATTCGAGTGATTTCTATAACGTGGGCATATGAAAACTTATGTAGAAAAATAGCTTAATGTGTACAAAGGAAATAACCAGAAATGTATGGAACTATTTTACTAGTTTTGTTTTTATTGACAATCGGATCTTATTTTAAAAGTATCCTCGTAAAAGAGGCCCATACACGCACACATATGTATGAACAAATCGCCCGACTTACATGAAAAATGATAAAACCACAGACAAGCCGATCATGTGTGGAATTGTTCATGCATGTTGAAAGCATTCAAAATCTTCTGTAAACTTGCATGTTAGTTTATTATGTATTTATTTATTTATAGTAGGTTTCAGATACAGCACTAGACCATTTTACACTGAAACATTTTAACATTTTGATAACATAACAATTGAATAACAACTGGAGCTCAAGATGGTACAGCACAACAGCAACATTACCTAGGTACAAAAATAGCTTATTTAGAGAGGATCTGAAAGTATACTCATTAGAAAAAGCGTCTACAGTTTCTGGTAACTGATTATAAGTTCTGACAACTTGGTTTAGAAGAGATCTTTGGACAATAATAACTCTCGCCGCTCGAGTGTAAAAGAGATCACTAGACCGTGTTGTTCTAGCGAGTACGCGAAAATTGATGTGGCTTAATAACTGTTCACATGATATATGGCCATTCACAATTTTTTGCAAAAATATTAGATCAGAAATTTTGTTTCTCTCTACGGAAGGTTTGATATCGAGGGATTTTAAACGTCATTTTTTGGAAGTGTTCGGAGGTGAGATACTCTAGTGAGGTTTTGCCGTTCTTCATGTATATGCACCGTGCATGTGCTTGTTCATGAAAGTTGGTTGTTTTATATTTATGTCCGCCAATCACGATTAGCGGAAGAAATCACGTGACTTTCTTCCGTAATGCCTCTTCTAGTAAGTTAAACAGCAAGTTGGTACGTGTGTAGACAAAAAAATTCCTCCAACATGCATGATGAAGGAAATCTTTCATACAAGTGCGTGCGTCTATTCTCTCCTTAAGTTGGATACGTTGGAGAAACCTCAATACATAAGGTATAAATACAGGGGGACCCAAAACCGTACTGATTTGCTCACTGTAGATCATGTCATTTCTTATTGTTATCAAACAAGTAAACCTAGTTTCTTTATTATTTGTTCTTAATGTCTTTTTACTTATACCTTAAGCTCGGAAGGACAGAAAGAAATAAACGCATAAACTAGGAAGTTATACTTGATCAATGCAGGGTTGTATACCTACTTTTGGGCCACCCTGCATTAAGAAACACCTTACACATTTTTTTATTTAGATCACTAATGTTATTGTTCAAACGCTATCGCTCGTTTCATGAAGAGTATATTTTTCTAGGAGATGTAGTGCACTTTCTCTAGTAGTGTTTCTATCCAGTCCACGTGTCCTAGGTTCCAAGACCTGGAATAGTGACATTACATCATCAATTTTGTACTTTTGAGAGCTGGTTCTTTGGCAGTATGAGGAAGGATAGTGCGTAGCACACAAATGTCGTATTTTTGTTTTCATAGATTGAAAGAGAAGTTTGTTCAAACAAATAGGTCCACTAGATTCAAGAGTCGAGATAATTCAACATTTTTACACAGAATGGCACAAAATTAAAAAGCGGTCTTGTTAAAGCGTTCTCCATAAAAAGGGTATGTGTCATTATTAGAGCTAATTCCTTGTCCTTAAGGGCTAGGAGAGTTTTGTATAAGAACATCGCAACGTGAAGTACATACCCTATCTCCTCCCTCAGTTCAGTGGGGACCTTGGTTGAAAAAAATGTAATACGCTTTTTCAGGCCAGCCACCCTGAATGAGGTTTTCCTGGCTTTTTCTCATTCACATGGGCAAATGCCGGAGTGCTACCTAACTTATAGGTCCCAGGCAGCTTTCTTTCTTTCTTCCTTTTGCCCGGATAGTGTGCTCGACGAGGGACGTCACCCTTCATAATGATGGGCTAAATGGCAATAGATGCCGAAAACCCAGAAATCTAAATCCTAAATCCCTCTGCCCCAGGAAGAAACTGTGAAATTTATCCTCCCACGTTAACGTATAGTATTGAAAATCTTCAAATCACTTCCCTGAAATGTTGAAGATACTGAGTTAAATATAATCACTCCTTTCATAGAAAGGGGAAACAATTCAAATTCATCAAAACTTCTCAGGAGAGCGAATTTAATATTTGCACTGCTGTAGTTAACAACCGAAAGACAAATGACACAAAATTGCTCCTGGTAGAGAAGGGTATAATATTTTCCTTTACCAAAAATGTTCTTACAAGAGATGGAGTGGGTCAGTGGATTGTGGGTTAAGAGGACTTGATCAACTCTGACCCATCGAGCCATCATGACCCACTACTACCTACAAACCCACTCTGCTCCGTACATTCTAGACAGGATCTTCTGAACACCGGTGAATTTGTTTGCGTTTTATTTTCAAGGTCTCCATTTTTGTTCTTTTTTCATTTGTTTCTATCTACTTACCTGAATAAGTGAAAAAAAAACTTCAGACAGTTTTGGATATTGATATTTGCAACTATAATAATAAAAATATTACTTACTACTTGGCTTTCAGGACGCAGTCGAATCTTAGACTGTTTCTTTTTTCTTTCCCTTTACTTTGGTCTACTTTCCCTTGATGAGAGACTTTCAAATTACATCCTATTTTCCACTGAATAGTGTCAGCAATTCAACTAGGAAATAATTATATATGATAATTAAATTGAAATTCATCATAAATGGCCCATCACGAACACAACCATTTTATGTCGTAAAGGTCAGATCCACATGTATTGTATCAGAACGCTGCTTGAGCGATTAACAGTAGACATTCGAACTCTGATTAGTGACAATTTCACAGCCTTGTTTTGTTGCAAGTGTAAATTCTTTGGAGAGGAGGACGGCGAATCATGAGTCGTAGTTGATGACGAAGTGTCTTGGTGTGTAGTAAGTCAGACTGAGTCATAGAGTGTGGTGAGTCAGAGTGGGTCGTGGGTCAAAAGTGAGTGATGGGTCAAGTTTTTATTCACCCACGCCAACTCTGGTTGTTACACAAACCTTTATCACCAGTTTCACCATCAAAAAGAGTCATGTCTAAATTTTATATTTTTTTTTCTATTAATGGAGTGATATCAACTTGCAATTGTTGCTCCTGGCGTAATCACACGGAAGCTTATAATTTTATTGCAATTTTAAATGTATGTATGTGGTACTTTATTTCTCGGTAAGTACTGTCTGGATCTGAAAAAAGCTTGGTGCGCAAGTAGCCCGGCAATAGAGGTTATGTTCATACAGCTTTGCACGCCAGAAACTTCTGAATTCGGTTCACAAACTGTTTTTCTTCCAAAACTTTATTTTGAAACAAAATTATATTCCATGAATTTTAAAAAGTATAAAAGTCAATACCAATATATAGAGGAAAAAAGTCAGATAAAATATTATATTTTAACAGTTGTACGTTAATAGCTTTGCAAAAATTTGAATTTATTATGTGTCAGTTGTTTCTTTTTTTAAAAGAAATTAAAAAAGCATATATAGGAACTGGAAAAAAGACAAAAAGCAGCACTGAAAAAATAATAATGTTGTGTAAACTTAATAAATTATTCATAAGTATACTTCTCCCTAAAGACTTTGAAATAGGCATTCTGCGAAACAGAACACCAAATCACGTCATGTTAAATATTTCATTTTTTTGTAGTAGTTTTTTGTAGGAAGTAAAACATGTACCCGTACAGTAAGTAGGGGAGGAAATAGCTGAATATTCGATAGCACGAATTAAACAGGAAGCAAAATCCATGTTCATTCGCTCACACACACATTGTATTATTCACCGCTGAAATTTAAAAAAAAAAAATGTACGAAAGATCATTTTACAATACCACAGCCATAAACGAAAAGGAAAGGTATGTTGTTCTACGGTTGTAAGTAGAGAAACGATTTGGGGGGGGGGAAGAAATGAGGAAATAAATGATAAATTTAATGCTGAAGAACACGAAATAAAAACAAAACAACAATAGAGCATTCAACAATAGAAGCACAAATAGCGAATATTGTACTGAAATAGAACACCAAGAATGGTCAATATAAAATATTAACTCTAACATCTGAGAAGAAAAAAAAAATAATCCTGGAACAAAAGTGAGTATTCAGGGAAGAGGAAAATTAAATGTGAAATGCAATATCATTCGGAATGGTATATATATATATAGGGTGTTTCAAAAGTCCCCTGACAAGGAGTAACTCTCTTATTTTCAGTTACAATAAAATGTAAGAGGGAAAACCGTCTCTAAATATGATGTTTTAAATCTAAAGTGAAGGATTTTTTTTAAAAAACCGGACGAGCTGTTTGGGCTGTACACTCTTTACGGGCCCAATGGTAAAAGAAATAAAATCTGTGAGTTTTACGTCCCACGGTTATGCCGGTTAGGCTAAAGGAGACGGTGATGATGACTAATGAATGAAATGGTGGAATGAAGAAGGTGGGAGGAAACGGGAGAACCCCGAGAAAACCCACGCACACGGTGTTTGTCCATCACCAATGGTAAAAGAAAATGACACGTTGCCACTTACCTGGACCCACCACATAAATAAAATGAAGTTACTATATTTTACGCTAACGTATCGATGGCCAGCCCCCATTCATCTTTACTTACAAAATTTGTTTACTTACCAGTAAATGAACATTGCATTTTCATTGAACATTGGATGCATAAAGAATGTACAACCCAAACGGCTCGCTCGATTTAAAAAAAAAAAAAAAAAATCCTTCACTTTAGATTGAAAACATCATACAATAGTACGTCGATAATCCGGAACGTCAAAAACCCGAACGCGGTCTCAAGAAGCTTTTTACATTTTGTCATAGTGCTAGCGATAAACAAACAATAGAGTTGTCTGTCTGCGTTGTGTGAAGTCAGTGCTTTTACAAAAGTTCATTCATTATGTAATTGTTTGTCATACATATGTTTTTTTTTTATTTTCCCTTAGGCCTATACAAGTTAAGTTTTAAGTGTGAGTTACAAGAACAGTGTTATTTAGTGTACGAGCAGATTCTTCAGAAACATTTAATGTAAGTGTTCTTACGTACAGTATTGTAATTACTGAATGTACTGTAAAACAACTGTATCGATAAGAAAGCATACCGTACAGTATATTTAAGCCTAAATGGCATTTTCTTGGTCATTTTCGAAACTCCGAATAATTTGAAAATCCGTATTACCTTGGTCGCAATTAGTTCAGATTTTCGACTTCCTACTTTATTTGGAGACGGTTTCCCCTCTTTCATTTTGTTGTAACTCTGATAATAACTCAGTTACCCTATGTCAGGGAACTTTTGAGACACCCTATATATATATATATATATATATATATATATATATATATATATATATATATATCTTTGGCACTGTCAAAGGAGCTTAAGTCATTTTTTTCGGACGAGTAAGAACAAAGTTGAAACTATGTCTTGAAACTACTACTTGAAACAACGTAAGTCAGAGACATAGTTATGCATTATTTCTTAAGGGTCTTCACTACAGCGAAATTACACTACCGCTAATTTTAGAGTTTTTCAGTAATATCTTCAAAAAAATTTTAAAAAATATTCGAAAAGCAGAAACGTAGTGAACTAGACAATACGATTTTGCATGCGATACCGTTATCACAACTCATCTATCTGCTTTCGATTTGCAACTATAGATAAATTTAGCATTTTTTTGGGGGGGGGGGTCTGTAAATAGCGGCATACCAGAAGCAGATAGGTGAATTGTGATAAAGTATCACATGCAAAATCGTATTGTCTAGTTCACTACGTTTCTGCTTTACGAATCTTGACATACACAGCAGAGGTTAATGTAAACAATGCGATTGCTCGCCAAACGGAAAAGTGAAGCGGAAAACTCTGACACTGGTGGCAGATCTGGCAGACGACCGGTACCCGGTATAGTTAGCGTGGCGGTCACCGGCTGAAGTGAGCGCTACTGTTACTGCCACTGCGGTAACACTTGCTTTTATGTAGAGGATGCAAAACCAATATTTTTAGCGCTGCATGGAATATATTATCATTATAATCGAATGGATTATCAACTCAATACAATTAGGAAATAACTATAAAATAAGAACTAGCTGCTACTACTTTTTCATGAGTCAAATTAAAACACAAATTTGTTAAATTGATTCTATACATAAAACTGTGCGTGTATAAGTTATTCTTTTGTAAAAATGGCCCTGTAAAATATTAATTAACATTTGAAAATCGATAAATCCGGACAATATGCTTCCCGACGAGTGTTCAGTGGGGACGCGGGACAAATCGGTACAGTTCCGACAGAATCGGGACGGTTGGCAACTTTGCATATAGTACACATTACGAACAATGACAATGACGTAAAATCATGGAGCTATAGCTTTGATTTATTGCGGTCACATCAAGAGGACTTCGACTCTTAGAGATTCGCAGAGACGAACGTTCAAGTTACCGAAGTTTTTAAATATGATTATGAAACCTTTAAAAATCGACTTATCGACGCTGTAATTGTTAAACATTCGAGTTATAGATGCTATTTTAACATTGAGTGCTATGGAGGGAATGTGAAAAAATTCGAGTTATCGAGGTCCAACTGCAGGGGAAGTGTAGCTATTGCCGATCAGTTGGGAATATTGATCACTCCCTTTCCTGTTCTTGTGGACGCGATAGCAATGTATAACTAGTACTGCAATCTGTCACTCCGAAGGAAGTTTTTGCAGTCTTATCGGCAAAGTTGAGAAGATGCAGCAGCAACGATGTTTTGTTTTCTCGTTTCGCTTATAAAAAATGGATGATTTCAAAGGAAGCTATGTATATTTTGTGTATTGCTATGTTGTATATACCAGTACATAGTTACATTCAAATTGTGATTTATGCTTTACTGTATATACTGGCTAAGATTGTATTTGAAACTAATTGCGTCTGAGAACTTAACTTGAACTGTTTTCAAAATGGTGTGTTGTTTTGAATGGCGAGATTGGCTTTCACTTTAAGTTTGGCCGCCATTCCCAACCATCTTTTGTAATGGGTATTTATATCATTTATATACTGTGCTCATGATAATTATACATAATAAACACGCATAATTATAAGTATATAGAAAACTTAAGGTCCTTCAATAGGCACTCACGCATCTGGAGAATTTTGTTGATGGACGAATGCGCCACGTAGTGGCACTTCGTGTAACCCACACAAATACAGCAAACACAGCAAGGGTGCAGGTCAAAACTCATCCGGCCTTACCCCCTGGAGTCACAGATCTTGTCCCTGTGCAGAGAATGGTGGTAAAACAAAAATTCTTGTCCATTATAAACCCTCTGTTCGATGTGTAGCCTCTCTGTCTGTAAACATCGTTCTCTTGCGATGATTTACACTACAAATCAGATGTTATTGGCTCTATATGTAACACGGGTCATAGGAAAATTTTCAATGCATATAGACTTATTCAATATAAAAACTAATAGCAAAACGCTCATCTTTCAAATTAAATCACATTACACAGAGTTAAACCTACGTATATGTGCAATTCTTATGTAAAAATGACTAGAGTAGCAAAGGACCGAAGCACATGAAAGGCTCCAGCCAGTGGCGTAGCCAGAAAACTCGTCAAGGGGAGATTCAGAAAGCATTGCTGGAAGGCAATTCTTGTATTCATATGAAATAATCAATAGTTTTTACTTTTAGTACAGATAAGCTTTCCATTTTATTCTCGTATGAGTCTCCTTCTTCCCACCTATGTTAACTACATAAAATACATTACCCAAAGTTTGTATTATTATTATTATTATTATTATTATTATTATTATTATTATTATTATTATTATTATTCAAGAAAGCGTTGTATGTAATGTCAACCTCCAAATTATCCTTACATACCTTATTCAAAATAGTAGTATCAACTACCAACTCGTAAACTTACCACTGGCGTATTTAGGGGGCTATCGGGCTCCAGTCCCCTCCCCGGCCCGAAAATCGTTAAAATTTGCTGGCACCCATAAGGAAAAATTAAAGTGCTTATTGACATATTGTGCATAGCCCTACGTCTCCTAAACAAAATCCTAAATATGCCATTGAAACTTACTCAATATTTCTGATAAAATATCCTATATCCTATTGTATAAAGTATACTCTTTTACTTTATGAGTTTGATATTTCGACTTTTTTCGTTGCGTCCCTCTTCTAAAATTCACAACGACGCAATTTGAGTCATAATTGCAACTTGTATGTACAAAATTTAACAAAAGTAATAAATAAACTTATCCGTAATGAAAATAAATTAAAATACAATAAAACTCTGTTCATTTGGCTATATAAACTCTTCTATGTGAGGGGAAAATCGTTAGTAAAATTACTGTGGCAATAACAATTTCGTACTTTCAGTGTTCTAGAACTAAGCAGATCATAGTGTCTTATCGATACCAAGAAAATTAATGTGAGATCCAAGTATACCTAAAGTTGTTTTTTTCTCGAAGATCATGAACCTTAGATTACCCTTTTTCTTTCTTTCCTTTTGTTTTCAAAACGTGACATTTCTAGTAACCAGAAGGAAAAGTACATCCCAACGTTAGATTTTGTTGTACAAAAATCTTTGGAATAGATCGATTAATTCAAATGCTAGTTCCATCTCGATTCCTCTAAGCGAGGAAAATTACCCAAATTGGTCTAGAATAAAATCTTGCGGTGGCGATGAAGTTCTACTTCTTGTCGTGCCGTGGAGAATTAGCACCCGGAACGAGAGTATACGACGGCGCCCTCCGTACATATGAGTGAGGTCGACAGACCAGCCGTGAAACGCCATGTTTGGCGGGAAGCGTAAGAAAATTTTCAAAAATAAACCCTGATTTTCATTGGTTTTGAGCACTTTTTATTATTTTTTTCTTCCATTTTATATATGTGCACGCGATGCGGACTGGTAGTTCACAGTCTCTGTCCTTGGTTAGCTGCCAGTCCTGATGGGCTTATCCACGACGATGGATTGTTGGAAGTGAAGTGTCCAAGTTCAGCTCGTGATTATACCCCAACAGAAGCGGCTACAAAATTGAAGAAGTTTTACTTACACATAGACTCTCTCACAAAGGAGCTGAAACTGGAAAGTAACCATAACTATTACTATCAAATTCAGGGACAGTTACGAGTGACAGGTAGACAGTGGCAAGGGTGCCGGTTTCTCTGTAAATTTGGGGGGGGGGGTATTCAGATGCAGAAGGTATATTTTTTTCTATATATGAAGATTTTAATACAAATTGCACTCAAAAATTATGCCAAATATTGTATATTTTACAAATATAATAGGGGACCCACATGAGCTTTGGGGGCCCGGGCCCCCAGGATCGGCGCCTTTGGACAGTAGTGTGACTTTGCTGTTTGGACACCAAAGGGACTATCCATTGAACGTATCCGAAGAGATTATCATTTTTTGAATAAAGTGTTTCCAAAATTACAAACATTTTATATATGTTATATTTTACCAGAGTTGCTGGATCCTCGAGTAAGATGAAGTCAGAAGATACAATTTCGTGATAGGAGGGATAATCTCAAATCGTAGAAGGAAACGTTGTAGGAGTACCAAATACACCCATGTAACTATGGGAAACTCATGCATTCTGCTGTGCATTTCTTCATATTTCTTTTTTTACAAATTATAGTATACCCGTCTGCCTCAAATAAGATTTTAAAAGGTGAAAAATAAGCAACATAAAACTTTACAATTCTTAAAAAGTTATATCTAAATTTTCCACCACGAAACAGTTTACATTTTTCAAAAAAAAAAAAAAGTTGGTAGGCATATTTAATGTAATATTATTTGTAATATCACATGTAGAAACGTTTGAACAATATTTTCATTTGAGAAACAAGTGAGTTTCCTTTCAAAGTGAAAAACTACAATAAGTAGCTTCCGAATTATGGGAATTCAATAATAAAACCCGAAGTAGTACATCTATAACTTTTGTTTTCAATAGAATGATCCTCGTGTTCTCGTTTGGCAGAATCCTGTTTCGCAGATAGGGATTCCAACTGGTTTTCAACGTTCAGTGTTGCCATGTTTCGAAGAACAGAAAATACGCAACGAATGTACATTCCCGTTTTGCAGAATGAGAGATGTAGGTTTTTGGAAAATCTGTACTGCACCTGAAGCACTCCGATATCTTTATTATACGCTGAGAAACGCCGATACTTGTAATACATGTTGAGAAATTGATCCTTCGTTTGGAAATTGATTCCATGGAAGCAAACGTCACGAGTGAAAGATATTTGCTCATTGATGACAGACAAAGGCAAACTCTATTCCGAGTCGCACCTCTTTCTTAGATTTGTTTTCCTTTCACGCGAAAGAGGAGGAAATTGAGGTGAATTACTCGTTGACATTTAGCTGCTAAGACACTTCTTCAGAACGGGAATGAGTAAACTTGGCAACGCTGTACACTGATTCTGCAAAAACACCGAGTAACCAGAGTGATAAGATAAAAGATAGAACCTGTTCCTCCGACTCTGTATCCAAATCAAATCGCAATTACTTACCCGCTATCTTGCACTTCCGGTTTGAGTAAAAGAATATGCGTGAAAGTCGAATAAACTATTGGGACATGGAATCGGTTCCCAAACAATGCTTTTAGCTATTTTACCGTTTCTGTTCTATAGCGATGAAATGGGGGACCGTAAATGACAATTTCTAAAACTACTTGTTGAATAGAGTTTACCTTAGGAGAACCTATTCTTGCGACAATGAGTACATTCCCCCCCCCAAAAAAAAAAAACTTCTTTCTTTCCGTTTTTGCACTATGACGACCAATATTGAAGCCGGAAAAGGTTATTATTTATTTATTTATTTATTACCATTTACAATTTGAGCAGAGGGTTAATGGAGAAGTTGATACCTACTGCTGGGATACTGAATCAAAGGCAAAAATAAACTGCTTGCCGTTGTCTCGTAACAAGTTTTGCTCTTTAGTCAATAGAAAACGGAAGAAATTGGTAATATATTACTATTTACGGTGTTCGTAGGGAGCAGTCGTTCTTTCAGAAAAAAATGTTCCGGGGGGCACTTCTGGTACTATTTTATTTATTATTATATTATAGACGTATTATTTTGGTTTTGTCCGGGGGGCTCTCTCAGAGTTCCGGGAGGGGCAGTGTTCCCCATAAAACATGTCTGGAAGAAACCCTGGTAGGGAGATGCGAGTGAAATTTTATCTTTTCTTGAGACGAAGAATCAATTCTACAAAACCGCTTCTTGCTATGTTACCATTTCTGTTCTATGGCGATCAAATTTCAAATCGGAAATTGTTAATTTCTACCACTTCCGGTTTGAATAGAGAATGAACAAAGAAGTTGAAACCTATTGCTGAGACACTGACTCAATTCCAAGAAACCGCTTATCGATATTTCTTACGGTTCTTGCTCTGATACCTGTTGACAGGTGGACGGATAGTCATTCTATAATACCCATGCTTACGCATAGCATAATTCGGAAGTCTAAACCGTATTTTCGGTTGGGAGGTGGGTGTGGCTTCGAAGACATTTGAGCGAGGGGACATGAATAATTCAAACAAAGCCTCCGTAACGCTATTATTTCAAAGATGAGCAGATTTTTAAAATAATAATAACTCACTTCTGTATGTTCTCTACTCTTCACTATTTACTTGTCGAATGAAGAAATGATAAAAGAAAAAAGGATTTTCAGATTGCCGTAGACGTGAAAAATGAGTAAATGTACTAAACTTCCTCGGAACAAACACATGGCAGACAGTGTCTTGACCTGTTTCTCCTAAAAACAGCCCACCAGCTGTGACATCCCTTGACAAAGAAGGAAGTTTCATTCCCAGACAGGCCCATGCGACTTCTGTGAACTCCCACTGTTTGCAAGCTATGAACAGAACATCTCGATAACAGTAAAAGACAATTTGTTGAAAACATGTCAAACAACTGTTTGCAGACACTAGCGTCATATAATATTTTACTTGATGATAAGTGCGAGGAATGACTCCTATACAACTTGTGTAGATTTTTATACTGTTTTTATATTATTGCATGTGTCCATGTCCCACAATGAGGTAATCGAAATTCCATGTGGATCATGCACTCAGCAGCGTATCTAGGATGTTTTTGTGTGTCTACGTAGGTTCTTAGTACCGGATATACACAAAAATAACCAACATAAAAAATATAAACAATTACAAGCATCAGAGTACATAATCGGAAATTTTTGAGGGGGCGGCGCCGCTGAGCCCCCTTTCCCTACGCCACTGCATGCACCAGATAGTGTAGTAAACGAGCATGGTTTTCGCTTTCAATATGAAGTGTATACAAAAATGAACTTCACAATCCCGTATTAATAATGCAATAGATATTCTAGTAGGATAAGCGCGTAAGTACGGTAACTTTCGACAAATTGCCAACAAAAATAATATAGTTCATTTTTCAACTATAGAAGCTTCTAAAAATGGTAATAATGAAGTAATCGCAATTTCGTATGAACCATGCACTAGATGTTATAGCAGTCAATGGACGTGTGTAGTGTGCCAACATTTTATATCGTAGCCTCCTTTTCACTAATAGAATCCTCACAACAATGGAAAAAAATACGAAATGGCAATTTTCTCGTACATCATGCAATAAATATTGCACTAGTGTGCATGACTTAACACTAATTGAAAAATTTACAACGGAGATATCCTGCATCATATTGTAAACAATGAAATGAAAACAGCAATGGAAATAATGCGGAAATCAAAATTTCATATGGAACTAGTACATACGTCTACGTGATTTGACATCCATTGGTGAATTACTGACTGAGATATAGCGTCCAGCGTTTTCAACAATGGAGTGCTCACAATGGAAATAATTAGGAAATCAAAATTTTCAACGGATAATGCACTAGATGATGTATTAGTACATACGTCTGCGTGATTTGAGATCCATTGGTGAATTACTGACCGAGATATCGTGTCCAGCACTTTCAACAATGGAGTGCTCACAACACTGGAAATAATAAGGAAATCAAAATTTTGCGCGGATAATGCACTAGAAGTTGTATTAGTACATATGTCTGCGTGATTTGAGATCCATTGATGAATTACTGACTGAGATCTAGTGTCCAGCGTTTTCAACAATGGAGTGCTCACAACAATGGAAGTAATTAGGAAATCAAAATTTTGCACGGATAATGCACTAGATGATGTATTAGTATATACGTCTCCGTGATTTGAGATCCATAGGTGAATTACCGACGGAGATATCGTGTCCAACGTTTTCAAAACTAGGGTGCTCACAACAATATAAATAATAACGAAATCAAATTTTTGCACGGATAATGCACTAGACGTTGCATTAGTACATATGTCTGCTTGATTTCACATCCATTGGTGAATTACTGACTGAGATATCGTGTCCAGTGTTTTCAACAATGGAGTGCTTACAACACTGGAAATAATAAGGAAATCAAAATTTTGCGCGGATAATGCACTAGAAGTTGTATTAGTACATATGTCTGCGAGATTTCACATCCACTGGTGAATTACTGACTGAGATATAGTGTCCAGCATTTTCAACAATGGAGTGCTCACAACATTGGAAATAATTAGGAAATCAAAATTCTGCACGAATAATGCACTAAATGTTGTACTAGTAGATTTTCACGCTATACATTATTCGTGTACCTGTTCGCGGCGCCAAGCTTTACCGGGGTTTGAGTCCGACTGGAGTCGAACCTCGGTTCAGCTGAAAACGCTACAGATGCGAGGATTCGTCCGCTGGGCCGCCTGAATATTACTCCCCCTCCTACTTAACTCCTAGACCAACCCCTCAGTATCTGTGAATGCTACGTAGCTTGGTGTAGTCCTGTTTCCTTGGTCATTTGCAATAATTTCTACCTTCCCATTCTGGAAGACTCCAACACAGGAATATGTGGTCCCAAGATCGATGCCTACAGCTGGTGCTTTTGCCATGTTTATTCTCTTTGGTATGTATTACAGACAAAACTCGATGATAGTTTTCTAACGTTCCACACACTATAACATCTTGTGACTGAATATTCCTGTGTTGGAATCTTCCAGCATGGGAAGGTAGAAATTATTGCAAATGACCAAGGAAACAGGACTACACCAAGCTACGTAGCATTCACAGATACTGAGGGGTTGGTCTAGGAGTGAAGTAGGAGGGGGAGTAATATTGAGGTGGCCCAGCGGACGAATCCTCGCATCTGTAGCGTTTTCAGCTGAACCGAGGTTCGACTCCAGTCGGACTCAAACCACGGTAAAGCTAACCGTGAAAAATGGCACCGCGAACAGGCACACGAATAATGTATAGCGTGAAAAATAGCGCATCGAACAGGGACTCGAATAATGTTTACTGCAACAAAATGTCGCATCGAAATTGGGATTCGTGTTTTGGAGACAAAAGTGACGTTGCAATCATTGACCCGGTTCACTTACATTAGATTATTTCACTTCAAATTAAATATTTTTCCTTCCTAATTACGAAATTATGGAGTGTGGCAACACTCATGACATTGAATTTCCATTTCCGATAGTTTGAAATTTTCCTATTTATAGCGGACACAACAGTTTCAGCGGAACAACCCAGAACAACTTTTCAAAAAAAAAAAACTGTCTGCTGCCTAATTTTTGCTTCACGTCCTCTGGGTATTTGAAGCACAGAAGGGAGGAAAACACAGGTCAGAAAAGAAGAAGAAGAAGAAGACTTTACAAATGATGGTTTACACACTAGCCTTTCTAAAACGACAGGGGGTGAACCCTCTGAACGTCGTAAAAAAAAAAGTAAAATGAAAAGTATTGACTACAGCTTAGAAATGGTTTTGTTTTCTTTCTGTCCTTTGCCTGGACTTGACTAAGAAAAAAAAGAAAGAAAATTAGAAGACAAAAATGAACGGGACACCGAGAAAGCAGGTAAAAATAAAAAGTAAATAACGATACCTAGTAGCCTTTGCACTCAGCGAACTTGGTTCTGAAGTACCTCCAACGCTAGGTATTGTCAGTTATTGATATGTCTCCGTGATTTGAGATTTCTTGATGAATTACTGACCGAGATATCGTGTCCAGCCTTTTCAACAATGGAGTGTTCACAACAATGGAAATAATAAGGAAATCAAAATTATGCACGGATAATGCACTAGACGATATATTAGTAAATATGTCTGTGTGATTTGAGATCCATTAGTGAATTACTGACCGAGATATCGTGTCCAGCTTTTTCAACAATGGAGTGCTCACAACAATGGAAATAATTAGGAAATCAAAATTTTGCACCGATAGTGCACTAGATGATGTATTAGTACATACGTCTGTGTGATTTGAGATCCATTTGTCAATAAGTGACCGAGATATCGTGAGTAGCGTTTTCAACAATGGAGAACTCATAACAATTGAAATAATTAGGAAATCAAAATATTGCACGGATAATGCACTAGATGTTGTTCTAGTACATACGTCTGCGTGATTTGACATGCATTGTTGAATTACTGACTGAGATATTGTGGCCATCGTTTTCAACAATGGAGTGCTCACAACAATTGAAATAATTAGGAAATCAAAATATTGCACGGATAATGCACTAGATGATACATTAGTACATATGCCTGCGTGATTTGAGATCCATTGTTGAATTACTGACTGAGATATCGTGACCAGCGTTTTCAACAATGGAGTGCTCACAACAATGGTAATAAAGAGGAAATCAAATTTTTGCACGCATAATGCACTACATATTGTACTAGTACATACGTCTGCGTGATTTGACATCGATTGGTGTATTACTGATTGAGATGTCGTGTTACGCGTTTTCAACAATGAATGGTTGTAAGAATGGAAATAATGACTAAATCGAAATTTTGCTCGGATAATGCACTAGATGATGTATTAGTACATACGTCTGCGTGATTTGAGATCTGTTTGTGAGTTACTGATTGAGATGTCGTGTTCCGCGTTTTCAACAATGGAGTGCTCACAACAATGGAAATAATTAGGAAATCAAAATTTTGCTCGGATAATGCACTAGATGTTGCACTAGTACATACGTCTGCGTGATTTGACATCCATTGGTGGATTATTGACTGAGATATCGTGTCCAGCGTTTTCAACAATTGAGTGTTCACAACAATGGAAATAATTAGGAAATCAAAATTATGCACAGATAATGCACTAGATGTTGCACTAGTACATACGTCTGCGTGATTTGAGATCCACTGTTGAATTACTGACTGAGATGTCGTGTTCCGCGTTTTCAACAATGAATGGTTGTAAGAATGGAAATAATGACTAAATCAAAATTTTGCTCGGATAATGCACTAGTTGTTGTATTAGTACATACGTCTGCGTGATTTGAGATCCATTGGTGAATTACTAACCGAGATATCGTGTCCATCCTTTTCAACAATGGAGTGCTCACAACAATGGAAATAATTAGGAAGTCAAAATTTTGCTCGGATAAGGCACTAGATGTTGTACTGGTACATACGTATGCGTGATTTGACATCCATTGGTTGATTATTGACTGAGATATCGTGTCCAGCGTTTTCAACAATTGAGTGCTCACAACAATGGAAATAATTAGGAAATCAAAATTTTGCTCGGATAATGCTCTAAATATTGTACTAGTACATACGTCTGCGTGACTTGACATGCATTGGTGGATTATTGACTGAGATATCGTGTCCAGCGTTTTCAACAATGGAGTGCTCACAACAATGGAAATAATTAGGAAATCAGAATTTTGCTCGGATAATGCACTAGATTTTGTATTAGTACATACGTCTGCGTGATTTGACATCCATTGGTGGATTATTGACTGAGATATCGTGTCCAGCGTTTTCAACAATTGAGTGCTCACAACAATGGAAATAATTAGGAAATCAAAATTTTGCTCGGATAATGCAATGCATGTTGTACTAGTACATACGTCTGCGTGATTTGAGATCTTTTTGTGAGTTACTGACTGAGATGTCGTGTTCCGCGTTTTCAACAATGGAGTGCTCACAACAATGGAAATAATTAGGAAATCAAAATTTTGCTCGGATAATGCAATGCATGTTGTACTAGTACATACGTCTGCGTGATTTCAGATCTTTTTGTGAGTTACTGACTGAGATGTCGTGTTCCGCGTTTTCAACAATGGAGTGCTCACAACAATGGAAATAATTAGGAAATCAAAATTTTGCTCGGATAATGCACTAGATGTTGTACTAGTACATACGTCTGCGTGATTTGAGATCTTTTTGTGAGTTACTGACTGAGATGTCGTGTTCCGCGTTTTCAACAATGGAGTGCTCACAACAATGGAAATAATTAGGAAATCAAAATTTTGCTCGGATAATGCACTAGATGTTGTACTAGTACATACGTCTGCGTGATTTGACATGCATTGGTGGATTATTGACTGAGATATCGTGTCCATCGTTTTCAACAATGGAGTGCTCACAACAATGGAAATAATTAGGAAATCAAAATTTTGCACGGATAATGCACTAGATGATGTATTAGTATATACGTCTCCGTGATTTGAGATCCATAGGTGAATTACCGACGGAGATATCGTGTCCAACGTTTTCAAAACTAGGGTGCTCACAACAATATAAATAATAACGAAATCAAATTTTTGCACGGATAATGCACTAGACGTTGCATTAGTACATATGTCTGCTTGATTTGACATGCATTGGTGGATTATTGACTGAGATATCGTGTCCATCGTTTTCAACAATGGAGTGCTCACAACAATGGAAATAATTAGGAAATCACAATTTTGCTCGGATAATGCACTAGATGTTGTATTAGTACATACGTCTGCGTGATTTGACATGCATTGTTGAATTACTGACTGAGATATTGTGGCCATCGTTTTCAACAATGGAGTGCTCACAACAATTGAAATAATTAGGAAATCAAAATATTGCACGGATAATGCACTAGACGTTGCATTAGTACATATGTCTGCTTGATTTGACATGCATTGGTGGATTATTGACTGAGATATCGTGTCCATCGTTTTCAACAATGGAGTGCTCACAACAATGGAAATAATTAGGAAATCACAATTTTGCTCGGATAATGCACTAGATGTTGTATTAGTACATACGTCTGCGTGATTTGACATGCATTGTTGAATTACTGACTGAGATATTGTGGCCATCGTTTTCAACAATGGAGTGCTCACAACAATTGAAATAATTAGGAAATCAAAATATTGCACGGATAATGCACTAGATGATACATTAGTACATATGCCTGCGTGATTTGAGATCCATTGTTGAATTACTGACTGAGATATCGTGACCAGGGTTTTCAACAATGGAGTGCTCACAACAATGGTAATAAAGAGGAAATCAAATTTTTGCACGCATAATGCACTACATATTGTACTAGTACATACGTCTGCGTGATTTGACATCGATTGGTGTATTACTGATTGAGATGTCGTGTTACGCGTTTTCAGCAATGAATGGTTGTAAGAATGGAAATAATGACTAAATCGAAATTTTGCTCGGATAATGCACTAGATGATGTATTAGTACCTACGTCTGCGTGATTTGAGATCTGTTTGTGAGTTACTGATTGAGATGTCGTGTTCCGCGTTTTCAACAATGGAGTGCTCACAACAATGGAAATAATTAGGAAATCAAAATTTTGCTCGGATAATGCACTAGATGTTGCACTAGTACATACGTCTGCGTGATTTGACATCCATTGGTGGATTATTGACTGAGATATCGTGTCCAGCGTTTTCAACAATTGAGTGTTCACAACAATGGAAATAATTAGGAAATCAAAATTATGCACAGATAATGCACTAGATGTTGCACTAGTACATACGTCTGCGTGATTTGAGATCCACTGTTGAATTACTGACTGAGATGTCGTGTTTCGCGTTTTCAACAATGAATGGTTGTAAGAATGGAAATAATGACTAAATCAAAATTTTGCTCGGATAATGCACTAGTTGTTGTATTAGTACATACGTCTGCGTGATTTGAGATCCATTGGTGAATTACTAACCGAGATATCGTGTCCATCCTTTTCAACAATGGAGTGCTCACAACAATGGAAATAATTAGGAAGTCAAAATTTTGCTCGGATAATGCACTGCATGTTGTACTAGTACATACGTCTGCGTGATTTGAGATCTTTTTGTGAGTTACTGACTGAGATGTCGTGTTCCGCGTTTTCAACAATGGAGTGCTCACAACAATGGAAATAATTAGGAAATCAAAATTTTGCTCGGATAATGCACTAGATGTTGTACTAGTACATACGTCTGCGTGATTTGAGATCTTTTTGTGAGTTACTGACTGAGATGTCGTGTTCCGCGTTTTCAACAATGGAGTGCTCACAACAATGGAAATAATTAGGAAATCAAAATTTTGCTCGGATAATGCACTAGATGTTGTACTAGTACATACGTCTGCGTGATTTGACATGCATTGGTGGATTATTGACTGAGATATCGTGTCCAGCGTTTTCAACAATGGAGTGCTCACAACAATGGAAATAATTAGGAAATCAAAATTTTGCACGGATAATGCACTAGATGATGTATTAGTATATACGTCTCCGTGATTTGAGATCCATAGGTGAATTAGCGACGGAGATATCGTGTCCAACGTTTTCAAAACTAGGGTGCTCACAACAATATAAATAATAACGAAATCAAATTTTTGCACGGATAATGCACTAGACGTTGCATTAGTACATATGTCTGCTTGATTTCACATCCATTGGTGAATTACTGACTGAGATATCGTGTCCAGTGTTTTCAACAATGGAGTGCTCACAACAATGGAAATAATTACGAAATCAAAATTTTGCACGGATAATGCATTAGATTTGTACTAGTACATACGTCTGCGTGATTTGACATGCATTGGTGGATTATTGACTGAGATATCGTGTCCATCGTTTTCAACAATGGAGTGCTCACAACAACGGAAATAATTAGGAAATCACAATTTTGCTCGGATAATGCACTAGATGTTTTATTAGTACATACGTCTCCGTGATTTTACATCCATTGGTGGATTATTGACTGAGATATCGTGTCCATCGTTTTCAACAATGGAGTGCTCACAACAATGGAAATAATTAGGAAATCAAAATTTTGCACGGATAATGCACTCTAGATATTGTACTAGTACATACGTCTGCGTGATTGGAGATCAATTGGTGAAATACTGACTGAGATATCGTGTTCCGCGTTTTCAGCAATGAATGGTTGTAACAATGGATATAATGACTTAATCAAAATTTTGCAAGGATAATACACTAGATAATGTTGATCTACGATAATGTTCTAAGTTTGGTTTTATTATTGCTTTAAATAATGTAGTTATTGTGTTTCAATCTTTTTTTTATTTTCTAATATACTTCTATTGGCCGAAGGTTGCGCCATCTAATGGCTCAGCTTCAAACTACTTAGAAGTATTGAAGAACCTTAAGCCTAATACGGAAACTATTATGATTTAAAATTATGAAAATCTAGTATTATAGAGATTTAGTGTTTAATTTAAATGACCCATGGAAAACAATTCTGCAGAAAGTGATAGTTCGAGGAAATACAAACATTAAGTGCGTATTGAGCATAGGCGTAACCAGAGGGGGGCCTGAGAGGCAGACTCCCCACAACACTGTTGCCCCCGTCCAGAATGCCGTTGGAATACTATTTAGTAATTGAAAAATACTTCAATTTTCAGAACTAAGGGGTCAGGTTGAATAAAGTGACAAGTGTCTCTTGTATATGGACGTATTCATATGTGGTCGTATTACCACATGTGAATGCGGGGTTTACATTGAGTGTAGTGGTAATGTTTCTGCAAGTTGATACTCATGTGACTTTTGTTTCCGACATCATAGATAGTTCCGTTAAAATTAAAGACACACTACTTTAGAAAGTGAAAATATCAAAATGTTATGAAAATATAAAAATGTTAAGTGTTAGTAAACAAGTTCATCGTGATCGCCATTCCCTAGAAGTATTAGAACGCCGATCAAAGCAGTGTTTTGTTTTCATATAGGAGACGATAGACTGTATCCTTGCTGCGTTTTGTGTACTTAAAAACAGCTAGGCCAGTGACTATGTTAACATTTTTAGTTCAAAATTTTTTACATATATCAGTGAAAGACAATCATTTTTTCCTAGGTGATCGCCATTATTCGTGCCTCCCCTATATCCAGACATAAACCCATAATACCAAACGAAAATTATTATTTTTTCTGATCAATTATGCCTCACAAAGTGCAAAGGCCAAAAATTGGCTTAAACCCTTTTGACCGTATACTTCCGAATAATTCGTTTTGTAATATATGAGGGCCTGTAAAATATAGAAAACCTTTTGAAGAGGAAGGGGGTATCGTAGTATAAGAATCATTGTTGTATGATAGAATTATTGAGATGTTGGTGTGCATCTAATATCGCTCTTTAATGCGCAAGTGCTGCAGAGAATCGGACGAGCGCTCGTCTGTGGTATGGAGGTTCCCGAGTTTCTATATTAGCCAATGGGTATTCATGGATTAACATCGTATCTTTGGTTTTCTTCAAGGTTTTTCTCGTTTTTCGCATACTTTCTTCTCCGGTTATAATTCTTTCATATTTTTTCAGTTATCCATTTAATAAAACTGAAAAAGTTGTATAAAAATGTACAAAATTTCGGCAAAGTTTTTGCTTGTTTTTTGGAGGTCCTAGAACTATTATCAGATTAGCCTTTTACACCTGCCTCGTGTACGGGATGCTGAGAATCAATGAAACAAGATGACAGCACCTTTGCAGATTTGCACCAACGTGAAGTAACGGAATGTCATTAGACTTTTGTTAGCTGAAGGGTTAAAACCAATCGAAATTCATCATCGGATGGTAGTGCAATATGGTGAAAGTTGTTTTAGTTAAACACAAGTGTAGGAGTGGGCAGATAAATTCAAACAGGCGTAACAAGTGTTGCAGATTCGCCACGCGCAGATACGCTCTGTCTGTGCAGTCACGTAGAACAGCATTGCGATAGTTTCTCAATTGATACGGGAAAACAGGCATATCACGGCGAGTGATATTGCAGCAAAGCTGAGCCTTAGTGTAGGATCAGTACACCATATTATTCATAACGTACTGATGTTCAAGAAAGTGTATACGAGGTGAGTTCCAAAAATTTGACATCAGAAATAAGTGGAAGGCACATTAATTTGTGCAGGGAGCTTTTGTGACAGTGAAAGGCTGAAGAAAAGGTATTTCTTACAGTATTGTAAAGGGAGAAGAATGTTTGGTGCATTTTTAGGGTATATTGGGTGCATCTTCAGATTATCACATTTTTAATCCACTGAAAGAAGGTCTAAGTGGCTCAAAGTTTCCTGATGATGAGGAAGTCCAGGCAGCAGTGCACAACTGGTTACACACACAGCTAAGAATTCTTTGCATGCAGAACTGAGAAGCTTGTCCAGCGCTGACATAAGTGCGTAGAACTTGAGGAAAATTATGTTGAAAAATAAATAAGTGTTGTATTCTAATCCCTAATAGATTCTTTTTTAAAAATCCGTTTTTTTTTATTGAATGATCCTTAAATTAATCAAAATAATTCACTGCATTAAGACAGCGAAGTCCTTATGGAGTTCTCGAATATTAGACCTCAAAACTATGCTATAAGTAACTACAGGAAATCTTATAGCATGGCTATATGTCCATTTGTTGACAGGTGTCAGAGCAAAAACTGCAAGAGACATGGAGAAGCATTTTCTGAATCGATTCAGGATTTTAGAAATATTTTTCATTTCATCCGTTAAAACTTTATTTTTTTAATGAAATATTTAAGGTTTACACTCTACTGTTATGGCGGCTAAGCTAAAGGAGACGATGATGGGATGATGAGAAATGAAGGAAATAGTGAATGAATAAAGTGGGAGAACTCTGAGAAAACCTACGAACACGCTGTTTATGCACTACAAAGTCCACTTTAAATGAGCTGGGATCGAACCAAGGACCCGATGCACCAGAGATAAAAATGCTCTACCACTTTTTTTTTTTTTTTTAAAAAAAAAGATCAACAGATCATATCTCAGTTTTCTGAGCAACCCGAGTTTCCTCGTATACAAGGCCTCTTTGGTCATTACTAAATTCGACAGGGACACGAACACACACATATCTAAGACAGTTAAAATTCCAAAGGCTCTCCCACTGGGAATCAAACCCGGAACACCATATACCAAAAACGCAAAATGCTATTCACTAGACCAGCGAGGAGGGCTATCACTGAGCCACCGCGGTCCCGATTTTATTCAAGTTGGAAGTGCTAGAAATTAATAATTTCCAGTTTCACCTTTGATTGTCATAGAACAAAAGTGGAAAAAGAGAGCGACAAATGTTTTCCTTTATTTTTTATGGAATCGATTTATCGTCTGAAGAAAACGTACAAAATTAATCCACATCACTCTAGTAAAAGTTGTAGTAGCAGTACTTCTAATTTTAATATGGATCTTCATAGAGCAAAGACGGTAAGATAAAGCGAGCAGTTAGTTCTTAACATCTCAAAAATAGGTTCTATCTTCTCCACTAACCCTCTATTCAAACCAGAAGTGGTACGGTTTCATCCAGTGATGGTTTAAGAAGATTTCCCTCGGAAGGAGGGAATTTCAATACACTGGGGATGAAAATTAGTATTACGAAAATACTGGGAATCGACATTGAGCATGATCGGATATATTACTCCAAGACAGAAATTTCATGGCTCCAGGGGAGGGGGAATTTCCCCCGGGTGACATCTGAGATAATACTGGTTTCAACACTGATCGTCATAGGATAAAACAGTAAGTTATATCGAGAAGCTGTTTTTTTTTTTTTTAGAATGGATTCAGAATAGATAAGAATAGATTCAATCTCATCTCTTAACCATTGATACAAATCCGAAGTAGGAGAAATTAAGCATTTAGGTTTGAATATTGATTGCCATAGAACAAAAGTACTAAAAGATAGCTGCACGCTGTTTTCTGAACATATTTAGGCTTCAATACTGAATTCACATAGTTTGAAACTTTACTTCACTTTGATAGTGTAAAAGGAACTTACTTGTTTACATCATAAATTTAATACTTCTATTAACCCTTTACGCTCCAGGTGTCATTTTCTTATGTATGTGGTGCAATAATGGTTTCATGTACTGTTCAAAGACTGTCTACACAGTTATATAGGGCATAGTTATTGTGCGCGCGTGAGATCATTCACATTACTGATAAAACCAATTATTTGCATTGTGAAACATTTGGACTGAAAAAGGGTGTTGTGAAGGGATTTTATGCTGCTGCAGGTTGACAACACTGATCGGAGATCAAAGAAAAAAGTTTTTCTTTTCCGATCTCGAAGTTGTAATTGTTTCTCGTCGAAACAAATACATGTGTGTTGTAACTGAGCCATACCTTAGGCCTGTCATCTACTAAGACAACACTTTTTTCTGTCTTTTCTGTCAATAAGGTGCTGTCATCTAAGGAGAAATAGTAGAACTAAGTCTTGTCTTCCATCCACTAGAAAATTTCAGCATTCCCAGGATTAATATGGCCTTTAATAATTGATTCATTTCCATAACATCCACAAGATGTCACTATAGCGCAAGGGCTTAAGCTTCCGTAGCTAGAGTTGTATTAACTAGGGACCGGATTTTAAGGTGCAAAAATGTGGTAGGAAAAATAAAATAAAAAGGGCTGAAAAGTCATTCAAAAAGATACAGAAAAAAGTGCTAATAGGATATCTTGATTAAGTGCTATAATATACAGTTACATGAACATTCTTTATTCATTACACCAGCAAATATTTTTAAAAACCTTGGCTTTAAAAATTGGACATAAATAGCAAAATTGTTTTATTTAATCCTAAATTTGTACAACATTCAACATTCTTGTAAGAAAATTGTGTGTACTTTAAAAAAAAAGTTTGGTTTAACAATATTTTGCCTTGAGAAATCGATACATACTACTGGGTTTTCAGTAACTGGTCATATTTGATTATGCAGAACATTTCTATCATTTTTATGTTTTCGAATGTTAGTTTTTGTCGCTTGGAGCTCAGAAGGGCTCTGTATGTGGAGAAACTTTTTTTTTCGACATCAACGGAAACCAGTGGTTCATAAGCACATGAACAGGAAGTTCAGTTGATGTTGCAAAGGTTTCTACGTCCGATTTCAGTTCAAATTTATCCCTAGCAAGTAAGTCAAGACTGCATCTAAATTTATGGAATGTTATGTGTAAACTAGATTGAAAATAAAACATACTGTTCTGTCCAAAGTTTAAAAAAGATAGAAAAAAGGGACAATAAAGGTGCTGAATGTTAAAAGAAGTACGAAAAAGGAATTTTTAAAAATCTAGCAAAAAAGGTGCAACATTCACGAAAAAGGTGCAAGGAAGTGGGTTCATTTCAGTTCATTTTATGGCCGAAAATACATATTTTGAACTTTGGTTGTTATAACAACTATTTTTTTCCGCTCTCTAGTAATAACATGTATGTCAATTGTTTTGAACTATTGCATCATAAAAAGAATAATAAAATAAAATAATTATTTAAAAAATAGCTTCGTAGGCTCGAGAATAACAAGTGCTATGTCCTGTGTTAAATTGAAGCTCGGAATTCACAGTAACCTTAAATAACTCGTGCACTCTTTTAAGTACGAAGGTTTAATTTATATGGTACGTACAACTAAATGTAATAAATTAGTCCATGATAATTTATAAATATTGTCTTCACTAAATGAACTTCCATTCTCAGATAAGCTTAAGCAGCAAATATTATTTTAATAAATGATCTTTTACTTATACCTTGTTTTAATATTTTTATTATGCACGAACGAATTACTAAAGCACCAGGAAGAAATTATACAAGTGAAAACAAAACAATAAAACAAAATGAAACGAAATTGGATAAATAAAAGAATCCTAAACAAAAGAACGAAAGAAATCCAAAAGGAAAACAAAAAACAAAAAAAAAAAAAACGGTAAATGTAAAAGAAAGACAAATGATCTCACGTTTACATAAATCCACATATCAAGTGTTCATGTAGTCACGTTACTTACGGTACGTTGATCTTAACACAACGTGTTAAACATAAGGAACGTTAATAGCGAACGTTTACTCAAAGTGACATGTTTTTAAGAGCAACGTGTGTGTGCTGTCTACAATTGCGTGCTTTCAACATAATATATAACGTCTATCTACCTTTCCTCTCTCAGTGTCTTTAACGGGTCGTGTACGTCAGTTTGCAACACCCTTGGGGTGTTACATATCAACCACACACACACACACACACACACATACCATGACAAATCGTCATGAGGTGTTTCTCCGCAAACACGCAAAAGGTGTTGTATTAAACTGGCAAGCGGAAGTAATTTCCTTCTTTTATTTATTTTTTTATCAAACTAAACAAAATTTGTTGCTTTTTCAGTTCTTTTGTTTTTAAAATTACATTGTTCATAATTATATATATATATATATATATATATATATATATATATATATATATATATATATATATATATATATATATATATGAACAGAATTTTTCTTCCATTTTATGTTATTATTATGCAAATTTGAGAAGATATGAATGTAGATTTATTAAAAATAATGTTAGCTAGCGACACTTGTAGCATAGAAGTGCAATTTAAATTTTGATACTTTAATTCTTTTTTTTTTTTTTTTGTAATACTTCATTTTACTTCAAACATTATGCTATGCATTGTTTCTGAATAGCATTGTATTTCTGTAGAATGTCTAGTAGAAGGTGACAAGACTTAACAAATAGAAGAACGAAACACTCGGTAATGTGGCATAATTTGTCAATCTATCTAGATATAGCCATTGCTATGTTGTTATTCAGGCCAGTGAGAAAGAAATCTATAGTTTTTTTTTAATATAACCATCTTTAAAATATCTAACCGTATTCCAAAATCAATAAAACGTTAGAAACCTTGAGGAATGGTTGTGACGAATATGGGATGAAAATAAATGTTAGAAAGACAAAAGTCATCGTGGCTGGAATGAAGTGATCGGTGTCAAATACAGATGTAGAACAGATGACTAGTTTTCGGTACCTGGGTAGTATTATTACTAATTACATGAAGTGTGAGCGTGAAATAAAAGCAAGGATAGGAATGACGAAACAAGCCTTTAGGAGGAAGAAAAGACTGTCTTGTGGGACCTTAAATAAAGAGTGGAAATAAAATCAAAATCATAAAATGCTTCGTGAGGAGTATTGTTCTGTATAGGCAGAAACGTGGACATTACACAGAAATGATGAGAAACGACTGGTAGCTTTTGAAATGTGGATGTGGAGAAAAATTTAGAGAATTAGTTGGGTCGAACGGTAAACGAATGAGAAGGTGTAAGGAACGGTGGGGGAGAAAAGAACAATTTTAGGATATTATTAAGCACGGGAAGAGAAACTGGCTGTGACATTGGCTTAAAAAGGAACTGTATCATGAGGGATGTTTTAGAGGCTATAGTTGGCAGGAAACAGAGGGACGGGAAGAAGAAGATACAATTAATGGACAATATTTATAACAGAAGACGAAAAGATTAGCGGAAGGCTGTGAAGTATGGGGGCCTCACAGTTGCGATAACTGACCTGCCAATAATGCCAGAAAACCTATGACGATGATGATGAATCTAAATTTTCAATTCATATAATTTTTTGTATTTTAAATTAATTTAAATTTAAAAACCAGGAACCAGGATCAGATGGATAGATTGTCTCTGGAATTTCACATTTTTTAATGTCTGTATTTCTTGTACAAAGGTTGTTATTTCCTTCAAAGTATTGTAGAAGTTCAAATATTAAATTATCGATATATTTCGTAATTACGAGCGAAAATATTGGAAGCTTGTTTTTCATTTTCTTTAAAAAAGGGAGAATATTCTGCTCCCCCGCTTGCATATTTTTCAGGACACTGGATGACTTCCATAAAAAAATTGATAATACCGTTAAAATTGTTTGAACAAAAATAAGCGCAAACTATGTTTCTAAACTTGGGTGCCGTTCAATAGTGTTTCTTCGGGTAGCTGAATTAAGAGGACACAATCGCTCCCGGTCAATGATCTATGCATAATTATATGAATTTACATACAATACTTACTTAACTACAGGCCCGCAACCAGCGGGGACTAGGGGGCCTGCCCTCCCCCAAAAAACTTTTGGTTTCCCCTCCAGACCTTAACACAAAATGCCATTATTAATACAAAAACACAACTTAGTTATTGGTAAGAGAATGTTTAACGAATTGTTCCCCCTAACATCTTCATGCTGCCCCTCCAAATCTCTGTGGCTGGTTACGGGCCTACTTAACTAGGCTTTTTGTTGCATTGAGAACTCTTCACCCATTCGTCACTCTAATTATATTGTATTTACTCGTATGTGCCTGAAATATCGGGAATAGCGATAGCGGAAGAATACTTTATGAAAAAAAGTTAGTGTTTTAAAAATGGGAATTTTATGAGTGATGAAAAGGACTCATGAAATTTGTTGTGTGAATTACCCCTTGCATTACCAACTGTAAAGTGGTACTTTGTGCCCACAACAGTATGTTTTTGTAATTTTCTCTTTTAATCGTTTCTTTAAAATTGTAAAAAAATAAATAAATATATTATTATTATTGCTCAACATATTTAGCTAAAGCTTATACCTTACGGTGGTGCAAATTGAACGTTAATGTGCCTCATAAATTTGATATTTTAATTTGATGGGCACAAAGTATTGCCCCTCCCCAGCCCCCGTTGGTATAAGAGATGTGACTGCCATTTAGAAATGTCATTCCTAAATGGCAACATAATAAATAGGTGTTAGTCTTATCATCCCGTGTATACTCTTCACCTCTATTGCATCACTTTGATTTTCGGCATTTGTAAAAATTATTCTAAATTGTAAAGTTCAATGTTCAAAGGTCAATTAGACCAATGCACCAGAAAGAAGGAAGAAACTTTGAAAGATAAAACAAAGAAAAGGCATTATACTCAAACTAGACGTCTACACGGGCTCGGGCCTACAAAGCATATATCATTTCGGCCCCGGGCTGGGCCTCACATTGTAAATTCACAGGCCGTAAAGTTTTAAATATACAACCGTATTTCTCGGGCTTTTTCGAGCCTAACTTTGTAAATATATATTGCGCCATTCTTTCTGGAGAAGTTTTAAAGCACAACTGCAAAATTAAACCTCTAATTGCTGTAAATAAAAATATAAGTTACATATTATAGGCTATTATTAAGTTTCTGTAATTCGGACTTATTTCGGACTCATTTGATTACCACACGAGCTCTGGCCTAAATGCTAAATCATATTTCGGACTCGGGTCGGGCCTCACATTGTAAATTCACGGGCCGGGCTAAAAAATTTCGTCCCGTGCACACCTCAAACTCAAACAGAATGTAAATACAAGCGCATGAATATGTTGTAATGCGAAAATGTTAAGAAACAACTGACACGTTCTTGTGTGTTTTCAAAGAACGCTTAGTAGATTCACGTGCTGTCAAAATTTCTTCTTACGTATATACATTGAGAAAGCCATGAGATGACAAACATCTGACGTTAAAATAATAAGGAAAGGAACCAATTCAAGAATGAGAACAATGAATTAAGAAAGTGTTTAGCTCATATAAAATATTAACATTTGGATGATTCGGTGTTCAGTAGGTTGTGTTCGGCAGGAGCGGTCAGTTCAGTCAGGTTCAAACAGAGGTTCAGTCATTCAGTCAAGGTTCAGTCAGTAAGATTAGGTTCAGTCAGGTTGCTCGTCATGAAGTGAAACTCCATCTTGAGAATGGACTTAAATTCTGCCCAGAAGTTCTCAGTCTGTCATCCTGGAATTCATATATCGCCTAGAGCAAAGACAAGAGACTGTAATAGAAACAACCACCAGCATGTAGAAGTCACCAAGATCAAAACCGTAGAATCAAAAGAAGTTTCAGGTTCAACGCCGCCAATACAAAGAAGGATTGTAAGGAGTTCCAGTACCAACTTGAACTAATAGACAGGTCAGTCTTTCTCACTATGTGATCTTACATTCCATGGAAAGTCGCGTGCATTCTACTAGGACGATATGACACACATATCAATCATTAACAAGAAATCTACATTAAACATCATTCATATATTAAATTCACTGTTTTATTTAACAACGTACACAGCCTACCAAAAAAAAAAAAAAAAAAAAAAACGGGGTTAGGCTGGTTAAAGGTAACTATTTACAATAGAGTGTGAGTAGACATTGATGCTTCACTCTGGTATCAGAGAATGAAAGTTTAAGTTTTCACGTTCTTAGGACATACTAGAGTGAGGTACAGCGAAAACTTCTGTCATTGTAGATTTTTATTAGAGTTTTTAATTTGTTTCTTAAAACTTAGGATTTAGATTTCTGGGCTTTCGGCATCTAAGGCCATTTAGCCCGTCACTTTTTGAGGGATGACGTCCCTCGGCAAGCACACTATCCTGGGAAAAGGAAAGGAAGAAACCAATTTGGGACCTATAAGTTAGGCACCACCCCAGCATTTGCCTGGTGTGAATGAGGAAAACTCAGGAAAACCTCATTCAGCTGGCTGGCCTCAAAAAGCGTTTAACAGTTTTTCGACCGAGTGCCCCCACTGGAAATTGAACCCGGGACCGCTCGCACTGAAGGCGAGATCGTTAGCGACTACGCTATGCGGGGCCTTTAATTTGTTTCTTTTGCGAGATATATTTAATCTTAACATGTGGGTACAAAATGTCCCTCCCTCTTAGTAGTCCGCGTTACAAAAAAAAAAAAAAAAAAAAAAAAAAACTAAACATTGTTCAGCGTTAAGCTCTAAACTCCGATAAACAAAATATTTGTATCCTTCCGCTTGTCACAAATACGATTGGCTAGTGATGTATCACTCCCACTCCCCACGGGGAGGAGCAAATTGTGCACGTGCATTTTGACAATACTGTCTCGTGTTGTCCAGATACTTACAGCAGCAGCAGAAAAGAAAGAAAAGAAACTCGAAAGATTAAAAAAAAAAAAAAGTATTTGAATTTCGGTCGTAAACAATTGTTGCTTAGTGAGTAAAGGTTTGCCTTGTTGGTGTTTCACCACAACACTCGTGGAACCGGGATTCATGCCAGCCATGTTTCAGACTTTAAAAGCAGAACACCCGTCCACAGTTGAGTTGGCGCCATAATTACTGCGCATGCTTAGTGTTTATTTCTATTGTGTTATTAGCCACACTCGATTGCAGTATTATTAGACAATCCGTATTATATTTTTGTAATTTATAATTATATAGCAGTTTTATATGAAGCTTCACAGTAAAAGTAATAATGCAATCACATGAACTATTTTGCGGAGGAGTACAAGCGTCGGTAGGACAACAGCAAATCAGCGAGATTTAGTTTCACGTGGCTTTGTTTATCGCAGTTTAGAGCTTACGCCGAACAATGTATAGATAGTGCAAGGGTTAATATTTGTAGTGTATGGAATAGCAAGGTGATTTTTACAAAAATACATAGGGTTCTTTACACTGTGGCTGTGCAGAGGAATGGAAAAATGGGTAGATGGAATTAAAAAGCAAACTTTTGGAGTAAAAGAGAAATGAATAATATAGGGGGAAAAGTTAAAAATGTCAGTAATATTATTAAGATTGGGTTTAATTAGAAATTGTATGCTGAGAGAGGTAGAGACAGGGACGGACTTCTGGGGGAAGGTGGGTCCGTGGGTTGTAATACTGCTACTTAGAGCTACTTTTAAGAGCTCCACACTCTGGAATGGGTTTTATTTATATATAAAATAAGTTTTCTCTTGTGGAGGGGGGGGGGAGATCGCACGATCGCCTCCCCCTGGATCCGCCACTATAGTGCGTCCAGTAAGAGAACGTCTCTGACAGCTCGCAGTGGCATTGCCACTACTCGCGTGTCAAGGTTTTTTTCGGTGCAACTGTAGTGGCAATTTAATTAATGGTATAAGACAGAGTGATCGTGGTTGGTAACACTGGTATCAAAGTAGGGGCTGCAATGTCCCACCGCATGTGGTAAGAAACGTCAGAGACCATCTCTTGTTGGCCGTGCTATAGGTAGAGAGAAGCAAAAAGAGCACTTTAATAGGTGGATGACATTTAATTGGGAAACATTTACGAGATAATGAAGGTTAGCTCAAGACAATGGTGCACAGAAGTTTTGTCAAATTGTTAATTATGTTTAATAAAAGAAACCCTGCAATTGGACATTTGACCATCATATAGGCTACTAAACGGGGTCTGGCAACAATTTGTCGTAGTTAGTTTGACGATATAACGTTGGGAAACACAACTATACATAATGCCACCAACCTCTCTCATCGTTGGCCCACCGTAAGCTACGAATTGGCAAACCAATGAATCATCCAAACATCCGGACTAATATTTGCTGTTCACCCAACCATGTCTGCTATTTGGGATTCTTGTTGACTGAGAACTTATTAACTACCAAGTATAATTGATTGGCAAGTAAACGAAAGGCTTCGACAGTGATTCGACATTCCACATACTTCAGGATTTTGTTCACCGGATAATTAGAGTCTGTGAATTCCGTTGCCGTTTGATCAAAGTCAGTAAATATTACATCATTAACTTTAAGAAGTGAATGTCTCCCTTTGTCTTTTCGATCATTCATTTAGAACAGTGGTTCTCAACCTAATTTCGATCACGACCCCATTTTATCACATCATGTTGCCGGCGACCTCCTTATAATTTCTAGTTTGTAATAAGCTTGTGTTGGATTTTTAAATATACCTATTGTGGAGATCTCACGATATCCATCTATTTTTATAATAGTAGAATCAATTTCTTGTATAGATATATGGTGAATATAGTAACTTCTCAAAAAGCGAATGGATTAAAACATAATTTGGTCAGTTCATTCATATTACAAATATGGAATCCTATCCGTCATAGCTTTTCAAAATGGAGGCTGTTTGAAAATTTTAAAACTTCATAATTCCCTTAATTTTGGGTCATATGATAAAAAAGAAACCTCATTTCTAATTTTGGTTTTTATAAACTTGTGCAGTTGTTAAAAAAAAAAAAAAAGTTATTGAGTATTGTAAATGGCTTGATAATGTGCGTCATGAAGATTGAACCAGACATTGCCGCACCAGTGAAATCACGCCATGCTCAGGTATCTCATTAGCTTTCAATTTTAATCGTATTTCAATATGCATTCGTATTTTTCTGGTGTTTCAATATGTCGTTCTCATTAGTTTCATATCGTACGTCTTTTATATAAATTGATTTTTTAAACAACTCTGCACCTGTTGAAAATGTTTAGTAGACTTTTTTTGTTCTCAAGAGTATGTACAAAAATAAAAAATATGTCTATCACAACGAAATTCAAAAAACAATATTTAAAAATATTTCCCGGTATTAGATTCTAATTATGTTTATCTCTTCCGCTTATCTTCGCGACCCCCAGGTTGAGAAAACCTGATTTAGATACAACGCATTATTTTATTAAGTTGTAATCACTGCACAATTTAAGAATTCTCGAGCCTGTTTAAGATTTTAAAAAAAAAATAATTAATTAATTTGGTACTCTTAAGTTTTCTGATTAAAAAGTTTTTTTTTTTTTAACAAGAGTTTCATTCCCATCCAATGGATGGGCGGGCCGTAGAAGGCAACACCTTCTCTGTGGCCAGAGCTATTTTCAACTGTTTTGATTTATAAGACATGGAGAACGATTTCAGGCTATATAATAATGTGGATGGAAGTAAGGAACTAATAGCGAAATCGAGTTGACGAGGATGTATCAGAGTTGGCTATTGTGTTAAAATGTTTCTTGAGTACATGTACGGAGGTTATGGGCAATATATATGTGGATTTCGGTGTTAGATACGGCGGTCAGGATTATACTGATCTATGGCTTCGGTGCATTCGTATATTGCTAAGAGATGATCCAGTGGTGGGTAGGCATAGCGTGGTACAGCAGGAACTTGGTCTAACAGCTCATGGACGATGGGATGAGCCAATTGGATTCGTGTCGCTATGTAGCATTGGCGTAGATGGTAGAGGTGTGGCAAAATGGTTGAAAATTGCGTACGACGATATATTTCAGCAGTGGGAGTTTTTGAATTTTAGTTTAACATTCGGTGCTTAATTTACTTGTCTGTAGGGCACCTGTATGTCTTAGATAATAATTAAATTTAGAACCTTTTCTCTAGGATATCTAAATTTTTTTAAATAAAATAGATTTAGGAGTTTTTCTATAAGATATCTGCAAGATATTTAGTACATTTTTCTGTTGAATATCTATATGTTTCAAGAAAGAAAGTTACTACACCATTTGTATAACTTTCCTTTGATTATGTCGTGTCTTTGCGTGAATAGTCAGGGTCCAATGTATATAGGAAATAGATAATAATAATGCTTGATGTTATACAAGGTATCTTTTTAAATTCATGGATTTCATTTGGGTCTACCATTTCTAACTGAAGTGTTGCTGAGACAGCGCACATACCTCAACTTTGAGAGAATGCAACGGAATTTCCATTATATTATGTGGATTATTTGTTGCCCATAACCGTGTATACTGCTAATTAATGTATTTACAAAGATGAAACCTGACTTCATCAGTAAAACACATTATTTTGAGAATTTCAGGGTTACGTACAATGAACATTAAAAACCAGTTGCAGTAAGCAACACGTTTATCCTTACCCAGATCCTTCAATTCTTGAACAGCTGCAATTTTGTATGCCCTTAGTTTTTCAGTTTTCGTTGCCTTTTGACTTATGGAGTTGATAACGGACATCTTCCACAACATCCACCTCTGGGGGCCGATGCTTCCCGGTCTCACTCAGAAGAGTCAATCCTTCTAAGTGATCAAGCATTTGCGCTCGACCATTTTCAAAAATTCTCACTCTTTCATGAATGTTTATCCTATATCAGGGTACTTCAAAACCACAATTAATTATTTTTTACAACATCCCATGGAGACACAAGGGCTGGCGCCATTTTGCGTTTTTTTTTTTATCGATTTTAGGCGTTTACGTTGTTTTGAATATTTCAGCATGCATTTGTCCTAACAAATTGAAAACTGCGGGACGTCTCCAACTCGTGCAGACCTAAAACTTTGATTTCTTAACATTTTTGCCTAAAACCACTTGAAAGGGGCGAAATCAGAGTCTGAAGTAGCAACATTTTTGGACATTGAAAACATGTTTGGGAAGAGGAAACAACTGACGTAGAGGTCTGAATTTGTGTGTGTATGTAGTCCGGGGACATAAGATAATACGCAAAAATTTACAGACCCGTAGCAGCTTCCAAAGGTCTGAAAAGATTCTAAAATTTGGGAATTATGCCAATTTAGCATATTTCACTGTCCAATATCTCCAATGGGCCTGAATTAAAAAAATCTGAAATTTTGGGAATGGTTAGTCCTTTAGTATACCATATCTCACAACAAAGCGCGTTTTGTGTTTTTGAGCTCAAGGGGGTCAAATTATTAAGTAATGACGTCATACTCTAGGAGATGTTTTGTTCATAAAATATTTTTTGGACATTGAAAACATGTTTGGGAAGAGGAAACAACTGACGTAGAGGTCTGAATTTGTGAGTGCATGTAGTCCGGGATCATAAGTTAATACACAAAAATTTACGGACCTGTAGCTGCTTCCAAAGACCTTTAAAAAATCGTAAAATTGGGGAATTATCCCCAATTTCCCACTGTCCAATATCTCCAATGGGTCTGAATAAAAAAAATGGGAATAGTTAGTCCTTTAGTATACCATAACACAAAACAAAACATGTTTTGTGTTTTTAGCAGAAGAGGGTCAAAATATTAAGTAATGACGGTATACTCTAGGAGGTGTTTTGTTCATAAAATCTACTGGAAATTTGTGTTTACAGCAAGTAAGTGTTCACTGACTTGAGAATGTAGATCAAAGAAAGGAGAATAGTTTTCTGCATGACTTGACAGTTAAAACAAGAATAAACATGATTGAGTATCATTGATATAGCAAGCAACAAGAGCAAGGAATACATACAGCTTTTTTTTTTTTTTTTTTTTTTTTTTTTGTCAAGGGTGCATTTTGACTTTCCTCGCCTTCTGCTGTGGATCTGATAAGGTAGTGTTACAACTAGAGGAAAGAAACGAAATTGGGAGCGGTGACTGGACTAACCATTCATCCTACTTTATTTTACTTCACAACAACAAATTTCCAGTAGATTTTATGAAAAAAATACCTCCTTGAGTATGACGTCTTTACTTAATACTTTGACTCCCTTCTGCTCAAAAACACAGAACGTGCTTTGTTGTGTGTTAAGGGACTAATTACTCCCAAAATATCAGATTTGTTTATCCAGACCCATTGGAGATATTGGACAGTGAAATATGTTAAATTGGGATAATTCCCCAATTTTACGGTTTTTTGCAGGCCTTTGAGAGCAGTTACAGGTCTGTACATTTTTGTGTATTAACTTATGACCCCAGACTGCATGCACACACAAAAGACCTCTACGTCAGTGGTTTCCTCTTCTCAAATATGTTTTCAATGTCCAAAAAAGATTTTATGAACAAAACACCTCCTAGAGTATGACGTCTTTACTTAATACTTTGACTCCCTTCTGCTCAAAAACACAAGACGTGCTTTGTTGTGTGTTATGGTATACTAAGGGACTAACTACTCCCAAAATATCAGATTTGTTTATCCAGGCCCATTGGAGATATTGGACAGTGAAATGTGCTAAATTGGCATAATCCCCAAATTTTACAATTTTTTTAGACCTTTGGGAGCAGCTACAGATTTGTAAATTTTTGTATATTAACTTATGACCCGAGACTACATGCACACACAAATTCAGACCTCCACATCAGTTGTTTCTTCTTCCCAAACATGTTTCCAATGTCCAAAAATGTTGCTATTGTAGGCCATGATTTCACCCCCTTCAAATTGTTTTAGACAAAAAATATTAAGAGATCAACGTATTAGGTCTACACGAGTTGGAGACGTCCAACAATTTTCAATATGTTAGGACAAATGCATGCTGAGATATTCAAAACAACGTAAACGCCTAAAATCGAAAAAACGCAAAATGGCGGCAGCCGTTGCGTCGCCATGGGATATAAAAAATAATTAATTGTGGTTTTGAAGTACCCTGATATAGGATAAACATTCATATATATTTTTTTTAAAAAAAAAAAAAGGTCGAGCGGAAACTTTTCTTTTTTCTCGATCACTTTGCATGGATTGACCCAGAAGAAATCCTATTTCTTCCAATTTATTCACTAATGACAGGAATATTGTGTTCCTGTCTGGGGCAGGAAGTGTGGCTTTGTTTCTAAATGCCCTTTGCTTAGCAAAACAGATTTTTTTCTTCAAAACTTAAACCATAAACACACGTTGCTCCAAAGAATACACCATTCTCACTGAGTCTTGATCACAATCACACAATAGCACACAACTGTGCAGCAACAGCACAACAATTCGCAATACAACGACGCAGTTTTCTGTTTCTTGTTGATTTTGGCAAGGTTGCCATCTAACGGAGAAAACTCAAACCTCCGCACCACACCGCACTTCATTCCAATTGTAAAGTACACTGGCAAATATTTGCTGTTTTTCTTGAGGCATGGCCGACATTATTCGGGATGAATTTTAACTAGTAAACCAGAGATGCAAATAAGCAACAAAATTTTACTAGCCCAAGAAAGATAACCACTAGCCCACATCCCACAATAGAAATCATTTACTTACCTTCGAAATGATATTAAATACTCGCCCGCACCGATGAACCACTCGGGAACCAAATGAAATCCATGAGTTTTAAAAAAAACATCACCCGCTAGTTCGGTATGATTGACAACTAAAATTTACTATTAGTGTATTCAAATTAATTGCTATGCCTCATGAGCTTTAACGGAGTATTCAAATCAAACATTATGTTTCCTCCGCTTTAACGGAGTATTCAAATTAATTGCTATACTTCATGAGTTTTAACGGAGTATTCAAATCAATCATTATGCTTCCTCCGCTTTAACGGAGTACTCAAATTAATTGCTATGCTTCATGAGCTTTAACGGAGTATTCAAATTAATCATTATGCTTCCTCCGCTTTAACGGAGTACTCAAATTAATTGCTATGCTTCATGAGCTTTAACGGAGTATTCCAATCACTATGCTTCCTTTGATTTAAAGAGTATTGAAATCAATCGCTATGTTTAATCCGCTTTAACGCAGCATTAAAATCAATCGTTATGCTCTCTCCAATTAATCTGAGCGTACCACTACAGAAGTAAATACGGAGTGATAAAATACAGAAGAAGAAAGTGCAATAAAGTCTGGGATATCAATATTAAAACAAACTTTAAATTGGCCGTTTTCCCATTGTATGGGAAGACAATATTAAGGTGGATCCGTCAGAAATAGCAATAGAAAGTAATAAATGGATCCAGATAACTAAGGATAGAAGTCAATGGAGAGCTTTTGTGAATGCGGCATTGAATCTCCGGATTCCACAGACCATAGAGTTAGTCATAATGGGCCTTATGCAGAGTTGTTCTGACTCGTTATTAGTGCCATACCAAAGAGTTCGACTAATATGTTTCCTGCAGTAATTAGTCCTTTAGTATCACGCTACTCATACGTCAAAACGACTCTGCATAAGGCATAATATTTTCAAGAGGTATATAATATTTTGTACTGCATATTTTTATTTGCCATTAAAAATCATCGTGGTCGTCTGTATGTTCAAGCTCGTAGTAAACAGTGTTCAGACTATTATGGAACTTTCCTTGTTTACATATGCTTTTCGAAGCATTTGAAAAATATACTATTTTTTTTCTTAAATTATTTAGTTTTGGAACAACTTGAATGACATTTAATTCTGAAATTGTTGCTATACTTAAAAGGTTTTATCATGGCGAAATTAAAATGCCGCTAATTTTACAGTAATTATATGATATCTTCAAATAGATAAAAAATAATCGAAAAGTGGAACAAGACCTCGCTGGACAAAATTAGTTTAAATGAAATACCGTTATCACGACTCACTTACCTGTTTTCAATTTCCAGCAATTTAGAAAATTGGCATTTATTTTCGCGTTTTTAAATGGCTGCAGACGGGAAGCTACTAGTTGACTTGTGATAACGGTATCTCATGTAAAATAATATTATCTAGCGCGCTTTTCTTCCACATTTCGATTATATTTTATCTGCCTATAGATATCACATAATTGCTGTAAAATTAGCGGTATTTTAATTTCGCAGTGATTAGTCCTGTTAAAAGAGAATACATCAATTGGTATGTTTTCCAATGTTTTGTTTGTTTGCATCGTTCTCTTCCTTTCAGGTTTTCTTGTTCGTCTTCTGTTAAATCTATCTTCGCCTTGAGGGATTCTAGTTCTCCGTCAACCCGGAAGTTTAAACTGTAAGGGACAGAACCCATTATAGCGTTGAATTACATATGCAAAAGGAGAAGAATGGAGGTATGGAAACCTGACGAAAAAGAGTTTTGCTGGATGCTGTCTTTGCAGCCTGCCCTCTGCGGTGCTGTTTGCATTGGCGCTTACGCTACTCCCTCCCCCACCACCTTTCTTGCAAGAAAAAAAACTCTCAGTAAAAGCAACGCTTTTATCAGAGCTGACAACTCACTCCTTTTTTCAATAAATCTACTGATTCTTACATTTTGGCTACAACAGACCACTGTGTTTTACTCAATGTGATGATATTTGAATACCTGAAGAAAATTTTGGAGCTTCTGAATGCGTACACATACGCTCCGTCTTTTCCTTTATGTTGTGTACATATTTAGTTCTGACGGCGGATTGAAGGGTACGAAGCAACAATATATATACGGGATGTGATCAAAAAATACAGTGAATAATTTTATTAGAAACAAAGAAATAAACTTACATTGATTTAATCTCGTTCACAGTACTGTCCTTGATTAGAAATGCACTTATCCAAACATTGCATCCATGACTGGAAGCACTTCTGGAGGGCTTCTTTTGGAAGAGTGTTCAGCTGTTCTGTCGTGGCCATCTTAATGTCAGAAATGATGTCGAAACGTTTTCCTTTAAGCATGTTTTTTTTTTTTTTTTTTTTTTTTAATTTTTGGGAAGAGCTTCAAATTGTATGCTGATATATCTGGACAGTACAGCGAATGAGGACAGACAGGAATATTGTTGCTCTCAAAAACTCGCAAATCTAAAGCAAGGTGTGGCACGATGCATGTTCGTGATAACTAAAAAGCCATCTGCCTATTTATTCGGCGGTCAAAATGCTTTTCACGGGCCCAAACAAGATGTTTAGATTTTCGGAAAGCTCTCAAATAGTCATTCACCTGTTTGAACAAATCATTTGCGCCACTTTTTTTGCACGGTTTCACCTGTTTTTAATGTCAAAGGACGTCTCGATCATTGCTCGTTTCCAACCGACTCCTTGCCGCTTTTCAATCACTCATACCACGTGTAAACAGTCTTCAATGCCACCATCATACACTGATTTTGACATTTCGTGAGCTTCTTTGGCACTTTTTTTGCAGCTTAGAACAAAACTTAATGTTAGCACGCGACAGACACTCTTAACACGTCCTCACTCTTCTGGCTGTGGAAGCCAACTAACATGTCACAACTCGTTCAAACTTGACCCTGACTGTACCAAAGGTTTAAGCTATTGTCTGTTCACTCTAGGATGGAAGATTGTTTACTAACAACAATTTTAGTGCGAGCGTCAAAACCTTGCTTCTCACCCCTACATGGTTAATTCATGGTTGCCAGGCACATGAATTTCCGAACCGAATGTACCTACTTCTGCACAGTCATGGACCAAGTGTTATTACTACATAAATTGCTGCTTTTGAGATGACTGAGATATTAACGTTATGAAAAATTGAGTTAGTTATTATGTAATACAATATTACATATAATGCACACTCAATTTTGTACAAGTGTTCTTGTTCGAAAGTGTGCGAAAACCTTGTACGCCAGGCAATACTGGAAGATGGCAGTTTGTGTTGTAAACAATAAACAGAGGTAGCGAAGATCGTTAGGTTCGTTGGACAGCGTTGTTTTCATGATAAGGCGATAGAAACATATTGTACCGATTGTAAACAAGGGCTGGGAATTTCGATGCGAGTATAGGTAGAAATATTCTTGCCACATATTGCCTGTTGGTGAAGGTTTGCAATGTTGCAAACTGCCAAGTCTAGAATTTCATACTAATTGAACGAGCTTTGAGAAGGATTAGTATGATGCAATAATTATAAATACTAACAATCATAGACTTAAAGTATTAGGAAATAAACCATGCTGCTGTAAGAAGAATATAATACACATTGAATTAAGTGTTCAAAGTACAGTATAAAGCGAATTTTAACATTTAAACATTTTAAAGCTGTACATATTTGCCCTGTTTGGGTGCCCTTACCAGACACTGTGCAACACGAAAAAAGGCATTAAAATAGGTAGATCGAGCGTGGGCATGAACCCAGCTCTGGCCGGTATTCCTTATTAAGGTTTTCCTCAGTCCCACGAGGTGAATGACTAGATGGTAGCTTCAGTAAGGCAGGGGCGGATCCAGGCGGACTTCTTGAGAGCGGTAGGTTTTAATACTGCTACTTAGAGCTATTTTTAAGAGCTCCAAACTCTGGGATTGGGTTTTATTTAAATATATAAAATGAGAAAGTTTCCTTTCCTGGGGGGCAATCGCTATGATCGCCCCCCTGGATCCGCCACTGCTGCAAGGCCAGAATTGGGTCAAACACCGAGGCCCCAGAATTGGCGGGAAATATATTCCTTCAAAATATTATGTTGTCAACACTTCCACAAATATTATGGTGGTGGGTTCCGACATCCCTTTTTCGTTTATTTGTGTTTAAATTCATTATGAAGTAAATGTAGAAGTGTTTCTTTCATTCTCTTTCTTTCTTTCTTCTCATCTTTCTCATCCTTGCTCTCCTTTCCCCACCTTCTTAAAATTTGAATACTATCCTCCTGTAATATTGTTTCTCCCCACGGCCCAAGGTTTAAAGAGACCAACCTGTTATAGTTAACTATTAGCACAAGTGTACCAATAAATTCACATTAGAGACAGCGCCGCAACTTAGATTTTTTTTCTGGGGAGTAAGCATTAATATGCGTATTTGGGTCTCCGAGAAACAGTTTTTCTCATTCTTGCCCCCCCTCTTTCTACCTTTTTCTTATTATTTATGCCCCCCCGGAGCCTGCGGGGCCGTTACTTACGCCCTTGGGCCCGTTCCATACATGACAAATTAATTAAGAGGACAACATTGACAAATCTCAAATCCATACGAATAAATGTTATTTCTAGGGCCCCTAATAATAGACGTTTCTTACTGAAGTGGGCACATGGCTCACTTTTGTTTTATTTACCTTTTGTGCGCTGCTTTATGTAATGTAGTGAAACTGTTTGATGCTTCATTTATAATTTCATGTTAGTATTGTATATGGATTAAGAAAATTTCGTCTCCAAATGGGCCCCTTCGAACGGCGGGGAACCTCCCTGGGGGGAAGTTGCCCTCCCCTGTCACAGACAAGTTACGGTCCTGATTAGAGAAGAAGTAATCTGTTTCGAAATTTACGCAACTTGCAAATACCAAACCCTACTAGTGCTAAAATTGATGAGTTAGTTCCACTGTTACAACTGCTATAAGGGGAAAGTAGGGGAAGGACTGCTAAGATTCGCTGGCCAGGTTTTGTGTCAAAACATAGCGCCAAGCTACAGTGAACGGACAATACCGGGCTTACTAGTTGAAATGGGTACAACATAAATAGATGGCGCTGAGCAACTGCATTTACCGAACCTTTTGATTATATATTGTATATGAGTTTTCTGAGTAGCGCAGAAATCGATGACGAAATTGTTTGAAGAAAGGAGTGAAAAGTTGCAATAATTTACAAAACAAAGAGACATAAATGAAACGAAATAAACACATTTATAGATAAACAACTATAAGACATTGACTGGATAAGAAAAATGCAAAATTTGGAATAAATGGCAAGCGAAAGCAAGTATAAAGAGATATAAAACAAACAAAATGTGTAATTACAAAATACAAAACTCAGTGGTACAGATTGAGAATATCTAGGCCATGATATTTAGTTGTTTCTTCTTTTAAATTTCGTTCCTTAAGAGGTCTAATCACTGCGAAATTAAAATACCGCTAATTTTACAGTAATTATGTTATATCTTCAAATAGATAAAAGATAATCGAAATGTGTAACAACAACACGCTAGACAGTATTATTTTGCATGAGGTACCGTTGTCACAGGTCACCTAGTAAGTTTCTGTTTGCAGCCATTTAGAAACGCGAAAATAAAGTAAATTTTCTAAATGACTAGAAATCGAAAGCAGATAAGTGAGTCGTGATAACGGTATATCATGTAAAATAATATTGTCTAGCGAGCTCTTGTTCCACTTTTTCATTATCTTTTATTTATTTGAAGATAACATATAATTAATGTAAAATTCACGGTATTTTAATTTCGCCGTGAAAGGGCCCTAAGACGTGCTATTATTTAACGCACGGATCTAAGATATGTAACAAAAAATCCAGTTACTAGATAGTCACATGGTAATATTTTACTATGAAACGTGTATTTTATTTTACAATTTTAGTTACTCGTAGTGGGACATTATGTGGTTCGGATTCCACGTTTAAGCTGTTCTGGTATACGTCTCATATAGCATTGGAACTAAACGGGAAGCTAAACTCCAAATTAACCTACCACCCAAATTTTACTGCATAACATTATTCACATTGTGGCCTGACTAACATATTGTCAGCAATTTTGAACATTTACACACAAATTTTGTTCACAGAACAGTTACTAAATAGTTTACGCGTGTGATTTTTGATGTACTGGAATGCTTTCTTATTTATTCAAAAGGCAACACATTCTGTCATTTGCGTTTATGAGTATCGCGACCTAAATTCGTGTGTTGTACTGTAAAATATACGAGGCGTGTTTTCTAAGTAAGTGCCGTCTTGAAATAAGGCGCTGCAGTGCTGTGATTGGCATCTTACGCTTGTGTGCTGTGTACTTACAACTGTTGACAACCCACGGACGCCATTACGGAAACATTCGACCTTGTTTATGTTAATTTTCCGAGAAGACTTCTTTCGGATAGACGAACTTAGTGCCCGGCTATTTGAGGCGATCGCAAAGCGTATTTATTGCTTATGCGTACGCTTGGAATACTCTGACCATGTATTTAAATGTAGATGGCTAATCACAAAAGCGAAAGCAATAAAAACGCGGAGAAAACGTCAGGTCAAGCGTATTTGGTGCATTTCGGAACAATAGACCGCCTGCTGTTTAAAAGTTTTCAAAAGGAATAACACAAATGAAAGACGTGTTGCCAGGCAAGGGGATTATAGCAAGAAACAGCTGCTTGGAAGATGGTTTGTGCAGAGGATTGGAACTCTGCTATTACACACCTGGACCTGGCAAAAAGACCCGGAAATCCTGACTGGCTCACAGTATGATTTACAACTCTGGTGAAACTAAAAATTACTGAATAGCCACCTTGCCCACGTTCGCTACAGGGGGTAACGCATCAAAAACGCTTTCTCAAATAGCCTAACCCTTAGGCTTAAACTATCTTTTTGGTAGGAATACTCAAGAAGCATTTGTGATCACTAAAATTCGACAGGTCCTGCTCCTCGTGATCCCTATGGGGCACCTCGATTATCGGGCCCTTGGCGATTGCTAAGTACCCAACGTGGCCAGTCCGCCATTGTGTACACCCCCTAAAGAAGTTTGGTTTATATAGTAGAGTACTAACTAAACCAACTTCACTTCTCAGTAGCTAGTGTATGCGACCTCAAATTGATTTTCAATAAGTCGGGCATTGACACAGTTAAAAAAAAAAGTTAAATAGATGTCATTGTGCCCAACTGGCATAATATTGAATGATCTGCCTTTCCGTTCAGTTATTAGTCAGTTTTTGACGTTCTAAGAAAAAAAACTACGACATGTGATCAAAAAATACGCTGAGTAGTTTAATTAGAAACAAAGTAATAAGCTTAAATGAAATTTGATTTAATCTATTCAAAGTACTGTCCTTGGCTAGCAATGCACTTATCCCAACGTTGAATCCATGACGAAGCATTTCTGTAAGGTTTGTTTCGGAAGGGCGTTCAAACTGCTCTGTCGTGGCCCTCTCAATATCAGGAATGGTGTCTATACGTTTTCCTTAAAGCACGGTTTTAATTTGGGGGAAGAGCTAGAAGTCGCGTTTGTTATTATCTGGAGAATACGGTGGATGCAGACAGACAGGAATATTTTTTCGGATAAAAACTCATGTTCGTCAGTCAAAAGTGGGGGAACGAATTTGGTAAGATCCGTACAAGATTTAGTTATTTAGAAAGCTCTCGAATAGTTATTCGCCTGTTTGAACGAACACTTGAATAGTTTTTGGCAAGTTTTGCACCTTTTCTTCTGTTTTTTGAAGTTAATGGACACCCGAAACGTTGCTGTATTCTACCGATTCATTTCAGCTTTTACATCACTCATACTACTAATGAACAGTCCTCACAGTTACAGCATTATCGCCATACATGAAATTTCAATACTTCAAGAGTTTCTTTGGCTTTTTTTTTTTTTTCAACTTGAAACGGAATTTACTGATCACGAGTTGTTTATGCGCGACAAACACGGTAAATATAACTTCACTCTAGCGGCTCTGGACGCTGAGTGAAAAGTCAGAACGTGTTCCAACTTGACGCTGCATGTCTCAACGCATCAGCCTATCGGACAAATTACATCGAATGATTGTAGTGCCAGTAGTTGCTGCTAAAAAAAAATATCATTCACCGCATTTTTTAATCACACCTTGTACATGGCATGACATTATCTCAATATTGAAACTGGAAACAACAGAATATTTCTACCACTTCTAGTTTAGTAGATAGTGTAACGTTATTTATGATTCCTTCTGTTACATATATTGCCCACAATTCGAATCACTAGATAAGTCAACACGATTCAGTATCTTAATTTTTACACTTAATTGCAAAAACTAACAGCATACTTTGGAAATTAGGCTCGTCAAATATATAGAACAACTAACTTTTATTCTCAAAACTTCATAAATAATAATCTTTTTGTTGTCATAGCAATAGCCACTACCATTACATGAACATCAATCTATCTCAACATATATTCTACCTTTTTCTTCTTCTTCTTCTTCTTCTTCTTCTTCATAACGTATTATGCACTTTTAAGCACCGTTGCCCAAAATAGCTACAATTAGAAATGAAAGTAATTCACAGATGTCAGATATATATAATATCGTTGTAATAGAATAGAATAGAATAGAGGCTGAATGTATAATTGGTACGTTTACTTGATTGCAAAACTCTGTGTCTCGCTACGTAGTACAGTTTTTACCCTAAAGCAATCAACGTCAAAACCAGAAGTGATTGATTTATGCCACTTCTGCTATGAATAGAGGGTTAACAGAGAATATTGTACCTATGCTTAGAACACTAAATCGATTCCAGTAAAACGCTTCTATCTCTCTCTTATCTCCTTTCCTGCACTGCTAGAAGAGAAATCATAAACACGTCATTTACTGCTCCACACGTACGAAGAAGAGGAATCATTTCAAAATGAATGTACACTAGCATTAAGGAAAAATATTTTGTTAAAAATATATGTTGTTTGAAAAAAAATCCTGTATTTTATTTACATCCTGAAATTCAAATTCAATATTTCTGAAATACATTTCACCAGGTAATTTTTCTTTTACATGCTTCGATTCTCTTCATGAATCAATTTTTATCTGTTGTCCCGTTTAAAGGGTTGTGCCCTTTCTTCGGGTAAGTGGTTTAATTTTTATCTATTGACTTGAAGGAAATCTACGGGGTCTAACAACTTTTCATATTTATTATTTATTTATTCATTATATTAATATTAATTATAGATTAAGTGAAATGATTCCAGAGAAAAACATGAACAGTATTATTTTAGCTGCTATAAGTGAAAATGTTAACCTTGTCAGGTATTACATGAACACAAAGCATGGAATAAAAGATAAATTTGTGAACTGTAAAAACTAAAGAAACAAATGTAGTTAGCGGAATAGATAAGTGCTCTCGAAGCCACATCACAAGATTATGTTAGTGCGGAGGAATAAAGTTATCTTCTGTTCCTGGGGCGATACAGGAAAAGATGGGCACAGAAGAGGCCCATGATAATAAGTACTTGTCCTGAATCATAGTTTACGGGTATATAAAAAAAATCCATCTCACTAAAATTCCTGAGAGAGACAGAATTTTCTGAAATCTAAACTTCCTTGTTTTGCAAAATTTTAAAAGTTTTGAAAAGTAAAAATGGTTCAGATTTTGAATTCAGAAAATTGCAAAAATAATATTTCGTTACGAAACATCAGCACCAGAATTTCAGAAACAGAATTTTCTGAAAACTAAAATTTTGTTCCAAAAATTCTGTTTGAGAATTTTTAAAGATTTTAATCGAAAATTTTCAACAAAACACTTGTGTAAGAAAAAAAGATGAAAAAATCTGTTTTCCTTTTTATGTTTAAGATAAGTGAATGAAATTACTGACTTTTATGCCAACGTGTCGATTTCAAACATGTTCCCATTCACTTTATGTTGTGAGTTCAGTTAAATGACAACGTTGCATTTTCATTTAATATTGGGAACATAAAGAGTGCACAGCCGAACACATGTTTCAGAATTATAAAGTACTCACGCAACAATTTTTATAGAGGGAGTTTGGCTACGGGCAAGTAATTTGAAGTACTCGTCAACTACCTCTATAAAAATTGTGGCAGAAGTACCGCAGAATTCTGAAACAAGGATATTTAAATAGGGCACATACTAGTTCCTAAGTGAAGTCTTGACCCGACTACAGTAGGTCTCATAGTTTTGGAGCAACGGACCTTTAAAGTTCATTTTTTCATGTTTCCGGCAGCGCAAAGTCCGAAAGGAAGCATTTGAGCACCCACGTTGGACCGTACTTTTCGTCTTATGTTGGTGTCAGGGATCACTTCACAAACGTTGTCGGTGTTGTTTTGAAACACCCTGCATATAAACTAATTTTTCGTCACGAAAAACATCTAACTACTCCGACCAAGTGAATCAAATTCATTCTATTAAACATTAATATTGCAATCACAATGTCACTTGTCCTGTGATCGATCCAGGTACTATTAGTACCAGAGGTGAACACTCCACCACTAATCTACCGTATCACCAACCAGCGTTAATAAGGAAAGTGGGAAAAACTTCTTATAAAATGGGAGTTTTGAATAAAATCAAAATATTAAGACATGTTTGAAGACCTATGTTTTAGTTTTTCTAAAATCAAATCTTCGAAAAAACTGGAATTCATGGAGCTACTTTTGGATCTAAACGGTGTGACAAACATCTTGGCATTTGAAGGCGGAGCTCCAAGTTCCCTTTAAATGCTGCTAGCAAATGAGAGGCCAGCGGTATTGCCACGTTTATTTTGTACACATCCACGTCTATCCTTTGACACCTGATCGCGCTGTAGTTTGCCTCCTTAGCCATAGCCACACACCTTTACCACTTGGCAACGTCGCGCGAGAGCTTGCGTTTTATTCGTTCAGCTGAAATGTCAAGATGTTTGTCACAGGCTTTAGCAACAGATGTTCTTCTAATAGGCTATTTTTAATTATATTCTCCTAGTCAACGAACAATATGTCTGTGTGTCTGTTATTTTGATTTTTTAAAAATTTTGAGCCCTCCATTCGTAGAGCATCTAAAACTATCTGAGAAAGTGATGGAAGTTTTCACCGTTTCCCGATATATTGCCCCCCCCCCCAAAAAAAAAGTTCCGATTTGGGGAGATTTAAGGAGCCATATCTTGGGAACCGTAATTCATAGAGAGATCATATTGGTGTTGGTCAATACTAAGAAGATGGTGAACATTTTAATATCAAATAGTAACAAGTGACCGCTGGCTAACTGGTCATCGTTCCCCAGATATTGGCCAAAAATGTTCGAATTTCAGGAGATTTAAAGACCCATGTCTCAGGAACAGTAAGTCATACAGAGGTGATATTTTAAGGATTTTTGAGAGAAACAGAACAAGGTGCGGGTAAAAAAGATTTACATGTAGGAACAATCACATTTATTCTTGCCACTCTATCTCTCCATTCTATTGAAGTTCTCGCCTTTGGCGCGGAAGACCCGGGTTCGATTCCCGGCGGAAGCTCATGTAGTTCGGATTCCACGTTAATCAGTGGGTCCACGTCTGTTATAGCCTCGCTGCTGAACGGGACGTAAAACTCAAAATCAATCAATCAATCAATCTATTGAAGTTCATTCTGGCAATGCTCTTGGAGCATTCTCAACTGGTCTTTTGTTAGATTTTATAGTTGGCAACTCTGCTTTTCTCTCTCAGTTTCTTAGCCCTTTCTTCTCCTTATTTGCTCCAGGGATTAGCATTTGATCCTTTCTTGGCCTAGTCTTTCTCCTTCTCTCTCTCTCTCTTTTGCATCTCTTTTTACTCGACAAAGATTTTCTTACGTTCAACCATTAAAAACACAAAATAAGATTTTAAAAAAAAATGTAAAATAAAAAAGGAAAAAAAAAACCTACGAATAATAGAAAGTGGAAAAAGCATTTTAGCTGAGGTTGGAAGAGGTATATTCTATTTCTTTATGGAAGTTTTCGTTTTAAATAAACTCCAATTCTTGTTTTGCTACCACGTTTTCCTTTACAAAAATATTTATTCAAAAGGAAATTTCCCTGAAGCTATTTGAGGTTCGCTCTTTTTTTAGAGGCTCCTTTAATATTACAGAAGTAATTTTACACTGGTTGTACTCACAAACGTTTTTTTTTTAACATCCACATAGCTATTAGTTTCTAAACCAGTATATAAATATTACATTTTGCAAAGCATTATAAACTTAAATATAAAATATCTTGCATGTTTTCTAATTTTGCGCTGAGTGATTTTTCCCAATAATAATAATAAAAAAAGAGGTCTTGTAAGAACGGTGATGTTTCTATTGTAGACTATCATCTTGCTATAGTGGGATTTAGTCATAAAAGTGGGATCCTGTCATCAAAGTGGCTTATGAAACCTTAAAATGAAATTGTTGTACCTAGGTATTTTTACATAACGTCTTCATTCTGCGAATGTGCTTGTTGAATTGTAAATTAAGATAATTGTTTCCATTTACAGTATATTACAGGTATCCACCTTTTTTTTTTTTTTTTTTTAGCAAAGTTGTTTGAATCATCTTTATACAGGGCGGCTGGAAAGTAACTCCCTATTTTGAATTGTGAATTTTTGTTGATATTATGTAGATAGGATTGAAAGTTATCTTGTTTTATAGACATTTTCCCTGTGAAGTTTTGTTGTTCCTTTGAAGCCACAGAGATGACAGGACGATTAGGCATTGAGGAGAGCCAAAATTATAGCAAGATTTAAGGTGTGGCTATCTGTAATCAGGTTCAACAATGGTGGAGGAATCTACATGGGAGGCAAAGATGTTCTGGATGCAAAAAATACAATTAAAAATTGCACAGATAATTAAAGACACGTGGAGATTAAGAGATCAGGTAGGCTCTCGACTTCGGTATCAGAGGAAAAGGTGGCCACAGTGAGGGAAATGTTGTTTGAAAGAAGCCCTTCAAAATCAACAACGCAGGCTACAAGAGAGAGGGGCACGCTATTCTGTGCGTGCAATTCTCCACAGAGTTACATTACAGACCATGGAAGCCTCATTATGTCCTAAGTTGTATCCAAACGATTGCGATAGGCGTATTGATATTTATGAAATAATGCTCGCTGGCATGAAAATCAGCGACACGTGTTTGAAAAAATCTGTGAAATGATGAAGCTGTGTTTCATGAAGGAGGGTCGTTAATCTTCATAATAACCATTATTGGACAGAAGATGATCCCAAAGATATCTTTGAAAAATTCAAACCAAGCCGAACGTGGCAGTGTGGTGTAGATTGACTTTTCCCGGCATTATTGGACCCTATCTGTCGAGAGACACTATGATCTCTGAAAGATACCTGGAAATGTTAGAAACTTTTGTATAGCCTACATTTTCTGAATGGAATGAGTCACGTGAGCTGTTATTTATGCAAGATTGAGCTATCTCTCATTCAGTGGCGGCGGTTGGACGTTAAAAGTGAGGGGGCAAGACATGATCTGAATATTTGTATATAAATGTTAGTTTTCCTGGTTGTTTCTAACATTTTGTTTGACGAAAGGTTGTATAACTAATAGGATACTATATTTTCAGTTAAAATACCGTATATCGTATATAATAGTTTATTAAGTAAATTGAGAAGAACAACGCAAGTAGATACTAGCCCTTTGTACTCTTAAACAACGAAAGTGTAAGAAGAGATTTGATTCCTTGCTCATGAATATCTTAAAATTCTGTCTGGAAAATTGTGTGATCAGATTATTTAATAAATTTGCAAAACAAATAAATAGAAAGGATAATATTAATCATAGTAATGAATAATGATGCTTGTTTTGCAAAAGTTATATTGAAACTGAGGATTAATGAAAAACTTAATATTTAATTCCACATATGCTATTATATGTATGTTATTACTCTTAGAAAATGAAAGGCAGTAAATACTACAAGCATATGCTACGACATTTAAAGAAATATTTGCTTTTGCAACTTCTTGAAATATGTTCGTTGCCATTAGGTGCAGTTTTCACTTTCTTGGAACACATCAAAACACAACAATATTTAGAATCAATTCACACTTCAGTTATACAAAATAAACTTAAAACCTAGAATTATGTTCAATTTACTAAATTTTATTGTATATACACTCGTACATCCTTCAACACAACACTTCACTCGTATATTACACTACAAAACAATGGAAAAGGTAGAAGTTGTTTCTTATCACGCTCTTTTTAATCGATATTCCTTACTTTAGAAAGAAGAAAAGACATTTTAGGAACTGTCAATTTTTGTGCAATTAAAGAATAACTTGTAAAATAGGCCCTACTTTTTTGCATAATGTTCTTTCGATTAGCTTCAAAACGGCTCACTAACATATCGAGCCCTTGTAAGAAGAAATGAAAGTATGCTGAAATTGTGCTCCAATAGGTTATTTTTTGGGGTTATTTTCTGTAGCGATTAAAACGCAATTACTGTAACTTTCTTTACTCCACGGGAAGATAACCAATACGTATTCACGCAACAGCAAATATTATATGGCAGCATTTTTTCCTATTAATCAGTAACACACACAAAATCGTTACATTTCCAAATGAAACTATGTACATTAATTGGTTACTTCAAAAAAGTGCGGGGCCAACTGCCCCCCTTTGCCCCCCCTAATCTCCGCCCATGCTCTCATTACATCTTGCCTGTTAGACAATGGCTTGATGAACACTTCGCAGAACGCTGGATAGCGGGTTCCCATTGAATGGCCAGCGCAAAGTCCAGACCTTACACCATGCGATTTCTTTTTATGGGGTAGGCTGAGGAAGAAATGTATCCCAGCAAACTACAAACTCTTGGCAAACTTGAGAATAAGGTCCGTGAGGTCATAAGTGGTGTTCCTGCTGCAGTCTTGAAGAAGGTCGTTGCAAACGGACCTGTTCGTTTGATAAAGTGTCTAGAAAATACTGCAGCACGCATTGAGTTGTAACTTTTGAAAAGATAATGGTATATCATAAACTACATGTGTGCAAAAAAATGAGTTTATACGGATAATAATTTAGGAGAGAAAAATATTAAAAATAGGGAGTTACTTTCCGCTCACCCTGTATATAAAAGAAGTCCTGAGTAAGTGAGTGAGTGACTGACTGACTGTGCATAGAATTTGTGACGTAAGATACCACTAAGGAGGGATATTTGGAAATCTGATGAGGACGAAGGGAAGAAATAGAGATGGCAATTGTTATAGTAAAGAATCATATTTCCAAATCTCTGAAGAGTAGAGACACGAAATTTGGTATATGGACTTCCTATTTAAGGTAATTAGACATATGTTTCACCCTCATTTGATATTTCTCCTAGAAGAAAAGAGAATAGGCGAGAACAAGAACAAGAGGGCTACAATTGTTACAAAAGGATAAATATATCTTAAAACCTCTTGTGATTAAAGATATGAAAGACATTTAGACTTAAAAATAATTGAAGACATGTTTCAGAAGATTTTAAAATCTTTTTTCTTCTAGAAGAGGAGAAAAAGGCGGAAAAAATGGGCTTGCAAATGTTAAAATAAGATGGCGATGACTCAAAATTCCTTAACCTCCTGAGACCTGAGAATGTATTTGTCGAGAACTTTTGATGAAATTTTGTATATTGGGTAACAATAGACCCAATAGTACATATTTGGAAACAATTTCGTCATACTGTTTTCCTATTGGTCGGTAATGAGCCGTATTGTATGCAGTACTTTGGGTCTCAAATAGATATGTATTGCATGCAATACACAAGCAAAATTGTATATTTCCCTTCGTAATATAAGCATAAAATATGCAAATCATTAAACCTGAAATTTACTGCACTTTGTTTTATTTTCTGAGAAATTATTCAATCAATGTACGATAGCATATTTATTAATATTTTTGACAATATCTTCGTAAAACTAGAAACATTTAGTAAATTTTAGAAAACTTTTTCTGCACTGCTACAAAAAAGCACTTCTTCACTTCTGGAATTCCTGGGTACAACTTCAAATGTTTAGTAGACATTAAAATCTACTCTCTACGCAACTTCACTTTTGAAACTTTTAGACAAAACTACAAATATTTAGGGAATATTTCAAAACAAACTTTCTCTACACTACTTCATAACATCACTCTCTTAGTTTCAGATTTTCTAGATAAAACTACAAATGTCAAGAAACAAGTTATATCTTATGTTTTGAGTTTGAAATTTTAAAATAATACTGTAATATTACTGCACATTTTCGGGTTTCATGGAGAGTGGAATCTTCTAAAGCAATTCCGCCCTGGAACAATGCACAAAAAAAAAACATTTCAGTCCACACATCAAAACCTTGAATGCTTGTCGCACCCAGGATTACGGCACCTCGGAACCGTTTCGCAATTTTTGAAGTGAATGGTTTCAGGCATATGTTTCCCTTTGCTGTGTTTTTTACGTATGGGAGGAAGGGGATGAACCATTCTTCTTTTTTTTTCCCGACAGGCATCTCATCATCGCTCGAGGCTGAACCATCAGAACGAAACTGAGACTGAATTATATGCTCTTCTCCAAGGTTAAATTTGAAGTCAAATAATTGTAACTTTCTGACATCCCGATCACTAATGCTGTGAGCAGCTATCGCTTCTCTCGATTCGAACCACGAATTCACTACACTCATATCAATAAGGTGCATAATAGCACGAATTGTTCATTTCTTTGTTCGAGCAGCAGTTGGAAAGAAACTAATCATTCGACACCGACCATGTTCTTGTTGTACTCTTGAACAGCCTTAGGAATAGAGACAGAAATGTGCTTTTGTTCGGATTTGGACCGTCTTTCGCATGTTCCCATTGGATTATTTCCAAGGACTGTAGATGCCACTAAAATAGGTTTTCTATCAAACCATTCCATAACCATATTGCCGTCTGAAGTTATCACTTGCAGACAGGTTCCTCTTTCATTTTTTTCTTTTGAGATTGCTAAGGTAGAAGCTTCTTCACTTTAACTGGAATCCTGTTAGCCATAATCGTTCCTGTACTTTTGAAATCAATCTCGGAAAGTGTCTGCAGTAAAGCCAGAGAAGTGAAATACCTGTCAAAATACAAGTAATGGCCGGGATTGAAAGGTTTTATCAATTCTAGCACTGAATTACCACCGATAACAAACTTCGGTACTGGGTTTCTGAAAGTTGTCTTTCCCTGGTAAACCAAGATATTAATCACTTTTCCTGAAGGAGTAGAGATGACAATCAATTTTATCCCGAAAGGATTTGGTTTTCCTGGCACGTACTGTTTAAATTGAAGTGCACCTTGAAATGGAATCATTTGTTCTTCTATCGAGAGATCAGCAGAAGTGTGCAGTTCGAGACGTCTCTTCTTGATCATATCTAATAGCGGTCTTACTTTCCACAAGTGATCCTTCTCTCTTTCTTCTTTAGTTACATCATCGTCATTCAGTAACTTTAGCCTGCTACGTATGAAAAAATAACGATCTTTGTCATGGCTGTTGCTATAACTGGAACCCGAGTTTTCTGTGTCCAGTACATTCTTATTCGTGGATACTGCAAAAGAAAAGAGAAAACACTATAAAATTCAGAATGCAAGGTGTTCGATTTTGTAGTGTTAGCTAAATTACTGACAAATGAGTAGAGAGAAAGTGAATCTCATTGGTGCTGGTCAATCATAAATCCAGGAATTCATAATCGTGCCTGTCTTTCGAGAGAATAATACTAACTCTAACAAGTGTAAGGGTAAATAAATAAATAAATAAAGTTGTATATACTTTTTGATACTCAAAAGTAGTCAAAATTGCTCATTATCTTTATTTGAATTGTTGAAGGTTAACGACTCAACGATAGAAACTTACTGTTAAGACCACTCTTCCCTGCTGTGTGAGAGACAGCATTGTTGCGTTCTAAACTATTCTACAAGGCTCAGGACTGAGTTTTATTATAACTTCAAAGGACAGATTTTCCTTTCGATTGTTTTACATCATTAGCTACTGTTATAAAAGAAAATGAAATGTAGCTATTCTTGTCTTGAACTATTATATTATTTAGATACCAAAATGCCCAGTTTCTGTTGGTATCCAAACGAAGCCTTGTAAATTACATGCATTTTCGCCAGCAATCCATTACAACGTCGACACCAAAGTTGCAAAACTCTTAGCAGGCCAAACCTAATAGAGAACCATTGTATTGCATGCAATACATCAAGAATTACCCCTAATTATCTTGACTAATTTTCAATAAATAAACATGATACTATTTGTGCTTTACTATTCAACATTCTTATTTATAATTCTGCTAACAAAAATAATAATTTTAACCTAAAAATATCAAAAATTTAGAAATTACCTGGATCAGATGCGTCCATGGCGCCAAATTGTCTTCTTCCCGCTTTCAGCAGACAATAGAACCACCTATAGGTAAAAACAAAAACCAGCTGCCCTTTCAGCAGTAATTTCGACACTTCCCGAACACAATAACCGAGATTCGGGCACGTTCGTAAATATTCGTAGCCATGACGGGCGTTCGAAAAATGTATTGTATGCAATACGCAGGGTCTCAGGAGGTTAAGAATTGAGACATGAAATTTGGCATTTAGACTTTTCACCTAAAATAATTAAATCGGTAGTTTTGAAAATATCGTAAGTCAGAAAATGATGATTTTGCTTTACTCCAACGTATCATTTATTATTTATTTATTTATTTATTTTGGAACACCAATTGCTCACAACAGGTTGTTCATTTCGTGCAAAGGCAAGAAAACTCTACTTTTTCAGAGGTCGTTCATTTCGTCTCTGTCTAGATTTTCAAAAATTAAAGGTTTTTTTTTTCTTGTTCGATTTTCTCAAAACTTTACTTTTCTAACTCATGACCTTTTCAAAACTACTGATTTGATTAAAGACGTGTTTCCGAGCTTTTCGATATTTCCCTAAAAAAGATTTTAAAAGGTAAGATTTTTTTTAAAAAAATATATCAGAGTTACAATTATTGTAATGTGTTCTTACCTCAATATCTCTTAAATTAGAGACATGAAAATTGGTATTTAGGCTTTTAATTTAAAACAATGAAAGATGCGTTTCAGCGTTTTTTCGCTAAAACGGCAAGAAAAAAAAGTTGTGTGGGTTTTTATGGAAGTGCGATATTTTGCCAGATAATTTGCGATTTTTTTTAAAAGTCAGGGTTTGGTAACAAGATCCTATACTTATGCTAACATGTTCAGCAACTTCACAGACAGTCAAATGATAATTTGCAAGAATCACATTACTTACAATCTCAAGATGTTGGTTTTCTGTTAATATGGATAGTTGTCCAGTCTTTGGAACTTCAGCAATCGAACTTTTGCCCATCTTAAAACGCTTAAACTAATCACAACTCTTACATTCGGTTCATGCAGTCAATCTTGTATGCTTGTATAACCATTTGTAATGTTTCCGTCGAAGTTTTGCCCAATTTCACGCAGATATGTTGTTTCTCCATCAACTTCAATGTTGCTTTTTGGATCAAACGAATATTTCAATCAAACATTTCCTTGTATATATATATATATCCTCTATGTGGAGAACAACATATAGTGTAGCCAAACCCAAAAGTATCACTTAACTCAGTATGCTGTGCTTATTCCGCATAAAATATGGAAACTCGATTTAGACTGGAGTTCAAAAATTTTTGTTCCCCCCCCCCGATCCAAAACTAATTATTGACCAAGATCGCAATTTTTCCATCCATTTTGGATCACTTTCCTAAAATTCTTGTTTCTTTAATTCGATGAATAGTTTATGTATGATACTACCCAATTGGCAAATACTCGACATCTAACGCATAGATCGGAAACCTGTAAAAAGTTATCTTTTTTTAAAACAAGATGTATTGTTAGATAAACGTAGAACGTCAGCCTACTATTAGCCTACTATTTAAAAATTTCGACCTCCTTTCGAACATGCCTCGTACATTATTTTAATTGATCGAAACACAACATTTACCTTATACATTATGCGAGAATAGAGTCCAACCCCCCCCCCTCTAATTATGATTTTACTCCTGTTAAATAGTACATGTTTGCTTTAGTAGCTTTAATGACATAATCAATATCTCTACATAATACCAACAAGATTCCTGGGAATTATTATTACATAATTATGGCTCGCAACAGAACTGTCAATAATGGAACACCGCAAAATGACAAATAATGGCCAGATTCACGTCCACTCTCGTCCAGCCGTAATATTGTTTCTAAAACTTGGTATATTGTGACGTGTCCTTTCTCTCATTGGAACATTCTATCCTGCTTTTCAGTGTGCAACAAGAAAAGAAAGGGAGAATATTAGAAAAAAAAATGAAGTCGAATAAAGTGAGGAAAAGCTAATCAGCTTAATTGATATCAGTCAGACTGTTATTGGGCGTTAACAAATGTTAGTAAATCGAAATTAACAATTGTCAATCACAATCTGCGTAGACAAGGAACCGCCTCCATAAAACCCTAATTAAATTTCCGCAATTTCAACCGCCAAAAACGAGAATCTAGTTGATGGAACAGCCACGGGAGAAATTAAAACTTGGTCATTTATTACGTAACTAGCCAGAAATAGAAAAACCACCAACTTGCTTTCATTTTGTGTAAGCTGGAAAAGAAGGGGAAAAAGAAAGGTTTTAGTGACGGGTTTACGAGAAATGAAAAGGGATTATATGTTTGTATGCGATAGACAATTCTACAAATACAAATACTGTAGCTACTCTCTATCTTACAAGCTAGCCAGAAGGCTCATTGCTGCAGAAACAAATGATCAAATCTATATTATAAAATTGAAAGTGACTAACTGTGTGACTCCTAATTTCTTGAACCACCTGACTGATCTCTATGTACAGCTCGTAACTCTGCACCGTTGCTGTGTTATAGATCTGAACCTGAAGCTAACAGAACCTTCATAGATGAGGTTCGGATCAACGATGTTTTTTTTTTTTTTTTTTTTTTTTTTTTTACCATATCATGTTGACAGTGTAACTTAGGGGAGGAAGAAAGGGAAGAGACATTTAAAAATGATCGAAAATGACCGATATTAGTATCGATTCTATAGCTTTCGAAGTCGTTGAGACGAATAGTGACATTTGCGATGCCATGTGTCCAAATTCAGCCCCGCAACTTGAGGGAGAGGGAGATACATAAAAATAATCGAAAATGACCAATATTAGTGTCGAATCCATAGTTTTCAGGGTCGCTGAGATGAACAGGGACACCTCTGATCCCGTTTACATCGAAATTCAACCCCTGCAACTTGGGGGAGAGGAAGGGAGAGATACATAAAAATGATCGAAAATGACCGATATTAGTGTCGAATCCATTGTTTTCGGGCTCGTTGAGATGAACAATGATACTTTCGATGCCGTTTATATCGATGCCTCTAAAAACAAAAACAGCATATTTCACGAGTTATTAAGTATCAAGCACATAAAATAAGGAGTTATGCATTTAAAGTTTTCATTTTAACCCATCGAAGCGGATAATCGATAATAGTATTTATATGTATACAGATTTAATGGTGGCACCTAAAGTTGGAGGTACACCTGCTGTCAGGGTTGGCAACTGTCAGGTAGTGTTAGAGCAAATTCCATACTACACCATGAGCACCAGAACTGCAGTGTGCAATGAACTGGGCAGATGATAATAATATAAAATAGGCGACCTTTTTGATTTCTAAGGAGATATGTTTTCTTAAATCAGTTTTATCGGTTCTAAAATACACTTTACAATATTTACTGTTTACTTTTTCACGGTTATCCTTAATTTATCCGGTTATGCCTCACTTCCTTAATTTATTTGCTATCTTTCTTTACATGGGAGCCTTAAATTTTGGAAGCTTTTATTGTAATTACACTTACTCATTATGTTAATACAAGTAATACAGTAACACAATTAAATTTTGCGATGTTCACGTTTGCACAGCTCCGTACCACTATTAGGTTAATGCATTAACTGAGACACAGGCCCGTAGCCAGCCTAGAAATATAGGGGAGCCCGGTAGAAGTTAGAGGAGGCCCGACCCAACCATATTATAGTTCATTTGCAAGCCTATCGTGAAAATTTAGTGGGGGGCCAGCCCACCTTAGCCCCGCCGTGGATATGGGCCTGCTGAGACAGCAAGATGGTCATTTATACTTCTACAGGGCAATCTCACCAAAAATCTTGTGTTGTCAAATGTGGAGATTAAAAAGTACTAAAACTTGAATTGAACTAGTATTGAAAATGTTTGTTTTACTAAAACTATTATTGATTGTGAATAGAATACTTAACAATCAAAAGTTTCATTATATTGTATAAAATAAATAATTTCTGATTTTACATATTTATAAATAACAAAGAAGCGCATTTTTAAGAATTATAGCCTGTAAATAGTTAAAAGTAGCTCAAAAACTAGCTTGTCGCCCAATTTGATATTTAGTAGCAAGGGCACTTAAAAATATCGCCCAATCCGCTACTTTTAGCCCAATCTGGCAATACTGTCTAGATCTCGGTAGTATATATACAGAAAATTAAACTATAAAAGCTCTGTAATTAAAAAGAATAGTAGAATTAATCTATCGGTAGAGACCTATCAATGATCAAGAATGACTACTTCTGAGACAATTGATTATAAATTTAAATATTCAGCTTATAGGGGAAGGGAGTATAAAATGGCCAGAGAGGGTAAGGTAATTATCGGCACTTTTCTCGAAAGTATATGCCTGACATCTATTACAAGTAGGCCCAATCAGTTGCGCTAGTTGCCATTGTATTTCTAGTATAGGGATGCGCAAGAGTCGAGTCGAGTAGAGATTTAAGTCTGTCTCGACTCGAAAATACGTTTCTGTCTCGACTCGACTAGAATTCGAGACGAGACTCTCGAAATTCGAGTCCTGACAAAATATACGAGTTAAAATATACACACACATCAGCCGGAACATTATGACTACCTAGAGCTACCTAATTGTTAGTATGTCCAACTTTGGCACGGATAACAACGGTGGCACGTCTTGGTATGGACGCAATGGTCCTTGGTAGGTCGCTGGAGAGAGTTGGCACCACATGTGTACACACAAGTCACCTAATTCCTGTAAATTCCGGGGAGGGGCCAATGCACTCTGACGTCACGTTCAATTACATTTCAAATGTGTTCGATCAAGTTCAGATCCGTCGAGTTCTGGGGCCAGCATATCGCTTGGAACTCGCCATTGTGTTCCTCGAACCACTCCAGTATACTCCTGGCCTTATGTTATTTCCGCCACAGTTCGCTGTCTGTTCTGTTTTATCAGTCTGCCCAGCCTACGACGACCGACATCTGTAATGAGATGGGGGGGGGGGGCGCCCAACCCCTCGACGTTTGGACGTCGTTTCCCTTTGGTTTCGCCACTTGTTCAAGACACTCACCACATCACTACTCGAACACCCGACAAGTCCTGCAGTTTCCGAAATTTTCGTGCCGAGTCTCCGGCCCATTACAACCTGCCCTCGGTCAAACTCAGATAAATCGCGCATCTTCCCCATTCTACAAGGCCAGCACTTTCACTTGATACTATATGCACCTTACGTTTGTCTGAGTAGCAGGCATTTGTTGGCAGGTGACGCTGCTATCGCCTGGACGAGTTTATATCGATAGTAGGTAGGCGGTCTTAATGTTCTGGCTGTTCGGCGTATAATAAATAAATTTAAAATAAAGGAAAGTTTCAACATTCTGATTAACTTGCAGGAAATTTCACAAGTTACGACAAGAAGCAATAATAGTTTTATACAAACCAGACAATCAATTATTATTATTATTATTATTATTATTATTATTATTATTATTATTATTATTATTATTATTATTATTATTATTATTATTATTATTATTATATTTAAAGTAAATCAAATATCACAACATCAATTATATTAGTTTTAATTAACTGAATTGAGCTGAAAATTAAATCTTGATCTCGAAAGATTAACTATTAAAGTTATGCGTTCTGTATTTTTCTAAAGTAATAAATGCTGGAATTTGTTTCAAGGCTGTTTCTGAGTGAATACTTGCTTCAAAATAAGATTAAAAATCATAGAAAAATTTTCGAGACATTCGAGTCAAGTCGAGATTTTTACGAGCAGTCTCGACTCGACTCGTGTGTCGACTCGAAAATTCGAGTCGATAAATACGTTTGTCTGAACTCGTCTCAAATTTTATAAAGTATGTCTCGACTCGAATTCAAGTCGAGTCGAGTCGAGATTCTAGACATGTCTGCACTCGTGCGCATCCCTAGTTCTAGACAGCAAAGACGCCAGACGCAATTATTCTTCTGCTCGTATGAAGAAAAAGGTGCTTTCATCTATTGTTGATCTATGGATAAGTATTAGTTTAACAATGATTTTCTCCCAATTATATACAACTTGAAGACTATATATATATATATATATATATATATATATATATATATATATATATATATATATATATATATATATATATATATATATATTTAGGGGAATGCTTCTTAATAATTTTTCTATTATTTAGTATTGTTGAAGTTTTGTTATTCAGAGCGAACAAAGAAATATACAGTATGGCGAGCAATCGGGGAAAGCGGTCAGACGCAGAGGCGGGTAAAGTGACCATCTTACTGTGCCTCTGACCACTTTGCCCGACGCTTCCAATTGAATCGAATATTGCTAAGTTATGTAATAAATTAGGTTTAATATTTTAACATTAAAACAGCAGTTCACCTACTATATATTTGCAAAGATGTACTCTGATATATAGTTAGGCCTTTATGCTTGATCGAAATAATACAGAAGTTATTAACAAGGATGTAATAAATAGAGGATCTGCCCATATGTATCTTCATCCTATTAAATCGATTTAGCCAAAAAAACAACCGAGCATAGACAAGTCTGATTGGCTACTCTCGTTTCCGCCATCGTCTGATTGGCTACTTTCGTTTCCGTCATGATTGCTGGCTCAAAACATTGCGATCCTATTGGACGGAGTGGGCAGAGTAGGGGTGGTGAAACTGTGACGTATGGCTTCAAGATTTTGTTGTAAGGGCAGATCCTCTATTTTATAAGATCTTTGGTTATTAAGCTATTTTGTTCTGTTAACAAATAAATGTATTTGACAATTTTGAAAGGTGGGCTTTTGTTAGCTTCTATTTGTATTCAGTATTAGCTAACTTTCTTATGACCACAGGTAACCTACTATAATAACAGTTTTTGACATTCTTTCAGATTAGGTGGACTCTTTAATAGATGTCTATTGAATATAAAGATGCACTTCAAACTTCCTATATTAACAAGTCAATTATAATCCTTAAATTCTCACACCGTATCATGGAGCCACGAGTGATATCCTATAAGCAACAGACATTGTGGGAAGAGTGTCCACTTTGCTCGACTAGGTCGGGTAAAGTCGGCATTTGGTAAGACTTGAAATTAATCAATAACTTTCTCCGTTAAGCTTCTTCAAAGCAGGTTCATTTAAATATACCTTAAAAGTTAAGGACGGAAGTACATTACAAAGCTTCTACTTACTCGCTAGCATGTTTCTATAGGACTGAAAAATGTTAAAATTCCTTAGGATGGCCGCTTTACCCACCCTTCCCTTACATTTCTAATTTATTTTTTCTTAGGCACAACTTTCTTGTTCCCTTTCAATATATAAAATAACTTTGAAACTTCACATGTCTTAAACCGGATAAGTAAATGTGAATTCCGTTGATTACGCAGGTAACCTTTTTTTTTTTTTTTCAACTTTCCTACAAATTTCTACAATCTCTTTAGTACGCATTGTCCTGGACATCCTCATTACCAGAAATAATATATTGCAATGGTCCCGGAATTACCAGAAAGATTAAAAAAGAAGTAGGAAACAATTGATAAATGACTATCGTCTATTATTAATCCCGGCCTCGATACTTAATTAAAGAATAGGGTCTCTCGCAACGCATATGATAAATTGTTGGCCTTCTGTGGTATGAGGAGGATAATGTAAAATTTGATGTAAACGGACGTGTGTGTGTCGTATGAGTGGTTTATATAGAGGAGGTACGTATATGTAACAAAGCGGAGGGAGGGAGAGAGATATGTTAGACAAAGCGAAATGTGGTTACAAAGTGGTAGAGGGAAACGCCAAATGACGTCATCATATGTGAAACCGCAGTGGTATTTCAACTTAATGATGAGGTTATATGCTGTTTGGCTGTTTTGGTTTTAAAGTGGGTTAACAAAAAAGGTTACAACGTGTACACTTAACACAGTTTTATATGAGGGGAAAAAGGTGTTAATGATCACGGTATTATAATAACGAGCTGGTAATTTCAGTGACACTTCAGGGAATTATTTAAATACTTATTTGTTTGACTGGCAGAGCCAGAACAAGTAATTAAGATTATAAATAGCCAAACTGTGTGACTAGTTACTGTGAACACCATACAATTCACTAATTGGTAGTTATTACTACAATCCGTTTTGTTTTTCGATATTTACTCCTTGATGTATTTTCTTACATATATGCTGTCCCACAAGGAATCATTTTTGGCCCTTGATCATTTTTCTGTTCTTTCAATCCAGCATTATATACATCACTTTTATACAAATAATTTCGAAATTTATGTCCGAAGTTAATGTTCTAACTTAGTAACTTAAATTTTTCTTAGGATATATATTATATCTTGAATGACCAACATAAAACAAAGTAACTAGTAATTCATAAGAATGAAAAGTGTATCAAATAGTGGGTTGAGTTGATTTTAACGTCCCGTTCAGCAACGAGGTTATATGAGACGTGGACCTTCTGATCAACATGGAATCCGAACCACATGAGCTTCCGCCTGTAATCGAACCTGGGTCTCCTATGCCAAAGTCGCGTACACTAACCGCTTAGCCACGAAGGAGCTCTATCAAATAGTGGGCAAACAATTGTGTTTATAAAGCAATCGAACTGTGTGACTAGTAACGGTGAATATTTGATAATTTAAAGATATTAGCTTAAAGTTATTAATAGAAATTTTAAGTTATTTACTCCTTGCGTGGTCCCGCGTAGCGTAGTTGCTAACGCTCTCGTCTTTGGTGCATACGGTTCCGGGTTCGATTCCCGGTGGGGACACTCGATCGAAAAAGTGTAAAAGCTTTTACAGACCAACTCTCCTGAATGAGGTTGTTTGGGAGGATTTCCTCATTCACACTAGGATGGTACCTAACATAGAGGTCCCAAACCGCTTCGTTCTTTCCCCAAGCCCTTCTTCGGATAATGTAATCGCTGAGGGATGGAATCTCCCATACATGACGGACTAATATTCCCACAGATGCCGAAATCAAATTTCTAATCCTAATTCACTCTTTGATGCAGTTTTGTTTCTGGTTAAACTTACTAAGGTTATGATCCAGACTAATGAAAATGGTGAAAATGATGAATGAAATGGTGGAATGAAGAAAGTAGGAAGAAAGGACAGAACTGGGAGAAAACACACGCGTATTTATGGTGTTTGTCCACCACAAATCCAACTGGCGGGGATTTGGGACGAACCAGGGATCCCGTACACTTAAAGTAACCACTCTACCGGTAAGCCACCGCTTCTAATATTAGTAATCGTCTTTCTATCCAACATTATATTTTATATGTACACTAGCTGAACCTGCGCTCTCTACACAGTGCATCATTCGCATATGAGCATAAATCTCCTTATCATTCCTTACAACATCTGTACATGTCCCCTTATAGACACAAGTGAAAGACATATTGATTTTAAAAAGCCAAGGGATATCATAAAGGGGGAATTTTTTCGATTATTTTTCTCAATATCTCGCATCGTTTGCAAGATTTGAGCCAGCTTCCGGTTGGAGTTTCTAATTCATGTATGACCAGTGTTTTATTTCTTCTTGCATGCAGTATGTAATAAACAAATACATTACATACACAATTAATTATAATGTCAACTATATATGGTGTTCATTGGGCAAAACACTCCCCCACAAAAAAGGTTCATCTTAGACTGGAGAAGTGCTTATCCTTCCTTTTCCATTATTATTTGGCCATGAAACAAATGACTGAGACATACACAACCCTCATATACAACAGTGTGGTGTTGGAATGTATAATGCTTAGGATGTGATGCTTTATTATTATTATTTTTTTTTTTTTTTTAATTTCAACTTCCAATGTACCCGTAAAAATGTAATAAAGAAATAGTGTCCATGTTTTTTAAATATTCAATTAGAACTGGACATCTACATGAAATTTGCAATCGATCAGTGAAAACGTCATCTTTCTAGAGCCTGTAGTTTCCGAGATCTCATTGTCGAAAGGATTGGCCACATACATATACGCGTAAATTAAAAGAGCTCCAAAGATGGCAGCACAGTTCATTTGCATTTATTTCGGAGAAGGCTTATTAAAGGCAAAGGCCTTCGAACAATAATTTAAAAGGATAAAAATTTTCTGAAAAATATTTCTTTAGGTAATTTATTAAAAATACACTCTTTTAAAAATATTTGTCTTTGTTATAAACGTGAAATCACAAATAACCGTAAATTAAAGGTTTGAAAACTAAGGTTATAAGTTAGAGCTCGATGGCTCTGAATTGGTATTGTAGCATTTTTAATATATAGATAATTAATACAGATTATTTCAAATTTTCTATTGCAAGTCACATAGATCTAGTGAACGTTTTTAAACAAGCAAACTCGAATGCTTTAAGCTGTAATTGATTACATGCTGTACAAGCAAAGTCATTCGAACAATGGACCAGTGTTTGACTAAAGTACATTTTGAAAAGTTTAGTTACAAGATTATTTTGAACTATCTTAACCAAAAATTCTTACGAAGCAAGGAACGGTCTGTTTAACTATCGCAAATGGAGCCATGGTGTAGGATAACATTTTCCAGTGGGTTAGAAGCATGCATGTAACTAGAATCGGTTTGAATTCAAAAATAAGATAGAGATGTCTGGTATAAAATAGCTGAGTCGATAATAACCCAGTTAAACTGATATTCACTTAAGAACTTACAGTATATTTAATATACATAATACATAATGGGGTTTTGACTTCTTAATAGTATGTATAAGGTAAAATTCTACTTCCGAATTCTATTCAAATAATGTCTATCCATACTGAAATGCGTTTTTGTTTAACCTGAAAGTGCAGTATCACTTGCCAATTGTAAAACAATATATTTCAGAAACCACAACTAACTTGTCAGTGAATGTTTATTATTAAGGTTCAGATTGGTTGCCATTGTGGAAGATGTACAGACTTTGTTTCGTTTTCGTTAGTTTTGTGGTATTCCGACATATGAACACCTAACAACTTGCGGTAGATCGTCACGACAGAATTCTCCATTAACAGAAATGGCAAATCCTATGGTTCTCGCTTAGACATTGCATGGTTTATTATTATTGAAGGAAGATGGAAAAGGTGGAGAATTGTGACAAAGAATTATGCAATTGTTTGGAAGATTATGGTTAATTTATTTATAATGTAAACAAAGGAAAAACATTCGTATATATTGTTAAAATGAGGATGGATGATAATGGTTGGAAAATGATTTTATCCCAGGTATAAGCATATAAGCAAAAAGTCTACTTTAAGTAACAGTAATTAGGCATTATCTGTAGTGTTACTATAGTGTTTCTATGTTTGTCGGATCATGTTGGGTTCTTTCCAAGTGAATTATTTTGATTGGGGTAAAGATTGGTATTTTAATATATATCATACTGCAAAATATGAGTCCAAAATATTGTTAAACATATCTTAATATCGACTAACCTTCTTAAAAGAGCATTAGCCAAATTACGAAAAGGCACTGCCAAAATGTCCACCTTTATATACAGTAATAATAAATCCAAACAAGTTACCCAATACTTCTGATTTTCTGTATATTTATTTTCCTTTTTCATTCTAACAATATTGCTCCAATACTTCTGATTTTTTGTATATTTATTTTCCTTTTTCATTCTAACAATATTGCTCCAATACTTCTGATTTTCTGTATATTTATTTTCCTTTTTCATTCTAACAATATTGCTCCAATACTTCTGATTTTTTGTATATTTATTTTCCTTTTTCATTCTAACAATATTGCTCCAATACTTCTGATTTTCTGTATATTTATTTTCCTTTTTCATTCTAACAATATTGCTCCAATACTTCTGATTTTCTGTATATTTATTTTCCTTTTTCATTCTAACAATATTGCTCCAATACTTTTGATTTTTTGTATATTTATTTTCCTTTTTCATTCTAACAATATTGCTCCAATACTTCTGATTTTCTGTATATTTATTTTCCTTTTTCATTCTAACAATATTGCTCCAATACTTCTGATTTTCTGTATATTTATTTTCCTTTTTCATTCTAACAATATTGCTCCAATACTTCTGATTTTCTGTATATTTATTTTCCTTTTTCATTCTAACAATATTGCTCCAATACTTCTGATTTTCTGTATATTTATTTTCCTTTTTCATTCTAACAATATTGCTCCAATACTTTTGATTTTCTGTATATTTATTTTTCTTTTTCATTCTAACAATATTGCTCCAATTCTTCTGATTTTCTGTATATTTATTTTCCTTTTTCATTCTAACAACATTGCTCCAATACTTCTGATTTTCTGTATATTTATTTTCCTTTTTCATTCTAACAATATTGCTCCAATACTTTTGATTTTCTGTATATTTATTTTCCTTTTTCATTCTAACAATATTGCTCCAATACTTCTGATTTTCTGTATATTTATTTTCCTTTTTCATTCTAACAACATTGCTCCAATACTTCTGATTTTCTGTATATTTATTTTCCTTTTTCATTCTAACAACATTGCTCCAATACTTTTGATTTTCTGTATATTTATTTTCCTTTTTCATTCTAACAATATTGCTCCAATACTTTTGATTTTCTGTATATTTATTTTCCTTTTTCATTCTAACAACATTGCTCCAATACTTCTGATTTTCTGTATATTTATTTTCCTTTTTCATTCTAACAATATTGCTCCAATACTTCTGATTTTCTGTATATTTATTTTCCTTTTTCATTCTAACAACATTGCTCCAATACTTCTGATTTTCTGTATATTTATTTTCCTTTTTCATTCTAACAATATTGCTCCAATACTTTTGATTTTCTGTATATTTATTTTCCTTTTTCATTCTAACAATATTGCTCCAATACTTCTGATTTTCTGTATATTTATTTTCCTTTTTCATTCTAACAATATTGCTCCAATACTTTTGATTTTCTGTATATTTATTTTCCTTTTTCATTCTAACAATATTGCTCCAATACTTCTGATTTTCTGTATATTTATTTTCCTTTTTCATTCTAACAACATTCCTCCAATACTTCTGATTTTCTGTATATTTATTTTCCTTTTTCATTCTAACAATATTGCTCCAATACTTTTGATTTTCTGTATATTTATTTTCCTTTTTCATTCTAACAATATTGCTCCAATACTTCTGATTTTCTGTATATTTATTTTCCTTTTTCATTCTAACAACATTGCTCCAATACTTTTGATTTTCTGTATATTTATTTTCCTTTTTCATTCTAACAATATTGCTCCAATACTTCTGATTTTCTGTATATTTATTTTCCTTTTTCATTCTAACAACATTGCTCCAATACTTCTGATTTTCTGTATATTTATTTTCCTTTTTCATTCTAACAATATTGCTCCAATACTTCTGATTTTCTGTATATTTATTTTCCTTTTTCATTCTAACAATATTGCTCCAATACTTTTAATTTTCTGTATATTTATTTTCCTTTTTCATTCTAACAATATTGCTCCAATACTTCTGATTTTCTGTATATTTATTTTCCTTTTTCATTCTAACAACATTGCTCCAATACTTCTGATTTTCTGTATATTTATTTTCCTTTTTCATTCTAACAATATTGCTCCAATACTTCTGATTTTCTGTATATTTATTTTCCTTTTTCATTCTAACAACATTGCTCCAATACTTCTGATTTTCTGTATATTTATTTTCCTTTTTCATTCTAACAATATTGCTCCAATACTTTTGATTTTCTGTATATTTATTTTCCTTTTTCATTCTAACAATATTGCTCCAATACTTCTGATTTTCTGTATATTTATTTTCCTTTTTCATTCTAACAATATTGCTCCAATACTTTTGATTTTCTGTATATTTATTTTCCTTTTTCATTCTAACAATATTGCTCCAATACTTCTGATTTTCTGTATATTTATTTTCCTTTTTCATTCTAACAACATTCCTCCAATACTTCTGATTTTCTGTATATTTATTTTCCTTTTTCATTCTAACAATATTGCTCCAATACTTTTGATTTTCTGTATATTTATTTTCCTTTTTCATTCTAACAATATTGCTCCAATACTTCTGATTTTCTGTATATTTATTTTCCTTTTTCATTCTAACAACATTGCTCCAATACTTTTGATTTTCTGTATATTTATTTTCCTTTTTCATTCTAACAATATTGCTCCAATACTTTTGATTTTCTGTATATTTATTTTCCTTTTTCATTCTAACAATATTGCTCCAATACTTCTGATTTTTTGTATATTTATTCTCCTTTTTCATGGTAACAATATTGCAATATTCCTTCATATTGGAACAATTTTATATTAGTAAATAAAACCACATGTTTTCGCACAAATCCCACCAAGCACCCGATTCCGTCACCGATGGAACACGAAGAGATACGAAGAGAACCCCTTCAACCCCTTCACAGACTCCACCTCCAAACACTGGTTATAAAAACGGACACCTCGAGGCAGAAGTCCTCAGTTATTAACTACCCGTGTCCTACCTATCTCTCGAAGCGGCATTACGGTCAGAGAGACTCCTCTTACTTCAGTTCTGAACTACAATGTTCCTTATCCATCTCTGAGCTGCAACGAACAGGAGATACAACTGTACCACAGAACTGCAATGGGCAATAGGCTCCTTACCCATCTCCGAGCTGCAACGGGCAAGAGATTCCTTATCCAACTCCAAGCTGCAATGGGCAAGAGATGTCAACCCTATCACTGAGCCACAACGGGCAAGAGGTTCTTTCAGACCCAGCTGTAACGGGCAGGGTCATTCTTAACTAGCAAACCTCAAACCTCCAAGTTGCAACAGGTAGGAAGTCCAATTGTAGAGAAAATAACTTTTTAAAGAATAATTTATTTGTAATTTGGTATTTAAATTGTATAACGTCTTTTATAATATAAAGAAGACGAAGAAAAATCCGTGTATCGTTACTCCACTGAATATTACAATATATTCTACGTTTACATAGTTTGATTCATCATGCCAATACCCAGAGATACATGTTTATAATTGTGTGCAGTGGCGTATTAGGATTTTGTTTCGGGGGGCTATGCACAACACATGAATAAGTACTTATATTTTTCCTTTTGGGTGCCTACAAGTTTTAGTAAAATTTTGCATATAACAATTTATTTTGGGGGAGACTTGACCTCGATAGCTACCCTAAATATGCCACTGGTTGTTAGGTCAGGAGATTGGGAAGGCTATTAATACGTCACCAATAGCCAACCAAACGGCCACGAAAAATTTCACTGGCCCTTTGACATATCCCTAATTCATAATGCAATTGGGCGTTGTGTAGTTGAAAGAAAAAAACACAATTTGTTAGTTTGTTATATTGGAGTTTCGCGTCACTTTTTGAGCAGCAAGACTATCTAAGACGTAAATCTACAGCTTAACGCGGGATCCAAAGAACACATGAACTCTCACCGAAAATCAAACCAGGTTCTTCCACGTCGAAGACCCATATGCTAACCACACAGCACCAAGGGACTTGAAATATTGTTTGTGTTTGAATAATAAATGATAATACATATAATGTAACTTGTATTAATATTAATCGAGTATATCTTTCCACTTGTTGTTTATAGTGTGTCTACTGGTGTCCCAGAAGTAGTGACTCACTTGTTAGCTGCAGTAGGTTAGCATGTGTGATTAGTGTTTGTTTGTATGTTGTTTTGTTTGTGTTGTTTTGTTTTGTTTTTGACAATAACAAAGCCTTCGATAGGACTGGCAGTGTAATTGACGTCAAGAGGTCCGGTAGGGCCAGGTTTCTCAACAATCCCGCAAATGCGGCTCGGATACGGGTGGAACTTGCAAGGTCACCGCAGAAGTCGAAATCTATTCAACGGTTGTCCGCACCCTGAACATTCCGAAGTCATCGGTTACCAGGGTTCTCAATGATCTGTAACTGCGCCCGTATCTCCCTTGCCTATTGCACGCACTCAACAAGGACGATCCCGATCGCCGTATCGAGTTTGCTGAGTGGTATCTGAGAACGGTGGATGAAAGTCTGGACTTCGAGAACCACATAGCCTGGACAGACGAGGCAAAGTTCCATGTGTCAGAGTCAGTGAACTAACTATAATAACTATGTGTACTGGAGTCCTGAAAATCAAAATGATGGCGCGAATACCGAGGAATTCAACAACATTCCCGTTCAGATGTGCCTAGATGCGTGCATAAATGTGCGTCTCCGGATGCAGGCATGCATCGAAGTTAATGGCCGCCAGGTGGACCTCTAAATGAAGAATAGGGATTAGATACTGTAAAGCACTTGATTTTTACTTCATTCTTCTGTACTTATAATCTTGTTTCATACAATTCTTGTTTATAATAAAATATGTACTGATCCCTCAAAAGGTGAGTCACTACTTCTGGTACACTCTGTAGTAGCCAGATTTTTGGCATACGCTTGCTTGAAGACAATATTGGTAATATCAGCAAGCTTCTTTAACATTAGAAACATGATGCTTCAGAAGGAGAAATCTTTCAGTAACAAGAAAGAAACGCGTACATCATGATATAGTCAGCCATAAAGAAAAAATAAATAAAATATGAAGTGATATGATGAAAAGAGTGGAGCAGCAAAAAAATCAAAAGCTATTCTTGTCCATCGACAACGTTCCCTGCATTGGGGAAGAGACGGAACTTCTTGTGCCATTGAATTGCTAATAAAGAATTTACCAAACCGTCAATCCGATTTGCCTTTCGTGCCAAGCCCTAAGATGAACAGCAACAATAAAAAGAACGGTAAAAGAAAGAAAAGATGGAAGACGAGAAGAAGGTGAAAGAGAAAGAAGTATAGCAAACATTAAAAAAAAAGCAAAGAAAAAAAGAAAAGAAAAGAAACCAAAGTTCGCCTGAAACCATGCTAACTTTCTTTATACTAAATTATTCAGAACTGACTTCGAATCGAAGCTAAAATGGGAAATAAAAGATGTTCTGTGAACTGCTGAAAAAATCCAGTCAATCCAGCGAATCAAAGATAGCCAAAGACAACCCTACTGAAAAGATATTTTTTGTTCTTTTACTATAAAATTTTCCTTCTTCTTTTTCGTGAGAGGGTTCTTTTTAGAGCAGTGATCGCCAAACCGTCGATCGCGAGCTACTAGTAGCTCCCGGGGACATTTTCGGTAGATCGCGTTAACGTTCCGGTTGGCTAAACTTTGATCTTTCCATTGAGCTGACGCTAACGACAGGGGACATAACTGCTTGTTTCTTTCGCGTAACTGCCATTTTCAGCCATATTCCACAGATGATTTGTATACGCGTGGGGTTGTGCAAGTTATGTTTTTCGTCGCACACACTTGCATGACCAACATGCAATGAAAGATTTGTTTTTCATCATGCATCTTGGAAGAATTTTTTTGCCCACACACGTACCAACATGCTGTCGAACTTACGACCTTGGCATTACAGAGGACTGAGTCACGTGATTTTTTCCGCTGTCGTGATTGGCGGACCTAAATATAAAACAGCCAACTTGCATGAACGAGCACATACACGGTAAACATGTAAGAAGAACGGCAAAACCATCATGCATGTTTACAGAAGATTCTGGTAACTTTCAACATGCATGAATGAGACTGTAGACGATCAACTACCTGTGGTTTTATCATTTTTCATGCATGTTGGAAGGTTTCTTCATGCATGTGTCTGCGTGTATGGGTCCCTTTAGACATTTGGTAACTTGGATAGTTTGATTTCATATTTAAAAGCGACACGATAGCTCAGAAGCTTCACAAGTATGGCGACAACTGTTTTAGAATAAATCAAACCTGGCCTCTATTGTTAGCCATATTATCTTTTTCCATAATCTATTAACCTTTTACATTCTAAGATATTCAAAACAAATTACAATGAATCCCTGACAAAAATATTGTCAATAAATCATATGTAATAATTTGGAAAAAGGCTGTCAATAATGCATTTTAAGAAAGGCATGAGAAACAACCATGGTTAAAGTCACATTGCTACGTTAAACAAATTTTGTAGCTGTCATAAAAAAAAAAAAAAAAAAAAAAACTTGCAACCCGATCTTTCTATTTACTGTGTACATATTACAACTTCTTGAAAGCAAGAAAGGTATTTCCACGTATGCAGCACTGCACTCTAGTGGACAAACAGTGAACCTCCTCATTAAAAACGTGTATTTTCGCGCACTCTCCCTCCCTGTCCAAAAGAATCCGTTGTTTCGGAAGCGGCGAAACTGATTTTTCCTTTATGTCAGCGGGAGGACGATAGCAGGTAGCAAGCAAGACGCCCCAGAAAGTTGTACAGGGTTCAACTCCTTGCAAGATGGAAAAAAAAAAAATATGACCCTTTCAAGACTATGTGTACATGGTGAAATATGGCAGGGTTTCAAGATTTTTTTTTTTAAAGACAGCTATAAGTTCTTCTAACGTGGCAACTCTCTTTAAGCAGCGGAACTATGACGCTGATCAATGATAGAGGAGTATTATTAAAAGCTAAGTTCAGAGTAGGTAAACCATAACAGATTAATGAAATCTATGAAGACGTTGAAAAGTACCAATAGCATAGTCAACCTCGACTCCCGTTTTGAAGTGAAGAAAATCACTCATAATTTTAAATCTCGATCATGGGCTATTAAACAAAATAATCTATGTATTAAAATGCTAAGTTTATACGTTTGTGGTCAATAAAAGTTTATATGTTTGTGGTCAGTTGTTTTGACAATAATATCTCGGAAACCAAAAGCTCTAAAAAGACGTCGTTTTCACTGATCGATTGCAAATTTTGTGACGATTGTTCAGTTCTAATTGAATGTTTAAAAAAATGGCCGTTATTTCTGTATTACATTTTTTTTTTTTAGGGGTATACTGGAAGTGTTGAAACTTTAAAGAAGTAAAGCATATCCTACACGAGTACATTCCAACACCACACACTTGTATGCAGGGTCAGTATATCTCTGCGGCATTTGTTTTATGGACACATGATAATGAGAAACGAAGGATAACCATTTCTCCAGTCTAAGGTGATTCTTTATTGTTTGGAGTGTTTTGCTCATTACACTGATATTATAATTAGTTGTGTGCATAATGTATTTGCTTATTACATACTGCATGCAAGAAGAGAGAAAACACTGATCACACAAGAATTACAAACCAACCGAAAATACGCTTAAATCTTGCAAACGGTGCAAGATATTGAAAAAAATAATCGAAAAAATCTCCCCTTTATGACACCCCTTCCCGATTTTTATTAAGACATCCTTCAGTTGTGTCTGTAAAGGGACATGTACAGATGTTGTGAGGAGTGACAAAGAGATTCGTGCCCATATATGAATGATGCGCTGTGTAGAGAGCGCAGGTTCAGCTGGTGGTACTTTATAATTGCACACTAGTAAAAGACCTGGTGATTGAAAGATGGAGGAGCCACAGTGAGCAAATGCTAAGAAGCTGTCTCCTTATTGGTGCTTGAAACTTTTTTCCCATTTCCTGGTAAACCATGGTTTAAGTACCAATGAAAATATAAATTTGGGTGCTGGAGGGGGAGGGGAGAAAGGTAGTGAAAAATCAGTCATACCACGAAATGTTTCCAATTTGAATGTTCAATAAACAGCAACGCAAAACTATTTTTTGACCCTCTCATTCGATATTCATTGACACTTCCATTGACAACGTAAAGTTTACGGTTATTTTTATCTTGTATTATCTACTTGTATATAAAACACATGATTCATATCAAATGGAGCTAACATCAGCAGAAAGTGGATTAAGGCAGATAGGAGTTGTTCACTAGTGGCGTATAGATGAGGGTCGGGTTTAACCTCATCCTTTGAGCCAGATATTATGCAAAAATGAACATTTATTATATGATTTATATCCAAATACCTGAAATAATGTTAAGTTAGGAAGTTGAACCCCTGTGATCTGTGGTTCGATCCCAATCCTTTCCACCTAATAAGTTCAATTTTACCGGAAATGGCGCTTACCATTCTGTTTCCCCGAGCCTATATATATATATATATATATATATATATATATATATATATATATATATAGGGAAAACGTGTTTGTGTTTAAGTATGTATTCATGTAATAAAACACTGTTTAATGCGATAAAGCTACTCGGAGTACAGAGTGCATGACCTATACAAGTTTTACAGCTGTTATGGGAATTGTGTTCTATAGACCAGGATCGGAAACTTTGCCATACGGAGTCATTTTCCCCCCTATTTCCCCTATCACCAATTTTTACATATACAGTATATAGTGCGTGTGTTGTGTGTGTGTGTGTGTAACAAACTCTCTACTCCAAGTTAAGCCATTTCGTTGGATCAGTCAACAGGGGAGGAGGCGGAATGAAAAAAAATACATATATAACAGAGACCTGAACTGAGGAGAAACTTTTCAATTCCCCGTCGACCAATTTTGTTCTATGCAAACTCCACAAAACATTCTGTTAAAACATCTGCATGTCTAATTAGTGCTATAAACACACACAAAACTGCATACATTATTATTACAATAAACCACTGAGGGTATTTATTACATTGGTTCGTAAGTAACCCCAAATGTGTTGATTTTTTGTTTCATGCTTAGTTCTCGTAACTTTTGAAATTCGCTGATTCCGTATAAACTCTGTTAGTTGTTAAATAATGCAGGCTTTTATGATTCGATTCGACATTATATAGTTGTACGTCCGTATGTTTTACTTTTTACGAAAAAAAAGAGAAACTTTTGGTTCGATTTAAATGAAACTTGGCATGTGTTTTTGTTCAGACTTATACAATAAGTTTGTTGCTTGGTATTCAAATCCATCAACGAACAAGAGAAGAGGAAATGTAAATTACAACTGTAAATTAAACGTTTGGGTTCATATATATTTGATTAAAAAATGTTTTTATTATAACTAAAAAAATTATTCGATTTTAATTAAATGTGGCATATAATTTCTTTAAAACTTCCGCACAGAGTACAATTTATCTATGGGGCGTCATTGGGACGTCTCACATATCGCATATTTGTCTCGATACTACTAAAGAAAAATTCTTGTCCACGAGCTTTCATGCTGAGACTGGCCTGAAACAAAGAGATGCGTTGTTGTCATTAGTATTCAACTTTGTTCTGGAATACGCTATAAGGAAAATCAAAGATAGCAACCATGGCCTAGAACTGAATGGTATTCACCAGGTTATGGCGAATGCTGATTAAGTAAATTGAATAAGGGATGATGGGAGAACAATAGGAAGAAATGCAGAGGTCTTGTTAAATGCTTGCAGAGACATGGGTTCAGCAGTAAATGCGGAGAAAACTAAATACATGGAAGTTCATCGGGATCGTAATATGGCAAATTATGGATGCGTCCAAGGTATCAAATAATACTTTAGATAAAGTGGATACTGTCGTCGACTGAAAGCAGGGAATTCGTGTTATTATTCATTTCAAAATCTTTTGTCGTAGCGAATTCTATCGAGAAATTGGAAGCTAAAAGTATATTAAACGATAGCCATGCCTGTTGTGCTGTATTGTTGAGAAACATGGTCACTTACTTTAAGGAAAGAACGCAGACTGGAACTGTTTGAGAATAAAATCCTGAGACAAATATTCAGACCCAAGAGGAACGGGAATGGGGAATGGCGGAAATTTCATAACGAGGAACTGCATAGTTTATACCTTTTATCAAACATTGTTAGGGGAATTCAAATCTAGGAGGCTCAGGTGGGCAGATCATGTAGCCGGAATGGAAGAAAGTAGGAACGCTTTCAAACTCTTAACTGGAAGACTAATCGGAAAACGACCATTAGGAAGACCTAGGCGTAGGTCGGAAGATAATATTAAGATGGATCTCGCAGAAATAGGAATACAAAATAGAAACTGGATCCAGTTGGCTAAGGATAGAAGTCAGTGGAGAGCTTTTGTGAACGCGGCATTGAACCTCCGGGTTCCGTAGGCCAGAGAGGTAGTTTAGTTAGTTATTAAGAGTTGACCGTTGTTGAGTTTCATTGTTTAACTCTGAAGACTATTATATAATATCCTGATGAAATTTACAGCAGAACACTACTGAAATTTATTCTTTCAAACAAAAGAATCATCACAATCATTGCACCTCTGACGAATTTTATAAAAAAGCAAACATTGTCAGTCATGTAGGAATGCCATACGGTCTAGTTCTAATTACTATCTATCAGATCCTTATACCTGAAATTACCAAGAAAGCATGCTCTAACAAACAGAAAAGAAAATCATTAAAATCGATGCTTCTATCCAAGGGTAAAAGTGGATCTGAAAAGTTATCGGGACTGTAGGTAGCGGCATGACGTCACACCGTCTCTCTGCCTATCTTTGTCTATTGTATTTTTTTTTAAGAACTGGGGTACGCCGTGTATAATTTTTCGGAGCCGGGGAATGGCGTACCGCCACGTTCCCCCTCACTTTTACTCCTGCTCCTATCTAGAAATTATACATGCGTGAACACACATTCATACAATGAAGTCGATTAATTACAATCTTGGTTTCCAAACTTTTTTGGCTAACGGCACACTTTAGTAAACGCTTATGATGTTACGCCACGCATGTTTCATTCTCTGTATTAATAATAATAAAAATTATAATAGTGAAAAACAAGAATTTTGTATAAAATTGTGACTGTATGTTGTTCAGAATATTGTTACTGTCACTGCATGCGTTAACTCATACAGTCTATCTCAAAATCGATTTTAATTTATTATTAACATGTTTCATGATTTTGAAATTGTAAAATTTCGTAACGCGCCCCCTATGAGACTACGCGACACACCAGTTGGGAACCATTAAATTATGGTATTAACTCTGTCAACCCGTTGAGGATTTACATGGCCTAGCTACGAAGAGTATAATTGAATCATGATTACATTTACATGCACTGGAAAGAAAAGGTATGTGGCGTACGTAAAAACGTAGGTTACATACATAAATCCTATAGTTTTTCGACGCGATGTAGAACCCTATGTCATATCCTGCAGCAAGCGTAAAACTGAAACGTATGTTTTATACGAACGTTTCGTATAAGTGTTCCGAGTAAACGTGCTTTGTTTGCGAAAGAAAGTCTGTGTATGGGCGGTCACGATCTCACATACAGATGGACGTATATAAAAATACTTGACGTATGTAACGTGCGTTTACGTATGTAATGTACGGAAGACTGTTAGACGTCAGACATTCTACAGCGGCATCATAAAACATCTCAGCAGGAAAACGGCAGTACATGTGTAGCATTTGGATAACGTACGTTCCGTACAGATTTCCGTAGTAAACATATGGATACCGTATATTCGTACAATATAACGCTGTCCGGATAACGAACTTTTCTCAGTGTGGAATCACTGGGAAAGAATTTTCTGAATACAGACACACGAGTAAATCATTAAAAATTTTATTTAACTCAATACAAAGACCTATCATATTGTATTGCCGCAATAAAATATTTCGTTCATTTGAATACAGAATGGTAATACTCTGGTAAGATAATACAAGTATAAATGAGAATTTTCGAATTTTTTGCTCTCTGCATTCCATCTTTTCGTTCATAAATTACAGCAAGATTTATACTTCTGTAAAAATAAATGAATACAGTATGCGGCGAAACGAACAGTATTGAAATCACATCATTGACTTTGTTTATCTATTTATTGTACAACATAATGACACATAAAAAAAATGTCAAATGAATTTCAACTTAATGTTAATCAACATATATTGTAAATTTAAAAGGAATTGCGCTTGTATATACGAGTACATCATATACTCAAAATGTTGATCATTACGTCGCACATATTTCTCATAGTTGTCTTGTAGATCGATGTACATGTTAATGAACACAGGTTGCTGTAACGACAAACACATGACCAAATCTTTTTCTTAATTCCGTTACAGTGGTAGGTTGTTATCTGTTCGGAAAATCGCTTCCTTCAGCATACCCCATATGTCGACATCTGCAGCCGTGAAGCTAGGAGAGTAGGAAGGGTATGGAAAATCCGTTGCACTGGAAATGAAGCAATGTGCAAACTTTCGTCAACAAAAGGACAAGTGACTCACTTGCGTATGAGCAGTAGCTCCATCTTGCTGCATCCATTGTTGTTACGACAGACTTTTGCTGCTGCAAAAGCTGCGTAAATCATGCAAGAATGGATCAAATCAACTATCGATTGATGTAGCGATCAAGGTACAAATGAATTTCATCACTGAACCATATGTTGTTGACAAAATCTTCTTCTTCATATGTAATAATTAACACTCCAGAGCAATACAGTACATGTGCCCGTTATCTCCTGCACTGACAAGGGAACCTTCCAAAAATGATAGTTGCAGTGAAAGATGTGGCCTATGCCAATTGAAAGAGCTGTAACAGAGATGAGCATTCCCAAAAAATTAGCTGCCCATAGCAATAGGTTCAAGAAATATAAGGGGTGGAAGTTCGGGAAACAGCAAGGTTGGACAAGGGGGGAAAGTGCAAATTCCACAAAAAAGGGGGGACACGGCAAAATACAATGCTGACAAGTGATGTACAGAAATAGACTTGCCACAATAGGGAACAAATGAAGGCCACCAGTGGGGTTAACAGTGTTGCCAACTGCAATGAAAAGTACACGTTTTGCAAAGAGCACTATATGAAGAGAGTGCAATATTCAGTGTCAACCTCTCATGTAGAACATAATATAAGACGTATATAATCAGAGGTACAATCTAACAAAAGAAAATAAAAAAAAAACAGAAGTACGAAAAATACGGAAAAGACGGAGTTGGCCATAATGCGCCACATTTGATCACGAGCTGTGCATATTAGAATGAACAAAACAATGCAGGAAACTAACGTACCTAGAGTCGAAAAGAAAATCGAGTTTCAAAGTTGGTAACACTGGCCATGAACATCCAGAAAAGTCTAATATAGTTAGGCCACTCGCTTCACAAAAAGAAAATTTCGGCAAGAGGCATTAGCCTCCGCATCATTTGTACATTCTCGTCCACATTGTACGTGCAATTGTTCGATGAGACAATGGTCCAGATAGAAGATACATTTGCAGTGAGCACAGCGGAATACTGCCAATCCGTCACACATGGTACAATGATCGCCTGTGAATGTCTCGAAACAGTACTCTAGAGGTGTCGGAAGCTTTGGCGATCTTTGTATTACATATCCACACATGTAGGAAGCAAACATAATCAAAGGCTTGATCTGCTGTGTCCTGCTGTCTGCAGTACTATCACCGCCTATATGATATATCCAGTGTGTTCCACCTAACTCTGCGACTGAAATAGTTTCAAAGCGAAAAAAAAAAGTGACACATCCAGTTGTGCAGGATGTACCCATGTTAGCGAGCGACAAACTTCTGTGATAGGCAAGTGCCCCCAAGTCCCCCATCATAGGGTCCCAGGGGCCAACTTTGGAATTTCAAATAGCACCATCGGTCGAGTTATATTTCTTTCGATAAATCTTGGAATATGCAACAACGCATATCAAAAATATAGTTAATATTTCTATATGTGATTTCAAAATGGCCACCCAATCTATCTGCTCGGTGACAAGAACAACGTGCATTTTTGGCGGCCATTTTGAAACCCGTGTATCATATAGCAAATGTTTCTTATAGGTGGTATTGTATCTATCCAGAGAAATATCATCCGCCCCCTGTTCCCATTTGAAATGTTGCGGTTGACCCCTCGAGCCTTATGATGGGGGCCTTGCTTCTTACAAATTTTTCTTGGCCCTCGACATGAGTGCATTCCTGTGCAATTGAATTTGCAACATGTCTTTTCGCTTAGCAGGAAATTTTAGATCACAATGTTCGATGCCATGTTAAGACACAACATATATTTGTGGCGGCTATTTTGAAAACCATGCTCCATATAGCAAATGTTTCCTATAGGTGTTGTTGCACATTCGATGCTCTATCGAAAGAGATACCACTCGATCCGTGTTGCCATTTGAGAGTTTGAAGTTGGCTCCTGGGTCCCTATGATGGGGATCCTGGGGGCACTTGCTTCTCACAGACTTTTATCAACCCCTGACATTGGTACATTCCTGCACAACTGGATCCGTCACATTTTTGTTCGTTTCGCAAATCTTTCAGGTCACAAAGTTTGGTGGGACACCCTCTATATTCCCTCATACGACCCAACCATGACATAATGTTCATTACTTCTCGGTTGTTGGCTCAATCCAACCATTTCATGTTCCCCAACTTGACATTGCCTCAATCACCCTAGCATTAATGCATTCCGAGTGATGCCTGTTACCGGAATTTTCTTTTTGTGAAGCGAGTGGCCTAACTGTATTAGACATGTCTGGATGTTCATGGCCAGTGTTGCCAACTTTGGAACTCTTTTTTTCCTTTCGACTCTAGGTACGTCGGTTTCCTGCATTGTTTTGCTCATTCTAATATGCACAGCTCGTGATCAAATGTGGCGCATTATGGCCAACTCCGTCTTTTCCGTATTTTTCGTACTTCTGTTTTTTTATTTTCTTTTGTTAGATTGTACCTCTGATTATATACGTCATATCTTATGTTCTACATGGCAGGTTGACACTGAATATTGCACTCACTTCATATAGTGCTCTTTGCAAAACGTGTACTTTTCATTGCAGTTGGCAACACTGTTAACCCCACTGGTGGCCTTCATTTGTTCCCTATTGTGGCAAGTCTCTTTCTATACATCACTTGGCATTGTATTTTGCCGTGCCTCTTTTTTTTTTCTCGGAATTTGCACTTTTCTTCCCTTGTCCAACCTTGCTGTTTCCCGAACTTCCACCCCTTATATTTCTTGAACCTATTGCTATGGGCAGCTAATTTTTTGGGAATGCTCATCTCTGTTACAGCTCTTTCAATTGGCATAGGCCACATCTTTCACTGCAACTATCATTTTTGGAAGGTTCCCTTGTGAGACGCTGCCGCAAACCATATGAGCTGGAATAGTGCTCAACAATAAATACCTTCTCCTCTATTGTGAATAACAATAGCTTTACGCCAACTGCATACTACGCTAGTCCACACACAACTGAGCACATATGTGACGCTCACAGCTCATACCAAATTGTACGATACCTGCGTGCCATCCGTACACGAATTTCAGTAGTGTTTGTTTTGTCGCATACTGTATATAACTAATAAAAATCTAAATCTGAAATGGAGTTTCTAGTTTTACGTTCCACGATTAATGTCCATTAGGTTTAAGGATACAACGATATTGTATATCTATTTTGTCATTTCTTCTATTTTTATATCTTGGTTTTGGGCAACGGTGCTTAAAAGTAGACAATCTGTCATGTAGAAGAAGAAGAAGAAAAGAATTGATATGTTGTTGATTCTAAATATAAAGAAATAAGATTTAATCTTATTAGCTGAAAATATATGTTGATTTTATATGTATAATTGCTACTTTTAGTTACCGTAACATCAAATAGTTATTTATCAAAACATTGCTATGACAACCGAAAAAGAAAAGTATAATTAATGGAGTTTTCGAGAATAAATGTAATAGTGATATATGTTGTCGTGCCTGATTTAATGTAATTGGACCGTGTTGACATATTTGAAAATTCTACACGGACCGTCGGCTGGAATGTAACGTGTAAAATAAGAATAATAATAGGCTACAATCGTTACATTTTAAATGGTGGGTCCTATATACGTTACAAGGAGACAGATTGTTAATGGAAGTGAGCGATTATGCAAGTGATTAGTGAAATTAGAATGCGGGAGGAAACGGGAGAACCCCTTGAATACTTAACACACATTAGGTTGTCCACTAGCATGAGTGTATAGACCAGCGTTTCCCAACCTTTTTCAACTTGCGGCACAGTATGGGTGTAACTTGAATTCTCGCGGCACACTCATAGATATTATTTGTAAATGTAAAATACCGTGGTATTTTTTCTATGATTACTGATCTCCATCCCAGAGAGAAGAAAGCTCTATCATTGGTTTTCCCCCGTGGTAAACCATTATGCTTATTTTCCATTCTAATTTAAAAATAGAAAACAATTGCAATGAAATATTGGACTCAGGTTTGTATATACAAATACGCTTTCTTTTTCGAAAACTGTTTCACTAAGAAGGAAGCACTAAATAACGAACGAACAAATAAATCTCTTGTAGTTTTAAAACACACATGTAGGTAATCTGTATACATGTTTGCTTTGTCGAAAGGACTGAATGATATTTTATCCTCTTCACGGATATGGCATCAAATGATGCCACATATAGTATTTATCGGGAAAATAATTCGATTTTTTTTTCACGAAGAAGAGTGTTAACTGAAGGTAAGTAAAAATAATATTCTGAAGCACTTGTTTTTACTTACCTTCAGTTCGCACTCTTCTTTGTGAAAAAAAAAATCGGATTATTTTCCTGATAAATATATAGCATCATTTGATGCCATATCCGTGAAGAGGTTAAGATTTCAAGTTACGAAATAGCCTGCAACAATAAAAAAGCAATAATGGCCATAACAATGATAACAAATACTTTTTTTAACATTAAAAATGTAGAGAAAAGTTACACAGTATGAAACTTAAAATTATAGATTCATACTAATGTGAAATACGAATATACATTTTTTCCTTATGAGTTGCAATTTGATAGCTATTAATAATTTTGTTTCGATTTTCTCGCGGCACACCAGCGGCCCATTCGCGGCACACCAGTGTGCCGCGGCACACCGGTTGGGAAACGCTGGTATAGACGAACACGAAAGGTGATTTAAACTTCAGGTAAATTAAAATAAAGATTTAATAATCCAAATATTGAATAAACATTACAGTTTTAATAAGCCAAATTGCAAATATAACGTTTATGTATATTTAGTTTTAGGTCAACAAGGACCGGTACCTTATGATAAATCTTGTGGCCAGACTTGCTTAATCTTTTTTATTTATATTGTTAAAGATATAATAAGTAAGGAAGCCATAGTTAACGGAAGTATATTTTTAATTTCTGTGAAATGAATTATAAGTATTAAAGATCTTCACTACAGCGAAATTAAACTATCGTTAATTTTAGAGTTTTTCTGTAATATCTTCAAAACAAATAAAAAATATTCGAAAAGCAGAAACGTAGTGAACTAAACAATACGATTTTGCATGTGATACCTTTACTACAATTCACCTGTCAGCTTTTGGTATGCCGCTATTTACAGAACCCGCATAAAAAATGCTAAATCTGTCGACAGATAAAAATCGAAAGCAGATAGATGATTTGTGATAACGGTATCACATGCAAAATCATATTGTCTAGTTCAGTACGTTTCTGCTTTTCGGATATTTTTATTTGTTTTGAAGATATTACAAAACAAAAACTCTAAAATTAGCGGTAGTTTAGTTTCGCTGTAGTGAAGACCCTTAAGGAAATACAGTTTAAAAGAAATAAAAAATAGTTTAATTTATTGAAATAATTATCGTAGTAAGTTTTAGTGGTTATTAAAAGTAATTTTAAACGAACTGGAACCGTAATATTTAATTGTGTATAGAAAAAAATATGTGTGTTACAAAATGGTTCAGTAGTATAATTATCGTTTTATTGATAGTAAATAGAAAAAGACGCTAATGCCTGGCAACACTACATGAGCGTTCACCCATGAATTGTATGTAGCATTATCAAATATTATTTTCTATAGTTATTGAGAACTGCCCTTTTCAATACAGACCACGATGTCCGCCTACTCTGAGAACCCTTGTCACCATTGGAGCTAGCATTATATAAAAAAGAGAAAGAAAAAACAAATACACAAGAGAGGTTGTCAGTGTTTACATAACAATCAGTGGAATCTTTTCCAAACTCGCTCTGGGATGTCTCTGCAAGTTCTCTCATAGATATTCCTAATTACCATTTATACTATAATAATAAACATTTAAAAAAAATCGATTTCCTTTTAATGCACGTAAAATCATTGTGTTGAGTGTTTTGGTTTCAAAAATATCATACTTTTTGTGTGTGAGTTTTTGAACAGAGTTTTAAAAAGCTTTTTTTCTGGTGGGGGGGGGTGAGGAGTGAAGCAACGAGAAACTTCCGATTGGTTTGTTGTTTGTCCATCTCCCTCCCCGCACTACCAATGTCCTTGTTTGCATTTTAACAAAGCGGTTCTTTGTATGTTTGAACGTATTTATAGATGTATGGATGAGTGATGTGGAAACGGGTGCAGTGTATGTATTTATCTTCTAACACATCACTTGTTATTCAACGCGTTTTCAGCAGCGTTGCTGTCTATATTAAATTTGCATCGTGGTTAGACCGATGCTTTATTGTATTCTAACTTAATATTATGGTCTATACTATATATATAGATATATATACACACACATAACTTGGTTCAGCTTGAATCTATGTCTATTTGGATAAAAATTTAAAATCTTTTTCACACACCACTACAGATATTTTCTCTTTTTTTTTTATGCTTTTGCGGAACGATACGAGAGAAGAAAGTCTGGTGGCCGTGAAAAGAAAATTGAATTTGAGATTTCAATGGACTTTCACTTTTCATGATCCCTCTATAGTTTAGGTAAAATTTCATCAAGTGGGAAAAAGGGGCTTAAGCTTTTCAATCGTTTCAGAATTTTCGTATATACATCTCTATTGGGTCAAGGTTTTTTTTTTTTTTCATATCTTGTTCAAGGGAAGGGTTAAAGCCCGGAAAATCCCTCTGTGTACGCCACTGTTGGCCATACACATCGAAAAAAAAAAAGGTTCATTTCGAAATGTACTTCTATACGTTCGTCATGATGTACTACATGTTACATACACATCGCCTAGAGCAGTGGTTCTCAACCAATGTGCCGCGACACACTGTTGTGTCACGCAGTCCCTTAAGATGTGTCCCGAAATTTTAGAATTTAAAAATCATGAACAATTTAATAATTAGTTAAAATCGAGACAGACTGTACCAGTCAACACTTCCAGCGATAGCAATAATACTCAGTGCTATATAGAGTCATTATAAAAACTAATTGGTTTCACTATTATAATAGATATTATTATTATTATTATTATTATTATTATTATTATTATTATTATTATTATTATTATTATTATTATTATTATTATTATTATTATTTATAACAAAAATATCAACAAAGTGCGTCGCGATGTCCTAGGCGTTCTGTAAAATGTGTCGACAGTCAAAAAAGGTTGAGAACCACTGGTCTAGAGTCCATACCGCTCATCATATCCAGACCAAAGTTTAAGGTGTTAATAAGTTTACCCAGAACTTTCTTTTATCAGGAATAGTTTCCTCACACTCCCTCAAATAAGGGTAATTTACAAGACTGTGAGAACTAATAAAATTACGATTTTATCAAAGAAATAGCTCTGACAAAATTGTTTATATTTAAGGAAGAATCCTATTCTATTGCATAAGCTCTTTCTTTGGGATACTTTATTCTTAGGGATGCGTTCTTTATGAAAGATTTTCTCAAACCCAACTCAGGCAGTTTTATTAATGTTTATTTCATAAGTAATTGTTTCATCAATAACTCTACCCCACATAGCACACGGAAGTCCATGGGACGTCCGGGACTGATCCACAATGTAAAACGGGATCATCCCGGGATCATCCGAATTTGCTCCCGGGACATCCATAGGACCTCCACGGGATAACCAGATGTCCACGAATATCCCGGAAAACGGGATCTCAAAGGGACGTCCACTGATAAATCGAGATAATGTGATCCTAGGCATGCCCAGCGTAGGATTTCACTTCGATCTTCTGTCCCATCAAGGATGTCCCGTGTACGTCCTTCGTGGGAAACCTTTAGTTCATCCCATTCAGGATGTCCATGGGATGTCTACTTATTATCATAATAAACCTGGCAACTATATGGGATAGTTGGTATCAAAATGGGACGTACTAGGGATTGTCGGGTGCTATGTGGATACAATATGAGATAAATGATTTGCCATGAAGAAAGCACCAAGTGGCAGTTTATTCTTGGAGTGAGTTCTTTTCACGGACAATTTTCTGAAAAGAAAAAAAAAGCTACAGACGATTTTGGTCATATTCTATATTTCATTAACAATCGCGTAGCGTAACTATTGCTTCTGAGAAGTTTTACAAGAGATAATTTAACTTTGGAGTAAGAGTACGTATTTCCTTCTTCTTTATGAAAAATTTTCTCAAATACAACACTATCGACTTTCTTTCATGTTTCATTAATTGACCTAAAATGTAGGTCATAAGCCATTTCTGATAAGAAAATCAACAAAGTGTAGTTTACTTTTGAGAGTTTTCTTCACACGAAGTTTTCCGGAAACGCTGTAGAATTTTGTGTAAATGATTCACTAACAAAAAACTAAATGGTGGACGCGAGAACAGGTTTTTCGGATTAAAAAAAACAAAAAACAAAAAAACAAACAGGATTCTGAAATTTTAGAAAATCGTATAGAAAACCAGTTTTTGATTAATATTGGTTTAGTTTCCTATCTAAAACAAGTTTCAGTTTCCTATCAAAAACCGATTTCACTTCTAAAACCGGTTCCGTTTTCCAACAAAACCAGCTTTTGATTTAAAAACCAGTTCAGGTTTTGTATCAGAAACTGGTTCTGTTTACTTTCATAAACCGGTTTCCTTAAAAAAAAAAAAAAAAAAAGAACCAATTTTGGAGAAACTAAAAAGACGATTTTTAGTTTTTGGGTTTTTCTAGAAACCCTGTATATATATATATATATATATATATATATATATATATATATATATATATATATATATATATATATATATATATATATATATATAGTTAAATACTATATACCCTCCATAATCCAGCCATGGTCTACTTTTAAGGCTTGTACAGTAAGCTTACATTTACCGGAAATATCACAATAAAAGATCTTCGGAAACAAGTGTTAAAAATGTCATTTCAGGTTATGAAACAGGCAGAACTTATCATTTCATACTACAATTATCACGTACGGTTTCCTATTTTATACTTCGTTTCATATTTGAAACAATATATACTGTATAGTACACATACAGTAGTGTGTGTATGTGTGTGTGGTCCCGTCTGGGGTAGTCGTTAATGCTCTCGCTTTTGGTACGAGCAGTCCTGGGTTCCATTCTCTGTGGGGACACTCCGCCGAGAAAGTGTAACGTCTTTATTCAAGTCAGCTATTTAAGTGAGATTTTTCCTGGGTTTCCCTCATTTACACCAGGCAAATGCTAGGATGGTACCTAACATAAATTATCCCAGGCCGCTTCCTTCCTTCCCTTTCATTGGATAGTATGATTGCTGAGGAATGTCATCTTTCATACTGACAGGCTAACATGGCCATAGATACCGAAAGCCCAGAAATCTAATTCCTAATCCTAATCTAATCTGGCGATTTTGTAGAGTTGCTTATTCCAGACAAGAGTTGAGGGTGTCTCGTCTCAAAAAGTTGTCGTAAAATTACAGGATTATTTTAGGAGGTTTCAGGATCTGACACTGAAACGTTGTGTCACTGGTTATAAGCCTGTCTGTGTCACGTTAGAAAGGCCCGAGCCAAAAGGGTCATTTTGACTCTAATCCCTTTGACTTAGGTTAATTTGACCCGGATCTCTTTGACTCGGGTCCTTTTGTCCTGGATTCTTTTGACTACGACCCTTTTGACGCGGAGTTCTTTTGACCTGGAATCTTTAGATGCGAGTGCCTGTTGACTCGAATTTTCTGTCCTTGCCCTTTTGTCCGAGCACTTCTAACATTAAATCAAGCCTATCATGTGTAACGCACCATCCTTCCGGATCTGGGAAGAAGAAGAATGGATGGTTACATGAAGGAAAATTGTACATTGAGCAATATATTGTCTATTAAGACTCCTATTGTTAATCAATTTCAATATTTAAAAACGATCTTTTTCTCTTTGTAAAAAGTATTCATTTTAGAAAAATAGGAGAAAGAAAAAAGTATATAAAAAAGTTTGATAGGAATAATGTAAGGAGGAATTGACTGAGAAACTATATGCTATGACAACTTGAGGGAAAAAAGGTTTTGCGCGTGTTTGTTCGGTGGGCGTGGCTTTTCCCTCCAACTCTACCTGGCTCGGTGACTCAGGGACCCGTTATCTTGTTCCCTACTTTAGCCCAGAGAGGATGGAGTTGTTTGGTGGTTACGTGTTCTTGCTTTGCTTTGTGTTAAGTAGGACATGTTTGTGAGTGAATATACGTGGGCAAGTCTAAGTTCCGTGCCAGAAAATCTTTTGCTACTATTTGTTCTTTGCGAGTTAAGCGAAGTTAAATATCACGATGTGTTGAACAAGTTCACAGTGTTAGTGAAAGAAGTTGGCAAGGAAATAGCCTATTTTTGTGCTTGTTACAGAGTCAGAGAGGGAAAGTGTGCATGCAAAGTGAACCCTCAATTCGCTCTATTCAGTTCTATTTGGTGAGTGAATTCATTGTGCATTTTGGTCCTGTTTCATTACTTATTAATCTCTCTGAAATATTTCTTTTTTCTAAAAAAAAAGGAATTTATTAAAGAGAGAGAGAATTCTTGTAGTGTGGGACATTTCTTAGTAGAGTCCGTAGAGATTGCTAGTTTGGATACCTGCTTATTCTGGCAATCCTAAAGATTTGTCCTGGAATTTATCCTCTGTAACAACGTGATGGTATAATTTCTGGCACAGAGCAAGAATTGCGTACGGCATAGTCAATAGTTAGTCAAAGAGGCCAAATACCAAACGAGAGGAAAAAAGGAAATAGGTAAACCATTGAGTTTTCCGACACCTGGTGAGTTAATAATATTATATTTACTTATAGTATTTGTGTTTGTCAAAACTGTTGATTGTGAGGTCGTTGATAGTTTGTTTCCAAAGGGTTTAAACTTCGAGAACCTTTGCCTTCCAACAGTAGTTATTTTTCCTCCCAGAAATTGTGGCGATTATTCTTTCTACTTTGACCTTAATCGTTGAAACAAGATATAAACCACCTGCGGATCCGATATTTCGTTTAAATTAAGTATTTCTTTTTCAGCTGTTAGCCATATGTCAGAAGGAGAGCGTATTTAGATATTATTTTCTGGAAAGAAATATATAAATTTTTTCTCGAAGTTGTCATAAGCTTGAAAGTTAAGATATTGATTCAGATATTAATTTGACTGCTATTAATTTGATAAATTAACTAATTAAGATCAAAAAATATTGTAAGATTTTAGTTCAGAAATATTATTCATGTTTGAAGAAATTTATCAATGAGTAGTTAATGGTCGTAAAAGTCGTTGAGAGATTATTAACTGTTAAAGTCAAGTTTTGAAGAGAATTAGTAATTATTGATTGGAGAAACTGTTTGAAATATAATTGAAATTAAATTTAAAGAAGATAGGAATCAACTAGTAAAGTTTTAATTGAAATTTTTTGAGATTTAATCAACTTAATCATCAGATAATTATTATTAGAATAGTTGTTTATTGCACATTTCAAACGAGTGTATATAAGCTATTCAAACGTTTTAGTTCATATACACCTCCTTATATTGGAAATAAAGTTATCTTAAAACTTGAAACACTGTTGTACATGTTCATTAAGTTTATGTTTAGTGTGTTTCCTTTTCCAACTAGAAATATTGGATCTGCAATTCCAGCTAATACTAGCATAGTTGATTACGCGAAACTGCTCGATTCTCCTCTCCCAAGCCCTCTCTGCCAGGCTTTGTGATCTGAGTTCATATTGACAGTTTGTTTAATTATTGTTTTTTTTTTGTTGTAAACTCTCCATGTGAATTCGATTAGACGAGGCTAGGTGGAAGGGGGCGTTACAATTTCAGTAGGGAACAAGATTTTCATTTTAAGATCTCATATCTAGATCTTTAAGAGAGTAAGTTTATGTTTGTGTTATTTTTAGGATATCTTATACATTTTCATTCCACTAAGAGTTACAAAGTGAAAAGAATAGGAAATATTATTGAAGTAGAATATCCTAATAATATAATTTGGTAATTTATCTTTACCATTAGTATTCTTGTAAAAACTTTGTTGAATTTTCAGATTCCTCCAACTTTCTCATTTCACTTGAATTTAATATTGAATTTAAAGAATAAGATTGTGAATGTGTTGGAGTATTGACTGCTTTAAATTAAATTTGTTGGTAGATTTTCACATTTTTAAGCTGTTAGTTGATACTTTCCTCGAACATTCTCATTCTACAAAAAAAAGTTTGTAATATTGTTAGAACTTTGATGAATGGAATGATAGTTAAGTATATTTATTTGGAATTGAATTTTGCAAGAATTTTGTCCTATTAAAGAGAGATAGTCTTTTCCTCCTACATTTTAGTTCCACTAAAATAAATTTTTGAATTTTTGGTAAAATTTATGAATATTTATAAATCATTTGATGATTATTGAGAAAGACTTTCAAATTTGTGTAGTTAAATTTTCAAATTTCTCATTTTCCTCCAACATTATCATTCTAATTAGAGTTGATAATTGTATCTAACCTAGATAATTTGAATGAAATTGAATTCTAAATTGTTTATGAATCAAAATTTTGAAATTTTGAGGATAATTTTTCCGAATATTGATAAAAATATATCGCCACTCCGTTTTGTGTTCTTTGAATTTGAGGATCATTGATTGGTCGAACATTATTGTTGTTTATGAATAATTTCAGATCTCTTCCAAGGTTTTTCGTATCAATTTCTAGTTTGTGTTCCTAGTAGTAGTAGTAATTTAGTATCTGTATATGACTATTTATAAGTATTGTTTATATATTGTGCTTTTTTGCTTTGTTTATTTTTATCTTATGGATAACCTTCAAAGCGAACGTGATTATATCAGCATTGACATGCCAGACTCAGAATTTGTTACTATTGATGCAACTGGGCATCCGAGTTTAAATTCTAATTTCGGTTCTTTGAGTATGAGTTTAACGCCGCCGATGCATACTAATTCAGGTGTTAGGTTGTTTCCTACTCCAGATAGGAATAATTTGAATTTTTCAGTTAATAGTTCAGCGGAGACTTATGGTTTTAGTAGGATAGCTAATCCTTCTAGCTCGAATATTTCTAGACCAGAACATAGGGTTACATTTAATGAACCGCCTCTTAGAAGAGAGATGGGGACTTCTCCTCCTGATTTAAATTCTTCCAATGAAAATAGATTTCGAAACAGATACTTAGAGTTGGGTAATTATTATAATAGAGTTTCGAATATTCTCAGTTCTACTCCTAGAGTGAGAATAAATAATATGCATGCTGGCAATTCTAACTTTGGTCCAAGTATGAGAAATCTAGACGGTAGAAATATTGATAGGGGAGTACAATCTCATGTAAATTTAGATGATCATCATTCAGAAGCTAATTATGAGCATAAATTAATGTTGAAGTATACCCATACTAGATCTTTAACTTATTTGGAGAATAGATTTATGAATATTAAAAACGTGAATGGTAGTGATAGTTTGCAAATTTTCGAACTATTGTTCAAAATTGAAGAAATACTAATGGAGAGCAGCTATTCATTTAACATGATACTATCAGTTTTAATTCCAAAATGTAATGGGGTTGTTTTAAGAATAGTTACTTCGGCATTGAATGATCATTTAGATTGGAATGTGTTTAAAAATAACTTACTATCTAGATTTATTACTCCTACAACTGTTCATTCATTAGTGAGTGACAGAATTTATAGAAAGCAGAAATTATCGGAACTCATGAATGAATATGTGAAATCTGTAACTATTTCAATGAATGTATTAGGATTAAACATGGAAGAATGTGAATTAGTTAGAATAATATTAATGGGAATGAACCCAAACCAAAGGAATAGGATGCTAGGAAATTATTTTCCTAATAACCGTTTAGAACTATTAGACATAGCCGAAAGATTTATAATGAGTACTCGAGAACAAATTGAGTATAATAGAGCGATGGGAGTCAATAGTAAAAATCAAATGGTTCTTTCTAATAAGTTGAAAGTCAGTGACAATAATCAGAAATATAAGAATTTTTCAAGTAATTATGTAAAATCGAATCGAATGAATGAAAATTCCGAGGTTTCGATACCTTCAGAATTCTCGAAAGTTAATAACAATAGAGATCGTTCCAAAGTTATGGAAAAGACAGTAAACCAGAAAATTCCTTCGGAGATGGACGGATTAGTAGCGACCTTCGTTATTGGCAAGATTAATAATATATTAACTAGTGTCTGTGTAGACGGAGGGTCTAGTTTTAATCTTGTTTCTAGATCTTTGGTTCGTCGCAGTGGTGCCGAACAACATATACGTACTGTGGAAGAAAAAACGGTGAATGCCCCTTCGGGTTTACATTTCTCCACGGGAGAAGAGATTACGTTGAATGTTAACTTATCCGGATATTTCCAAGTGGTGAATTTTCGTGTTGTGGAACAGCTACCTTGTGAGTGTTTGTTAGGAATGCCTTTCCTTAGATCTACATCTGCTGTATTGGATTATGAGAAGCATATTTTAGTTTTGAACGGGGGAAGAAAGAGAGTTCGTTTAACATTTCAGAAGAACGTGTTTAAGAGTGGATTCAGATCTGTAGATCCTCAAGAACAGCGACGATATATAAGAAGACCAGCGGGAAAGAAATCAATAAATCAGACTTCACCGAGTGTTTCTTCGATTTTTATTAGATCGGATTACAATTCTTCGGGATATTGTGATAGGGGAATTCAATGCGAACTGGAACTGAATGCCTTAGAAGATCAATTACTTAGGATTGAAGTTCCTAATTCATCACAATTAATTGAGATGAAGAATTGGATTGAATGCGATTTGTTGAGGGCTTCCAACTCCATGGGAACTCCAGCAAATACAATTAGTGATACATCAAGATCTCCTAGCGTGAATGGTAAAGAATTGGAACTAGAAAGATTTCCAACCACTCATACAGAGGAAACACCTAGTAGAGCAACATGTGTCGACATGGCTATGATCTCGACTGATGTTGATGGTAGAGATTTAGTTCAATCTCAGCCAAATGATGAAGAGCAGATAGCCATGAAGAAGAACAAGGAAGTTGATGGAAGAAGTGAAGAAATGGATCAATCTTCGGGTTGTTTGAAAAAGAAGATTCCTTCTAAGAGGTCAAGAAAGAGGAGGATAAAGAAGAAGAAGAGTGCAGATCTGGTGAATAGGGACGAGAGTCAGGAATCCAAGGTTAATGAATCCAATAAGGAAATTCCTTCTGATTCGAAGGTACGGACTGGACATCATCGCAGTTCATCTGAAGCATCAGATGTGGATATTGAACAGGCAGAAAACTTCCATAAGCTTGTCAATAGAAATAAAAAATATATCAATAAAGATTCTCACCAGGGAGAAACCAAATGTAAACGATCTCCACAGGTGAAAAACCCATCGAACACACAGGGGGAAAAATCAGATGATGAAAACTGGAAGTATCGCAATCAGGATGTTAATTCATTCATAGATTCGATTAATAAAGATTATGCAGATGTTATCACAGTAATAGTTGGATGCATCAAATATGTTATTAGTCTACTCTTATTCATTTGGTCTAATCTTATCCTTTGGTCATATTATAATGTGTGGTCTAATCTTATTCCCGATTTGCAATACACATTAAGTATTGGAGAGTATACTGGCTTGAAGATGTATTCAATCGAGATATTTTATGGACGTCCTACCAACACACCTTTGGAGAACCGATGGAACATCTCAGAGTCAGATATTGGGGGTAAATCAACCCAAGAGCTTTGGCTAAATTCCAGGCAGAATATGGAGAAATCGTGGAATAAAAGAAAGAAATTAATGGCTCAGAGGAGAAGAGAAGTATCCTTTGGATTAGGAGATAAGGTTCTTATTCGATCCCATGTAAAGTCATCTCTAAAAGACAAAATAGCAAAGTCTCTTAGTGACAAATGGGTCGGTCCTTTTGTAGTCCGTCGTTTCCTGACCCCAAGTACAGTATTAGTATCGGATGAAGACAATAGTTTAAATTCCTTCCGTAGAAGTCATGTCTCGGAAATAAAAGTTTATAGAAAACCTAGAGTTATGAATTAATAATAGAAATGGAAGAGAAATGAAATTAATTCTTTTGTGATAAGGAATATTGAATATTTACAACTATTAGTCATATATTTTTATTATTGTTAATTGATCTTGTATATTTGTATATAGTTTTGTTATTGCTAATCTATTAATTTATTTGCATTTATTTACCATGGCCATGGAATAAGGAAAACTTTTGATAATACTAATGCTCCTAGAGATCTCTAAACTTTGTAAATAAATTGTAAATAGTAAATTGTTGATTTAAATTTTAAATTGATTTGTATTCAAAGAATTGTTTATAGGTATTTAATTTATTATTTTTGTAAATATGTTGTTGGACTAATAGTTTGTTTTTCTATTTTGTAGATTTCCTGCAAAAAAATATAGCTTTGTATATTTTTTTTTATTCTAAGGCGTGGCGGATGTAACGCACCATCCTTCCGGATCTGGGAAGAAGAAGAATGGATGGTTACATGAAGGAAAATTGTACATTGAGCAATATATTGTCTATTAAGACTCCTATTGTTAATCAATTTCAATATTTAAAAACGATCTTTTTCTCTTTGTAAAAAGTATTCATTTTAGAAAAATAGGAGAAAGAAAAAAGTATATAAAAAAGTTTGATAGGAATAATGTAAGGAGGAATTGACTGAGAAACTATATGCTATGACAACTTGAGGGAAAAAAGGTTTTGCGCGTGTTTGTTCGGTGGGCGTGGCTTTTCCCTCCAACTCTACCTGGCTCGGTGACTCAGGGACCCGTTATCTTGTTCCCTACTTTAGCCCAGAGAGGATGGAGTTGTTTGGTGGTTACGTGTTCTTGCTTTGCTTTGTGTTAAGTAGGACATGTTTGTGAGTGAATATACGTGGGCAAGTCTAAGTTCCGTGCCAGAAAATCTTTTGCTACTATTTGTTCTTTGCGAGTTAAGCGAAGTTAAATATCACGATGTGTTGAACAAGTTCACAGTGTTAGTGAAAGAAGTTGGCAAGGAAATAGCCTATTTTTGTGCTTGTTACAGAGTCAGAGAGGGAAAGTGTGCATGCAAAGTGAACCCTCAATTCGCTCTATTCAGTTCTATTTGGTGAGTGAATTCATTGTGCATTTTGGTCCTGTTTCATTACTTATTAATCTCTCTGAAATATTTCTTTTTTCTAAAAAAAAAGGAATTTATTAAAGAGAGAGAGAATTCTTGTAGTGTGGGACATTTCTTAGTAGAGTCCGTAGAGATTGCTAGTTTGGATACCTGCTTATTCTGGCAATCCTAAAGATTTGTCCTGGAATTTATCCTCTGTAACAACGTGATGGTATAATTTCTGGCACAGAGCAAGAATTGCGTACGGCATAGTCAATAGTTAGTCAAAGAGGCCAAATACCAAACGAGAGGAAAAAAGGAAATAGGTAAACCATTGAGTTTTCCGACACCTGGTGAGTTAATAATATTATATTTACTTATAGTATTTGTGTTTGTCAAAACTGTTGATTGTGAGGTCGTTGATAGTTTGTTTCCAAAGGGTTTAAACTTCGAGAACCTTTGCCTTCCAACAGTAGTTATTTTTCCTCCCAGAAATTGTGGCGATTATTCTTTCTACTTTGACCTTAATCGTTGAAACAAGATATAAACCACCTGCGGATCCGATATTTCGTTTAAATTAAGTATTTCTTTTTCAGCTGTTAGCCATATGTCAGAAGGAGAGCGTATTTAGATATTATTTTCTGGAAAGAAATATATAAATTTTTTCTCGAAGTTGTCATAAGCTTGAAAGTTAAGATATTGATTCAGATATTAATTTGACTGCTATTAATTTGATAAATTAACTAATTAAGATCAAAAAATATTGTAAGATTTTAGTTCAGAAATATTATTCATGTTTGAAGAAATTTATCAATGAGTAGTTAATGGTCGTAAAAGTCGTTGAGAGATTATTAACTGTTAAAGTCAAGTTTTGAAGAGAATTAGTAATTATTGATTGGAGAAACTGTTTGAAATATAATTGAAATTAAATTTAAAGAAGATAGGAATCAACTAGTAAAGTTTTAATTGAAATTTTTTGAGATTTAATCAACTTAATCATCAGATAATTATTATTAGAATAGTTGTTTATTGCACATTTCAAACGAGTGTATATAAGCTATTCAAACGTTTTAGTTCATATACACCTCCTTATATTGGAAATAAAGTTGTTATCTTAAAACTTGAAACACTGTTGTACATGTTCATTAAGTTTATGTTTAGTGTGTTTCCTTTTCCAACTAGAAATATTGGATCTGCAATTCCAGCTAATACTAGCATAGTTGATTACGCGAAACTGCTCGATTCTCCTCTCCCAAGCCCTCTCTGCCAGGCTTTGTGATCTGAGTTCATATTGACAGTTTGTTTAATTATTGTTTTTTTTTTGTTGTAAACTCTCCATGTGAATTCGATTAGACGAGGCTAGGTGGAAGGGGGCGTTACACATGACATATAATGAAGAAATCTAAGGAAGAAATAATATATCAGTTTCAACTGTCTAGATGTTTCAGTTCGTTGGAGGCAGTCATTTGAATCAACTGATTTACATTTAGCTCGAACAATGATCCTACCAATATGGCCTTTTGTTGCCAAGGCTTCGGTTCCATACCTGAGCTGTAGATTGAGTGGGAGCTGAATCTCCTCGAAGCCACAGTTGTTCACTGCAGCCTCGACAACAATAGGCGTGCGGACTAGAGCATTATCATGCAGGAGGCGAGCTCAACACATAGAAACTGCTTCCAACAAACTGACGTAACTATACATTTGAAACTGATTCATTATTTCTTCCATAGATGGCACTATAGGGGGTCTATATCATGAACGAGACATTACCAATGCCCTGGTATTTGAATGTAAGACCAGAAACTTTTGAAAATAGCCTAGTAATGTCTCGTTTGGGAAACTACATGTCTTTCTATTGCAATCAGCAAATTTCTGTCTCGTGGGCAAGCCTTTAGTACTACATCTCAATTTGCAAAACATCTCACTCGTTATAGGTTACCTGTCAGCACTGCCTTGTCAATGTAAAATTTATCGGCTTGATTCTTACGCATTGTCCATATAGTTTATCTTTAATGGGAAAGGTAAACTTCGAAGTAATAAATAACGGAGTTCACGTCACGCAGAGTGACTGACCTAGAGTTTAATTGTGTATGTTTCGAACAATATGAACTCTCATTGGGGATTCAACTAGGAATTCCTTTCACAGAGTGGAGAACGTCATGCATTTTAGGCACAACAGAGATCTAGAGCATTTGAGAGAGAGAGAGAGAGAGAGAGATGACAGACGAAACGAGACAGAGAAAGTGACAGAGACATCGCACCTCTGACAAAACTTCTATTTTTGTGTGGAGAGAGCTTCCGAATGCATAAAAGGATAATCCTTATAGTCAATGATCGGCGCCAAATTCATGTCAGTACGATATGGAAAATCAACAATATTAAAACTAACTAAACTAACTCTATGGCCTACGGTACAAGAGGGTTCAATGCCACATTCACAAAAGTTCTCCTTTTTATCCTTAGGTAACTGGATCTAGTTTCTACTTTGTATTCCTATTTCTGTATCTGCGCCTAGGCCATCAGAAAAACATTTTCTCCACACATATTTGAACACTACAAAGTCCACTTGGTACGAACTAGGATGTATCCCGGGATCCTACGCACCAGAGGTGAGCGCTTTGTCGCTCAGCCACCGTGGCCTAGTTCAAAGAAAATTCATATTTATTTGATTCACAATTATTTATTAAAGAAGTAGGTGTTTAGGTGATTTTTAAAACAAGACTGTACATTACAGCTCCCTCGTGGCTAAATGATTCACGTTTTCGGTGCAGAAGAACGAGATTTGATTCCTGATGATATCATGTGTTCCTTGTTCCACGTTAAAATGTACTTGTATTTCTCAATAAACCTCGGTGCTGGAAGGAATGCTGGAATCCCGAAAATAAGCAACCAAGTCTATGTACTCACATATTAAGTTATTTCATGAAGACAACAAAATGAAATTAAAAAAAACAGAATTATCACAATGGTTATGGTGCATATAACAAACAAACCAATTACTAATTTCGTTAGTTAATTTTATCTAATCTTCCGCAGATATGAGTACTCATTTGAAATGCAAACAAAAAGCAAGCATAGGCTTTTATCAAATAAAATTTAAAAAAAAAATATTCTGATTTTATTTTTCGCTCACATACAAACAAAATCACATTAGCACACAGCACAATAATACTAACATATCGCACATCACCTGATTGTATGCTGTGAGCTCATGACGGAATCAATGTGTTTCTGCTATTGTTTCCAGGTGTATCGAATTTTGGTGATAAATCATTCATGCGTTTATGTGTAATTGATGACGTTGTATGCAACGACAAAAGAGTACAACACATATAGCAAATTAGTGAGAGATATGTGGGCATAATGTGTGTGTGTGTGTGTACGTGTGTGGTAGAGAGAGCTATAGACGAGATATTCAGAGTTTCCCACTAATGGATAGCAAGAAACGAAATATTCCAGTTTTCAACTTCAGATTTTCAAGTATCAGATGTTGAATCTCAATCATCATAGATTATTAACATCAGTTACCAAATTATAATAAATATCTGAACTGATCGTTCTTGCAGAGGAAATGTGCATCTCTGGAATTAGTATGGCCGAAAAAAAAACATTGAAACCTTTTCCTGCTGTTTCCCGGGTATTTACTTACCTCAATCCTCTATTAGACAGGAAAAAAATATAACTTTTATACATCGGGTAAGATCAAAGTAAAAATGATTGGTGAAAAAACACGTTATGTTTAATCAAAATCGGATTCTTTTTTATGAAAGTTATCTTAAACATTATTTCTTTCTTAATTGCTAGAGGTGAATCCTCTTGCAAATTCTTGATATACTTTAAGCCAAGCACTAAAAGTGGCTGATAATAACAATAAAAAACGAGTTTTGCTTCACCAAAATCAGATAAATTATACAGATGTTATTATAAAAATGCTGTTTCTTTTCTTCTTTAATTGTGAGGAGTGAATTCACTTTCTTATCCTTGATAGATTTTAACCCCAAGCAAAAGAAACAATTGGTTTAAAAACACACGTTATGTTTATCACAACCAGATTATTTTTATGGAAGTTATAATGAAGAATGTTTATCCTTTAATTGTGAGGAGTGAATTCACTTTCTTATCCTTGATAGATTTCAACCCTAAACAATAGAAACAACGCGTTTTGTTTGGTGAAAAAACGCGTTTTGTTTAATCAGAACCAGATTATTTTAATGGAAGTTATAATGAAAAATGTTTATCCTTAATTGTGAGGAGTAGCTTCACTTTAATGTCCTTGATAGATTTTAATCCCAAGCAATAGAAACAATTGGTGAAAAAACACTCGTTATGTTTAATTATAACCAGCGAATGTTTTGATCTTAATTATAAGGAGTAAATTAATCCCTCTATAACTAACTAACCAAATAACTCTATGTTTTGTGGGATCTACCTTGTGGCTAAGCGGTAGCGTACGCACCTTTGGCGTGGGGGACCCGGTTTTTTCCCCGGCGGGTGCTCATGTGGTTCGGATTCTACGTTAATCAGTAGGTTCACGTCTCATATAGCCTCGTTGCTGAAAGGGACGCTAAACTAAAATCAACTCAACTCAACTCTATGCTTTATGGAACCTAGAGGTTCAATACTGCATTCACAAAAGCTCTCCACTGACTTCTGGCCTTGGTTAACTCTATCCAATTTCTACTTTGCATTTCTTTATCTGCGAGATCCATCTTAATATTGTCCTCCTATCTGTCTCCTATTGGATTTCCAGTTAAAATTTTGAAAGTGTTCCTTCTTTCTTTCATTCTGGCTATGTGACCTGCCCACCTGAACCACTTAGACTTGATGATCTTAATGTTTGGTAAACGGTATAAATTATGCAATTCCTCGTTATGAAGTTTCCTCCATTTCGCATTCCGCTCCCTCTTGGGCTCGAATATTCGTCACAATATTTTATTCTCAAATATTTTCAGTCGAGGTTTTCCCTCAGAACAAGTGACAATGTTTCACAACATTACAGCACAACAGGCTTGATTATCCTTTATATATTTTAAGCTTTAAATTCCCGGCCATAGTTCGCGAAGACAAAATATTTTGAGGTGAATAACAACACGAACTCTTTGCTTTTATTCAACATTTAATTTCTTCGTGGATATGGTTTGGTCTGTTAATATTGATTCTAGAAATTTCGAAGTATCCACTTTGTCAAAAATATTATTTGGTATTTTGACGTATTCATAATTTATATTATTATAGTTACGGGGAATTTCCATGTATTTAGTGTTCTCTGCATCTACTTCTAAACCAATGTCCCTGAAAGGGTTCAATAAAAACTCTGAAATTTCCGAAGTTGTTAGCCCTACGCCAAATCCCTAAGCTGGAGAACAACCCTTGTCGTCTGTCCGTCAATGCTTATTCAATATACTGTATTCGCAGCTATCCTCTATATCTAGAGACCTTCTCATTGACCCGCGTCCTGAAGACGCGCCATACTGTGGTGACAGAAGCCCACGCCATGTGGAATTCACCCTTTGATTTCACTTGTACAACTTTTAAACCTAAGGAACTTAAACGATCACTCGAGTCGAAAGTTAAGGCGAAATATGTTGATTTTTTCTTGAGTGTGGGAGGACGGAATTCAGCCCTTTGTTCTTGACAGATTTTAAACTCAAAGAATAGACATTTATCTATTCACTTAAGTTACTCTCAAGTTAGCTATATATCAAAAAGTGGTAGGTAAGCATGACGAAAATTTAACAAGAATTTACCGGAAACATCTGTGCAAATCAACGGCCTGAGCGGGTGCGAATGGACGAAGGACAGGTCTTGTAAACTCCTTATACTTCTCGACTACGTCAGCCAGATGGAAGTCTGTGGTTCTGTTCCGATTTAAAAATATAGGTCCAATATGGCCTTGGTATTGAAACGTAATTAAACAGTCTTTCTCATGATTCATCAATAAATTTATATTAATTGTTTTTATCGATCTCTAGAGGAAAAAAGCGGTATTTAGAAGTAGTCTTTAAATGAAAGAGAAAATTGTAGTTTTAACTGAAATTCAGAGAAATACAGGATCAATAATTAAACCAACAAATGACCGAATTAAATGTGCACCTGCTGGGAATCGAATGGAAATAAGCCAATTACAAAACACAATAAATATGCAAAGACCACTTGAGCTTGAAGAATATTTGATAAATGTAAAGCTTTTTTTTTTCTGAAGTGTAGCACGCTGTGCTTCTGTCTCTCTCTTAGCTTTGTGGTGGCAGGAATATCGCCTGGTGAGTATACAGTCTGGTTCGTCAACTGTCTGTCAGCAACTATCTCAAGGTTATTTTTTAAAATATTGCTTCCCACACATATTGATTGTGAAAACAGAACCTAATAAGCTATATTCACAAACTGAAAGAGCTGATTCCTCATAAAGAAAAAATTTCGCGAGATCATAAGGGTGGTGAGGAGTGCATCAGAACCCATGTGAATGGTAGTACGCGTCCCTTATAATCTCTGCATTGCATAAGAACACAAAAGACAAGAACTAAAGCTTAATATCGTATTTGTATGGGAAATCAGAGTCGGCCTTAGGTGGTGCGGGGTTCGATTTGGAAAATTTTGCGGGGCCTCAGGTTTACAACTAACTTGCACCATGGTCTGTAGAATCTATACACACACACAACCACACACACACACACACACATTTATTGGTTCACCTGAATGGGGTACATTTTATCATACATTTTAATCTTCAATAAGAGAGCAAAAAGTCTTCCCTGTGTTCATCCAACCGAGAAATGTCTTTGGAAGAAATCAGATAAGGAATTTTGCAGGTGTCCACTCAGCCGTGGATCCAACACCTCTCGTTATCTTTCGATCAGAGTTTTCCTAAGTGATTCCTTGTCACGCATTAAAAATAACAGGAAATCACTAACTAGTTCGTTTTTAAAATACTGGTTCCATCTCGCAGTTAATGAGGTATATAAAGGCACAATTATACGTGTTATATTCCTTCTTTAATTTTCCTAATACTGACCATTGGGAAGAGTTTATACAAGTATACAAATGTTTTACCGTTCAAGTTAGACTTTTATGTTCTGTTTCTTAGTCCGATTGAAAGTTTAACTTCTCTTTTCAGCACTGACGAGATATGTATATGAGACGGGACCTTAGTGGGATCCGAACCACTACTCAGGTTTGCATTTTCCTGGTTAACAATTTTAGACATCCAAAGTATACTATACATAAATATAGGAAGTCGTATAGAAAGGTTATGTCCGTCCGTCTGTCCTTTCAACGTTGATCGGCATTGGAACAAAAACGATAATATATAGCAATGATCGAAACGATAATACGTAGCCTATATACTAGTAGCTCCCGGGGACATTTTCAGTAGATCGCGTTAACGCCCTGGTTGGCTAACCTTGATTTTATTTATTTATTTATTTATATTGTTCTTGTTCCTTACACCACCAACATATGTACCAGTAAGCAGGGGCGACGATTAGGAGAACAAGAAGGAGCTGTTGCCCCCACTTTTTTGAAGTGAGCCCTTAATGTATATAGTTTCATTTGGAAATGTGAAGTTTTTGTATGTATTACTGATTTATAAAAAAAAATGGTGCCATATAATATTTGTCGATGCGTGAGTACGTATTGCTTACTTGTTTTCCCTTGGAATTAAGAGACCTACAGAAATTGCATTTTAATTGCTACGGTAAATGGCCCAACAATTAACCTACTGGAGCACAACAATTAAACCGTACTTTCATTTTAAGATGTTCATGAGCATGAAATCAAATCTCTCCTTACACCTTCGTTGTTTAAAAGTACAAGGGACTATTATCTACTTAAGTTCCTCTTTCAATTTATTTAATAAAATATGAAATACGATATACGGTATTTTAACTGAAAAATATAGTATCCTATTAGTTATACAACCTTTCGTCAAACAAAGTGTAAGAAACAATCAAGAAGACTAACATCGATATATAAATATTAAGATTATGTCTTGCCTCCCATTTTTAACGTCCAATCGCCACCACTGCTAGTAAGGGGAAGGAAATTACCATATTGGTGAAACGAAAAATAAATTTTCGTTAATATACAGAATGTTTCAAAACAAAACCGACAACGTGGGGGAGGTAATTTCTGACACCAAGATAAGACAAAAAGTGTAGGCCAACCTGGATGCGCAAATGCTTCCTTTCGGAGTAATAGACTGCCGAAAATATGAAAATAATTAACTTTCAAGGTCCATAGCCCCAAAACTACTATGAGACCTACCGTAGTTGGGTCAAGACTTTACTTAGGAGCTAGTATGTGTGCTACCCAAAAATATATGTTTCAGAACCCTAAGGTACTCATGCAACAATTTTTATAGAGGGAGTTAGACTACGGGCATATAATTTGAAGCACTCACCAATTACCTCTATAAAAATTGTTGCAGAAGTACCGCAGGATTGTGAAACATGGATATTTGGATAGGGCACGTATTAGTTCCTAAGTGAACTCTTGACCCGACCGCGGTAGATCCCATAGGTTTGGAAGTATGGACTTTTAAATTTCATTTTTTTATGTTTTCGACAGCCTATAACTCCGAAAGGAAGCATTTCTGCACCAAGGTTGATCTACACTTTTTGCCTTATCTTGATGTCAGGAATCACCTGCCAAACGTCGGTGTAGTTTTGAAACACCCTGTATATTGCACTTTCCCTGCTGGTGTCTAATGGTTATACCCATTTCCCTTTATAACGTTTTCCCATCTTCAAAATGTTCTGGTGAAAAACGCTCACCTTGTTCATTGCTTATAGCAGCTAATTTTTCACATCAATAACTCAAATGGAAATGCAGACAGTGATGAATTTTAAAATACATATTTCAGCCTTGTGTTTTCTTCCTTTACAAGTAAACCTATCGATGTGGAAATCTAGTTTCTTGACAAAACTTGGAAGAGAAGTGTGGAATATGAAGAAACGAGCGAAGGAAAATTTAAAGTGTTTCCATCCATAAAGACGGTCGCAGTGGCCAAAATCGTGATTGATCAGAATAGGTCATAACAATGTGTTTCAAGTTTTAAAATTTTATTTTATTTGTAAAACGTGTTAAAAGGGTGGAAGACAAAAACAGATTAACCGACACCGAGAATAAGTAGGCATCTATTTGAGCGTAATGGCCGCCATCTTGAAGTCGGCCATCTTTTATCTCACTCGACCTTTTTCAATAGGAAGGGGATCATGTAATATATCAAATTGGGCTAGAGTTTTATGAGAAATAGAATCGTGAACTTTATGTTTCCGTAATTCTGTATTTGTAAGACATAATGAAATGCACATTGATATGAATTCGTTGGTTCAAAAATTTCTTAAAAGTTGCATCTTTTTGAAAAGAATTCAAGTCAGGAAAAACCTAATGTACGCTAGTGAGAACCTCGTAGGTAGCTACTTATGAAAGGTACAATCAGCTTGAAATCGTTATCGACTGCAGACAAAATAAAATTGTGATGAGACGATCACAAACCTTAAGGAACTGATGGAAGATGGATGACATATTTTCCATTGGATTATTCGAGTTAGAAGACAAACCTTCATAAGCAGCCACATATTCAGTACGCACTAGTATACATTCGGTTTTCCTGACTTGTTTTAAAAAAAAACACATCCATGAAATTTTTCTAAGCATAGGGTAAGGTTTGTCCTCTGGTTTCGTATTTTTAATACAGCTATAATAAGAGAAAAGATATGCAAAGAAGTCTCACTGAGGCTGATTTATTTGATATCATCTCCGTATTCACAGTAGTATGACATGACATAATCTGCAAGAACGCCAGGAATTTTACTTAATTGGGTATTCAAAATAAACGACTGTATGCACCCAAAATAATGATACACATTTTTACACAAACTCAAAGAAAACAATATTTTTAGGCCCAGGGGTGTGGTAAGGAAGTTTGAGAAGTGTTAGGGGTGTCGGGGTGTGCAGAATACTCACTGGACATAATATATATTTTTACAACAGAAGTTGTACACGTAAAAGAAAATAAAGAAACTACTACAGTATTAAATTCAGAAAATATTTGCTTATGCCCAGAAACTTAATACAAACTATTCATTTACATGTTAGGGAGATGCTATTCTCGCTTGTGGAGCCTATGGATACCTGTATTGCAGTATGTTGTTGTGTATACATGACAACCGAGAGTAGCAGAGCAATCTTAACGGTACCATAGCAACTTGGCCGGGGACCCCACAAGCATTGGGGGTCCCGCGATCAAAATGGCATGTATTAGAAGCAAAATTTAGTCATAGGGACCACAACACATTTGTTTGCTCTGGGGCCTAATATGCTATTCAAACGCGACTGAAGTGTAGATTGGACAGTAGAGTAGACTGCACTAGTGCGGGCCTCCCTTAGGCGCGAGGCCCTATTGGAAGCAATAGGTCCAATCGGCTTAAGGCCGTTCCTATGTGAAATACAGAATCCATGTGAATGATAGGACCTGTCCTTTATAATCTCTGCACTGTATAGGAACATAAAATAGTCTATACGAAACAAAACTCAATATTTTTTTTCGTATGTGAAATACAAACCAATGTGAATGATAAGACCTGTTCTTTGTAATCGCTGCATTGTATAAGAACATAAAACACAGAACCAAATATAACTCAAAATCTTAATCGTGTGTGAAATACAGAACCCGTGTAAATGTTAGAACCCGTCCTTTGTAATACTTGCATTCCATAAGAACATAAAACACAAGAATTACTAAAACTCAATATCTTATTCGGATGTGAAATACAGAACCCATGTGAATGATAGTACCTGTTCTCTGCAATATCTGCATTGCATATGAACATAAAACACAAGAACTAAAACTCAATATTTTATTCGTACGTAAAATACGGAAATCATGTGAATGATAGTACCCGTTCTTTGTAATCTCTGCACTGCATAAGAACATAAAACACAATAACTAAAACTCAATATCTTGTTCGTATGTGAAATACAAAACCTATGTGAATGGTAGGACCCATTCTTTATAATATCTGCATTGCATAAGAACATAAAAGACAAGAACTAAAACTCAATATGTGAAGCACGTTTGATATTTTCACTGAAAACATTAGTGCTTAAAAGCACGGATTTATTTTTGCGAATATGAAGCTGTTGCTTCTGAGTGCATTCCTACTAGTATTATAGATGATGCGATATATATATATATATATATATATATATATATATATATATATATATATATATATATATATATATATATACATATATACCACCTTCGTCTCGTTTTTGAGACAGGTATAAATTGAGAAAACAAATTTTGTGGACAACACTAGCTCACCCAAATCTTATACTTCAGACACGGGTTTAGTGTTACGTAATTCATAGTATAAAAACTATAAATTGATAAAGTGTTTGTACAAAAACATGGAAGAACATTCATCATTGTTTACACATACGCTAGTCCTTATACAATACATATGAATACTTCAATAATAAATATGGTTTAAATATTATTATATCACACCCTTCCTAGACCTCCCGAGACGCGAAAGGACTCTAGATGAAATTAAGAAAGAAATCACGACCTAAGGTTTCTACATAAATTTACAGAACGAGACGAAAAACTTTTCGAAACAAGACAAGAAAAGATTTTTTGAGAATCGAGACGAGACTATAAAATTTTTTTGAGAATCAAGATGGGACAAGAATTTCAACAAATAAAGAGACTAGAGGTTTTTTTTTTAGAATCGAGCCAAGATTATACAATTTCTTTGAGAATCGAGACGAATCGGAAATTCGACAGAAATATGAGACGAGAAAGGATTCTTTGAGAATTAAGACGAGACTATAAAATTTTTGTGAGAATCGAGACGAGATGATACAATTTCTTCGATAATCGAGACGAGACAAGAATTCGACAAAAATATGAGACGAGAGAAGATTTTTTTGAGAAACGAGACGAGATTAAAATTTCTTCGAGAATTGAGACGAGACGATACAATTTATTCAATAAACGAGACGAAACAAGAATTCGACAAAAATATGAGACGAGAGAAGATTTTTTGAGAAACGAGACGAGACTAAAATTTCTTCGAGAATTGAGACGAGACGATACAATGTATTCAATAATCGAGACGAGATAAGAATTCGACAAAAATATGAGACGAAAGAAGATTTTTTTGAGAACCGAGACGAGACTAAACTTTCTTCGAGAATCGAGACGAGATGAGAATTCGACAACAATATGAGACGAGAAAGGATTCTTGGAGAATCAAGACGAGACTATAAAATTTCTTCTAGAATCGAGACAAGATGAGAAATTCACAAAAAAGAGACAAAAAGATTTTTTTCGACAAATACATACGAGATGATAATTTTTTCGAGAATCGAGACGAGATGAGAATTCAACAAAAATATGAGACGAGAAATTTTTTTGGAGAATTGAGACGTTATGATAAAAAAATTTCTTTGATAATCGAGACAAGATGAGAATTCAACAAAAAAAAATACGAAATGAGACGAGACAAGAAACCCCGTGAACAATAATACCTTGGGCATTCAGACTTGCAGTAGAAAGTTTAAGGATGACATAAATATCCATGGGTTTCTCTTTCGATTTCAGTAAAATTTGCTTGACAAGGGGCAGTATTTGGATGTCTAAAATTTGTCTTGCTATTTTCCCGCAAAGACCTCAGAAAAATCTCCCAGGAATCTCGCAACAATTCCCGTTTCCGGACTACAAGCGGACAAGTGGATTTTCACAATGTCTACTGGACATCCGCTGGGAAAAATGGCACGTACCGCGGTCATTTCGTATCCTGATATAGACATGCCTTTGCCATCTAATGGTTCTGTTTGTGCTATGTGCCTTATCATTCATGAATATGTTGTGCTTCAGATAGACGTAATTATTCACTTCTAATTGCACAGGTTTAACTTGTATGCTTTTTGGCGTGGGAGACCCGGGTTCGATTACCGGCGGAAGCTCATGTGGTTTGGATTCTATGTTAATCAGTAGGTCCAGGTCTCGTATAGCCTCGCTGCTAAAAGAGACGCTAAACTAAAATCAACTCAACTTACCTTCTACCCTTGAGTTTCTTTTTAATTAAAAAAAATGAACATCACTCGTTTTCCTCTATGTTCAGTTTGAACACAGATTTCCTTTTTTTTTTTTTTTTTTTTTTTTTTTTTTTTTTTTTTTGCAAAGTAAACTGTTCAAGTACATATTACGGTTAAACATTTAATAATAAGTACTCGTCAGGGCCGTAATCACAAAGAGGTTTTCACTGAGTCCGAACACCTTAAGGAGACCCATCATTGTGATATTAAAATACCGCTAATTTTACAGTAATTGTGTGACATCTTCAAATAGATAAAAGATAATCAAAAAATGAAACAAGAGCTTGCTAGGCAATATTATTTTACCTGAGATATCGTTATCACGACTCACTTATCTCCTTCCGATTTCCAGCCATTTAGAAAATCGGCATTTCTTTTCGCGTTTTTAAATGGCGGCAAACGGAAAGTGATTAGGTGACGCGTGATAACGGTATCTCATGTAAAATAATATTGTCTAGCGCGCTCTTGTTCCACATTTCGATTACCTTTTGTCTATTTGAAGATATCACATAATTAGTGTAAAATTAGCGGTATTTTAATTTCGCAGTGATTAGGCCTCTTGAAAGTTTCCAGCTCTTTTTAATACCTGGGTTTTGCCTATACCAGGGGCATACTCATGTGTTTCTAATCCAGTCCGGACACCCTCCAACTTCAGAAAATCCACAGACATTTGTATCTTTCTTAATAAAATTGTACTTGCTTCAATAGAGCAACAGTGTAGAAACAATTGATGTGGTTTACATTAGATTTAAAACGAAAATGAAAATGAAATGAACTTGTTGAGTTTTACGTCCCATGTTTATGCCGTGTGGGCTAAAAGAAATGATGAGAAATGAATGAGATGGTGGAATGAAGAAAGTGGAAAGAAATGGCAGAACCCCGAGGAAACCCACGCACACGATCTTTGTCCACCACAAAGCTCAGTTGTTGCGTGCTGGGATCGAAACAGGGACCCGACAAACTACAAGTGAATGCTCTATCATCGAACTACCGAGGCCTCTCTACATTTAATTTGATGTACTTTATCCGTACTCTTTCATTTCGTATAAAAGCAAGTCTTTTTTATCATTTTTTTCTTGGGCACACGCGTGGAAGTGCGTAAAAATTAGTTATCATGTTCTCGAGAGTAGAATAACACAGTTCGATATTACACAGAGATATATTATTGGATCTCTCTCCCTTCAACTTTATATCATTCCTTTAAAAAAATATAAAAAAATCTGAGTGTCCGCTTACTCAATGTATTTCTTGCATTTCTTTAGATGTGAAGATGATCTTAAGAGCTCACACCAAATAACAAACTCAGGAGAAAAAATCTTCCAAGACACCAGAGAAATCAAACACCACTGGATTAAAGGATTTTAGAAACGCACTGAATCTGTAATATTTAGAAAGACAGAAAAAAGAAGAAAACTTACTTCCGAAATGTTGATATTTTCCCCCTCCCTTGTGCGAGAATATCTCAGTCATTCACTGTTTAAATCTAAGAACCTGCTTTGTGAGTGTGAGTGCTTCCCATCGAAGAAATATTGATTTGAGGGGTGGAAGTATCTACGTGTGTAAAACGATACCATCATTCCATAGTTCTTGTTTATAATTTTTCAACCTATCTTCCCACTTTAGTTTCTTATTTTGTAGTTTTTTCTTATAATGCTTCGATTCACAGGGGGAAAGGAACTGGCCACCCTACCTCCTAGTTTTCATAGATTTGGTAAATGGGTTAGAACCTATATTCGAGCAGAAGTTTCACATGAGAAAAAAACGTAGAATGAAAATTATTTCCATAAGCAAAAATCTCTTTCTGGAGTTTCCAGGAATAGCGTTTTGAGAAGGATTTGTAACTCTTATATACGGTAAACGCTCTGATATTTCAGTCTACAAAGGTAATCGTTTCAAATTCAACCAGATGAGTCTCGTTGTGTAGTCAGTACGTGAATTTCCATAAACGATTATTTCTGGCTTTCTAACCTAGAGTTTACTTCCTCTTAATTCATGTACGTAGCTTGTCATCTGTCTCACGACGGATTGAAGAACACCGAAAAGTTCATGCCTCGCATCAAGAATCGAACCGTGGCCCCACGTAGCGTAGGCGCTAACTTTCTCGCTTTTCGTGCGAGCGGTTCCGGGTTCGACCCTCGGCGGGGGAACTCTGTCGAAAAAGTGTGAAAAGCCTTTTCAAGCCAGCCAATCTGAGTGAGGTTTTTCGGGGTTTTCTTCATTCACACCAGACAGACACCGGGATGGTACCTAATATACAGGTCCCAGGCCGCTGAATTCCCTCCCCAATCCCACCCTAATAGTGTGATCGCCGAGGGATGTCATCCCTCATACATAACGGACTAACATGGCCATAGGTGCCGAAACCCCAGAAATCTAAATTCCAAATCCGAATCAAGAATTGAACCCAGGAAACATACATACCAAAAGCACAAGTGTCACTTATACAGCCACACTAGTCACATATTATCCAAAAAAAAATCTCAACAGTGGTCTACTGTCTAGCGCGTGTGGCTTCCATGATCTCGTGTTAAATAGCATCTTGAAATTTAAATGGATTACGATAGTACAATTTATACCTTAAACTTTGGGTTCACGTCCCGTATACACTCGGTGCTGAAGACAAACGCTAAGATTCGAACCAATCAACCAATTCTACAACGGATTGGAAGGATCGCAAAGCGTTTGTGCCAAAATCTCAAATTCGACGAGTGACTCCATTAAGATAGACACTCCTTTTCAGCTTCAATGTTAATGCATTTTTTTTTTTAAAGAAAAAGTACTCTAATAGAATATTTTATCTATCGTAACAGTCAATCCTTTGTAATAATCAGAAGAGTAGGTAAGGAATCACTTGCCTTCTTAGCTTGGTATCGAAACAACACACGGAGATATTAGTGTGCACCATATGTGTAGAAGGGGATCAAACCAGGAACTTTTTACTTCAAACTTGAGAGTTCCAACACTGAGCCATTGTTTGCATCGATCAAATACCGCGAATAGTTTCCCCAAATTTACCGGTCCAACCTCTCTCGTAGGTAGGTGTTTTAGAGGAATTACAGAATAACAAAACCTTTTTGTGATAACTCAAATGTACGTAAGTAGATAATTTAGGGAAATCTTAAAACGAGAAAAAACTTTACTGCGATAACTCAAAAGCATATAAGGAAATGGTTTAGGGAAATTATAAACTGAGATAAAACAAGAACTTCGTGATAACTCAACATTTACGTAGGCAAGGGATTTAGGTAATTATTGTAAAATAAGATAAAACTTTACTGCGATAATTCAATTGCACATAAGGAGATGATTTTAGGGAAATTATGTAATGAGAAAAAATATAAGAACTTCGTGATAACTCATATTTATGTAGGCAAGTGGTTTAGAGAATAATTATAAAATAAGAAAAACTTTACTGCGATAAATCAATTGCACATAAGGAGATGATTTTAGGGAAATTATGTAATGAGAAAAATTATAAGAACTTCGTGATAACTCATATTTATGTAGGCAAGTGGTTTAGGGAATAATTATAAAATAAGAAAAACTTTACAGCGATAACTCAAATTCACATAAGGAATTGGTTTACGGAAATCATAAAATGAGATAAAACACAAGATTTTTGCGATAACTCAAATTTACGTAAATAAATGGTTTAGGGAATTATTATAAAAATGGAGTAAAAGAAGAAACTTTACGATATCTCAAACATGAAAAGATTATCCCATTTTTACAGTAACGTCGAAACAACTGGACTCGAATTTGCTGTCCTCCGCTCCAGATGCAAACACTTAATCGTTAAACCACAACAGCCGCAGCAGCAAAAGCGTTTTATCACAAATTATACAAAGTCCTCCTGGTTACGGAGTTTCTAAGTATCTAAGTTGAAAAATATAGATCCAAAGCACGTGAAATGATTTTATCAAACTTGTATTAGACTTTCTCAAATACCCTTTAATGAATAGCTAGACACTTATCAATTTTTCTTTTCAGATATAAATCCAATATGATAAAGTTGAGAATTGGAGACCTTGTCCATATTGTAATTTAATAACACTTTGGGAAAAGTAACCAATTCCTAACACACAGAGGAAATAAACAAACTTTCAAAACAATACTTTCTTCTGAAAAAGAAAACGAAAATCACATCTTGTGTAATATCAGGTTTCTTGTCGAAGAGCTACAAAATCGTTTGATATAATGAAGGAGAGGAAGATATCTACGGGTAATTTCATTACCGCACTAGGAACAACACTCTTCTCCGTTTTTACATTTTTAATTACCTACCTCAAATCGAGATCCCTGTTTTGCAAAAACCACCACCGCGACCTCTGACCTTCGACCTGTAAGTGTCAGGTTTCCGTCGGTTCATGTCCCGACACACCAACATGACCCGGTATTCACGCTCACACACACTAAAACACGTTTTCCTACACAACTAATTTTTTTTAAACTTTCCTCGATAATATATTTTCTGTTTTGTTTTTTTATTATTATTAATAATAATATTAGTATTTGTTAGTAACAATATTCATAATTTTATTATATTTCTAAAATGTATCCAAATATCCCGAGTTTCTTAGCGGCACAATTAAATGTGATGATTCTTAGGTCACCGTTCGACCCTGGCTACCACCAGCCCTAGCACTTAGGTCACGGGGCGGGGTTCCCCGGAGCAGAGCTGCACGGGAGTGATTGAGCAGACCGTTACGATTACCCGGCTGAACCGAAATGAACCGAATACTTCCGATTCTTGTCGAATACTGCCGAGAGACTGAAACGAATCTCCGGCGAGATCGATCTCCGCTAGGCCTTTGGACAAAACTCTTACGGGTATCTTTCTACACCTAAAAATTAGGTGAGCTGTTTCTTTTTCATTTTTTTTCCCCTAATTTTTTCGTTTCCATTTTTCTTTTATTTCTCCACGGTGAGATGAGAAATTACTACAGTACAAGTGCCTTGTATTTTGTTCTAACAGTTAATCATTAGAGGATACAAAATGTATATAAACATAGTTCGCTAACGTTATTTGATTTTCGTTTCCAGGATGGACTGAAGGAATTCGCTAACTCCAATCTCAAGGACGTCACTTTTACCATGCTCATCCTTAAATCCGCAACATTGTTATTACTTCCACCCATGTTTCTAATTAAAATAATTTACAAACAATCAAGAAACTTTGTTTCGAACAATCAATTTTGTTAGTGAGTTGCATTGCATATGGCTCTTGCAGCGCCATATGGAAGGTTATTAATGTATAGTATTATAATCTGCGTAAGGACTCTGCTGGTCAAGTGGTGTATTGGTTTCTCTGAGATGAATCAACGTCATGAGGATTAAGAGGTTGAGTGACAGATCCCTTAGAAATTCTTAAGCTTACCCTGGATAAAATATAACTAACTAACTCTATGGCCTGTGTAGCCCGGAGGTTGAATGTCGCATTCACAAAAGCTTCTATCCTTAGCCAACTGGATCCAGTTTCTACTTTGTATTCCTATTTCTGCGAGATCCATCTTAACATTTTCCGCCCATCTGTCCCTAGGTCTTCCAAATGGTCGTTTTCGGATTGGATTTCCAGTTAAAACTTTGAAAGCGTTCCTACTTTCATTCATTCTAGCTACATGACCTGCTCATCTAAGCCTCCTAGATTTAATAACCCTAACAATGTTTAGTGAACAATATAAATTATGTCACGGCAAGGTTACAACTAATTTATCAATCAATTCATTTAACGACAATCTTTTTTGCAATTAAAACCAGAACATAATTTTTAAAAAATAAAATTATTATGTTGTCCGTTTGTTACTTTGTTTAACGTATTTTTAAGTTTTTTTTTTTTTTTTTTTGTGTGTGTGTAGCGTACTTTTATAGACATCCAACGAATACTATTCATAGGTATGGGAAGTTGTATAAAATAGAAGAGATTTCTTTTCCTAGTTTCGTGTTCCATGTTTATATATCTTGTAGGTTAAAGGAGACAGATAATTAATGATAATGAACAATTATGATACAAATGGTGGAATAAAAATGTGAGGTGAAAAGGAAAAACCCTAAGAAACCCCCATCACACGATGTTGTCCACCGTAAATTCACAGTACAGTTGTCTATCCATCGTTGTGTTAACATCATCATCATCATCATCATCATAGGTATTCTGCCATTATTGGCAAGTCACTTGCCGCAACTGTCAAGCTTCTATGCTCCACGGTCTTCCGCTAACCTCTTCGTCCTTACTTTCATTTTTTTTTTTTTTTTTTTTGTTCATCAAATCTAGCCTCTTTTGCCCCTTTCCTCTCTTTCCTGGCACCACACCCTCATGATGCCGTTTCTTCTTACACAATGTCCCAATCAGTTTCTTTTCCTCTTCTTAATAATATCTAAAATGGTTCTTTTCTTTCCCACCATTTCTAAAGCCCTCTCATTCGTTTCTCGGCTCGATTCAACTAGTTCTCTCCATTCTTTTCCACACCCACACTGTGCTACATATTTGAGTATTCCAAGAATTGGTTCCGTCATCTCCCATATCTGATATGGCAATCGAAAGTAGAAGTCCATTACCATTTCGGTTTCAATATTATTTTGTATAGAACAAAAACAGTCAGAAATAGAGAGAAATTATATGTATAATCTTTCTTTCTCTCTCTCTCTCTCTCTCGGAATTCTCTCTTTTTCACGAATTATATTTAGTTTTTTTTTTTTTTTTTTTTTTAATGATCAGAGCAATGTGTTCAACTACAATCCACGGGCAGAACACAAACCGAAAAAAAAAAAAACAATTAAGAATATTGTAAATTTAGAAAATAAACCACTAAATTAATCTTGATTTTCGTATCTTTAGGTTGCTCATTTTGCAATTCCTTTTTGGTTTCAATACTGTTTGATGCTGAATCGATTGAAAAAAAAAAAAAAAACGCTTCATTTCAAAGATCATTGAAATGATTTTTTTCCTGTTTTCTTTACTTTACATAAAGACAAAAAAAAAACAAACAAAAAAAAAAAACAAGAAAAATACCTTTATCAAGACTAAATAGTATATTTTTTGTCCTGATGGAAAAGGATAAAAGAAACGATATTTTTCTCTTAAAATATCCAAGGTTTCAATGTTTTTCCGTTTTTATATGACAATTGTTCCTGTCTTAAATAAAAATGTATTTTTTTTTTGTTCTGAAATAATATCTTTACGTCCCACGATTATGCCGGTTAGGCTAAAGGAGACGGTGATGATGATAAATGAATGAAATGGTGGAATGAACAAAGTGGGAGGAAACGGGAGAACCCCGAGGAAACCCACGAGCACGGTGTTTGTCCACCACAAAGTCTGCACGGCACGAGCTGGAATCGAACCAGGGACCCTAAGCACCAGAGGTGAACGCTCTACCACATTTTTTTTTTGAAAAAACATCCTGACTATTTTTTTTTCTATTTTAACCACTTCTCAGGACTACTAGACACGACAGGGACACAAACACAGAAATATCGAGGGTAGTTAAAATTCCACCCTTACCCTTCAGAGGGACTCGAACCCCCAATGGGCTTCACCTCATGATCATCAGCTTAACGCCTCAGACCGCTCGGCTACACCCACCGGCACAACTGAGCCACCGCGCCCCCTTTTTGTGTTCTGATCTACAAGCTTGTTCAATGTTAAAGTTTCGTCGGACAAAGTTGTCCCAAAATGCTAGTATTTCTGTTCTCATAAAAACACGTATATATTTTTGCTTGGAATAATACTTGTAAAGATGAAAAGTGGATACTCTTTGATAATGGTGACCCAATAAATATCCTTATTTTCAGCAAATTTCCCATAATTACCTTTCCATTATTACATTTGTTCAGTAACAATCTAATTTATTTAGGAGAAAATAGTTCAATTTACGATTTTCCAATACTGTTAACTGCAGTCCTTTTTTCAGAAAAAATGTTCCGGAGGACACACGTAGCATTCCAGGGAGGCCATTTCTGGCACTATATTATTTATTATTATACTAAAGATGTGTTATTTTGGTCTCGTCCGGGGAACACCCTCAGAGCTCTAGGGGTTGGGGGCAGTGCCCCCACAAAACATGTCTGGAAGAAACACTGTTGTTAAATAATATACGCACTATTTTCAAGTGCTTGTATCTCATGGGTTCATATGAACTACACAGCCGGAATTTATAATCCATTTTTCTGGGTATGGAATTTATTAAATAACCGACAAATCAATCTCCTTCTCCTCTAGTTAGATTACGTAATATTTTCCTTGGAAAGTGGAATTAAGATATCTATATCTATATCGATCTATTTATACACACACACACACACACAGACACACACACACACACATATATATATATATATATATATAGATAGATAGATAGATAGATAGATAGATAGATAGATACATATAGATATAGATATAGATATAGATATAGATACAGATATAGATATAGATATAATGAAAGTCACTACGTGACTACGCACCTCTTGAAGCATCCGACCGAGCTCAATCAAATTTTCAACATGGATGAGTTTTGGGCCTGCTATGATTTTTATCATTTCACTTTCACCATGCAACTTAGGAGAGGATGAGGTGGAGATATTTAAAAGTGATCGAAAATGACAGCTATTAGTGCCGAATTCGTAGTCTTCTTGTCCGCTGAGACGATCAGTGACATTTCCGATGTTGTTTCAATCCAAATTCATCTTTCATGTCCAAAATGTAGCATATTCTCCCCATGTGAAAGACGGGTAAATGAATATATATATATATATATTCAGAGCTTCAGTGACGGGTTCAATATCCATCTTTATCCATTTATAAAAACTTGAAGTTGTTGTAGAAACTTATCATTTGAGATTTCAATACGGATCACAACAGAGCTAAAACGGTAAAACGAGTAGACTACAAGAAACGATACACTAATATAGGTTCAGTCTTTAAACTTTATCTCATTCTTCTGTTGAAAGCGAAAATGTTCGAAATCGACTATAATTTAAAGTTTCACTATTGATTCCCAGAGAACAAAGTCTCTGAGAGATAGGGAGAAATTCTTTTGAATATGGACTCAGTGTGCCAAGAACAATTTCCATTCCTGATATTCGTCTATTGAAACCGGAACTGATAGAAATATACTACAACTTCCGGTTTCAATATTGAATTACCATAATTTAGAGGTCTGCTGTAGTTTTTACACTATGAAACGAAATCTACTTGTTTCGAAATCTGCTACTAATCAATACAGAATATATAATAGTAGCATGGGAACCAGAGGAAAATAACTCCATTTTCGTAGGTTTACAGGCGAGAGGACAAGAATATTATTTTCTTAGAAAGATATGTTTTTAATAAGATGGTAATTGAGCTACATGTCAACAGATGATCGACAAGGAGAACAGATGGCGTTACGTTCCATTTACACCAAGTGGGGCTTTCAAAATTATGTCCAAGCATTAAGAAAATGAAAACCACATTTTTGGAGTTACGTTGATCTGGTTCTCATGCGACGATATAGGAAGATACATGGATGATTTACTATAATGAAAAAAAAAATTCAAATAAAACAATATTGGTGGTAGTATATCTAGAAATGTTTGTTGCTAGGGTCCAAACTTTGAGACGGGGTCCAACACCACAAGCCACTACATCTATGCAGTATTGAAAGGGTATTATACTGCACTCGGAAAGACGATAAGTAATTATAAAATACTTCTACTTATATTTTCAGAAAAAAATATAGAATTAATTGTTTTTCATAAGATAAAGAGAACAGATGAAGTGTAAGGTCAAATTTTCATGCTACATCAATCATTTCCCTGTGAAAACAAGTATAATTTTATTGAGAAAGGGTACAAATGTATGTCGAGTCAGGAAGTATTTATTTGGGGGAAGGGGTTACGGACCCCCTCGTGGGTGCTTCCCTGTACACTAGTGATATCATTTTTACAAAGTACAACATAAGACTAGATATCACATTTCAGATCGATATACATGTAATACATATGTATAAAACATTCAAAAACTTGAAAGTGCTAAAGGAAGCCAAAACATCGTTCGACTTCCCTTCCAAATACATTAACTCTGCTTTCCATGATTTAAGTAGTTTATTATGCACCCTTCCTGAAATGCTGGTGGAGACATCTGCTGCTTTAAGTGGAAAAAGAAGAAAGTTCTGGAACGAAAAAAAAAATGAAATCTTGTTACTGTGTACGTTGGTCATATTCCCGGGTCGTGAAGCTTGATTTCGTTTCCCATGCGATCATCCCCTTATATTACATTTTAGAAGGGTAAGGAGAGAGAGGGATATTCCTAATACTTAAAAAAAACGAATTTAGGGTTTTTGCTGGACAACGTGGCAACGTGTTTAGAAAGTTAGCGTTTTCCATCTCGGTGTGTCGAAAATCCCGAAACGAAGTGAAGGTGGACGAAGCAAATAATCCTCTTTAGGCGATGCCCACATAGGCTATCAAGAATATTTATCTTCATCGGGTCCTATGGATATGATTTCCCCCAATAAACTTTTAATTCAAGGTGGTATTACGACAATTCAATTTGACATTATAGCTTTCCAATATTTTTCTAAACTATAAGATTTACAGCAAAATTACAAATCACTATCAAATTTTGCATCCATTTTCATTTTCAATGAAAATTTAAGCGAGTACTATTTTTAATTGTACTTTTAGGCTATATCTCATAAAACCTCAGAGTTAATTATACTTTATGCTATATCTCATAAAATCTCAGAATTAATTACACTTTTAGGCTATATCTCATAAAACCTAAGAGTTAATGATACTTTAGGCTATATCTCATAAAATATAAGAGTTAATTGTACTTTAATTCTCTTTCTACCCAAGAAGGTTGTTTTCTTATGTTTATAACATTACAATGAGATAATAGACTTGCTCAAAGCTAATTTTATGAAAATAACTCACTTAGATTTTGAAATATCGCATATTTTAGTACTGGGTAGAAAACACCTCACATCCAAGATTGTGTCATTGGTGGTCATGTGGTTCGGATCCCACTTAAGCTGTTCTGCATCTCATATAGCCTCTCTGCTAAAAGGTACGCTAAAGTCAAATTAAATAAATCAGCAACAATATATCTTAGGTTATAGGTTAATTGTTTTCTATCGTTATTTTTGGTATACATTATAATATTGTATAGTAGCCGATGCAGTGATGTAGCCGGTAATGAGTCTGACTATAAACTGAATGGCTCGGGTTCAATTCCCACTGGAAGCGGGATTTATTCTGTCATTCTACACTCTTCTTAATGGTTCTTCATTGATTACTGAGGAAAACCTGGGGAGTAAATATGGTTCCAATCTAGTGCTGATTATTCATAAAACCAATTGAAAAGAAACTCATTGAAGATGTTTTCTTGGTAGCCTATGTGCGAATTGCCTAAACCTTGCCGCCCCACTACACTGTGCTGCATTCGCCTATTCGTATGGCATAAGGGAAGAAGGAGAGGCGTACTTACAGAGAAAGGGAAAATTCAGGCTAAATACGCGAATATTTTGGAGAAAAAGGTGTTGTGTATTATTGCATAGTGCTTCAAAACAACACTTGGTATAAAGTATAAAATATTAGTGAAGAGTAATACTAGCAAGTTCAGTCTCCGAATGAATTAATCGAGTTGCAAAATAAGACAACACGGGAAAGAAATATAATAATATACATTATATAAATTTGGGGAATAGAAGTTTGGTAGAAGGAAAACATGGCTGTATTGAAATAGTCAAGAGTAACATAGGAATCCTGAAATGTTTTATTGATAGAATAGGATTAACTATTAGTCACAGAGCACAGAAAAAGATGAAACAGGATGAGTTAGCATCATTAGAACCACCTTGAATTCCACCCTTTTTAGGTTCAGCATGAGTTGTTTTAGAGTTCAACGTCTCCTTTCAACAACGAGGCTAAGAGACATAGATCAACAGCTTAACGTGGGACCTGAATAAGATGATCTTCCGCCAGGAATCAAACCCGGGTTCCTTGAACCTAGCTGAGTCTGGCTCTTATCCGGTAAATCAAGCTTGAGTACATTTTAAATCTCCCAGAATATAGACATGAAATAACCTTTGGTTCGAATGAAGAAACCAAGTACACTCTAGTATTTGCAGTGAATAGAAAAGCATCTTAGATGTTTTATATTGAGAGGGCGCTGTGGCTCGGTGGTAGAGCGTTCACCTCCGGTGCTTGCGGTCCCTGGTTCGATCTCAGCTCGCGCCGTGTGGACTTTGTGGTGGACAAACAATAATATGCTCGTGGGTTTTCTCGGGATTCTCTCGTTTCCTCCCACTTTCTTCATTCCACTATTTCACACCTCTCTCATCACCACCGTCTCCTTTAGCCTAACCGGCATAATCGTGGGACGTAAAACTTAAAGATTTCATTTCATTTCATGTTTTGTATTTTCAGATTCTGGTGAAGTAGGTTATGCACTTTAATTTTCAACTTTTATCCCAGTGGCGTAATGAAAGGTGTTAAAAGATTGTCATACAAGATTTAACTTAGATCTAGTGTTGCAAAATTTCCAAAAATTTTTGAACCGGAAGAAACAAAAACGCTTTTTTTCTCTTTTATTCCAGAAAATTTTGAAAAAAAAATAGTGTTTGTACGTAATTTCTATCAATATGCATTACTTTTGCCGAACTTTAATATTTAACTGGAACTAGAAAAACAAATCACTGAATAAATGTAAAGAACTGAAAATATATAATAAATGTGTGACAGTTTCACCAACTAATCGAACATATTGGCTTCATCAGACTGTGTTTGTTCAGTTAAGTTATTTGTTTCTCTAGTTCAAGTTATTTAAGACAGCAAATCCAATATTACTCAGTTAGTTATTTAATATTTAATATTTCTTGCTTCATCAATTACTATATGATGGAATAAATGCTCCCAGACAATAGTAATAGAATTGACTGACAAAAGAGATTTTCACTAAATTTTTAAATCTTTATGCTAATCTTCTGATTCACTCATTATAAGATCTTCAAAACTACTAGAAATAAGGTTTTGAAATTTCGTAGAATTCATCTTTGTACCATAGATTGTAGATTAGTAGGGAGTTCGCAATATTCGGATCCTAAAAGTGGAAAAGGTACTGTTTTCAGATATTCGAATCTATTAAAATAAATTTTGAACTTTCAATTTTTATATAAATTTTCTCTGTGTATCCTAGGTTGTATATGAGATGAAATTTTACGAAATGTGATCCCTTTAGAAGAAACAAGCTGAACGTGTATGTAAATCCAGTGAAATTTGACTTACACCAATAGTTGTTCTGAAACCATAAATGAAATTGCATATTCTTCTCAAATATTTATCATAAGCGTCATTCTCGTCATCTAAGAATGAACACTCTGCTAATTATTTTATAATTTGGACGATGAGAAGATCATTATGGAATATATGAGTTCATTTTTGTTCATCCTGAGTCAAAAAGATTTTTTAAATATTTACCACACTCTATATGACGAATATTCTGTAATCTTTAACTTTCTGAATTATAATTGTAACTTTTTTAGTCCTGTTGATAGCTCCTTTTTAAAACTCAAGTTCATTAGAAGTTACTGTACTCCAGGGCTTTCAGGCGACAGATCGCCATGGTGTTTGGAAATACGAGTCTGGTGCCTAGCTAATTTAAGACCATAACATGTAGGACAGCCATCACTCAATTTGAATTGTTTGCATTATTTCGCTTGCTTCGGTAGTGAAGCATTGTTTCATCTTTTCAATGAGCTAGGCCATAGAAACACGAGCAAAGTACTTTGATCACGTCCAAAGGAGTTGCTAACTATTAAATGTAAAGCATGCTAGATCATAAAACTTACATGTCCAACCTACGGAAAAATATCTTTAATAATGATTTTGCTAGAATGGAGGAACACGTGACTGGAACGTGCTCCGTCGGCTGAGATTCGACTGCAATTATTTAATAATGATGCCCTCATTTAATTACATAGTTTGTGAGCATAATAACAGGGAAGGGGAACACAAAATTGAGAAAACTAAAGATGGGAACAATTAGGGATGCGCACGAGACAAGATTTGTGGCTGTCTCGTCTCGAAAATGTGCTGTAAAAGTGATGTCTCGACTCGAAAAATGTATATTTCTCTATTAGAAGAGCCGTGTCTCGACTCGAATATTGTCAGGAAAATCCTATCTCGACTCGTCTCGTGCGCATCCCTAGGAACAATTAGGTAACAAAATAAAAACTTATAAACAATATTATAGCTTTCTAAGAAGTTATATGAAAATTCATTTTTCATTGAAGAGTATGTGCGTAATGAAAAGAACGTTACTCAATGTGACTCATTTGCTCATGCTGAGTTATTAGGAAAAAGTTAGCAAAGCATGAAATTCAGGAATGTTTTCAACCATGACCACATTTTTGTATATAGGTGCACTGAGGAAAAAAAATGTAGGTGGCGTACTTAAAAAGATAGGTTACATGCGTAATTCCTGTAGTTTTGGACTTAACGTACAGCAGACGTATAACTGAAAGTGCATGTTTTATAATACTTTCCGTATAAATGTTCCATCTATACGTATTTTCTGTATGAAACAATGTAGGCGGTCAGGATCTCACATACAAATGGACCTATATAACATATAGCCGACGAAGGTAACATAAGTATATGTATGATATGTGCTATACGGAAAACTGTTAGATGTCAGACATTCTGCAACGGCATGATGTAACATCTAAGGGCAGTGTCTATGTAGCACACGGATAACGCATGCTTCGTAATGATTTCTACAGTAAGCCAGAGAATTCCGTATATTTGTACAATATACCGCTGTTCGGAAAACGGATTTTTCTCTGTGTGTGTTTAGAAAAAATATTTTTAAAAACCGATTCTACAAAAACCCCAAAGATCGATTGTATCTTTGTAACATTGTGTTCCGGTCATCGAAAATGAGCTTAAACACATACATATGTTGCCCAATTCTCTTTCAATAACAATTCCTCAGAAATTACGGAAATCAATCAGAATCTATTTTCCAGCAGAATTATCTTTATATTTTCCTGAATCAAGACTTCTTATTGGATTCGTTTTTGTAAGAGTATTTGTTACGTATGCTGTTATTGTAATAGTTTATTTGTAAAGAAAACCTTTTGAACAATGATGATTTCAGGAAACGACCTGGGGAAACTTGAGACCACTTCGAGCTAAGAACATTTCTCCGTCGGGGCTATATCTTATTTTATGCTCAATGTGGACTACCATCCCTCCTAATATTAAATATCCCGGGGAAAATCTAATATCACCACTGCTTCTAAATAGTTTTTCATTACAAATCAGAGGATAATAATGAAATAGTGAACATACTTAATATTTTGGATTTTTGCTGTGAATATTACATTTGCAATTCGTTTAATGTTCCTTTCTAATCGAACTTGAAAGAAAATGAGTTTGCAAAGAATTATTCAATAAAATCTTCAGTCTTCGGTCGAAAATTGGAACACACTTAAAAAATGACTTCCTACAGGGTTTGAGAACATAAACATATGATTGACTGATTATTGACCCAAATCGTTCAACCATTTCTTATGTAATCGCAGATCTCTTGACTTTTGTCAAAAATAGTTTTCCGCTTCACACTCGATTTTGTTTAGCCTGATACGACTATGAATTTGCAGTGAGTATTTGGTAGTTACAGCTCTTGCAATATATGAAAATATTTTTCGAATAACTCTCATTAGATTTTACTTCCTAATAGCTTATATAAAACAGATTGAATCCCTGAAATGATTGGGGTTGGAGTGATCGTAAAAGTTTTCATAGTTAGGAGTATGAATATGCAAAGCCGCTTAACATTGGGACGGATTTACTTTCTTGAAATATGATACATGGCTTCTTGTATCGTTAAATCTTCCTTCATTAATATCTTAAATTAAATTTAATTACTAAAACTAAACACTTTTTTAAAAATCTTTTTACAACGTTTGATTTTGTAAATATAGACTACATATCTGAGAGCTCTTCTGATTTTTCGATCTGCAGTGTATCGGGAGTTGAAGATCCGCTGCAAAAGAGTGCACTGAATGCATAACTTCACTTAGTTACTTAGCTCAGAAATTTGCGCTACCGTTAACTTACAAGGACAAGAAAATAGCAGACTTCAGATTAGCTGATAAGGATATATGAGGTCATACTTAGTGTTAACATGTGATACGCTCTTCAAAGGCAGAAAAAGAGCAATTTTCCTTGTTTGTAACTTAATTGAAACAAATGGAGACACGGACTGTTCCACAATGAGTTTAAATACATCAATTAGTGCATGTTTGTTTCTTTTTAGCAGTGTTCTTTGAAATTTACTGTGTATATTTATAGTCTCTAATGTGACATACGTACTTTCATTTTATTATCCATCCATAGAATTTCTGTACGTCAATCTTTTTCTTTCCCAGAAATATATTTTAGACTTTCAAATTACATTATGAGCAAATATGGTAATTCGTGCTTATGGAACTACGTCCGTCCGTCTGTTTGCAAGTATCTGAGCTAAAACGGCAAAAAGTTACAGAAAATTATATAAAATTATAGATATATATTATATAAAATTAAAGATAGATATAGATATTCAGTGTGCCAAGAATATTTCCCCTCACACCCTTATCTCTCTCTCTATTGTAAGGAAAAGTAGTGGATTACTTTCTGCTTCCTGAATTCCCATAAATAAAAAACAGTAAGAAAATGAAGTCTCTCCTTTTAACGCCTCACGATTATGCAAGGTAGGCTAAAGGAAACAGTGATGAGAATGAATAGAATGGTGCAATGAAGAAACTGGAAGGAAATAGGTGAACTCCGAGAAGATCCACGCACACGGAGTTTGTCCACCACAAAACCCACTTGGCGCGAACTGGGATCGAACCAGAGACCCCACAAGCGCCAGAGTGAACGCTCTACAGCTGAGTCACCGTCTCCCCAAAACAAGTTAAATACAGCGGTTTCTGGGTCCAAAAGACAGATTTGTTCTTTGTATGTTTCTATTAAAACATGATGTGGTGCGCTGTTACGTCAGGTTTTAATACTGTATTTCTATAGAGCTAAACATGTGTAAAGTCTAACCAGAAATGTTTATAATAATATATAAAAGATTAAAAACGACTCATTCATTTACGCACAGCATATACTTCTACGAACGGGAAACCCTTTGTTACAAAACTAAGGGAAAAGAAAATATTTTTGAGAAATATCAGGTCGTCTGAAAAGTACTAAGCCTTTTGCGCACGAGATGCCGTTGGTGTCACCAAATCTCAGGGTACATGAGTCGCAGCGTGTCAGCTCTAATGTCATTGTAAGCTGAAGCTAGGAGATCTTCCAAAAAGTGTTGAAATTCCTATAATGAGACGTAAGGTACTGCGTCATGAAGACGAGTGAACTTCAATGCCGCGCTACATTTTACAATTGTATTTCGATAAATTCAGAAAGATTGCGCAGGTATATTTCTGAAACCACTACTACCTCCTATCAAGCTATAACCATCAAACAGCTTTTAGCTTTCAACACTGTAACGCTTCAATAAATACATCTGTTCGCACGTTCTCTAGTCTTGCAACATATGCAATTTACTGTACAATCTGACTTTCACCTCCAATTTCACGCAACTTACAATGGACCAACAGCTTAATTTCATACATTTTCATCTCAATAAAGCCTCTAAACTCCATCACATTATGGGCATTATGGGTAGTCTTTTAAAAAATATTCGCTCTATTTCTGCTCACAAACCACTTTTAGAACATCTCCTTGTGGAAGAAAATAGTCAATGCTTTCCTCCTGAACAAAACCAATCTTACTCCGAAATTACAATTTCAGGTTACACTAATCCGGAAAGATGGCATTCTACTAGCACCACGTCCTAATGGTGGAGTTGTTTTTGATTTCTTATCTCATACATCATTTCGCATACACAAGCCCAGTTCATAATCTACCGGACATCTAATTATGACTCTTTATTACAATTCAGATTACTTGACCATAACATCAATCTACGTCCGACGAGGCTACCAAACCTCTGGGGCCTTCCGTCACTATATTTCAAACTCCTTTCAATATTATATCATCTTAAGTGACATCAATATTCATAGTGGTTCCAACAAAGACCAAATGAATTTCTTGAACTCCATCAGTACTACTACAATGGACACATATCATTCACTGCCAAAACCGACAAGACCACATTCTAATACAACCCCAGATATAGCTATCACTTCAGCTACCTCAGCACAGCACACAATAATTGACGTCTTAGACTCTTTAGATAGTGATCATGTACCAATTAAAGCTATGAATTCAATGTCGCACTCTTCGACTTCTTTATACAACTCCATCTCGCATGATTCCAAGGTATGATAAAGCAGATCTTTCAAAACATACCTGTATGGAATGAATTAATGTGTCTACTACAGAAGATGAGTTATTTTGAATACTGGGGACGATTAAACGCCATATTAATCACGCCTCTGCACAATATATCCCACAATCGCAATATTCACCATATAAGGCCAAACCCCCATGGCAATATTTTGCCATGGTGCAGCGATCTCGACAACTTTTACGTGACTACGTTGTTACAGGTAGATTTGAGGTACTTCGAAATCACAGAGCTCTTCAATGTATGGTCCAAAATTATGTAAAATTATATAAATTACGTCAGCGAGTAAAAACTTGCAACTTTCTCTCAAAGACATACCACCCATCACGTTATTGGAAACACCTCAAAGCACTCTCTGGAAAGTTAAACATAACTTCCTATCCACTAATTCATAATGATTTGCCTTTTCACTCTAATCTAAGTAAAGCAAATGGCTTTGCCACAACCTTCAAGGTATCTTCACACCACTTACTCCTGATCGCCCTGTTCATAATCATTCGGTGGATCGATTTGATTTTTCATCTGCTCATCATCAACCGCTGAATATTTACCGCCCGCTAATAGCGGCCATTACTCTTTTCAATCATTACAAGAAAAGATAACAGAGCCCCAGGCATAGATTCCATCTCTTATCGCCATATCAAGAAGAGTTCTATATGGTTCTCTATCTTCTCTCCCTTATCTATACCTTTATCTTCCACTCTAGATTCATACCTTCAGAATGGAAGACATCCAAGATTCTGATATTTCTCAAACCTAATAAACCCACCGGCAGTGTCTCTTCATATCGCCCTATTCCACACCCGTATTCAGCAAAATTCTCGAAAATTTTAGTTCAACGACTAAATGCCTATCACGCTCATTATAAACTTTTGCCACGTTCTCAAGCAAGATTTAGTGCAAACCACAGCAGATATAGTAATATATTACGTTAATTTTGTCTTACTATATTTGATTCGGAGTAAGCATTCGATAAAGTATTTCACGCAGGTCTTATATACAAACTTTTAAACTTTCGTCTTCCTCTTACTTATATTCAATTCATCTACAACTTTTTGTACTGTAACCTACATACATTTCAATTAATAATACATTTTCTCATTTGATATTCTCTTATTCTGGCGTACCCCAAGGATCTTCACTCTGGTTTATCTTTTATATATAGCTGACTTATCACCATTGCCTACACTCGTCCATGTTTTCCACGTCTGCCTTTTTAGCATAGAAAAACTGTTAACCAACTTGATATTTTAATGTAGTCAGTCAGTGACTCCTCTGTAAATGATGTTAACAGTGGTGCTTAAAGATTAACGCTCTGAAGATCCAAACTATTGTTTTCTTAGGGCTCAAAACGTGCACGAAGATCCAGAGAAACTTCCACCTCCTTAATCTAGCAGTCGACAATACCTGTCTTCAACTCAGTAAATCTGTCAAATACCTTGATCTCAGCTTAGACTCATATCTCACTTGAAAACCACATTTACGGGACATCATTCTTGAGCTTTCAATCGTCTTAACGTACTGAAATATCTCACAGGTACTACTTCGCAAATCAGTTCTACAACTGTGCTAATATTTATAAAGTCATTTTGCGTCCAGTTCTGACGTTTGCTAATCTGATTTGGATCACTGAATCTCCGTCTTTCTACAACATATTAAAGTTCTTGGAACGACATGTGCTCCTCATTGCATATAAGATAAAATTTCCCAGTCTGACATATGAATTGTACGAAAGGGCATTTTTTCCACACATTCTTTTTCATCTTGAATCTCTTCGTCTCGAATACATCGACAAACATGTGGATGAATGCCATCCACTCCTTATAGACACCATGAACACCCACATAAAATTTCTATGTCAGAACCTATTATACATACTTCATTACCCCTTCTCTTCACGATCTATCACCACGCACTACCCACGAACTACAACTACCTCTCCTTACCAGAAGATTTTGAAACCAACAATCACCAGTCTCTCGTCTGTCCATCATGCGTACTGTAACACCTCTGTTACTATCTGGACTTTCCCCTGTCTTCCATCAATGCTTGAAGCAGTCTGCAAACAATAAGTTGTCACGGACTATGTTTATCAAACTCATTTATCAAACTTTTGGCCTCGTCATTGTTTAAGTTCGTGCATTGAAAAACGTGATGATAGAAGTTCATTTTTGTAGGTACATGTACCTACTATTTTCACCACGTGTACAGTAAGTACATGACCTTAGCATTAATGGAAGAACAAAACGACTTGGATTCTCAAAATCGTAGCATTGCGACATTAGACTATAGTAAAAAAGGACATAGTATCCCACCATGGATCCGACCTGAACATTAATGATATAGTAAAGAATACTGAAATATGTCTTATTATGGATCATCAATAACTTTACAATAAAAATAACGTTCATACTCACTTCATATTTGTGAATGTCTAGTCATGATACGATACTTCGAAAATTTCTACAGACACGAATAAAGGTAACTTACACGCATTAAACTGCGCTTACATTTTGTGTAATCCCAGGTTGGATTCCTTGTAGAGGTACACTCATGTCCAAAATGATTGTCGCATACCTATAACTGTCTTCTTGTAAAAATATAATTTGGTAATTATTTTGCATGGTACTTTTAATACTGATACTATGTGTATAATCGGGAAATGTATATTTGTAGTAAATTTCATAGGAAAATAATTATAAATACGAATGAGTAAAACAAAATCTTGCTAAATGGACAAGAAAGTCTTATTTTCATCTTATTGTTCTTATTTACTGCTCTTTTGACATGAAATTTGCCACATACATGTCTTTGCCGATTATACACATACTAACGTTATAAGAAATACCGCGCTAATTCGTTATCAAATTATATTCCTAGAACAACACATTTATAGACATGCGACAATAATTTTGGATATGAGTGTACCTGCCTCAGACACAGACCCAAGTAGTAGTTTGGATATTATTTTACAAAGTACCTCCCGGCATATATTGCCTCGGAGCTGAAAAGGGGTGTTAAACTCAAGTCAGCGAACTTACAACCAATTCCTGATAGAAGATTATATAGTTCCATATGGAAATGTAGGTAAATGACGCAAGTGGTTATTGTTAAAAATGAGAAGTTGAACTCTGAAACATAATATGGGATCGCAGTGGACTAGTCATAGAGTGCTCACCTCTGGCACGTGAGGTCTCTTGTTCGATTCCAGCTTCCATCAAGTGAGCTTTGCGGTAGATAAACACCGTGTACGTGCTTTTCCTTTTGTTTTTCCTACTTTTTTCATTCCATCATTATCATCCGTCTCATAATCACCGTTTCTCTTAGCTTCGGTGTATAGTAGTAGGATGTTAAACTTTAAAAAACAACACAACATAAGATAGGGCCTAATAGAATTAAGAACAATACACATATTTCCATAAGAATTTGTAGCTATACGTTGTCTATGGTTGTGGTAGAAAGCGCCACCGTATCACCTAATCTTTTCTTCAATGTCTTTGGAGGGTTTCTCAGCTCCTCAGGCAGGTGGCAGCATAGAGACCGACCAAGGGGCTATATAATTGCAAGAGAGAAATCCTTCTTGTTTTCCTGCAATCTCCCGAGCAGCAGCAACGAAGACCAGATGAAGCAAGGATCGACAGAGGCTACAATAAGAAGACAGTGATGGAAACTAGTGCACAAAGATTTTCGTTAAACGTTACAGTGACTGATTTAGAACACAAGAGTGAAGGAGTACGGCTGGTGGATGGAACTTTACGTTAAGTATCTGTACAGTCTGAGCCACAATTTGTCTGTATACAATTTCTTTAAAATATAGGAAACCTTTGCGCAACCGAGACGAAATGCACCTTATCATTTGCTCAAGTGCAAATGTGACAGTCACAATGTATTTGTGATGAAAAGAGAAGTTGAAATCTGAAACGTAACACAACAGAACACAAACCAACACAAAGAAGATAACATGACGTAACGTAATGCAAGCAGTGCAATAAAATACAACGAAATACAATACAATAAAACACAACACATAAACAACAATACATAAGTTCGAAAAATACCATCTTACAGCGATTGACGATTTTAGTAGGTAAAACACGTTTAAGGGGTATGAGGCTGAAATACCCTCTAAAAGAGTATCATGACGGTACTATTGCAGTTAAGAGGCCTAATCACTGCGAAATTAAAATACCGTTAATTTTACAGTAATTATATGATATCTTCAAATAGATAAAAGATAATCGAAATGTGGAACAAGAGCGCGGTAGACAATATTATTTTACACGAGGCACCGTTATCACGAGTCACCTAGTAGCTTTCCATTTGCAGTAATTTAAAAAAAATAAAACGCTAAAGCAAATGCCGATTTCCTAAATGGCTGAAAATCGAAAGAAGATAAGTGAGTCGTGATAACGGTATCTTATGTAAGATAAGATTGTATACTGAACTCTTGTTCCACTTTTCGATTATCTTTTATCTATTTGAAGATATCATATAATTACTATATTAGCGGTATTTTAATTTCGCCGTGATAGGGCCTATAAGTATGTGAGAAGTCCCTGTCAATAATGATGGCACAATACATTTGAAAAATCGTATAATAAACGTTTAATGAACTCTATAAATAAAAATAAATAATGAATCACTATTATAGAATCGTTTAGAGAAAAAATATTGTTTTTCAATACCAATTGTACCCTTATTTCTTCTTTGGTAACTTGAAAATAAAGGGAAAACTAAATTTCATTATATCTTTTATTTTTTTTAAAAAAAGGAGATAAAATGCATTTATTTTCACTTGAAAATAACTTTCTTTTTATTACTATTTTTTTTTCAAAAATTGCCTCTCATGTTGTTGACAACTTTGATGTGTATATTCTTTTTCTTTCTTTCTTTCCAGAATTTTACTTTTTTCTGTTTGGTTCGTTTCCAGTTTCCTGTCTTTTGAGAGGTAAAACTCTAAGCGGAAGATAGATAGGTCCTGGAACCTCCAACGTTGCCATATCTCCTCCAACCGATCTTCAAATACACTCTCAGTGAATTTAAAAGAGACCGAGAGGAAAGGATGGATAAGATTGATGGGTGACTATATTCTTAACCATTCTTTTTGATGCATTTGTGCAGAGGAAAGTAAAAAAAAAAGATTCGTGGGTGTTTGGTTATGTTTGTGTTTTTCGTTTTTAAAAAAGGGAAGAAATATTTGTGATGACGCAAGTTTATTTCTTGGCTAGTGATTCATGATTCCAGTTCCAGCTCCACTTTCAATTCAGTTCCAGTTCCGATCAGTTTTGAAAACGCATGGTTCGTTCTTTACATAGAACATATTTAAAAACTAGTTGAAAATGCTTCAAGAGCATTGCCAGAACACACTTAGGGAGAATTAATTCTTCTTTTAACGTCTACATGTTTTATACCAATTGTTCTGCGTACTTTATTATTACACTGATTAACCAATTCTTGAAATATATCGTAGACCGTTCACCTCTGGTGCATGGGATCTTTGGTTCGATCCCAGCTCCCGCCAAGTGAACTTTGTGGCGGACAAACACTGCGTGCGTGGGTTTTCTCGGGGTTCTTTCGTTTCCTCTCACTTTCTTTATTCCACCATTTCATTCATTTCTCATCATCACCGTCTCTTTTAGATTAGCTGGCATAACCTGAGTCGCAAAATTTAAAGATTTCATTTACATTTTCTTGTAATATATTTATCAATTTATAATTTTCTTGAGTACTAAATTTTTCCACGTGTATTGTTTAAGAGTTCAGTTAGAACGTTCTACGATATGTTGTCTTACGAAGACACATGCTCAAACTGGAGGCACAAAATTGAAAAATTCGTTAAATAATCTCTCTCTTTGACTTATAGTTCCCGAGATATGGCTCCTTAAATCTCACGAAATCTGAACATTTTTGGCCAATATCTGGGAAACGGTGACCATTTGGTCAATAGCCACCGGTTGCTATTATTTTGTAAAACAATGTCCATCATCCTGTTAGGGATCGATCAACACTAATATGATCTCTCGGTGACTTACGATTCCAGAAATATGGCTTCTTAAATATCCCGAAATCGGTACTTTTTTGTCCAATATCTCGGGAACGGTAAGAGTGAGGCGAAGAATTCCATAACTTCTTTCGCATAGTTTTTGGTGGTCTATCGAATCATATGGCTCAAAATTGAAAAATAACCACACGCACACCCACCCACCCACACACACCCATACACACACATACATACATACCTTCACCGAGAGAGAGAGAGAGTTTAGTAACGAACTATTTAAAGTTTGTTGAAAATATATGCCTACAGACATTGAGAAAATATTTTTTGCTGCGTAAAGTATCTAGGTTAATTTATTTTTTAAATCTTATCCAACTGATTTACATAAAGAAATATTTTTGCTGTTTTCTTTGAAATGAATTGGACATTTTAATTATGTAATTTTACGGATTCCTTCTTTAAATTTTATTAAATGTGACTTGTTTTACTAAAAAGAATTTGAATTATAGTACATAAATTATATTAAAATGGACGCCTGATTGGCTACTCCTTTCAGCCATATATGTTGGCTCAAAACATTGCGATCTTAATATGTAGACATGTAGTGTGTCTGTCGTTAATTTTTATTCAAATTGTTGCTTCACATTTATATTACACAATAGTTACATGCTGCACGTATGGGAGCGAGAAAAAATTACCCGAAATAACCTTTTACACGTAAGAAAATCACCAATCATAGGATACGTATGGCTTCATGATGTTGTGGTATGGGCAGATCCGCTAGTTTGTAACATCATTGGCGATACCTCCATGTGACGTCACAACTGCAAAGTATCCTGTTAACAATGAAAACCGAAAGACTGAACCAAGAGTTCCCTATATTATAGCACTGTTTAAAAAGAAAATAGGTTTTCAATATTAATTGAACACTTATACCTTCTCCAAAATCTTGAATATAAAGAGAAAAAATAAATTGCATTATGTCGTTCTGAAAAAGAGATAAAATTTATTTATTTTCACTTGAAGAGAACGTTTCTTTGTGAACTTGAAGATAAATTATATATCACATGATTTATTTATTTATTTTTACTAAAGAGGGAAGTTTAAATTGAAGAAAAAATATAAAAAATCAAACCATTAAAATATGAGTTCATTTCAAATGAAACAAAGAGCTCTTCAATCCAATTAAATATAATAATAATAGTAATGCTGAAAATATTTATTAGCCAGTAGCTACAAGTGTGCCAAGATAAATACGGAAAATATACGTAACAAAATGATTCCAATACAAATAAAATAAAAACAGTGTAGACAAATACAATAAAATGATACATTGTAACATTTATGAAATACATTATAAGCTACCATTTACTAGTTTACGTGCTTATTTTTTATGTAAGTTTTATTTACGGTTCTAATTATTCTTGTAACCGTTATAACCTGGGTTCATTGGTACTGATCAAGTGCTTCATAAAAATGGAAATTTTACTTTTAAATTGAATGAATGTGTATATAAAAGTGGATTTTATAGGATATTTAATGTTACTGTCGGAGGAATGTTTTCATGATGTAGGAAGTATGTATTTAATTTTACAAGTGTAATGTTACAAGTGCGAACCCATTGTTAGGGTTAAAATGAACGAGTGCATATGAAATACAATCTTAAATATACTAATTTCCAACAGTGTTTTATTTCTACACGATGTAGGAAACGTGTATTTTATGTTTACAAGTATACAGGTACATATGTGAATCCATTACAAGTGTTCTAACTTCTGTGATTTTATGGGGTATCAAGTATTCTGCACTATCCTTGTTTATGTGCATACCCACCGTAGCTGATGCTCCTGCTTCCTAAGGACGTACCCCCGGACAACACACTACCTCTCCCCTGTATCGTTTCTGTCCTGACTTGGTTAGATAGTATTCTTGCTTTTAGTGGACAAGTAGCACAAGTTGGTTTACTTTTTGCACAGTCGTTTTTATGCCATATGTTCGGGCGTGATGAAGTCCTAAAGTGAAGTACTCGTAAAGTGAATCTGCGCCGATGAATGCAACTTTTACTCTAGGAAACTATTTCTAAAACACTACGAGTTAATTTTGTGCTCAAATAATTGCATATAGTAGGATAGCAGGTAGTCATTTTCCAATCAGTTTGCACACATATCATCAATCTGTACGGAATTATTTCGGTATGTGCCAGGGTAATAACAATAGAGAACTTAGGAGATCATTTAAGGCAAGAAAAGTGAGAGAAAAATGTTTTTATTTTTATTTTGACGGAGTATTCTTAATCTGCACCATAATCTATTTATTTATCATTAATTACTAGAGCAACCCAAAAGCATAATAGCGATTTACACATATGGTTGGTACCTTAAACATGGTTGTGGTTGACTAACAGTCCCAGGGGTGTAGCCAAGGGGGGGCCCATCGGGGCCGGGCCCCCCCAAATGGTTTCCTGGCCCCCCCAAATGACCAGCTTTTAAAACATCATAGTCAAATTATTTCGCTTCATCCATTTAAAAGTAAAAAAGTTTATTGACAACTAATAATTTATGGTAAAATAGTATGGAGAAATATTGTTTTTCCATACCGATCGAAAAATAGTATATTATCTCTTTTTTATACCGATCGAAAAATAGGATACTTTTCTGTGACAGCAGATTACACAATTTACTGCGATTTATATTTGACAGTTTGAAGACAAACGTTTTAACAAGGTACTACAAATACAGCCATAAAACAAAGGTACTAAACTGATTTGTAAGTACAGTATATTTTTATATGCTTTAACAAGTGTTTTAAAAGATATAGAGGATTAAAAATTTGGTGAGAAACAATGCTTTTATTCAATTTGGATTTCATTCACTCTCTTTTATTTGTACTCAGTGTAATAAAATAATTATGTTTTGTTTAGTCACGAATAATAAATAAATATTTTTGTCAGAAAACCATAAAGAAATTTCAAAGAAAATCAATCTTGTGTAGATAGGTTCTGTATACAAGGTCTTAAATTTAAATATAAAGGTAACCAAGAAAAGTTTTCAACCACCACCTTCGAATATCGATATGTCACCTAACCTGGAAGATCTAAAGTAGTACCCATCAGCATCGACGACCTTCTGAAAACGTTCTGGAAGGCCATGCAATCCATCGCGGTAGAACTTGATGGGCCGTGAAACGAAGAAAGTATCAGGTGCATTTTGGACTTTTACTGAGGATTTGAACTGACGTCCTCTAAGGTGATTGTCCAAAGAATGAAACAGGTGATAATCGGACGGCGCAATACCCGGGGAATTTAGTGGTTGCAATATTGTTTCCCATCCAAGGCGGAAAATGGTGTCCTGAGTCATCCTATCCACGTGGGACTTAGCGTTGTCCCGTAAACGAGGACCCATTTGCAATTCAGAAGTGATGGCTCCAGAGTTTTGAGTTTTTGTTGAGCACAGCTCAACTGCTGACAGTACACAGTTGCATTGATACGTGGTTTTGGTGCCGGGTGTTTCTTAGCTGATTTGAAGTAGAATTGGGACGCTGAATCCAAATATGGCGTTAGTTTTCCCCTAACAGCTTTAGTTTTTGAGATATAGGAATTGCAAGACTGACCTGCTACAACGTTGAAAATTGCATAGGTGCTGTTTTACTGTAAGTGAAAAGAAAACTATGACATTTAAATCTGTTATTTGGAACACTTTGAAAATAATGAAAACCATATAAACACAAACATCAAGTACATAATAACTCTGTAACTACATTTTATAATAGTTTTTATGAATAAAAAATCAAATAATTTGTTCAAAACGATCTATTCAACACTTCGGAAGCTTCGTTTTCGTGACATCCTTGAATGTTTCTTTGCACAGTCTCTTTTTAGGTTCCAGCAGTAATCTACCATCATATGGGCATCCCATCTTCCTTGGTAGCGGTCCTCCATTGTTTTAATATCTTGGTGAAATCTTTCACCTTGTTCTTCACTCAGACTGCCTACGTTGTCTGGGAAACGGTCCAAATGGCTGTGCAGGTAATGAATTTTGATACTCATATTACATCCAAGTTTTTGGAATGCATTAAGCATCTGGTTCACTAGCTCAACATAGTTATCAGCTTTATTATTGCCAAGGAAATTCTTGATAACTTCTACAAATGAGGTCCAAGCTCTACGTTCAGTCTCATTCATGGACTCCACGAAAGCCGGATCTTTCATGAGTTGTCTTATTTGGGGACCATCAAATATTCCAGCTTTTAATTTTTCTGTGCTGATCTGAGGTAGCTTGTTTCCCATGTAAGCAAAGCACGGCCCGTCCTTATTTAGCGCCTTTACAAACTGCTTCATCAAACCGAGCTTGAGATGTAGAGGTGGCAAAATGATTTTGTCACACTCAACAATAGGCATGTTAATAATATTTTTCTTACCAACAACCATGTCGTCTCTCTGCGGCCACTCTTTTTTTGACCAATGGTTTGCTTTGTCTCTGCTATCCCACAGACATAGAAAACAAGGATATTTTGTGTAGCCACTTTGCTGTCCAAGAAGAAAGTTCACCATCTTTAAATCCACACAAATCACCCACTGATGGTCCTGATATTTAATTTTTTCCATAACCAAAGCAATTGCTTCATATTCTTCTTTCAGTCGTGTTGAATGAGCGATTGGAATTGAGCCATATTTATTGCCATTGTGTAGAAGGACGCATTTTAAACTTCGCTTGGAGCTATCAATAAACAGGCGCCAATCATCTGGATTGTATTCTGGAAGACCCATGTGTTCTAGGAGACCTCTAACATCGTGACAGAATACGAGATTTGTGTCTTCAGTGAAAAATGGTAAAAACTCCTTTTCCCTTGTTCGGTAGAATGTGATTTTAGTTCCTTGTTCTAGTACGTTTTTCTCCTTCAATCTGGAAGCAAGTAATTCAGACGATTCTTTTGAAAGATTAAGGTCCCTAACTAGATCATTTAGCTCATCTTGATTAAACTGTTGAGGAATTGTTGACATTCCCTCATAATCACTGTCACTTCCATCATCCATGTCACAAGAATGTTCACTACGTTCGTTTTCAGTCTCACAAAGCTCTGGCAAGTGGTGAAACGTTGGGATTGGTATTTCATCGGAATGAACAACTGGACGTCTTGCTGAAGGCAGATCAGGATATGTCCACTTGTTCCGGTTATTTCTATTCATACCCGTAACATTTACCAGGCAGAAATAACAGTCATCAACATGGTTTGTGGGTTCCCTCCAAACCATTGGAACACCAAACTTAAGACTTTTTCTTTTTCCAGTTGTCCACTGTCGCAAGTGTTCAGTACACATTTTACACACAATATGTGGAGCCCACGCTTTATCTTGGTCCCCTAGGCGTACACCAAAATATGCATGATATGCTTTTTTTACAAAGTCACTGATATGTTTTCTATTGTCTTTAAATGTGTACTCACCACATATGTAGCAAAACACATCAGGATGGTTAACACAACTTCTTCGACTTGAACTCATTTTATGTTCAGGCCACTAACACGGATGTTAAATATAAAGCCTTAGTATACGCGATACAAGTTATGATTTCAGAACAAAACTCACATGTTCCAACATGTCACTCCACCTGCAAGACAACAACTACGATCCACTAGCCAAGTAGAATACCAATGCAATCTAGTGGACGTTCCTGGAACTACTATATGACTAGTTTCCGTTTAGTACCGACAGATAGCAGCACTAATGAGAAAAGAGCGCCGTTCTTCCAAATAGAAATCTCTATAGAGCACAGTAGGATTTATTTGAGTTGCAGAGTTTATAAGATCATATTCAAACTTGTTATTACGAGAATATTTGTATTTCTTTTGCTTATTTTGTATACTATTGCAAGAAGCATGCAGAAATAGTGGTTACATCATTTATAATTTACATATTTATTTTGGATTGTAATATTTCTTCCACATACATTGTAACGTAAATAACACTACTGGTACAGTAGCCTGTATCTACCAAAGTAGAGCTGATAGAAAAAACTGCTTACATTATTGGATTCAGCGCCCCACACATAGTTAAAATCAGCTCTAAAATTTTAGGCACCAAGAAAAAAATTTTTTTCTGTAGGCCTGTCCAGCTGGTAGCAGTTCCTGATGCACGATGCACCAAACACAAAGAAGGATCTTCTTCTGGTACAGTGCTGGTTTCTGCTGTTTTGAAATCGGTTTATGGGATGCTTACCAATGATGACGGCGCCGTGGAGCTTCGTATAGGACACACGTTTTATCACATGTCAACGCCCTGTCCAGAAAAAGCTCCGAAACAGTAAATAAACACAGGCGACTGCCGCGTTACCTTCTGGCCCGGAGTCAAAATATGAGAGACCCATCGACCCAACTTGTAGTGCTTCCCAAGTTGATGGAGGTGCTGCCGAATAGTTTCACCACATACTGAATTGTAGTCCCAGTCCCTCTTTGTACATGTGTTGGTCTTCTGGCACGTGGTGTTTTCGGGTGTTTCGTCATCATTCTTAAACTTGTTGAACCATAGCTGCAATGTCCGCATCTTCACGACACCCTCACCAAAGGCCTGGCATATCTTCTGTCCCGCTACAGCGGTGTTTGACCTCCATTTGAACTCGTTCAGCATACATGCTCTTATGACGCTCTGTGGATGTCCCATGTTCCCTCTGTCTTTACGCAAGTTCACGGTGTGTCTGAATTGCCACAACCAGGTAGTATGTTGGATATACCCACACCAACAACTGACGTTCGCCTTATCTCCACTCGCATTCACCTCACGGTGTGAGGTCCAATTGAACACAGACCTCCACGAAAAGGGACAGAAATTTCTTGGTTACCTTTATAGTTATGCACAAAAGTATAGCGTTTGGTCCCGGGCAGTGGTTCTTGATTAAGCATAATAAAAACTATCTTTAATATAATTTATGGATAATAATAATAATAATAATAATAATAATAATAATAATAATAATAATAATAATAATAATAATAATAATAATAGACGAAGAAGAAGAAGAAGAAGCTAAAGTAGGAAACCAAAATTTTCCTTTCTTTCAGGCCTCAAAAACACTAGCAGCAAAACATTTTTTTGGCTTTGTACATTATAGCTGCCCCCCTCAAAAACGACGGGCCCCCCCTACACAAACCTGCTGGCTACACCCCTGAACAGTCCAGAAGAAACTAATTTTAAAAGCATAATAAAGCATAATTTTAGAAAATAAAGCATAAAGCATAATTTAAAATATATTGCATAATTCTTGGAAAACTTGATTTAACTGCAAGTTTTATACTATATGAATATTTTTTTAAACCAATATTTACAATGCAAAATCATTGACAACATAACAAAGCAACAATGAAAAGCTTATTTTTATTTCTGTAAATTTTTGTGTAATCCTTTGATGTGAAGAAAAGAAAAAAATGAATAGTGCACAAGAACTCCACACTATATTGTTATGTGTACCTCTTGAACTTGAGCACTTTCTGTACTTTTTGGTAGCATCGTTTACTTTCCCTTTCTGTATATACGCACCTCTAAGGTGCACACACGTGATTTAAAAAAATGGCTCGAGCAGATATCTCTTTACAGTGCATTAAGTAGAAAGTTCATTAAATATGAAAGAAATTGGTTGCATAAAATATTAATAAATAGATCAAGATATTTAAAATATTTAATGTATAGTAAATATTATACATTATACATGATTAATGTAAAACAATGATTGAAATTAACAATAAAGCATAATTTGAAAAAATAGAGCATAATTAAACAAAAAATAAAGCATAATGTGGGTTGCTCTATTAATCACGTTTATATATATATATATATATATACAGTATATATACAGTATATCAAAAGAACAAAACAAATTAATTTATGCAAGAAATGATGTATTGAAAACGTATATACATTAAGATTTGTTAATTAAAAGGACTTCTATTAGAAAGATAACGTGCACAAATTGAAGGAAACTACATAGAGAGCAGAAAATTGTAAAACACTTCCAAAAGTTGCAGCACACCATCAGGTAACTCTAAGTAACAACTAAGTGCAGACTTGCCCCTCCACTGCAGAAGCATGCTACTTCTATTTTAAATCCAGTCATCAACTCTCTTTTAAAATTGTGTCATTGAAACTAGAAACGAGAATCCGCACCGAGCTAAGAAATCAAAGAACACAACCCTTCCCCTAACCTCCACCAAAAAATATGAAGGCTGGCAAGTAGGGATTCACATTCAAAGCAAGTAGGAATTTTACCGTTAAGATGACCAGTAACAAGGTCCTTGGGTAGGTGTTATATTTTGAACCTGATATAGGTCCATGGAATCACACGAGTGAATGTCCTCTATCGTTTTTCGATTACAAATTCGCCTCGTCGGTAACAACATTCTCCGATAATTCTTACTTATATTCCTTTCAAATATTGTCGTGAGTTATTTTAGCTACTATAAACTTTAGTTGGCGATTAATATGTCATTGTCATTAGTCACCCTCAAGATTTTAGTCTGATTCATATGTCAAAAATATCGGCTAAATAGTGTTATATTAATGAAATTAAAATATTTACATGAAGGTAGCTAATGTGCGGCAAAGATAGTTGAAATAAGCTCTGAATGAAGAAAAATAAATAAAAATTTATATAATATATGCTATAAAGTAAACTAGAAATGAAAATAAACATAAATAAGTAAAATAATAAATTACGAAATAAACCATGCTAAGCGTAAACGAATATAAGAATAAATATTAGTAACATAACATGGCCGATACAAGGACGGCGAGACATAACTGGCAATAGTATTACCAGACAAATAGAAATCACGGTGTAGATTTGTTGAATGGATCCAATCATAAATTCATTGAATATATACTTATTTACCGTCAAATAGAGTGTCTGTAATTTACAGAATAATTTTTGTTGTATGCATTTGCACTCATCGGTTCAGATTCACTTTACGAGAGCTTATGCCAAAACACTTACCAAGTTATGCTAGGCTACCACTAAAATGTACGAATGCCATCAGTTCGCTGCAGAGAGTCCATAAGTTATGATACGATGTTAGTTACTAAAAATATATGTGTCCATGCCTTGCTTCCATTCACACTTTGTACAGAATTTCTGTCATCTCCCCCATTATTTACAATTTGAGCATCAACACGTCATGTTACTTCACCAACACTTCCATGGTTTTGCTTTTTAGCTTCACATATTGCTTTCACATTTGTATACCCTGATTCTCATTACTTTACTTTCTATACTGTACTTCAGTGGCGTAGGGAAGGGAGGACCCAGAGGGGTCGCCCGCCCACAAAGAGGTCCGACAATGTATTTTGGTAATTTAATGTTTGTAATTTTTTTATATATTTTTATGTTTATATATTTTTTGTTTGTAATTTTTCCATATGTACCTATAACAGCACTTGCCCCCCCAAACACACATCCTGGCTACGCTAGTGTACTTCATAACTAAGTTATGGATGAAAAAGTGTTTCGCGGGTTACACTTTCATTAATTGCTTCCTACTACATACTTATCTCTCAGGTAAGAACACAATATATACACTAGTCTATTAAAATGGTATTAAAAAATTGCTCTGTAAATTTTATAAAAGTAACCAAGAAAATTCTGTTTCTTTTTCACCCACCACCTCTGAACATCAATATATCACCTAACACGTACCTGGAAGATAAAAAATAATCACCATCAGCATCGACAAAATTCTGCTAACATTCTGGAATGTAATGAATTTCATCGCGGTAGAGCTTGGTGGGTCGTGTAGCGAAGAAGGTATCAAATGCACTTTGCACATCTACTAGGGATTTAAACTGGTGTCCTCTAAGGTGATTGTCCAAGGAATGAAACAGGTGACAATCGGACGGTGCAATGTCCGGGGAGTATGGCGGATACAATAGTGTTTCCCATCCAAGGCGGAGAATAGTGTCCCAGGTCATCCTAGCCACGTGTGACTTAGCGTTGTCCTGTATCAGGAGGACCCCTTTGCTATTGAAGAGTGCTGGCTCCAGAGTTTTGAGGTTTTCTTGAACACAAGGCTCAACTGCTAACAGTATACAGTTGCATTGATGCTCTGACCAACTGGTAACAGTTGCCGATTCACGATGCCGTGAGCAGTCCACCAAACACACAGGAGGACCTTCTTTTGGTGCAGTGCTGGTTTTGACTGTTTAGGAAACCGGTTCATGAGATGCTAACCAACAATGACGGCACCATGGAGCTTCATATAGAACCCACTTCTCATCACATATTAACACCCTGTCCAGAAATGATGAGTCCGAATCATGTGGGACCCATCGACCCAACTTGTAGTGCTTCCCAAGTTGATTGAGGTGCTGCCGAATGGTTTCTCCACTCACCCTGAATTGTAGTCCCAGTTCCTCACATGTCTCGTCACTGTTCACGGTGTAACTGAACTGCCACAACTAGGTAGTATGTTAGATATACTCACACCAACAACTGACCTTCGACTTATCTGCATTCGCATTCAATTCATATTGTGAGGACCAATTGAACACGAACCTCCATGAAAAGCGATATGACTTTCTTGGTTACTTTTAACAAATATGTCTATCCGTATAATCAATTGGCACCAAAATCTTTAACGATAAACTTAATGTAGTAGAGGTAACTCTCTTCACCTATCTAACAGTGAATACTGTACTAAAGCTAGCTAACATACACCTTAAAGGAATGATAACCGTATTTCCCTGGAATATGAGAATACGTCAACTGGTATCGCAGGAACCAGAAACACCTCAACAGCATGGAAAACCTGAAAATAGGAAAGCCATATTAATAAATATTCAAACTGATGTTTACACTCTTACATATTTGTATTCTATGTCTTGTGTATACTTAATTAGTTTCATAATGTTAATGTGATTCTCTTTTCAGTTTGAAATTCATGTCTTCTTGTAATTTTGTTGTTATATTTGTTTCATATGTGTAATATTATTATGATTTTTCTTTTATTGTATCCGTTCTTTGATGACAGCTTTCCTATCGCGAGACCTGGACATTTTCACTTCTATAGCGTTATTTTCCACAGGGTTTCTCTGGATCGTCTACCATTGGGCTCTGCGTCGCTTAGTGTGTCATCAACGTGGTGCGTCACAGAAATAATTACATCGTTGTGCAATCTGGACAACTTCCCCTCGTTACTAGATGTTGAATGGCGATGAGATGAGATGTCGTATATGGTATGTCCCTAAAGCGGCGAAGAAGGGGTCTTTACGTCAATATAAATATGCAGTATTTATAGAAACATAATGTATGCAAAAGTAAATAAATAATAGAAAGATACTGATAGTACAGAGCATAATATATATGTGATAGTAAGATATTAAGGGTATTGATGATAAACAAAAAGTAATAAAAAGTAATTATTTATTAAAGGTTTTGGTGGTACTTTTTAATGATAATAATAATAAGCTTTATTTACGTGCTGAGAACAGCTGAAGCAGGAATGCAGCAAAAATACAACACTTTGTCATGTACTTCAATATTATTGTAAGACTAATATAGAAATAGAGGTAAATAATAATTAACTTTAACATGAGTAATAAGAAGATAAACTCTGACAGTGCAATATATTTGAATTCCTAAAACTTCGAGGCGTCAAAAATTAAAAGATCAAAACAACTGCTGAATTATATTATAAACTCTAAAATATAGTCACATTCTTAGATATACAACTATTATAGCTTGTTAAAAACCTAGAGGTTAAAATACTATGTGGTTGTAATAAAATTTTAGCTCTTTTAGTATTTATTGGAACTTTAAAATCCCCATCTAAAAATATAGTCTGAGTTACATCGGTTGTGAAGTATTGTTTCTACAAATGCACACTCAATCAAATTTTTCCTGTCAGCCAGTGGTTCGATTTTAAAATATGTTTTCCAGTTTTCAGACATGTTAGAGTAATAATCGAGCCCTAACTTAAAACAAAGTATACTAACAAAACACTTTGTGACCCTTTCAGTTATAATCACGAGAGTCTTTGTTAGGTTGTTCCAGATCATCGATGCATATTCTAGTTTTGATCGTACCAGCAGTTTATACAAGAGTACATAAATATCTAACAAAGAGCAGGCTATTGACTAAACAGGTACCCAATTATTTTTTTTTGTTTCACTACATATATTCTGTATATGATCACCAAAATGTAATGACCCGCCAAATGTTACACCTAAATTCTTCATTGAATCAAGTTCTTGTATTGGAGTACCTTGTATTCCGTACTGACTCACATAGTATTGGGGTTTGTTACAATAGGTCGTACACTTAGTTTTTAAACAATTGATGTTCATACCATTATCTTTACAGCATTTAATGATTATATTTATCTTATTGTAATCTAATGTTGTCCTCAATATTGTTTACTACTCTAAAAAGCGTAATGTCATCAGGATAAATGGAAATATTGTAATGATTTAAAACTGTTGGCAAGTCATTAATAAATATTTAGGAAAAATTGGACCTAGAGTAGAACCTTGAGGAACGCCATTACTGTTAATGGATGAACCTAACAAGACATTTCCAATTTTAATTTGGTATGTTCTACCAGTCAAACAGCTTTAAAAAATAGATACAAAAATTGTTAACCTCTGTCTGACAGTTTCGTTAAGAGTAATTCTATGATCAACTGTATCAAAAGCTTTATTCATGTCAATGTACGTAACATCACATTGTGATCTACCTTTTACTGCAAAGTAATCAAAATCTGTTATTTCACAGAGGTTGGTGATAATTGATTTCTCTTTTGTAAAACCAGTGCTGTGATCCTTGCAATATACTTTTACATAAAAAACTGTTTGTAAACAATAGTTTCAAAATTTTGAGAATATGTTCAATAAGGTTATAAGCCTGTAGTTGCTTGGAATTAACATGTCGTTCTTCTTGTAAACTGCTGCCACATGTACACGTTTCCATTCGATAGAAACAACCCAGTTCTATGAAAATAATAATTCTTTATATTTCAGTTCTGCAAACAGCTTGATAGCAAAATAATAATAAGATATAATAATAAATAAGTAAACGTTAAAACCAGGAAACTTAAAGTAAAACGTAATTGAGATAAAGTCAATTAAGCAAAAATCACTTTCTGATAATGTCGTAAAAATTATCAAGCTTTTTATTTATTTAAAACAAAAAAGAAAAGCTAAGAACAGCAGACTAAATTTTAATTAATGTTGATCAAGTTATTGCTTAAAAACCAGAGAATGCTCAAGGGTGATAAACCAGTATTTGGTGCCTTCCTAGTAAGATATTTATGACAGATAGAATCAAAAGCTTTTGAAATATCTGTGTATATAACATCGAGTTTCAATTTGTTCTTCAGTCTGTGGTAGGCTAAGTTTGCAAAGGAGATTGGATCGGCTACAACAGACTTGTCCTTATAAAATTCATGTTAAAACTCATTTAAAATATTTTACATTAATATATATATATATATATATATATATATATATATATATATATATATATATATATATATATATATATATATCCTTATGTATAATTGGTTCAAATAGCTTCGAGAGTGCGTTGACAAGAGTTATTACTCTGTAGTTGGTGGCATTTTGTCTACCAGTTTATTTATAGATTTTTACAATATACACTTGCTTCCATATTGAAGAATATACAACTGTGCGTAATGAAACGTTAAATATGTTTGCCAAACTAATATAAAGTTCGGTTGCACAAGTTTTAATTACATAATATGAAATATCGTCGCATGAGAATTAGAGGAACGTAACTCCAAAAATTCTGTTTTCGTGTCCTTCATCTTTGGACATAATTTTGAAAACTCCACTTGTTGTAAATGGAAAGTAACGCCATCTGTTCCCCTTGTCGATCATCTGTTGTAATGTAGCGCAATTAGCATCTTATAAAAAACACATTTTTCTAAGAAAATAATATTTTTGTCTTTTCGCCTGTAAACCGACGAAAATGGAGTTACGTTCCTCTGATTCTCATTAGACGATATTATCTAAACCTAGAGTGGTGTGTAGTTTAATTAGTTTAATGGCTTCCATTACATCTATTTCAGTAACGATCGGAATTCCGACTAGGGCACTATTACTAACAAGGTTTTGAGGAGTTACATCTTGACCTAAGTTAAAAGCTTCATGAAACACGTAATTTTAGCCCTGAAACACGATGGTAATAATATTATACCACCTTTTAGAGAATTTGTGTGGACGTTGCACTGTGGTATAAATTTGTGACCAATGTTTCCTCTGGCTAAGTAGGTGCTTTCGTAGGTAAACATATGTCGCTAATGTCAAATTTACAACATTGTTTGGGTTTGGTACCATTCTTATAGTATTGCTGTCAGTGAAATAATATGCGCCATTGTTTGCAGGAATTATTTAGTTTTTTGTGCGTGTGTTTGTGTGTGTGTGTTTGCTTTCTTTTTGCTTCACTTCTATGTCTGAAGCTTAGAAAACGTTTTGTTCATTTTGCAACTTGGTTTGATATTTAGTGTTTCTGTTACGTTCTTTTTATATGGTATATGTTTGTTACTATCGTGCTGTTACTTTGAAGTCCGTGGTCATATATTTTCATCACCACCGTGCAAATTTCAAGCCTGAAAGATGTCAAGATTTCTGCAAAGATGTGAAGACTGAAAGATAGCGACATAAAGAGAATTTTGCGTGATATTCAATCTGATTCCGCATCAGAAACAGAAGTGGAAACAAGTGATGATCCAGATTATGAAACACAACCACAATCATCAGCAGCTTGTGAATCATCAAAAGTGTGTGGATCAGATGGAGCACACGTGCCTACGACATCAACTACAGATAATATTTGAATACCTTCCTGGAGTAATCAGTACAATTTACCCCCTATAATCCCTTTCTCCGCTAAGTTCCTGCATTACAGACATCAACAACACTACTCCAATTGACATATTCGAACAAGTATTTCCAGACGAACTAGTTGATTTGATTGTTTTCCAAACTAATCTGTATGCTACACACGCCGGAAAGCAATTCGCTCCCAATACTGACGAAGAAATCGAGTCTTCTTAGGTATAAATTTGTTGATGGAAATAAAGAAGCAGCACTCTTAAAAGATTATTGGTCCAGTGTGCCGGAATTTCATTATTATTATATTGCTTCCCTAATGACTGTAAACCGTTTCGGTTGGTTTCGAAGGAATTTACATCTCTATGACAACAGTTTGTAGCCAAGGAAAGGAAGTAAAGATTACGATAGTTTGTACAAGTTGCGTCCAATGATCACAATTTTGTCGGATACATTTTTGAAATGTTATCATCCAAACCAGCATCAAGCCATTGTTGAGTCAATGATTAAATTTAAGGCTCGTATCGGAATGAAACAGTACATGAAAAATAAACCCATAAAATGTAGCCACAAAGTGTGGATGCTTTGTGATAGTTTTGCGTACAACTTAACATTTGAGATCTACACAGGAAAAGTAGGGGACACTGTGAAAAAAGGGCTTGGATAAAATGTTGTGCTTCGTCTGTTCTCTATACTCGTCGATCAAGGTCATCATCTTTATTTCGACAATTATTTTACCAGCCACAATCTAATGGTGCTTTTACGGGAAAGATAAATTTGTGCTTGTGGAACAGTGTAGCCAACTAGAATTCATCTTCCTCCATTGGAGACTGACAAGGATTTGAATAGAGGGGACTTTGACGGGAGGGTTAGTGATGAAGTTTTATTCTTAAAATGGAAAGATGAAAGATCAGTGCACATGCTGTCTAATTATTCAGTCCTAACGATGTTGTCACTGCAAAACGTCGAGAAAGAGATGGCACAAGCAAAGATGCTCCATGCCCTCAGGTCGTCAAGAATTACAATGCACACATGAATAATATAGATAGGTTTGATCAAATGAAAAAATCGTAGGCAATTGATCGCAGAAGCAAGACATGGTGGCACAGAATATTTTCCCAGTTGCTCGATGTTTGTGTCTTCAACAACTATCTGATTTGGAAGAAACTGATAGACTCTGAGAAAATGGAAGCCAAAATGTTTCGAAAAAGCATTCTAAGCAGCTTGGTGGCAAGAGCTTCATCCCCAAGGTCATCCAAGTATTCCCGAACACAGGTAAAAATGAAGAAACACAAGCCATACGTACCTCCTCAGACTCGTTTCCATGATTCACGTCACCAACCAAATCCTAAGACAGCTCGATGTTGTGTTCAGTGTAGCACCAAAAGGAAGGCTCATACGAAGTGAAAGTGCTCAGTATGTGAGGTGCCATTATGTATTTGTAAGTCTAAACCATGTTTCCAACAGTTTCATGGATACGAGTGAGAAGAAAACTTCACCGAGTAGGTTTCAAATAAAACTGCACTTTCTTCAAATATATACTGCATACAACAAAGATATAGACAGCAAAATATAGCTTTTTACATTTTTCATTTTCTATAGCGTCAGTTCAAAAGAAAAAAGTGCGTAGTACGTGTAAATTTGATTTAGGTAAAAATTTGTGCTTCAAAGAGTTAATGTAGGTAGAGTTAAATTTACTACAGATTTGAAAAATGCTAATTAAAACTATCTTTTCTGATTTTCATAATTTTCAAACTTCAGCATAAAATCTTGATATAGAAGAATCCTGTTCCAGTACCGTTCACATGACATATGATTTTATTTATTTCGAATAAACTGTGACAAAATCACAGATCTTTTATTTCTTTTTTCCAGATTTTTTTTTTCAAAATTTTTCTTGAAGACATTACTGCTTTGAGGAAAGAAATTGGAAACCTCTACAAAAACAGCCAAAAAGACTATGATATACAGAGAGAAAAGAGGAAGGAGAGAAGGAGAGAAATATGTGGAATAGGTTTGAATAGCTCTGTATATATATATGTGTGTGTGTGTTTGTGAGTGAGAGAGACAGATACAACAATGCATAGAAGAGAGAAATTGTTAAGATGAAGAGGATGCTATTGTAACTTTTTTTTTTACCAACTCGTTCGTTCTCTCTGTTGACGTCTACAGATGCGAGAGATATTGCCATCATTTCGAGATTTTTCCTTCTATCTTCTAACTTGAACGCATCTTTCCCTTTAGTTTTCCCCCTTTTCCCATACGCCCTTGCTACCAATCAACACAGAAACAAACACACACAGATATACAAACAGAAAAGACAACAAAGAACATACAACAAAAAAAAGAAATAGAAACAACTAAAAGAGAAAAATAAAGATAATGAAGTGTACTTTCCTGCCAAATTTATCAACATTATGTCTTCTTTTTACCACAACAGCTCCCTCCCTCTCTCTTTCCAGAACTTATTTCAGTAGTAGTGTTGATAGTTGGCACTGTTTCCTGGCTACAGACAGCGTTGTCTGGTAATCCTTACTTCAGTATAGTATGTACTGAGTAAGTAATCTACGTAAAATTACACTCACATTGATTATTCGCTGTGATAATCAAACTTCGAAGCACGCAAATTTCTCGGAAAACCTAAATACAAGATGAACTATTAAACTTGAAACGTTCTTGTAACTTGTAAACTAATTGATATAAAGTGCAAAAATTTTGCTGTCAATCATTTTAATAAAAGTTTACCTTCCGTTCTGATTTTCTTTGATATTGAACAAGCATTTGATACTGTTTGATATGAGAACCTAGTTTATAAACTTACACATCTGCTTCCTCATTCTTATGTACGATTAATTTCAAATTTTCTCCATCAGCGCCAGGCTATTGTTCAGATCAACATGACCAACACTCGCACCTTTAACTCAGTGCAGGTATGCCACAAGGATCAGTTCTGTTACCTCTACTATATATTCTTTATGCAGCTGACATGCCTCAACCTCAACCTTCACTCTACGCACTACAATTTGCTAATGATACCGCTTTCCCGGCGATAGGATCTTTTGTTGAAGGCATTAATCTACTCCTACAACCAGCTTTAGATACGCTCGTTATATAGTGTCTGAAGTGGAAGCTCAAGGTAGAGCCAAAGAAGACCCAAATGACTCTCTTTGGACTCAAGCACCATAAATACTGTAACATTCTCAATCCAGAGCATTTACATTTACATAAGAGTTAGCACAGAAGATATCAACCGTTGTGGGAGTTCTTACAAGGAGAAGGCGAACTTTGGTAAGTGAAGTTCGGGGCCATTTTTTATGAGTTGGTAGTGCACATTTAAAGAATTAATATTGCAAACTGCGAGAGCGCAATGGCCAAAAATAACTGAGAAAAACCGTCTTAAAGTTTTCTACTCGCTTCATATATTGTACGATGCACACAGTTTCCACACAATGCTCACGGTTCGGGTCATACATGTTTTTTTTTTTTTTTTTTTTTTTTGCTTCAACCAATAAAGTACCATTTGTAACTATAAGTAAAATATTAATTCACTATATGTTTATGATGAATAAAACAATAGAAATTTTCAAATCACTTGTAAAATCTTTCATTGTTCCATGCTAACTACGGTAGGAACAAATTTTAATCTATTCCGTAAATATTATTGTTACCGCATTCGTTGTGTAAAAAATGTCCTTGACGCTTCGTGTCTACTACTGTAGACAGTGTACGAATTACAAGGGGAATGAGGAGGAAATCTCCTTTGGTTATAGCAACATCCAGTATTAGCAAAGGGAATCATCCCCTCAACTCCTTTGTAACTGTCAACAGATGTAGACATGAAGCGCCAAGAACATTTATTACACAACTACTGTCGTAACCAGTGGCGTATTTAAGGGGGCGCTTCCGGGCTTAAGCCCCCCGAAATGTTATTTACAATATTAAAGTAAATTAACTATTTTAGAGAACTTTCACATTTCAGGACTAAAGTTGGCAAAGACCCCCGAAATAAAATCGAAAATACGCCACTGGTCGTAACCATAATATAACTTATGATATCAGTATATTTACGGAATAGATTAAATTTTGTTTGCCAGTTAACATGGAACATTGAAAGATTTTACAAGTGATTTGAAAAATTCTATCGTTTTATTCGTTATAAACATACGGTGAATTAATGTTTTATTTATAGTTACAAATGCCTACTTTATTCGTTGGAGCAAAAGGAGCAAAAGGACTCGAACAGGAATTGAACCTGGGACACTTTACACATACGTTACAGATTTTACTCACTCTGCCACACCGTCACTCAGTAAATTCGCTCGTCATACGATATATGCGGCGAGTAGAAAACTTTAAGACTATTTTTCTCTGTCATTTTTGGCCATTGCGTTCTCCTAGTTTGTAATATTAACTCTAAATGTGCACTACCACCTCGCAAAAAGTGGTCCTGAAGGTCACTTACCAAACTCTGCCTTCTCTAGTTGTGAGAGTTCTTAGTCGTTTACATAATATCTTACCAAACTCAAGTATTAGAGCAGTATACTATTCACTCACACACCTATCCTACATATCGGTAATCTGACAGAATGGTAGGTGATCAGATATAAAGAAATTAGCAATTCTCCAAAAGAAAGCAATAAAGTCAATGTATGAATTTTCCAGCCAAAGCTTGCACAAGGTCTTAGAAGGGACGTATGCAAACCATAACAGCTAGATATTTGTGAAAATTGGTACCCTCACTAATTGTGGATCGCTAATAATCGTGGTGATAGTCACTCGGTGCAGGAATTCCTTGTTTACGCGCTACGTATACTGTAATACATATACCGAGTAGTGACTGGGTGAGACGTACCGAGTTATACCCCAAAATTGTATGCAGGTAACCTGATACCTACGGGAAGGGAACACGTGACCAAGAACACGGCAATAGTGTTGCCAACCTAATAGAAACATAATTTTTTCAAATCTATATATATAAAAGAGAACGCACAAATCCTTTGTGAACTCATCACGCTAATACGGCTGAACCAATTTCTTTCATTTTGGGGGGGTTATTAGGATTTGGACCCTAGATGGTTTTTATCATATCACTTTAATTTTTAATTACCAGTGTCTTGAGATAATTGACCATTCAAGTGTCCATACGTACAAATCCTTTGTTATTAGTTCATCATAGGTAAAAATAAACGTATTTATATGCAACCCGCATGACCATGTGACTCGGCGGGTTAACATAAATGACAGGCGCTATAATTTTAACATTTACTGCAATTTGAAAGCGAAAAAGTAAAAATTATCTAAGTAACAAAGTTTATTGCGTTCCGGGGTGACCGCAGCGAAGCGGGGTGAACGCTGCTAGTAGAACATATACCATTTATGACATTAAAACAATTGGCATAAAACGTGAAAGGAAATAAGTAAAAATGGGGTTATCAGTATCGTCAAGTAAGGAAGATATGAGGCTCTAAAGTTTAGAAATTATAGGGTCCATTAGGGATCCACAGTTAGTCAGTATACCGATTTTTATAAATATCTAGCTGTCACGGTTCGCATATGTTCCTTGTCAGGAATATTACCACTTAATTTAATTACAAAAATTCAAACAAGTATTTTAATCTACAAAATTATAAATTCAGAGACATATATTAATCTGAAGCTTAAAAATATAACGATATTCATGAATACAATAGAAATAGAGATGCATTACGTATCAGAAAAATGAACTCAATTAATTATGGTACAAAAAGAGTTAAATACAGTCCACTCGAAACATATAGAGCATTCACCTCTGGTGCTTGGGGTCCCGGGTTCGATCCCAGCCTCCGCCAAGTGAACTTTGTGGTGGACAAACACCATGCTCGTGGGTTTTCTCGGGGCTCCCGTTTCCTCCCACTTTCTTCATTCCACCATTTTCATTAATCTCTCATTATCACCGTCTCCTTTAGCCTCACCGGCATAACCGTGGGACGTAAAACTTAAAGATTTCATTTTCATTTCATTTCGAAACATATAACTATCTTCCAAATAAATTTTTAAAAAAACATTGTCGTGTGTATATTTTTAAGAAACAGCATTACAGGGAGCAGTATATAACTGATTGTGAGTAACTATCACGCTATATGACATTTTCCTAATTTTGTAGTTAATGTAAATTACATATGTGATGCATAAATATACAGATGGTGATCAAAAAATGGAAACGCCTGTAGTTGGCAACACGTCAGATGTATGGGTTGGCAGTGGTGTCGTGGCGCCCGTAGCGCCGAACCGCTGGTGGTGGTGTGTTAGGTCGGTCTCCATACTACGTCAGGAGCATTGGAACAGCAGTGTCCAGTGGCTGCAGCAGACGGAGGTAGTGTAAAATGGGAGACCTCTCAGAGTTTCAAAGAGGGCAAATTGTTGGTGGTTGGTGCGCGGTTATGTGGAGTGAGTGTGACGGCAGTGGCTACTATGTTAGGTGTGTCGCGTGGGACAGTGTCGAAGGTGATGACGGACTACACAACACACGGGAAAACCATATCCGGGAAGCGGAACAGTGGGCGGAAGAAAATCATGAGTGACAGGTATTAAAGCGCATTGTCACGCCGAACCGTCGTGCCACTGCGGAGCAAGTGACGGAGGAACTCAATCAGCACCTCCCCCACCCTGTTTCGACAATCACAGTCCGCCACGAATTACATGACATGAACTTACGGGGTCGTGTTGCACGGGCCAAACCGCTCATCAAGGACCATAACGCTTTCGCACGCCGCAAATGGACCGTTGAGGACTGGAAACGTGTGATATGGTCGGATGAGTCATCCTTCACCCTATTCCCAACCACGGGCCGTGTTTATGTGTGGAGAACGCCCAAATAAGCTTATGATCTGCAGTGTCTCCGCCCAACTGTGAAACATGGCGGCGGCTCGGTGATGCTGTGGGCCGCCATATCATGGTTTTCATTGGGTCATGTGGTCACACTTAGCGGACGAATCACTGCCAACGATTATGTCGCAATTTTAGGAGACCACTTGCATCCTATGGTCCGGATGTTGTTCCCGGATAATGACGCCATCTTCCAGGATGATAATGCACCCATTCACACAGCTGGCGTTGTTGCAGCGTGGTTTGAGGAACATCGGGATGAAGTTCAACACCTCCCCTGGCCCGCCCAATCCCCAGATCTCAACATAATTGAACATCTGTGGTCCGTCTTGGAAACACGACTACGGCGACGATTTCCACCTCCGTCCTCTCTCACAGAACTGGCCGATGCCCTGCACGAGGAATGGTGTAAAATTCCACTTGCTACCATTCACGACCTCTATGCCTCCATCCCACGTCGCATCAAGGCTGTTCTGAAGGCGAAAGGTAGCCCGACACCATATTAATCTGGCAAATTGCAATTTCGTTCAGATGTTTCCATTTTTCTGATCACCATCTGTATGTTTCTGTTCATGTATTTCACATATTTTATTCTCGTTAATATCCTATGCAATATTCTAAATTTATATTATTATTTCGTGTAATTTCTGTGCAAATGGAAAAAATATCCCGTGTATTTTCAAATTCAATACCCTACACAGTATACTAAATATTTATTATTGTTTTGAGTATTTTTCTGTGTACCTAGGTATATGCAATTTACCCTACTTATCTACATTATATAGCTAATTGCTCTGTATTTCAATTAGAGTTTCTGTATTTGTGTATCTGTTTGCTTAATGCATTGATGGGTACTTAGTTATGATATTTCTTTACTTTTATATAAACAGGATGTCTCAAAAGTCCCCTAACATAGGGTAACTCTTTTATTATCAGAGTTACCGAAAATGTAAGAGGAAAAACCGTCTCCAAATATGATGTTTTCAATCTAAAGTGAATGATTCTTTTAAATCGGAGGAACCGTTCGAGCTGTACACACTTTATGCGCCCAATGTTAAATGAAAATGGAACGTTTCCATTTATCTGTACCCGTAACATAAGTGAATGAAGTTAATGTCTTTTACGCTAACATGTTGATGGCCAGCCCCCATTTCAAACAGTAACTTCATTCATTTATGTTGTGAGTCTAGGTAAATGAGAACGTTGCATTTTCATTTAACTTTGAGCGTATAAAGAGCTCACAGCCCAAACAGCTCGTCCAATTAAAAAAAAATCCTTCACTTTAGAATGAAAACATCATATTTAGAGACGGCTTTAACTCTTACATATTTTGGTAATTCTGATAATAACAGAGTTACCCTATGTCAGGGGACTTTTGAGACATTCTGTATATATGCAGGGCCGGCTTTAGGAGATGCAATAGTGCACGTGCACCCCTCCCCCCTTGTAGTAAGTATACACTATATAAAATGAGCAGCTAGCAGGAAACCGAGGAACACTTTCCGAAACTTTCTGCCGTCATGTTTCCGTTTGGGGTTCAAAAGTAAGCAGAGCTTTGCAAAAGCAATAGTTTAAGTCGATTTTCTGAAGGTTGAAGCAAAAGGATTCACCAAGCAAAACAATATTCCTCATTCACCACAGATGCCTAAAGTCATTAAGAAAAACAAAATTTAATTCAAATGTATAGCCCGACAAGAATGACTTGATCGTTGGGCCAATTAGAATTATAGCTAAAAATACCGTAATAAAGCATCACATAGAGAAACGATGAAAGCAACAGCTACACTGAGAAAAATCCATTATCCGGACAGCGGTATATTGTACAAATACAAGGATTCGTTATGTTTACTAAGGAAATCTGTACGGAGCGTACTTTATCCATATGCTACACAGCTACTGCCTTTAACGCGCTTGGATGTTATATCATGTCGCTGCAGGATGTCTGACATCTAACAATCTTCCGTATTTTATATACGTATACGTATGTTAAATACTTCAGCTATATGTTATATACGTCCATCTGTGTGTGAGGTCCTGACCGCCTATAGATACCTCTTTCTTGCACCATAGATGACGTCATGAAACAACTGTCGTATGCTTGCGAGCTGGTTTATAAACGAGGTTGTTTACAAACGGAAAAGAAGAGCGGAAGGAAACAAAAGCCTGGGTAAGTGCAATAGTAAATTATCACTTTAGTTAAATATTCCATTAATTATATATTCCTTTAGTATAACTTGCTTTAATATAGTACTAAACAAGTAATGTGATTTATGACTACAATTCTTACTATTGTAACTCGTTAATGGTTGAGGAGAAAGAAATGGGTTAATCTGAATTTTGAGAAATCTTTGAATATTAATGTTTTGTAACTTTTTACATTTCAATGTACGCAAAATGAATGTTATGTGTTTATTCATTCCTTTTTATATGTGACGGTTTATTACTTGATGGAGATTTACTACAGGACTGCTTAACATAATTGCTAAGAAACCGTTTTCAGCGCGAACATTTTCTTGTGTAGTGAAGATTTAGGATTTAGATTTCTGGGCTTTCGGCATCAATGACCTTGTTAGCCCGTCACATGTGAGTTATGACGTCCCTCGGTGAGCACACTATCCGGGGAAAGGGAAGGAAGCAAACGGCCTGGGACCTATATGTTGGGTACCACCCGGCATTTGCCTGGTGTGAAATGAGGAAAACCCAAGAAAGCCTCATTCAGGATGTCTGGACTTAAAAGCTTTTGATACTTTTTCGACCGAGTGCCCCTACCGGAATCGAACCTGGGTCCGCTCGTACCGAAGGCGAGAGCGTTAGCAACTACGCTACGCGGAGCCACTTGTGTCTAGGAAACCTATTTTTACTAGGATATTTGCAACAAAATTTATTTCCTTTCTTTCTTTATTTTTCTTTTTCTTTTTGTTTTTTAACAATAAAACAAAACATATTTTACAGCCTCACTGAAATTTAAAAACAGCAGTCAGGGAGAGCTCACGTTTAAGGTTCTTTTTGTTTTGTTTTGTTTTGTTTTGTTTTGCTTGTTATGTTCTCTAGTTAACTAATGTTTGAGTTTCTGAGAATTACATTATTATTATTATTGTTTCATAATTTTCGAACCAAAAATTAGATGTTTTTCCTTTTTTTTCCTTGTGTTGACGTCATTGTGGCAAGTTGGAGTGTTTGTATCGTACCTTGGCATTAATTTGGTTACTAGCACATAGTTTCAAGGTCATAAGTTGTAGGCCGCTTGAAACAGCTATTACACAGTTTGAAGAGTTAGGAGTGTCAGGCGTTTGACTTGCAGCTTTCGTTACAGCGTCTAAATTGCAGTATTGGATTGCGTCCAGCTTCTATGGCTGGTAAAGAAGTTATATCGCTTTCGTAATATGGTAAGAAATACAATGTAACAGTTAGGTATAGTATATATGACTAGTTTAATTAGTCGGAAATTACTCTGTTTCCTTGTCTTATTCTTTCGATTATGTTTAAGTACTGTGTCTTCATAGTATTGTTTCACTATTTCTAGAAGGAATTAAGTATTAACGAAGTAAAGAATAAGCAGAAGCCCACTTTGATTGACGTTTACTATTTCTCATACTTCATTGAGAATGTTTTGATCCCCAATTGCGCAAACTTCTAGTATGTGTGTGTGTTTCTTTTTGTTGTTGTTGCTTACACTGCTTTAGATATGAGCTCCTTCACCGCTAAGCGGTTAGCGTACGCGCCTTTGGTGTGGGAGACCTTTCTATTCCCGGCGGGAGTGGTTCGGAGTCCATGTTAATCAGTAAGTCCCCGTCTCATACAGCCTCGTTGCAGAAAAGGATATTAAAATCAACTCAGCACTGCTTTACAGATGGAGTTGTTTGATTCAGGGTTCGAATGAAGCTTTTTACGGGAAGCAGGCACGCAGCCAAGGGGTGGGTCCAGACCCCCCCCTTCGGAACCAGAAATGAAAAATATTAAGGAAAGATGAAACAGAAAGAAACAGATGAATCAGCCTCAAAAATATAAAGCTACAATAAGCGTTTTGGTTACTCTTTCTTACGAGGAGCTTTGTGTGGAGGAAACGGGAGCGGATCAAGTTGAAATTGGATATTATAGTAACGGAACATTCCGAATTCCATCTAGCTCCATGTTAACCGTATGCAGCGGCGCAAATCTGTCTTCAACATTGGGAGGGACGGGTAAGACAGTTCTCATAATTTTTTTAAGGATGTTCAAAATATTTATGAAGTTGAAAAACAATGCTGCGGAGGATCAGGGGAGCAGAGTTGTCTTCAAAATTGTGAGGTGGGCAGATTTAAGGCTTATTCTGGGGTGGGGACATCAATTTCATCTTACTTTCCTTTGTGGCAATCGGACACAAATCATCACATTTCTCTCCAAAAAGCGCATTTCAAATCGGATTATTGAGGGGAAAGTCCCCCCAGTTCTAAGATTGGAGGGGACATGTCCTCATCCCCCCGGGATTTGCGCCAGTAACCCTATGGACTACAAATGACGATCGATAAACCGGTTCTTTCAGATAGCCTGTCAGAACTTAAGCAATGCCCAGAATTACCAATAATATGAACCATTTTGAATTTCGCGGCAACACTAATCCATTTTATAGGATGTCTTTACTCCCGAAAGAGATCTCGTTGCTATCCTTGACGGCATTGAACTAAGATAAGAGAAATAGAAAGAAGACGAGAAGAACCGAGTTCGAATGACCTCGGAAGACTATGTCTTTGTCAATACTTTTTTCTATTCTTTTACGCAAGATTTCTTCATAATTCTTTAATTAAAATACTTACTAACATATCCTCATTTTATTGTCCTAACAAATCAATATGGATATGTTGTCAGTAAAATAGTTTAGATTGATCGAACCCCTGGTGTGATAACCACAGTATTTCGTCACGGACCTCCCGTATTGCGAAATCGTGGCTACGTGCCTGCAGGGAGGGGGCGACTTTTCAGATATACAATCCAAGCATTTTATTTCTCAGTGATGCAAGATATAATATATAGTATATAATATGTAAAATATGAAATGAGGGAAAATATTTTCCCGGCAAGGGAGAAATTCTTTGGCGAGTTGGGGAAATTACTTGACGAGAGGGAAAATCTTCATCCTCCCGTTGATTCAAATCTTGATTGAAGATCATGCGAGTAGGATTCCATATTATGCTGTAGGTGTAGGTAGTACACAGTCTTGGCGCTGAATAGGACGCTAAGCTTCAAGCCAACCACATGTCTGTAATAACCTATTGCGATTGAATGGTAATGTAACGTAATGTGCGATATGTGCATTTTCTAGATGCCATAATTTTATAATTTTAATTAAACATTCCACGATTATGTACTTCAGGTTAAAGGAGTTTGATGATTAATTGAAGTGAATAATCGAGGCAGTGATTCTCAATCTTCTTGACTTACAACACACTTTACTAAACCCCAGTGACATCGATATATTTGTTTATATTTTGGATTGCTTTCCAACAAGTCGAGCCGCGCCAAAGCTGTGTAGGCTTACTAAATTAAGTGAACTAATCCTAATCTAAATCCATTGTTTTCGGGGGCGCAGAAATGGACAGTGACACTTCCGATACTATTTAAATCAAAATTCAGCCAAGCAACTTGGGAGGGAAAGAGGGGAGACGGATCTTACAAATGATCGAAAATAACCGATATGAGAGAGCGTTTCGTAATAGTAAAAAAAGTGACTGACTAACGTAACATATTACTGATTTTCTTATTTTCACCCAACGAAGCAGGTAATTAACACTAGTACTAGGTATGTGTAGACTAAATGAGGTGATTTGTTTCGTGACCCTTCGAGCAATGTACGAAGCGGATGCAAGCAGTTAATACATGGAGTTAGCTTACCTAAATTTAGATTTCGCTTTCCGAAATCTTAATGGATGTGTTAAGTGATTTCGTTACTTACATTCTCAATCTCTAAATACAAGGATTCAAAACACATTTTCGATTCCAAACTATGACTCTGCTAGACAAAGAAAGCATAGGCCAGTGTATGTTTTACTTCATTTTCATATACGTGCTCGTAGGTGTTCTCGGGGACTTGGTTTCCTCCCACTTTCTCATTTCACCAAATATTCCATAATCATTAACTTGCTTTAATCACCGACTCCCTTAGCCTAACAGCATAATCGTGGGACATTAAACTCAAAGACTTTATTTTTATTTTCAAGTAATTACTTTTCTCTCCCTTATTTATTTTTAATTTAATTTCTCTTTCAATTTCCCTCTTTTAGGAACATGAACATAATTTGCAATTCTTTCTCATTATAATAACACTATTAAAAGTCCCATATGCAGCTCACCACGTTGGAACCCAGCGGAAACAGATGAACAACGAATATTGTCGAAAATATGTATTGCTTACAGCGGCGTAGCGAGCATTACAAGATTGGGAGGGGGATGAAACTTGAAATTGCCAAGTCTTGATTTTTTTCTTAAAAAAAATGTCAAGTCTTGATAAAAAAAAATTGCCAAGTGTTTCGAAAATCTTACAAACCCTATGAAAAACTATTACAGCAACCTTATTTTCATATTCGTTCCATTCCATGCCTCGTCTGAGACACGAATAAGATCAGCCCTTGTTCCGCTCTCGAGTCCAATTTAACATCTAACCTCAGGATCATTATCATCACCCACGAAGCACAACTGTTAATTTGATAACTCATGGCTATGTTAGGTAACCTCCGCCAGCTAATCTTCACGAGAACCTTTAAAGTTACAATCAGTTGTAGAAATGCATTTAAAAACGTAGAATAAGGTAGGTTATATTTACTGTTTGTGATGTAGAAGTGCCTAATTTACATATTAAACATTCAATTGAGGGGTTCAGTGAGAGACCAGGCTAACTTACATCCAGGTCAAGATTGAGATTTTGACGGAACAGCATACTAATGTCATTAATTGACTTTTGCCTCAACCACTTGTCTGTGTGGCTTGTCCTGAGACAAGGGCGGATCCAGGGAGGGTCTATCTCCCCCAAGAAGAGGAAACTTTGTGTATTTTAATATAAAATAAAACCCACCCAGAGTTGAATCTCTTAAAAGTAGCTCTATCCTGTAAGTAGTGGCATTACAACCCACCGCCCCCCAGTAGTCCATCCTGAATCCACCCCTGTTGTATACTAAGCCAAACTATGAATATCAGTCGTATCCTTTGTAACGTGCTGTTTTCATTTGTTTCCTTTTCTTTCAGAAAGTTAAAATTGTCAGTTAGCCTAGTCTCTCGCTAAACTGTCAATTGTGACAAAACACACCAATAATTGTTGATGCCAACTAAAACATACATATCCAAAGCCTACAAAATATATCACATTATTTGTTTTTTTCTTTCTTTTTTTTTTCAAAATTGCTTGCAATGTTTTTCTTCGTGCCAAGCATCCGAATGTCATCTTGAATTCTGACCTTCTCATTTCACTACAATTCTTTGAAGTGTAAGACTGCGCAGCTTTTTTTTCCCTCTCTCTCCCTCTCTTCAGTCCTTCAGTCTCCCCCACTTTGATTTCATGATTTCGCACTCTGATGAAAAGTATTAAACACCAAAATGGAAAAGTACTAATATATAACCTCTCTTTTAGTAGCCCCTCCAACCACACGCCCGGGGCACGTGCCTTGCTTGCTCGCCCATAGCTCTGTGAGCTATATAAGTAAAATACAATGCACGCGCATATGTAAACTTGGTGCCAGCTTTGATTCTCGCTGAGAGAGTAGACATATAATGTTGGTTCGAATTCCATCAAAACCATAGGCTCATTTTTGTGTAACCTTGGTACTGAAGAAGACAGTAGACTTCAACAAATATTCCTGTCGGGTCTCGATGGCTCAGTGGTAGAGCGTTCACCTCTGGTGTTTGGGGTCTTTGGTTTGATCCCAGCTCGCGCCAAGTAAACTTTGTGGTGGACAAACACCGTGTGAGTGGGTTTTCTCGGGGTTCTCCCGTTTCCTCCCACTTTCTTCATTCCACCATTTCATTCATTATATCATCATCAGCGTCTCCTTTAGCCTAGCCGGTATACCCGTCATTATTGATACAACTATTATATACAGGATGCATCAGAAGTCCCTTGTCATCCTTTCTGAAAACTACAGGGATGTAGTTTCATTGATTGCGAGATAAGAGATACACATTAGGCCCAGAGGGATACTTTCGGATTACATCACGCGGACGGTCGCCATCTTAGATTCGAAATTGTAATACGGACGATAAGTGGGTAGTGTGATACGTGGTCATGCACTAAAATGTTCTGAGGATGTCAAATATGCAATCAGATATCATGTAACTTATTCTGGTGAAATGTTATTGGCAGTGAACCAAGTGAGACTATATGTAGTGGTATGTCATACCCTTCTGTTTTTTTTCCAGTGATAGAGACATACCGTTTCTGGTTTTTTAGTGATCAAGATATACCTTCACGGAAGAATAAATGCTAAATACCATTAATAAATCCATTTTTTATACGTATTGACGAATAGCTTTGCACATAAAAAGATTTTATTTCTTATGTAGATTCTAAGTTGACAATACTGACATTTTTACCTTTTTCTACCTTTTGTTTGTAAAATGAGGTGTTTTCAAAGAAGTTCATCTAGTTTATATTTTGATGTGCCGTATTGAATTGTTTCTTTCGTATGTATGTATGTGTCGTCTTGTCTGAATTCTTATAAGCGTCGTGTTTTGAGCATGGGCGGACTTAGGGGATTGCTGTGGGATCAGATCTTACGGGAGTTTGAAATACCCCTCATTCGAGTGTGTGGTCCTGGAGTTTTCCCGCTGGAAATTGTTAATATTAAAAGTCGGTTTTTGAGCACTTTCGTGTATAATTCTCTGATACAAGGTAAGGGCTATTTTTATTTATTTTTTTCCAGAAAGTTGTTCACGATGGATGGATCAGTCTCTCTGTTTTTTCTCCGTAACTAAAAGAAGCTTTCCAGTGGTTTTCAGACATTATGTAAATAGAAATGCAATCTTGTAGGCTTCACACCTCACTGCATTTGAACATTTAGATAGCCGATATGTCGAGTCAAAATCGTAATAAAACACACCGCCTCTGATTTTTCCCACTTCGAACACATTTCCCTGTTATAGTCAGGGGTAAAAGCGAGGGGGAACGCGGGGGACGCAGTTCCCCACCTCGAAAAATATGTAGGGCGTCCCCCAGATCCTAAAATGGTACAATGGGCAGAGATAGGCAGGAGGAACGGCGTGGAGTGATGCCGCTACCTACCGTCCCCCCACCTTTTCAGGTCCACTTTTACCCCTGGTTATAGTATATGTTCCACATGTTCCTACTGAGCAATAAACATTTGCAGAAGCTTCTTCCAATTAATGTGGACACAAAGTAGGATATAGGGTCAAATTTGTGCACAGACGATGGCGATACTTTGTTCTAGATGATAAAAATTATGAATATTTACTGCACAAACCATAGCCTTAACTTTTCCACTTAGCTAGAAATTGAACAGCGTTAGGTCCGGTGATCGAGCAGCCATTCAACTGCCTCTCGTCGATCAACCCATGTTCTAGAGAATTGTTCAAGTAGTGACGCAACACGAATCCATAATGAAGAAAGCGCCATGGTGTTGAAAAAACTGCGAGAATGTACCATCCTCGGGCATCGCAGCTCGCAATATCTATCCCTGTACGAGCGTGAGGTATTATTCCGCAGTTATTTTTATGGAATGAAAAAGTGACTGATTAGACGTATTCCTCATTTGTCTGCCAACACCATAATTAATTTTCTTTGCGCTGGTCATGTTGGAGGGGTCTTGCACGCGGGGTTGTCAGGTGACCAATTGTGCATGTTCTGCCTATTAACCTTCCCATTTACGTAGAGGTCAGCTTCATCTGAAAAGAGTATTTGCATAAAAATGTTAACCATAATTACTCACTGCACTTGGCGATCAACATCGTTCTTGTGGAGATGTTGCTTCATTTGCACCTTGTACGGATGCACTTATACACGCGCAGACCCTATGACTCAACCCACATTTCATTAATAAATGACGTGTGCTCCTCTGGGGCCACATCGAGAAAGAAGTCAGCACTGCCGTAGGCGTTGCTTCATCTGTAGCTGTCTACGATCGTCCGCTACGACGTATGTCCACGAATGTGCCCGTCTCCTCAAATTTAGTTAATTATTGTGACACTGCAACATGTAACACAGTCACATTGTGGATGATTCTGTTTGCAATCGGTAACCACTGTACAGGCACTCCTCCCGCTCCACAGTTTGAATATTTCGATGCATTCCTCACGTGCTAACGGTATGGTTCTACATCTAGAAGAAAGAGGTAAATACAACGTTCAATTGGCAATAACTTTTCACCTAATTAAGCTCCATGGAATCTGATTGCATATTTGACATACTGAGAAAATTCTAGCCCGTGGCCATATATATATCACATTACCCACCAGTTTATAACAAACAAATTTAATCCAAAATGGCGGCCGTCTGTGAGAGTATTCCCAAACGGCCTAATGTGTATTACCCATCTCACATTCAATTAAACTACACCCGTGTAGAATTTAGAAAGGAACTTCGTATGATGTATACAGGGTGTTTCGAAAGTCCTCAGACAGTTAAAATTACAACAAAACGTAAGAGGAAAAACCATTTCTAAATATGTTGTTTTCAATCTAAAGTGAACACAATTTAAAAATCGGAGGAGCCGTTTGGGCTGTACTCTTTATGCACCCAATGTGGAATGAAAATGCAATGTTACCATTTACCTGGACCCACAACATATGTGAATGAAGTTCTGTTTGAAATGGGGGCTAGCCATCGACATGTTAGCGTAAAAATCAGTAACTTCATTCACTTATGTTGTGGGTCCAGGTAAATGGCAACGTTGCATTTTCATTTAACATTGGACGCATAAAGAGTATACAGCCAAACGGCTCATCCGATTTTGAAAATTCCTTCAACTTACATTGGAAACATCATATTTGGAGACGGTTTCCCAATTACATTTTGTTGTAACTCTGATAATAATCGAGTCAGGGGACTTTTGAGACACCCTATATATCTTATGGAATATATGTTTGATGTCCCTATAACTGTAGTATAATTTAGTTTGTTTAAATTTACAAGTTATTACAAGTAGATTCTGACTTACATGCGTAAGAGTTTGTATGTAACTAACTAATGAATTCTATTTCATGAAATTTACATTGAAATATTTAACACAAAATCTTTTATATTCATGCTTAACTTAGTGACTTTGCTTTGGACTGCAACTGATTATTGTACCCCATTATAGCTTGAGAAGAAAACCGATGTCCGAATCTTCATTTGGAGAAACCAAAGAACTATTGGAATGCTGAGGATTGCAATCATTAATTTCTACACTTCAAGGTGCGTAAATTATATCTAGGTATATTCTGTGTTTATTGTTATAATTACTGTTACTATTATTGGGTTTAGAATCAATCAAGTACTTCATGATATTTTAGAGGGATCAAGATGGCTGCCAGATAGATAAATATTTGAGCGTCAGGCCCTTATTTCTTTTCAATTTTATATTTAATCAATGTCTATTTTTTTCCCCCTCATTATTCCACCAAATCGTATTCCAAGATCATCAATTTTCAATACTCATTTGTGACTGTCAGCATACATAGCATAACCGTAGGACGTAAAACAAAGATTTCTTTTTATTTTTCGTTTTCATGTCTTTTCTCCATAGCTGTGAAAAATAACGCCTTCAACATCATAAATTTGTATGCTACTTGCCTGCTTTCGAGCACAATAATCAACTATTTGGACATTACGAAGCAAAGCAGGTCTACGTTGCAGTTAGCATAGTTTTGAAAGGATGTGACATAATGATATTGGTGTTGCGATGTTGAGCCTAAACAGTGCAAGTAAATAAATCTGTAACAATTGTATTGGTGTTTAGCTTACATGTCCTCCAGACGGGCCATTTTTTTTTTTACATCTTGTTACTTCTACTCTATATGAGGGGTCGCGGTGGCTCAGTGGTGGAGCGTTCACCTCTCCTGCGTGGAGTTCCTGGATCGATCCCAGCACGTGCCAAATGGGCTTTGTGTTGGACAAACACTGTGTGTGGTTTCCTCGGGGTTTTCCCGTTTTCTCTCACAGTTTTCATTCTACTATTTCATTCATTCTCATGATTATAGTCTCCTTTAGCATACCCGGCAAAAGCGTGGAACGTAAAACTCAAAGATTTCATTTCATATAAACTTTGGTGCAAAGTAACCCCATAGATGAAGATATTTTGCACCACATACAAAAAAGTATGTTCAACATACTAACATAATGTTTGTTTGCAATGTTTTCTCTCCTGTATTTATACATTTCACTTTTTACACAAAACTGCATGTGTAACGAATTTTTGTTACGAAATTCGAGACGAGACATAGCTCTTCCAATAGAAACCGATACAGTTTTCGAGACGAGACAACTTTCGCGACACCTTTGCGAGAGGTGACAGTCTCAAATCATTTCTCGTGCGTCCCCTAGCCCATATCGTGCGTTATCAAAAAGCATGTTAATGAGAAATAACAACATGTAAATACAATATAGGTAGTTAAAAACATTTTTGTTTTCATTCTTCAGTAATGCATTATTATTAACCTCAGTATTTTATAGTCCATTCTTAATCTTAAGGTGATATATAATTAAGTTTTGAATTCGGTTAACTTATTTTGTTTCTCAAATTGTATTAAAAATGTATGTACAAACATGTTTATTTTCATTCTTGAGTGCTTAAACTCACTATAGTTATTAAACATAGTAATTAATATTGTACTCTTAACGTTAAAATAATATACAGTTAACTTTTGAATTCAGTTAACATTTTTCTTACTGAAATTGCTTTAAAAAGTATGTAAAAACTTTTTTATTTTCTTTCTTGAGTGCCAAAAGTGATGCACAGTTATTAACATTAGTACTTTATACTCTATTCTTAATTTTAAACTGATAAACAGTGCGTTTCTGAATAAATTATGTCAAGTTATTTGAGTGACGAACACTGGTACAAAACCCTAACTACCACTGGAACATTTCGATTTTGAGATGACTACTACCGGTGCAATACAAGGGATTTTAAAATATTGTTTTTCCTTCAACGGCTATTCGATTTTGAATTCTGACTACATGGTCATATATAGGAAGGATCAGTGTCTCTTTCCAACTATGGTACAGCTCCGACCGATTCACGGTGCTCACAGAAGAGACAAAAGAGTATGTTTTCAACCTTAAAGTAACGACCACTGGTGTTTTTGCCCTGGTATGCAAAAGTAAGTGGGTACCCCAATGGGGTAGAGGGGTACTATGCGGTACCTAATTTCTGCATTTTAGATATATGGAAATACATGTGTCTAAAATGTAAAGAACTGATATTGGTTTACCGAAAACTGCAACTCGGTAAGCCTTACGGATACCGAGATATGGGAAAATAAAGAGCGACACGATATGTATGTGGGGCTTGCATACTTGAAGGTACAATTTGGAAAATGAATTCAAATATGACTAACGGCTATCAAGATATTGTCAAATAAAGAGAGGACCAATACAGGTATGGGATTTTCGTATTAGATGATAAAATTTCCGAAACAGGTTATGGAAAGTTAATAAACACTAGTAGCAATTCCATCTTCAAGTAATTAGATATTTCCATGGGGTGTTAGAACATCTTACAGTCTACCAAGATTAAATTTTAAAAGCTTTTGAAAATATAACTTGACATTTGTAAAGAGTATTAGAAATATGTATTTACCTAAAACTTGCAGCTAGTACATCTAACATATAGAGAAACACCGTGAAATAAAAGAGTATGAGATGTTGAAACTTCGGAAAAATTATTGGTCCCAACAAAATTAAATAAGATGGTATTTCTATGGGTTAAGTGAGTACCTCAGTACAATTTCGATGGAAAGATTAGTTCTAGGTTTTCTTCAGGCAGTTCCAAAGGTTCATCGAGCTGTATAAAAGAGTGAAAATTCCCTGTGAATATCTAATATAGTAACCAAAATATAACGAGTCATTTATTTTATGACGTAAAAAAAAGATCTTTAAGGATTTGTACTTCTGGGTCTTTGCTATAAGAAAGAAATTCAAAAACCTACTGTATATACCTTAATATACAATTAAATCAGTGAGGACACAGTAACTTAGTGGTGGGGTGTGTACCTAGTATGTTTTGCAGAAACTACACTGGAGTATTCTCTTAATCCACAGAGATACGATCACACTTAACTGCCCATTTAATTTTAAAATGAAATTAAGGCAAGTGAATGTTGATGATAGAATTGATGGAGTGTAAAGGTGGGAGGAAACGGGAGTACCCCGAGAATACCCACGAATACAATGTCGACTACAAACTGACTTGGACACGGATCAAACCAGGGACCCAATACACCAAAGGTACGCACTCTACCACTAAGCCACCGTGCCTCCACCCATTTAATTGTCTATTAAGGTATATACGGTAGTTTTCTGAAATTTCTTCTTCTTACAGCAAAGACTCAACAGTACAAATCCATGTGGGTCTCCCTTTTTACGACGTCGTAAAATACATAATTACTTATATCTCGGTCGCTATATTAGATATTGACAAAGAATTTTCATTCTTTTTGTACGCTAGGAATTATCACGCTTGGATTTACCCGAAGAAAACTTCGAGCTGAATTAATCTTTCGATCGGAATTGCCCTGACGAGTGTGAGGTACTCACTTAACCCATATAAGTACCATCTTATTTAACTTTTATTAAGATCAAAAGTTGTTTTATGAAATTTCAAGATCTAAAACTCTTTTATTTCACGGTCTCTCTCTAGCTGTAAGATGTACTGGCTGGAAGTTTTGGGTAACTCTATTCTCTTTTCTAATACTCTTTACAAATGTCAAATTATATTTTCCAAAGCTTTTCAAACTTAATCTTTTTAGACCCATGATGTTCTAAAACCCCATGAAAATACCCAGTTACTTTAGGATGAAATTGCTACTGGTGCTTATTCAGATTTCATGATCGGTTTCGGAAATTTTACCACCTAACACGAAAACCCCATAACTGTGTGGGTCCTCCCTTTATTTGACAATATCTTGATAGCCATTAGTCATATTTTCATTAATTTTCTAAACTACTGTCAAGTATGGAAGCCCCACATACCTATGGTGTTCCTATTTATTTCACCATATTTCGGTAACTGTTAAACGTACCGACTTGCGGTTTCGGTAAACACACACCTGTAACGTTCTTTATAAGTTTATTAAGATATATTTTAGAATGTTTAGAAATGGGAGGTCTGCGAATGCCATAGTACCCGAAAACCCCCATAAGGACGTGTGTGTAGTGTATTGAATTGAAACTACTTTTGAGGTTGTTGTTAGCCCTCAGTAATTACGTTTTCGAAACTGCACAATCTAGTACGCAAAACTCACACTTCTATGGTGTTATCCTTTATTTTCCCATACCTCGGTATCCATAAGGCTTACCGAGTTGCGGTTTTCTGTACTAAACAGATATCAGTTCTTTACATTTTAGAGACATATATTTCCACATATCTAAAAATGCAGACATATTAGGTACCCCATGGTACCTCGAACGCCAGTGGGTACCCACTTACTTTTGCATAGTAATACATTTCGAGTTGTTCAGCATCAACAAACACTTTTTTTTAATTCATCATTTTTCTACAAGAAACCCAAAAGTCCATACCTGACCGAACAGATTTTGTCCATTTAATCTAAAAAATGTTAAATATTTTAAAATGTAACATTTTAAATATTTTTGGATTTTTGTTTCAGGTATTTCATGCATCAAAACAAAACCAGGATTCTGCATGAAAGACAAAGAAAAGAAGCAGTGTAATTTGTGGCTAAAAGCACGTCCTTTCTGAAGACAGACCCGATTGTATTTACATTCTTTTGTACAAATATGTAACCTTAATAAATATACTGCTCCGCAAATTATTTCTTTCTTCCATAAATTAGAATAAATGTATGTCTGTTTAAAGAAAATGTTTGTTAGCGTTAAGTCCTTTCAACTCTTTTTCTCTGTAAATAAGAACATTATACCTTGCAACATTTTTTTTATCATTGTGCAATTCCGATTGGATAAAGTAAATCTGCACGAAGCACTATTATTTCAGTCATACATTAATAACTAATGTATTGTTCTGTGAATAAGGCAATGGTATAGCGAATATGTTTTAACATAAAATCTGTAACTCAGCTTTTCAGTAGTCAACTTTATTGAGAATCTGAAGAAAGAAAGAAAAATGTTGGACTTAACGAATTTCAAAATTATTTTTGTTCGAATTCTGTACTAATCCAAATTATCCAGATAAATCATTTATGTTGCTCTCTACAGATGTATCCTTTCTCCAAATCGAAAAGGAGACTTCATACATCGCTATATTTTGTATGTACTATGTTTCGTATTTATTTAATCACTTTGTACCTTTCTCTAGTGTTGACAAGGCCACAAGTGTCAATCGAATAATTTAGTGTTTCACTCATGTAACCTTGTGACTAACGTACGTCCTGTCGGTATATATGTTACTGGGTTCGATTAGCGACAAACAATTTTTAGTGTTAAACAAATACAAAAATCTACACGCAATGAGATACGATGATCTTTGCCTCATAGACAATACCAAACAACTAACGGTACTGAGTGTGGTTGAGTTTACTAGTGGTATTATCTGGCTAAAATCAATGTTCCGAGAGCTATACTTCTTTTTGTGCTCTGAATGCAAACTTTGATATAACCGTTTTAAATTATTGTACATCTATCTATCTATCTATATCTATCTATCTATCTATATATGTATATAATTGTAAACTAGAAACTTCCGAGTAATTCTGAGAATCATCGCTCTTTCTTTAAATAATGTATGAGACTATTACACTGCTCGTTACTTAAAATGTTGAACTAAGAAGGATACATCCAGGAAAGTCCAAATTTGCAGAATGTGTAGAGCAGGGAAGGATAAATATGTTTGGTCGATGGCTGCACAGCTTCTTATACCTGTGAACTCCGCCAGCTACAGTTGATGAGCTGTGGCATTGGATCGTAAGACGCATGGCTTACCATACCAGAAGAGAACATCCTCTCGATGTCTCGCTGTGTTACAGTCGTTCTGGTTGTCAATGTTGGGTCAGTTCTGCTCTGCTATCACCACGTTGTCACACAGCGAATACAGCGGTAAGTTTAACCCTTAACGTACCAAGCCTAAGTCGTCAAAGTTGTTTACCAAGCTGGAGTCTTCTGGGGACCCCAAGTATTATTTTAATTTCTCAACATAGTATTGCAGAGGGTACTCCAACTATTATTTTTTGGATGTCTAGAAGCATACTTAAGTTAAATGAACATTGTTGACGTCAAATATTATGTATATTTGAACACTATTCAGTTCTTCATACAATTTCATACTTTTGTGTTCGTAAATCTGAAACACAGGTTTAACAATGGAGTTTTTACATTTTGAAGTGTGTTTTTATTTTTTGTATTTTTTAAAGAAACGCATCGTTGATCTAATCATGTAATTGATATCTCAAAGGGTTGCAGAATACATATAAAAATCGAGAATAAATTGATTCTTATAATTGCGGCAGTATCACCAAATATTACTCTCTGAGGTCCCTAGAGTACCCCGCTTGGTATGTTAAGGGTTAAGCATATTCGACACTTACTATTAGATATCGGCTTGGGAACTTTGGCGTAGCTACCCTGTCTCCTTGAAGTTGCATTTTTAATGGCGAGTACTGTTTAGGAATCATCTTGTGAGGGAAAACTTTTTCAGCTGACACCATGTTTTTAATTATAGCGTCATTTAAAAAATAACTTATCTGTTAATTAAAATGTGCAGAGAAGTTATTTCTGGAAAATCCTATTCACGCCTCTTGTGGTAACAACTTCTGCATTTTGGAAGAGGATATTATTAAGGAAAAGAATGAGGTAAAGTCGTCTTTATATAGTACACACGGAAAAGAAAGTATTTGACAGTTGACAAATTTTCTTTTGCCAATAGCTCGGCAACAAATTAATTAATTTGGATCTTTTTGTTGTTATTCTTCGAATAGTTATAACTTGACAACCTGACAAAGTCGGTACTCTGATAGGTTAATTTATTGAGTTTTTAGGAAAACAAATTTTGTCAACTGAAGAATATTTTCTTTCGTGACTGTACAAGCAATGGATGATAACGGCTTAATAAATGACTGTACGTAAGTCTTTTTTGAGTTTGAACATAAGATTGTACATGGTTGTGCATTTTGCATTATTATTGAAGTGCTGCAACTAAGTTATTGCAAAAGGTATGATAAATTCTTACAGTAATATTGTCACATATTGATTTACTCTGTATGAAAACTAAAATAGTTTAACATGTGGTTACCCTCCTTTGTGCCAATAATTTTAAAATTAACTCTTGTGCCACTTTTCAACACTTGGCTTTGCAGTAGCTTTCCAAAGAATTAGCAGGAAGTCCAAACTTACACCCTGCAGATAAATACATTTCTCTGGACAGTTTCACTGCTCCAAACTAAGATTGAAAAGTGTAGTATTTTTAATTTTATTATTATTGGCACAAAGGAGATCAACCATATTTTAAGCTTTTTTTGTTTCCATACAGAGAAAAACAATATGTGGCAACATTACAGTAAGAATGTATCATGCATTTCTCAGTATGTTGCAGCACTTCAATAATGGTGCACTATACGTACAATGTAGATCCTGAATAGGTCCAATTCATATATTACAACAAGGCAATACGTATGCGATACAGGTAAAATCCGTATATTTCATATGGACAATCTATAAGCTACATACATCCAATCCATACATTACATATGGCCAGCCTGTACGCGACATACGTGTAATCTATATGCCGCATGCAGCCAGTCTGTAAGCTGCATATGTGCACTCTGTATGGTGCATACGGATATTCTGTATGCTGTATCGGGACAAGCTGTGTGCGACATAAGGAAAATCTGTATAATACATAGGTACAATACGTACACTGTATCTAGTCGTACGTACGGGGCACAAGTACAATATAGATGCTGTCTCGGGCTTGAACGCAAGAAACACACGTACAGAACGTATATTGCATACTTCTTGAAATTATGCTCCGTCCTGATAGTCAGTGAGTGTCGTCATTATTAACCCACATGCTACATACGATCCTGACGTCACAAAGCTAGATATTACCTCCGTATATACTTGTTACTGTAGATGACGTCACACGAATGACGTCATTGCACTTATGTAGACAGTACGTATAATACATACTTTTTCAGCTATACGTTTGCTGCAGGATGCTATATACGGTTGTACGTTAAGTCCAGAAACTACAGGAATTACGAATGTAACCTACGTTTTTAAGTATGCCACCTACATTTTTTTTTCTCAGTGTAGAAAAATGAATCATTGTAGAATAAATGTTGTAAATGGACGTTAATAGTGTTGCGTTAGTTTATACCTTCCTTCAATTTCAAAGTTTCAGACATCAAGCAATTGCTGTCGAGGTATAGTAGTAGTTATTGGTGCACCCCCGTCAGAAAATCCTGGATCCGACCTTGTATATATAATAAATTGTTCTGTATTTCAACTATTGTTTCTAGTATTGTTTCTTTATTTTTCTTTTTTCTTTTAATTTTTAGTGTATGACGAGCACATATTGTCATGTTCTATTATTGTTCAAATATGTACAGTCATGTCCAAAATCTGTCTTCTTGTGAGTATATAATTTGATAATGATAAGGGTACTTTTAATAATGTTACTATGTGTATAATCGGGAAATGTATATTTATGGTAAATTTCATAGGGAAAGAATTATAAATACGAAAATTAGAATGAATAAAACAAAATGTTGCTAAATGGACAAGAAAGTTTTATTTTCGTTTTATTGTTCTTATTTGCTGCTCTTTGAAATGAAATTTGCCACATACATGTCTTTACCGATTATACACATACTAACATTATAAAAAATACCGGGCGAATTCGTTATCAAATTATTATATTTCTAGAACAACATATTTATAGACATGCGGCAATAATTTTGGACATGAGTGTACGCAATGGTATTGTACTGTCCCTTTTTGTCAGTGTTAGCTTATTGGAGCCAATGGAAAGTGAATAAAAAATAAATTTCCTGTAAAATTGTAGGAAATTTACGGTTTTCTTATGGCCTACTACAAAGACATTTTTTCACCTTAATTTCTACACGTTAATAATCAATGTTTATTTTGCTACAAATGAAGAGATAAAGAAAAGTGAAAACTTTGTTCTTTATTAAAAAAAAAAAAAAAAAAGTCACCATAGAGAGAGTTGAGTGGAGTAACGTGAGGATTGTTGGCAGAAAGGGAATTTACACAAACCTTCTGAAAACCAAGTTGGACGAAAAATGTGCGTAGTTTTATTGCGTGTGTGTGTATGTATGTATTCGCACCCTCTGTGGACCATTTTCTCGCTGTCTCTCTTAACGACTTGGAATCCAACTGTCTCCATTGATCAAACGGAGTACCTGCCGCGGTTGGGTAAACATTCTCCGACGTATCATGGGTTTGATTCCATGCAAAGAAGATCAGATTGCAGTCCAACTTGCTTTCTTTCTTTTTTTGTTCTTTTCTATTTTTTTTCTTTTTAGTTTCGACTTTTAGAGGGGGGGGGGAATGCGACAGAAGGAAAGAATGACGAAATGCAGGAACAAAAATTTCGTTCGTAGAGGAATGCAAACACGCTAAAGTGTCTCTCTTTCTGTCACACGAAATCCAAAGTTAACACTGTTGCCTACTCTGTTCTGAATGTTTTAATCCTTTTTAAGATATTGCAGCATCGTATTTTTTTATTTAAAAAATCATGCGTTTACCATTACTAACGACTCTGAGTTGAAGACCGAATACTTTCAATATATACACTGCCGTATTTACTAATATATATATACAGGGCGGATTCAGGATATGATCAAGGGAGGGGCTAAAACAAATTTTGCCATTTTATCCAGTGTAAAGCAGGATTGAAGCCCATTTTATCCAGTGTATACCTGAGCATCAAGGGGGGGAGGCTATAGCCCCTATAGCCCCCCTTGGATCTGCCATTGTATATATATATATATATATATATATATATATATACTTCCTTAAAAATTGCTGTAAATATTATATTATAACAAGAGAATACATACCTATCATTTTTCAACGTAGTCACCCTGACGTTCAAAGTAAGTGTTTCAACGCTTCGGAAGTGTACGGATACCACATATAAAAGGGTCTTTTGGTTGACTGTAGCCGCTCATACATCGCGGTTTTCACCCCTTCATCACTTCTGAAATGCTTACCTCCCAACGCTTCTTTGGCCGTTCCAAACACATGAAAGTCACTACGCTGCGTTTGATACAACTTGTCCTTTCTGACAGTTGCTTTCCTCTGTTTTTTCCTTCCTGCACGGGGTCATAATAATCAGGCAAGAAGAACTGTTTCTATGGCAACAGCACGTTCAGCCAATTATAGTGGCTCATTTATCTCGCGCTGCAATGGCAAACATTTCACCCTTTCCGCACGTTGCAAATTTGAATATAAACAAATTCACATTGTTTTAATCAAATGTCAACTTGAGTAGTGAATGTGGTAGTTATTGAGAGCATTCTTGTTAGTTTTCTTTTGTGGCATTTATTAATTTTTATAAAACTGAGATATACTTGCAGCGAATAATTTCGTGTTTCAATATCCAACGAAAAGCTGGCAACACAGTATTGAGCACCATGTGCGTAAAGCGAGCTGTCAGAAAGGACAAGTAGTATCAATTGCAGTATAGGGGTAGGGGCTCTTGAATAAAGTGGATATGGGAGAAATTCAAATTTCAAATCTTGGATAGTCTCAACTGTCAAACGGGCAGTATGTTGTGCGTTATTGTGTTGCAACAATACGTCTGAAGTCAGAAGTCCTTGTCGTTAACTCCAAATTGCCGGGTGACGTTGGTATGTGAGCAGATATGAATTAGAAGGACTGGTTACTGTAGATCCCCTCTCCATGTAATGTTCCCAAATGACTCCTTTTGCATCCCAGAAGAGAGTGAGCATGATTTTCCCGCTGATGATTGAGTGCGGAATTTTTTGTTTCGGTGATGAACTATGGCGCCATTCCTTGCTTGATCTTTCTCCTTCTGGTTGGTGGTAGTGAACCCAGGTCTCATCACCTGTAACAATTATTTCCAGGAATGAATCACCTTCGACGTGCAAACGATACAACAATTCTTCACAAGCATCGACGCGACGGTCTTTCAATTCAGCTGTCAAGTGACGTGGTACCCATCTTGCAAACGCTTTATTGAACTGCAGCACGTTCTGGATAATGTGCGCTGGATCAACACTAATGTTCAAAATTGTTGCTATTTCCTTCACAGTCATACCCCTGTTATCCTTTACAAGCTCTTCCACTAAAGCACTGTTTTCATGCGTCATTACGCGGTGAGCCTGCCCCGGGCGTGCGGCATCCTCCACAGACCTTATGCCGTTTTTCAACTGTCTACACCACTCATACACTTGCTGCAGTGATTAACACGAATTATTACCGTACTGTGCCGCCATCCCGCGATGAATTTCTGTAGGTTTGACACCCTCATTACTCAAAAATCGTATCACAGATCGCTGCTCTAACGTGGTGCATGTTGCTGGCGACTCGGCCATTTTCATACTAATGTTGTTGCTGTCTCCTCTGCTATAAGTCACCCTGTCATATGTCGGTCATTTTGTGACACTCAAGAACACTATTGTCAAATACCAAATCCATCATACAACTTTTAGGCATTTTATAGCACTTTTAAGCTTTTCATTTGAATCCACCTTGCAATATACATACATGTATACAGTGTTTCTTCCAGTTACAATGTACCGCGGAGGCACACTTAGTATTCCGAGTGGGGGGACACTACTGGTAGTATTCTATTTATTATTATATTATAGACTTATTATTTTGGTCCCCTCCGAGGAGCACTCTCAGAGTTCCGGGGGTGGCACTGTCAACCAAAAAACATGTCTGGAAGAAACACTGTATGTATATATCCTTCTTTACTATAAAGGTAACCAAGAAAATTCTGTCGCCTTTTCATCTACCACCTTCGAACATCGATATGTCACCTAAGACGTACCTGGAAGATCAAAAGCAGTCCCCATCAGCATCGAAGATCTTCTGGGAACGTTCTGGAAGGCCATGGATTTCATTGGTGATCCGTAAAACGAAGAAGATATCAAGTGCATTTTGAACCTCTACTAGGGATTTGAACTGGCGTCCTCTAAGGTGATTGTCCAAGGAATGGAACAGATGATAATCGGACGGTACAATGTCCGCGGAATTTGGCGGATACAATAGTGTTTCCCATCCATGGCGAAGAATGATGTCCCGCGTCATCCTAGCTAAGTGGGACTTAGCGTTGTCCTGTAACAGGAAGACCCCTTTGTGATTCAGAAATTCTGGCTCCTAAGTTTTGAGTTTATTCTTTAACACTTCTCCACTGCTGACAGTACACAGTTGCATTGATGCTCTGACCAGCTGGTAGCAGTTCCCAATGCCGCCAGTACACCAACACACAGGAGGACCTTTTGATGCAGTGCTGGTTTCGGCTGTTTTGAACCCGGTTCATGGGATGCTAACCAATGATGACGGCGCCGTGGAGCTTCGTACAGGACCTACTTCTCATCACATGTCAATACCCTGCCGAGAAATGGCTCCGTCCTTAGACGAGACAGAAAAGAAACACAAGTGTCTGCTCGCGTTTCTTCTGGTCGGGAGTAAAATCATGTTGAACCCATCGATCCAACTTGTAGTGCTTCCCAAGTTGATGAAGACGCAGCCGAATAGTTTTTCCATTCACACTGAATTGTAATCCCAGTCCCTCACATGTCTGGCCACTGTTCACCTCAATTGCTGTCTAAAGATCTTCATTTTGTATATGTGTTGGTCTTTCGGCAAGTGGTGTCTTCGAGTGTTTCGTCACCGTCCTTAAACTTGTTCAACCACAGCTGGACTGTACGCATAGTCATGACATCCTCACCAAAGGCCTGGCAAACCTTCCGCCCCGGGTCTAGCGGCGTTTCACCGCAGTTTGAGAACTCATACAGCATACACGCCCTTATGAGAGGTCCCATGTAACTGAACTGCCACAACCAGGTAGTATGTTAGATATACCCATACCAACAACTGACCTTCGCCTTATCTCAATTCGCATTCAACTCACGGTATGAGGGCGAACGCCGGTTCACTCTGTCCTTAAGCAAGTTCACGATGTAACTGAACTGCCACAACCAGGTAGTATGTTAGATATACCCATGCCAACAAATGACCTTCGCTTTATCTCAATTCGCATTCAACTCACGGTATGAGGGCGAACGCCGACCTCCACCAAAAGCTACAGAGGTTTCTTTGTTACCTTTATAATATATATATATATCTTTCCTTACTAATATATATCCTTGCTTACTGATATATAAAATAACACGTGAGTCTTATTTTATTTTTGGATAGAAAGAAGTCACCTAGAGTCATCTAATTTTGTACTAAGGTAGATTTTCACCAGATCTAATCACGTACGATGCAGTTTCCTTATTTTCAACTCGACAGGCTTTTAGGAAGCTCAAAATTGATATGTAAAATCATTTAGGAAAATCATAGGCCTCTGAAGTGTGTAAACTTAATCGTTTTATTTGTAACGTAAGTTGCATACCTTTCAAATCTTTGGATTCTCCTTGCTTTAACCATATTCTTACCTCAAGAACTAGTACTTCTTTAATATATAACTATAGGTGTTTGATAGAAAGGAAACAAGTCCAAAATCAATGGCGGAATTATCCTGGGGCCGGTGTGGGATCTACCCCCCCCCCCCCAAGTTTTCTGCTGGACAGAAATAATAGAAACTATTATTTACATATTTTTGAAAGTTTACAGTATGCGTTGACTTTTATTATTTATTGGAAATTTTTGAAATACTAGATACATAGTTTTAATTGCAGTTTCTCTGTTATGTGTAAGACAATGCTTGAGGTCCACAATGTGTGTATGTAGATGTTAACGTTATTCTCTTTTCTATCAGTTTCACCACTTACTTGACGCAATATACTTTCACTATTCCTGTTCACAAAATTCACTCATTAGTCAAAAGAAGTAATTTATATGAGTAGTCAATGTAGCAATAGCTCTCTACCACTATCAAGGATACCCATCCGCACGAGGGTTTGGGTGCAATTCTCCTTTACACTACGTTACCCAAATTTACCTTTCTCCCCCAAATTTAAATTTTCACCTTAAATTTACAATTTTTCTCTGTTAAATTTACCATCCTTCCCACCAAATTTAACTTTCTCCCCCTACCTTACTATTCTTCTCCGTCAAATTTACCATCCTTTCTACTATTTTTTTCTTTCCCCTTCAAATTTACCATTTTTCGCTGTCAACTTTACCATCCTTCCCACAAAATTTAACTTTCTTCCCTTCCTTTACTATTTTTCTCCGTCAAATTTAACATCTTTCTTCCCCAAAAATTTACCATTCTTCGTCAAATTTATCATCCTACTCAATAAATTTACTTTTCTCTCAAATTTACCGTTCTTCTCCTTAAATTTACCATCTTCTCCACTAAATTTACCTCCAAATTTACCATTCTTCTTCGTCAAATTTATTATACTACTCAATAAATTTGCCTTTCTCTTCAAATTTACCATTCTTCTTAAATTAACCATTAGCCCACCAAATTTGCCTTTCTCCCCCAAATTTACCATCCTGCTCAATAAATTTACCTTTATCCTCAAAATTACTATTCTTCTCCTTAAATTTACCATTCTTCCCAACCACTTTAACTTTCTGTCACAAATTTACAAATCTTCTGTATCAAATTTACAATTCCTTTCAATCAAATGTACGATTCTCCCTCAAATTTAGCATTCTTCTTCGTGAAATTTAATTTATACTCTCCGAATTTACCTTTCTTCCCAAATTTAGTGTTCTGCCACCCAAATTTACCTTTTTGCTGCCCCCCAAAACATCTTTCTTTCCCCTACTAAATTTACGTTTCTCCAGTTTGATTGTGCCATTCTCAATGATAAATGTTGCCCCTCCTGAAATAATCTCATGGGCACAATTTACACCCTGAAACCTGTCTGTGAGCGCCTCTGAGCACCTCCATTAATGATAATTGCTAAAT